>NC_080679.1:12007831-12694855 GCF_030445035.2 Dasypus novemcinctus
ATTTTTATTTATTTATTTCTCTCCCCTTCTCCCCCGCCCCCACCCCGGTTGTCTGTTCTCTGTGTCTATTTGCTGTATCTTCTTTGTCTGCTTCTGTTGTCAGCGGCACGGGAATCTCTGTTTCTTTTTGTTGTGTCATCTTGTTGTGTCAGCTCTCCGTGTGTGCGGCACCATTCCCGGGCAGGCTGCACTTTCTTTCGCGCTGGGCGGCCCTCCTTACAGGGCACACTCCTTGCGCGTGGGGCTCCCCTATGTGGGGACACCCCTGCTTGGCAGAGCACTCCTTGTGCGCATCAGCACTGCACATGGGCCAGCTCCACACGGGTCAAGGAGGCCTGGGGTTTGAACCGTGGACCTCCCATGTGGTAGACGGATGCCCTAATCACTGGGCCAAGTCTGCCACCTCAAAGCCCTAATCTTAATGTCACTGAATCACAGGCATCTCAGCTGAATCTAATACAGAATCTCATGCCCAGAGGAACACACCAGTTTACAGACAATCCTCTTTTCTGAGGTTCATAAATAATCTCTAACTGCCATACCTGTGACCTGGCAGTGGGGAGGCCTCTTGTAGCTTGTGGTCACCAAGGACTCACTAGGGAGTCACCCACTCAAAACTCAGTGCTCCCAAGGAGCCTGCTGAAATCTCTGTGACCTCGGCACTGGTGGCATCCGCCCCGTGCAGGCCAGGCTGACTCCCACCACAGCCTTGCTCTAGGGACCCTCTTGGGCCTCAGCACCAGCAGGGCTGTGTTGCCTGGTGGTTGGCTCCAGCACTCGTTCTGAGGTTCCTACTCCTGGTGGAGCAGAAGCCCGTCCCACCAGGCTCCCGCTTGCCTCCAGGGCTCTCAGCGAGAGGCCTTCTGTGTGCTCAGCACACACAAGTGTGCTGTGGTAGTGAAGCCAGCTAGTAAGACAGAGAATCAACGGATGGATCTGGGACCTGGCAAGAAGTCCACGTGGACATCAAGAGCCCCAAGATGGCTGCTGGAAGACCCTCCCCAAGATTCTGCCATTCAGTACAGGATTTCCTCCACAAGCCAGGAGAAGCCCCAGATATCCCCCAAGGACTTTCTCATTGGACCTTCCTGGGGGATTGATGGGGGGAGTGGTAATCAAAACAGCAAACAGCTGGATTTCCTCCCCTGCCATTAGCAAAGGGGTGGAATAATTAATGGTTCAAAAAGTAAATGCAGGGAAGTGGATGTGGCTCAAGTAAATGGGCTCCTGTCTACCACATAGGGGGGCCAGGGTTCAATGCCCAGGGCCTCCTGGTGAAGGCAAGCTGGCCCACGCTGAGTGCTGGCCTGCACCGTGTACTGCCCCGCACACGAGTCCTGCCCCGCACACAAGTGCTGGCCCATGCAGAGAGCTGGCACAGCAGGATGATGCAACGAAAAGAGACACAGAGGAGAGACAATAAGAGACACAGCAGACCAAGGAGCTGATGTGGGACAAGAGAATGATCGCCTCTCTCCCATTCTGGAAGGTCCCAGGATGGGTTCCTGGAGCCGCCTAATGAGAATACAAGCAGACACAGAAAAACACACAGCCAATGGACACAGCAAGCAGACAATGGAGGGAGGAGAGATAAATAAACAAACAAACAAACAAATTAATAAAAGGAAGCGCAAAGCCTGAATCGCGCTCTCACCTTTGAACCTCTGCTCTTGCCTTCGCCGTGTCCCAGTGCCAGTCCACATGCCTACTTCTGCCCTCTGTGCCCTGCTCTCACTGTTTTTCCTCTGCCATCACGGCCATGCAAGTAAAACCTGGGCATTTATAATCTATAATGGGGAAAAATTGTAGCCCGTAAACCAGCCCTCTATCACTTTTCAGCTCCTTCCTCTCTATCTGGAACCCATGATCTGTTATTTTCTCCCCTTTCTCTTCTCTCCCAATCTGAATAAATGACTGGCCTAACTCATCCGACGTGCTCTTAGAATTCACTTCTGCAGCACAATCAAGAACCTAGAAAAAACCCGGTTAACAGTAGCAACAGCCTCCTAAGCGGGTGAAGACACACAAGGCTCTTGATAAACACCGGCCACTTGCTACAACCAGGAGAGCCTGGGCTTCTCGTCGGCCCGCGGGATCTTGTCACTGACCACGTCTCCCACTGTCCTGGCCAGCCGGCTCGGTGCTGGTCTCGAGGCGCCCCGGGGGCCCCACAACGCGCCACCAGGGCCTCCCCTGAAGATGCCCTGCCCTACTTTCCTGGAGCCCTGCTTCACTTATTCTTTTCCCCTGTTGCTGTTTAGGTAATTCTGTTCACTGTGGATTCAAGGCCAGGTGGTGATTAGGTAGCCTCTATACTCCAGCACTTTCTCACGGCTTATGTCACGCCAGCCCCCACCCCAGTCCAGGGAGGTGTCCCTGATTTAGAGATGGGAACCGAGGCCGGGAGCAGGCAGGGACGAGGGCGGTGGTCGCCTGCCACCCCAGCTGCCCAGTGCCAGCCTCGATTGCTCCCCCCACCCTGCCTCCAGCAGTGACCATCCTGCCCGCAGGCGTGGCCTGGGGACGTACTCTGCCCCTTCACGCCCATCCCACTTCCATTTCCCTGGTACCATTCTCTCGCCTCTGGGGGACTTTCCAAAGGATTAAGGTCACTCCATTATTCTGTTAATGCCATGCCACTTAAAGAAATACCTGGGATTGGTTCTCTCCGGGCAGGGGAATATCCCCCCCCCCCCCCCCCCCCCCCCCCGGGGAGGGCCAGTGTGCCTTAAGGAAGTGGCTCTCCACGCCCCAGGAACCAGCCGGCAGGAGCTCGGGTGCCCATACCCAGCGGCCTCCCTGCCCCTTTTCCTAGGTGGATACGCAGCCCTCGCACGGCTCAGGGGAACCAAAGCCAGGCTGTGGCCCGGCAAGCACTGGCCCTCCCAACGGGCTTCCTGGGGAAGGCCCTGGACCCCGGGGGGTCTCAGCGCCCAGGGAAGTGTGGAGGGGAGCCCTCTTTAAAGCCCCAGTGGCCCTGGAAACGCCTTGGGGGGCCCAGAGCTGAGTCTGCGGTCAGGGGGAGAGCCGGGCCGCTCTGTGGAAAGAGCGGGGGGCGGCCTGCTTTCCAGGCACTTGGCTGCCTGGCAGTCCTTCGGTTCCCGTCTCAATGACAGAGCAGCCCACAGCTGAGAGCTCGGTGGTAACTGCTTACCAAGTTCATGACCGCTGCTTTTCAAGAAACCATGGCCTTGCGGTGATGGCACCAGCTCCAAGGTCCCCCAGCTCTGGCCTAAGGCCTCCGGCCCATGCCCTCGATCCCCCGCCAAGGCCCCCGGGCATCTCGCAGTCCCTGGCCAAGGCCCCCCTGGCCTCATGCTGCTGGACCTCACCACCTCCTAAACCCTGTGCTCTCGCCCCACGCTCCCTCCAGAAACACAATTTCTTGGGCCCCACAGCCCGGGAGCTCTGCATGCATGCATGTGCTCATGTGTGCTGGGGCGTGCACAGATATCAGCCCCGGCTTGTCCTCTCCAGAGAAGCGTGTCCTTATCAGTCCGCGGGCAGCCGTGTGCAAGTCCCTGCTGGGAGGACAGGGGACTCGTGCATCAGGGCCGGCAGCCCCTCCTCCCAGGCAAGGGCGGAAAGAGCCAAGTGTGGCGGCCTGAACACAGCTTATCGCTTCTGGGACCCATGCACCTGCGCCCCGCGGGTGAGGGAGTCGCCCTTGCCTACCAAGCCCAAGTGGGGGCGACAGCCTGTGGGCCAGATCCGTGCCCGGGAGGCACGCAGTGGGCCACGCGCGCCACACCCCGGGCTCCTCTTGGACCCGCTCCAGTATCACACCCCATCTCTGGGTCAATGTGGCTTGTCACAGTAGCCGCCGACACAGTCCACGTCAGCCACGCGCTTCGTGAGTGTGGGTCAAACACACGTGTGCGTGCATATGCAGAGGGCCACTCAACCCACCGCTCCCAGCCAGAGGCGGGGGTGCCAACCCTCCCCGCAGGTGCAGGGCTCTTGGCTTGATTCTCCTTTGGACGTTTCTGAATTTCTTTTTAACTTTTCAAAAGAAAAATGAGCATGGACACTCACACACTCACACGGTCCCGCTCTGCTCACGGTCCGGCGGGGGAGGCAGGCACGGTCACGAAGGGCCATACAAAGTGACCAGAGGGCCTCAGCAGTGGGAAACACAGGAGAGCGAGCGCTCTGCCGGAGCAGTCAGGGAGGGCTTCCCAGAGAAGGCATCCTCAGCTCTGCTCCAGGCCCAGCCACTCAGCTTTGGGGCTCCAGGGTGCACTGCCCCAGGTGAAACTCGGGCCTCCCCTGCGGATCGCTCCTGCATGACCCCCTCCCTGTCCCCATCCCCCTCCCCTGCTTCTCACCTTGCCTCTGTTTTCCCACCAAAACAACAAAAACAAAACAGCTGAAGGAGCGAGTAACAATGTCATTTATCTGGGTGATAAGGGAAGCTCAGCTCCAGTGAAGACAGCTGGCTCAGTTCTTCTCTAGAACTTTCCAAGTCATCTACCCCAAGAACAGAAAGGGCCTGGGGAGCTACCCTAGAGTCACATGCCACCCGGGAGGCACGATCCCGCCGTAAATTGGCCACAGGGTGGGGGCCGTCACCTGCACACACAGGTGGGGTCACAGGTGAGCCCCGATCACACCCGGCCACCAGGGCAGCACCGCGCAGCCCTGGCCACTGGGAACCCTGCCTCCCTCGTCCACCAGGGGACCCCAGGTAGCCTCCTTGCCCCGAGCCTTGCTCCCTTCGAACGCCCCCTCCCCTGCGGGACCTCGGCAAATCTGACCACGGAGGTCGCAGCAGTGGCCTGGGACGCAGCAGGCCCTTGGTAGTCGAGGGGACACTGTGGTCACAGAGAAATCATTCGACTCCTCCGAGCCTCCGTTGCTTCAGGTGAAGGTGGGAACGGGATGAGGAAAAAGCACCGTAAGCTGCTCTGCAGGTGGCACTTTTACGAGGAAGCCACTTGAGAGCGACTGCAGAGCACACGAGGGTTACGGGACGACGCGGTGATGGCTGCAGGCCATGCGCTCAGGCAGCCCGGGCAGGGCACTGAGCACACTCGGGCGACGGCTGCCCTTCCAGTGGGATCCCCAGGCCCCGCATCCCTGCCCAAGGCAAATGCGCGGAATCCTCGAAGCCTCAGGTAGGGGATTGTCACCCCACGTGACCATGGGGGCAACTCGGCTCAGGGACGTTAATGACCTGCCCTCGGGCTCGGCCCATGGACAAAGCACTGAGCCTGGGATGCAGGGCTTCTGCCCTGAAAAGGCAGAACTTTCCTCTCTGTGCCTCGGTTGCCAAGCAAAGAGCTCTTAGAAGATACGTCACATGAGTCGGTGAAGAGCAGTCACATTCACTGGAGGCGAAGCGCTTCATGTGTGCATTCATTCATTCATTCATTCACTGAATACATGCTTACAAGCAAGCACCTGCCTCCTGTTGAGTGAATGAGAATGGGGAGAGTATAACTTCTCTAATTTAAGACAAATGAGACTGGGGGAGGGATCGTTGAAGGGTGGGCCCTGGGCTCCTAAGGGCTCTTGCGGTGGGGATCCTGCCTCCCTCATCCACAGCCGGAGCCCGGCAGGGACCAGAGCTTGGGCAGCAGCCGGTCAGCCCCCAGGGACAGGGCTCTGTTTTCCATCAAGAGCCGCTAAGTGGATTCCGGGGCTTCAGCTGGGGAGGGGGAGAAGGGTGAGGGGCCTCACTCAGGCCACGCAAGGTGCCCAGGGGACTAAGGAGCAGGAGCCGGGCATGACGCTGGCGGGAAGCAGGGCCGGGAGCAGCGGCGGGAGCCCCCAGGCCTGTGCGTGGGAGGGCGGCACATGCTTGTCCGCCTGGCCAAGGGAGGCAGGAGCAGCCCGAAAACAGGAGGATGGACAGATGGACGGGCAGCCAGGGCTGCTCTGGGCACCAGTGTCCCAGCCCGGCGCCTCTGGCCTCGGCAAGGCAAGGCTGCGGGGAGTGACTCGCCGGCAGGGCCAGGAGCCTGCAGGCCTCGCGCCGCTCTGCCAGGACCAGCCGATTCTCGTGGAGCGAGGCCAGGCCATCGACGGGAGGACAGCCTGCCGGACCCCTCGAGCGGGCACTGAGCACTGAGCACTGAGCACTGAGCGCCGAGCACTGAGCGCTGAGTGGGGCCGGTCAGGGGTGGACAGGAGGGCCCACCCATCAGGGGTTCAGCTCGCTCCCCACCACCTCCAGGAGGCGCAGAGACCCCCTCCTGCTGCAAGGGCCTAATGATGTCGGCGCCACTGGCAAGGCATGTAAGGGGGGCAGCCGGGTGGAGGAAGGAGTCACCCAAGGCCTGTGCCCAAGAAACTCGAGTTCCCAAGACACAAACCGCTTGGAGAACAAGGCCAGGCCTCAGGCCAGCCCCGCTGCCTGGTGGTGGCGGCACAGGTGTGGCATTCCCCAGCCGACCCCCGCCGACCCCCTCCCTGTTCACGTCCAGGCGCGCTGGGCAAACCCTGCGAGGCCCTGTGCTGGGGTCCCCGCACGTTCCCGCCGCTCAGGCAGCGAAGGGCTCCGCACACAGCGGTCCCACGAAGAGCACCCACCGCGTGCCCTGCCCCGAACCGGGGCTCATTCCCCCCCCGCCAGGCCCCGGAGCAGGCGACGTGGAGGCTCTTGGCCTTCATGCCAGGGTGGTGACTGCAGTTCTGGGCCTGGCACCTGTCCCGGGCCTGGGTCCCACAGCCCCTGGAGCCCATCTCCAGGGCCTAGACCAGCGCGACCGGGCAGGGCCTGGTGGCCTCTGCAGCCAGGCGGCCCCAGACACCGTCACCTCCTCCCCGGGCCGGTTAAACAAAGGGGACCCGGCCCGGGAGGGCAGGTGGCGATCACGTGCTTTCTCTCCCTGCCGCCGGGGCTGGGCTGGAGGGAAGGGGCCTCGGGCGCCCTCTGCTGGCCTGGGGGCTCCCCGAGGGAGGAGGTGGCAGCTGGGAGCCCGGGTCACCAGTTCCTCCTCCAGCACCGCAGGCCTGGCTGGGTGTACACTGGTGGGTACCGGTGTATTGGCATGTGTGGGCTCTGTGTGTGCAGGTGTGTGTGTATGTGTCTGTGTGTGCATGCATGGCATCTGTGGGCATCGATGTGTGTGTGTATGCGCATATCTGGGACTATATTTGTGTACGTGTGTGTATGTCTGTATATGTGTCTGCATGCAAGTATCATTGTGTGTCAACATGTGTGCACATCTGCCTCTGTGCACGCAGATGTCAGTGTGGGAAGGTGTGTGGATGCGTGTCTGTTGCACGTGTTTCTGGGTGTCTGTGGGTGTGTGTCTGTGTGGGTGCACCTCTGTCGGAGGGTACGTGTCCATGCACACAGCTGTGCTCCCGGGTTCGTGCGGGTGGGGTGTGGCCGGAGCGGGGCTTAGGTTCGTGCCAGCTCCCCCGGGCCTTCGTTTGCCCCTCCTGGCGAGGGGTTTGAAGTGGGCGGCCCACACAGACATCAGATGGCGTCCAGCAGGGGCAGGCCTATCTTCTGGTCACTTTCAGGTTGATTCTTTTTCCTGTGAGGTTAAAGGGATGAAAACACGGAACTGAGTTCCAGCCCCCAAGGAGCTGTGCAGGTGGGCAGTTCTAACCTAGCAGGATAATTACCAGCATGCCTGCACTGGGGCGCCTGCAAAACGCAGGGGGAGTGGGGGGCCCTAAGTCAGCCTGGAGCAGTCCTAGGGGGCTCCACCGAGGAGGCAAGCCTGGGCATAAGGAAAAGGTAAGAGATTTGGTCAGGCGGGGGTGGGGGGTGGGCAGGGGGCTTGAGCATGGAGAACAGAGAGCCGGAGAGGAAGGGGGGCAAGCCAGGGGTCTGCTGGGTGTTCAGTGCGAGGCCGAGGCGGGCCAGGCACAGGGTTCCAAGGCCGGCTGGTGGCAGGCGAGGGTCAGTGGCGGCCCCTGGGGGCCGGGGTGGAGGGAGGGCCTGGGGTTTTTCCTTCCCAGGTGTGCGGCCCCGGCTCAGGGAGCCCTGCCCGCCCTGGGCCCTGCAGCCTGAGGGAGGCCCGGGTGCTGCCGGAATCCTCCAGCCCCCCTCCCGAGAGCCAGCGGTGCCCACGCCTTGCCAGCTGCCACGGCCTCTGGGTGCCTTCGGCCATCAATGCCTCCTCTGTGGCCCGGGGCGGACGGGGGCCGGGCCAGGCCTGGGGCCCCCGCCATCCCAGTCCCCTCGCAGGGTGGCACCAGGCGGGCCTCTGTGGCACTGCCGCAGGCTCCTGAGTGGGCTTTCGGCCTGCTGAGGGCGGGCCGCTCCTGGAGCCCCCACCCAGCCTGGGTCCTGTGCTCGCCCGTGGACACTCAGACGGGCCCAGCCAAACGGGCGCAGGGCACACCCCTGGGTGCGGGAGCACTGGGACCCTGCTTCCCTATGCTCCAATGCCCCCTTCTGTCGAGGTGGCAGGAACGACCTAGACCCTTGCGGGGTGCTGCCCTCCCCTCGCCTCTTCCCTGGTGGTACCCAGGCTCGGGGGCTCGGGGGTCCTCTAAGTGCTGACCGCTCCCACCCCTCACCCCCACCCTCCTCCCAGCCCTCCACGTCCTCGCTCCACTCTTGGGCTCGGGGGTGCACTCTGCAGCTTCGGGGCCCCGGCCACTCCGCCACTGCTGGGCAGGGACCCCTTGCTCTCTTGACCCCCCTCCCCAGCCTCCCCAGGCAGGGAGCACTACCCTGGAGCCTCAGGGGACCGCGTCCCATGCCTGCCGCCCCTCCTGCCTCTGTGACAACAGTCCACTCTCAGGGAACCCCGCCGGGCAGGCGCTGTGCTGAGGGGTTTGCAGGCATTACATCGTCTAACTGTCCCAGTGGGAGGTCACTGCCCCCAGCGGAGGGAACTGAGGCCCGAGGGGCTCCGTCAGGGGCTCAAGGTGAAGATTGGGACCCGAGCCTGCCTGACACCGGGACCCCTGCCGTTCCCCCTACACTAGGGCCGCTGTTCCCACGCCCAGACCCCTCCCCCTCCCGGGGGGTGGCCGGGGTCCCTCCATGGTCGCGTCCATCTCGTTGCTCCCCGCTTGGGGACTTCTAATGTCCCCATCACCTCGAGGATAAACTCCTCCGCGTGAGCCCCAGTTCCCACCGCATGCCTGTGCCCAGCTCTCCCACCGTCCCCCGCCTCATGCCAGGCTTTGAGGAGGGGTGAGCTGCTGAGAAGGGGCCCCAGCAGAACAGGGCTGCTCCCACTCTGGGCACGCCAGGGGGCTCCCAGTCGCTCCCCGCAAAGCGCTGCAGGCTGCTGCGGTCCTGCCTCTGTCCTTGGAGCCAGTGCCAGGCTGCCCCTCTCCTGGAGTGGGTGTTGGCATGAGCCAAGGCAACCAGCGAGAGAGGTGGCAGAGGAGGGGTGCGCACGGGCGCTGCCATCCCCTCCCGGCGCCGCCTCCTGGCCCCTGGGAGCCGTTGCTAGGCTGGCACACGGACAGAACACGCTCTTGCACACGCACAACCTGACAGCTGTGCCCACAGCCCACGGGGTAGGAGCCTGTGTGGGATGGGGCAGCTCCTTGCCCGGAGGGGTGCCAACGGGCCAGTCTCTGGGGACAGGGGGAGGAAAGAGTCAGACCCAGCAGGGCCCAGGGCCACAGGGGCAGCTCTTCCACTTCCTCCAGGTGGGGGTGACCAAATGGGGGGGCACCCCACTCCTGAGACCCCAGGATCCCGGCTGGCATCCCCTGGCATTCCTGGGGGCCAAGGGGCTGATGGAAGCCTCCTGGGCCCCCCCGCCCAGCCCTTCTGCCCCTTTGCCCTGTGGGGCAGGATCTAGGGGCAGGGGACTCTTCCAGACTCACATCTGGGAGTACACCCTCCTCCCGAGCCCCCAGGCACCTGGAGCCTCCGAGAGGCTCAGAGCTCCCCTCTGGAGGTCCCGGGCTCCATCATCGGGCTCCATCGGGCTCCACATTTCCTGTGATGTCCCCAGGGCTGCTCTCGGGATGTGGTCCTGAGGGGGAGGACTGCAGTCTTGGGGCCACGTGGCAGGGTCACTGGACGGGACCCTTGCTGGCAGCCACTGCTGCAGTCCTGGCAAGGTCCTCTGGGAGCAGATGTATGCGTGTGGGGGGGGGAGTGAGGGGGTGGGGGGAGGGGCACCATTCTGGGCAGACTTCAGCTGGCACAAGCTCCTGCCAAGACATTTCCCCGCCCCGCCCCCGCCCCTCCACTCATTATCAACTTGGGGTTTGTGTGCAAACAGCAGCTGGTCTCTTTTGTCACCTCCCTTCCCCCTCTCTTCCCCTTCCCCCTCCCCTTCCCCCCAATGCATCCTCGACTGGCTCTTCCGTCTAAGGCCCTGCCCCCCCCACACAGCTGATTTAGAAGTTGGAGCCCTCAGGAGTCCCTTGGGAGGGGAGGTGGCCCCTGCCCATCCTTGGCCCCAGCAGATCCTAAATTCTGCTCTAGCCTCCCAAGAATTGATACTAAACCACGTGGCAGGGCAGAGTCAGAGAGGGATAGTGACCGATCCAAGGTCACAGAGCAGGGACGTGCCAAGACGGGCCTGGCCCCTTGTGTGCTCAATTGCAAGGCCCGTTTGCAGAGCCCCAAGCTGCCAGCCTAGGCTGCCCGCCCCGGATGGCCACTGGGGCTGGCATCTGCTTCCCTTAGGCCCCGGGAAGGTGGGCTCACTCCCCGCCTCCTAGCCTGGGCTGAGGGCTTGGTGTTATAGTGACCGCGTGCACCTGGACCACGAGGAAAAGCGGGCAGGAGGGGGGAGGGCCCGGCAGTTACCCCCAGGAGCTGCAACCAGTGGACTGGGAATGAGGAGAGGAAGGAAGCCATCTCGGAGCCCAGAAAGTTCTAGAAGAGCGTGGGCCAAGGCTGGGGGACAGGGATGCCACCAGGTCTCTAGAGGGCCAGGGCACTGGTGAGGACAGCGGCTCTTGGCCGAGTGAAGAGCGGGCGTGGAGTGGGTGAGGACTGCAACAAACGGGGCTGGAAATGCCCAAGGGATGCCCGAGTGACACCAGCAGGCCCAGGAGAAAGGTCGGGTTAGGGCAGGTTGGGGTCTGGGAGAGGAAGAGGAGGAGAGGGGCTGAGCCCCGACATCAGGGGAGGGGGTTCCAAGGAGGCGAAGGCAGGCAACGTGGGAATTAGGAAGTATCAGGGTGCTCTGGGGGGCGGGGGTGAGTCTGTGGGTGGGGGGTGCTGTGCTCCTTACCAGCCACTGTCCCTCGAGTCTTAGCTCTCTTAATCCTTCCACAAGCCCTGGGATAATAGCTGGCATCAATTCTCTAAGCGACCCCATTTCACAGATGAAACAACCAAGGCAAGGCCTGACTAGGCTGCGTGACCCCGGGCGCCTCGGGGGTGACGGTTTGTTGCGCTGGGTCTGCGTCGCCCCCTCCTCAGGGAGCTCACAGCTGGGGAATGCGCTCCTAGAGGGCGGGGACCACGTGCAGGGTGGCACCTGGACTCCAGGGGCATCACAGAGGAGGCGCGGTGGACGTTTCAGGGACGGCGGCGGGGACGCGGGGCAGCCCGTGCCAAGGCCAGGAGGCAGGAGGGTGGCCACGGGCACCCAACCGCCCGTGGCCAAAGCTCGCCCTCGAAAGCGCTTTTCTGGGGCTTTGGCCAAGTCCCCCGGCAGCCGCGGGCACACGAGAGTGCAAGGCCACCAGCAGGCCGGCGCTTGGCGGGCCCTCGGGCGCGCGCGCCCACGCTCTGGCCCACGCGCGCGCCCACAGCCCGGCCGGCGTGGGCCGGAAGTCGCAGGGCCCGAGGCCCGCAGCGGGTCGGCGGGTGGGCGCGCCGGGGGCCGCCGGGGCGAGCGGGAACAAAGGACGCGGCGGGGGCGGCCCGCGCGCCCGCGATTGGCGGCTGGCGGTGGCTGGGGGCCTGGCCGGGTCGCGATTGGCCCCGGGACCGGCGGGGCCCCGGGACCGGCCCGCCCCTGGCGGCCGAAACCCGAGCCCCGAGTCGCCGCCCGGGACCCGCCCGCTCCCCCGCCATCTGCGCCGGGCGGGGCGCCGGCGGGAGTCGGGTTCCCGCCCCGCACCCGCGGCCTGTCCCCCGCCCCCCGCCGGGCCGGCGACCTGGGCGCTGGGTCCCCCGCCGCGCTCCACGTCCCCTCGCCGCGCGCGGGTTCCCCGGGGAGTGGTCGCAGCCTGGCTGGGAGGCTCGACGGGCAGGGACCCCGGGCACAGGAGGGTACAGGAGGGCTCGGGTGGACAGGGGCCGGGGCACAGGAAGCTGCCCCTTCCGGGGTCCTGTCCGGGAGAAGGGCTGGAGAGCAGGGGACGCCCAGAGGGGGCGCACTGGGGGTGAAACGAGCGAGCGAGGGAGGCGGCGGGCTCGGGAGGGGTGGTCGGATGGCTGGAGGCCAGGGCCAGGCCTGGCAGCTCCAGGACGCACTGGGACGGGGCGGCGCCAGGACGCCAGGCCGGGGGTCCCAACAAGGCTTGGGGCACGAGAGGAAGCTAATTGAGGTCACGGCCAGCCAGGCCCTGGCTCAGTGGCTAAAGACTTAGGAAGAGGGGCCTTTTCACCTCCTCCCCTCGTTCCCAGCTGCTCGGGAGGTGAGAGAGAAGGGGCGGGAGGAGGGACCCGGGCCACCAATCACGGCCTCAGCTGCCACTTTGAATCTGGGCCGGCAGGGCGGGCTGCACGGGGCCAGGTGTGCTGGCGCCCTCTTTGTCCCCACTCGCCCGGCCAGGCACGCCCCACTCCACCCCCACCCTCCCGAGGGTCGGGGCCCCGCCCAGCTGGGGTCTCGCCTCCCTTGGGCTCCCCCAGCCCCAGACTATAGCGAAACCCTGCTTCTGCCTCCAAGAGCCCTAGAGACTCCAAATCTGGGTCCTTCCCCAGGTCTGCATTGGGACCAAGTGGCATGACACCGTGGCTCCCTCCACGGCCCCAGGGTGTCCAGGAGTCCGTGATGGGGAGGTAGGGCAAGAGGCCAGTATGTGCAGCAAGTGGGAATTGAGTAAGATCCTGTACTGGAGAGGGCTTCGTGGGAGTAAAACGTCCACGGGTGTAGGGGGCCATGGGGGTCATGGTCATCACTCTGTCTGGCCAGCGGGTGGCTGGTGGGATCCAGGGGTCCCGCCCGAGGGCCAGGCTGCCAGGCGGGAACAAGTGAGACCAGCATGGTGTTGGCCCTGCTGGCCCCGAACGGAAGGGAGGGAGCCACGTGGCAGGGGAAGGCTTCAGCGCTGTGTGTGCCCCGAGTTCAGGGCTCCTGGCCCTCACAGGATCCCCAGGCTCTCTGCGAAAATGGGGCAGAGGGATCTGGGGGCTTCTTTCTCTTTCTTTCCAGCCCTGGGGGTATGGAACCCCTGTCCCAGATCAAGGCCAGATCAAGGTCAGGGGCCCCCAGACTTCTCCACTTGGATGCCCCACATACTTTCCTGTCCCTGCTCTCTGCTGCCTCCCTCCCACCAAGCTCAGGCCTGAAATTGGTCACCCAGACCCTTGGGGGGGCCTCCCCCTTGCCTTCTCCACTGTGACAGCAGCCTCCAGTTGACCAGTCCCCCCTGCCACAGGGCTGACCCACCTGCAGCCAGGGGAAGGCAAACCGAATCTTGTCCTTCCCCTGCTAACAGGGGCCTCCTTGCTGCCCCCAGATCCACCAGGGCGTCTGGTCAGCGGATAAGAGCCTACGCTCTGGAACCAGCCTGCCCAGGGTTGAATCCTGACTCCACTCCTTACAGACTGTGCTTTGGTTTTCCCATCTGTAAAATGGGGGTGTTGCGAACACTGGGCAGTGGTCTGGATGCTGTACGCATTTTCATGTTGACCCATTTTACCCTCAATTATGAATAAAGGTAGAGAATGTGAGTACCTAGTTCACACAGTTGTGATGAGATGAGTTAATGCATGTTAAACATTTAGAGCAGCTTGGGGTACAGCTGGTGCTCCATACAAACTAGCTGTTATTTTTGATCCGGTCCTTCCTGCCAACACCTGCCCCCCAATTTAAACTTCAGCCCCGCCTAACTGTAGATACACGGCTCTTTTCTTGTCCTAACCACCGTTCCCCTCCCCTCCCTCCACTTCTCTTCTCTGTGCCCTAGCACCTGGCCCAGAATGGGTGCTTAAGACATATTTAGGAATGAAATGTGAGGAGGTTTTCCCCAAAGGAGACTGAGTGGAAGGAATTACTCAATGCTCACGCGCCCCCTGGTGGCCGTCGTGGGGCACTCCAGGCCTTACCCAGCCTTTAGAACAGGAGGGCCTGGGAAGGCAGGAGGAGGCTGCTGATCCCGGACTGGGCGACCCAGGGTGCATCGGTCCCAGGGCTTCAGCCCCATAAGCCTATGAGACCGCAGGGGTTTTTGGCCTCGTGGCCAGTCCAGCCTGTCTCCCCTTTCCCTCCCCTCTGAGCGGTACGTCTGTGTGTGTGTGTCATACACTCGTCAGGGTGAGCTGGACTGTGCCCACGAGGCCAGGTGTCTGCACAGAACCGGTGGCGGCAGGAGAGTCTGTCTTCAGAAGATGCATGTGTGGGTGGGGCTCAGGTCCACATTTGTGTGTTTGGCCCCAGTTCGAGTGTGGCTGTCACTGGCATCCTGCCAACGGGCCAGGGTGGGCTGCAGCCCCTCGCTGGAGCTTTCTGGAACTTAGTGCAGCCAGAGGACTGCCTGGATCGGGAAGGACCACCCCCGAACCCTGAGTCCTCCGGCATGCACCTTGCCTGGTGCCCCTGGCTGCCTGTAGGACCTTCGAGAGAGGCTGGGTGTGCTGGAACTCTCCCCCGGAGCTCTCCCACTTCCTCCCGTGTGCCTGGCACGCCGGGCTGCCATTCCACAGGCCTTTGCCAGGCACAGTCCTCCCACGGGGAGTCGCACATCCTCAATCACGAGCAGCTCATGAGGGTGTGCGCACCTCTGCCAGGGAGGTTGTCAGATCGCCTTCCGGTGCACCGGCAGGCTTGCCTCAGAGCAGGGAGTTTGGAGTCCATCGTGTCAGAATTCAAGGGCAGCCTTTCCCTGGCTCTGTGGTTTCAGATGAGGGCTCGACTCTCACCAAGCCTCAGCCTCATTGCTCAATGGAGACAGTGGCCCACCACCTGCCAAGTTGTTGTGAGACGTAAATGAAGCCGGGGCTGGAAGTGCGTGAGTAGAAGGCAGGCCTGGGGTGGCTGACCTTCAGCCGGGCCTCTGTGCTGTGCTTCCCGTCCCCGTGGCACAGGGCCAATGCAGAGCGCTGGATGGTGTTTCCCACAGGCCTCCGCGGGGCTGAGGACGGCTGCGAGCAATTCCCCCCAGCCCGGCAGAGCCAGGCCTGCACACGTGCCTTGTTTCCCACCTACGTGAGCACACATACAGCTGGCCTGATTTTCCAAACCCCGAGGAGGAGCCCCCAGTCTGGGCCGGGCAGCTGCATTTCGGGGGCCTAAGAGGCAGGAGGAGGTCTGAGGCGAGCCTCGCAGGCCCTCTTGCCTCTGGCCTTGGCCCATTTGGCCACCTGGGGGAGCCCTCTGTCTCCTTCCATCGGAGGGAGCAGAGTGGGGCGTGTGAAAGGAGAGGGGTGCCTGCGGCGGTGCCAGGCCGGGAGGCCCTCCCCTTTGCTCCTCCCGTGTCGGGACTTCCAGGGACTCGCTCCTGGGGCCTTCTAGGGTCCTGAGGCAGGGCACAGGCCCTCCAGGAAGGGCCTCCCGGCTCTGTCACCCCTCCCCCCTGCCTCCGTCCTCAGAGCCTCAGACCTAGCTCTTGGGGGGGATTCCAAGGACCCTCAAGAACCGTGGCTCTTTGATTTTGGTGGAAAACAAGGGTTTGGGTGACATGGGGACCCTGTCCCTGCCCAGGGCCTGGAAGGATTTTGAAATTGTCAGGTGGGTCCAGGTCTAAAGTGGTTTTGGTGCCCTCTAGCAGGTGGAGAAGAGAAAGAGTTTGGGGGTTGACGCCCCCATCTGCCCTTGGGGACTGACCCTCCCTTCTGGGCCTCACGGCCAACCCCCCCACACCCCCCCAAATCCAGGGTTTGCCTGAGGCCTGCTCTGAGCCCAACGCCTCCTGCCCTCTGGCTCGCTGAGCCCCCTCAGCCTCCCGCAGTGCCACCCGAGGAGCTCAGCCTGGAGGGCCGTCTGTCCCGCAGGGCCCGAGCCCCGCCCTGTGCCCATTCTGCTCCCTGCAGCCTGGCGAGCAAACAGATGGCCCCCCACTCGCCCTCCCCTCTGCTCCTCGTAAACCCCGGGGGGCCCCTCGGCTCCTCCCTGTGGCCTCCCAGCCCCCCCCACCTTGCACTTTTGGAAGCAGTGAGCTGAAAAGAGACAGCATCTGGGTCTGCCCCGGGCCCCAGGGGTCCAGCTGCCTGCCTGCTGGCAGGCTCATGGAACTGCCCCCCCCCCAGTGCTAGTGCCACCCCTCCCGGCATCGTTTGATGCAGAGTCCCCTCCCTGATGGCCCTCTCTCACCCCAGGGCTTTCTACGCAGGAAGGAGCCCTGGGGCCAGGCACAGAGAGACCCCTGCCCAAAGTCACAAGGTCCCGTTTCCTCAAAGGTCTTTGCCAAATCAGCCCCCAGGTCCACACGGCTGACTCAGCTCCAGAATGAAACAATTCCACTCTGGACCTGGGGGGACCCAGACTGTGTGGGACGGCAGAGGACAGGGGCCCTGGGCTCCCGGGTGGAGGGGCGGCTTCCAGCTGGGGCCCCCGAGGCACCCAGGTGAGCCTTGCCAGGGGGGCGCATGCCCACACTGGGCTCCGTGCTCTCCTGCCTGGCGATGGCCCACGCTCTCACAATCGGGAGAGCTGCGCACCGGCGGGGCTGGGGTCTGAGGCCCGAGGCCAGCCAGCCGGCCCCTCGCGCCAGGGCTGGTTCCCGCGGGCAGCCTGCCATCGGTGGGCAGCGGGTGTGTCCCGGGGGGCTGTGGACAGCTGTGGGGGGACCTCAGGGCCGCCAGCCTGAGGCCTGGGCCTTGGGGCAGCTCCCATAGATCCGCGAGGCGGGCAGCAAGCCAGGGGGGCAGCGGCCTGCCTCAGGGGCACGCGAGTGGAGGCGCGGAGGGGGCAGTGTGGAGGGATGGGAGCCGGGCGCCGGGGGAGGGCAGAGCCTGCGTGTTCTCCTTGGCACGCCTGGGCAGGGGCTGCCTTGGCCTGCCTGGTGACCCCCTGGAGGGGGGCCAAGTGGGTGCCCTGCAGCACCTGGGCAGAACTAGCTGCCCGACACCCTCCCTCTGCTGGGACAGAGCTGGCTTCTGTAGACCTTAGTGACTGCGGAGGGGCGTCATAGGCACCTGCGGAGCTGGAAGCCCGCGGACAGCCACCACACGAGGGCCTCTGTCCCCAGCCTTCCTTTCCCTTTCAGTTCTGGGCTAATTTTATCTTCCTTTCTGTTGCCCTGCACTGGCCCTGTCGGTTTCCGGGGTTTCCTGTCACAGTGACCCTGCCTACCCTGCCAGCTGGGACCGCACCCTCCTGCTGGGCCTCCAGCTCCCACCACGGCCGTCGTAAGGGGAGCGTGGCGCCCTGGAGCGAGGCCCACCCCTCTCCTGGCTAAGGGGTCAGAATGAGGGCGGGTGCTGGATGTGGGCACACAGCCCCTTCGGGGGGAGAAAGCCTCTTTGGAATGTCTCTGTGGTCCTCCCCATCCACCTGCCTCTTGGCCTGCCAGTTCAGACCTGGTCCCACCACAGACGCCAAGCCCACCCAAGGCAGCTCAGAGGCCAGAGCCTCTTCTGGCAGACCCACAACCTGAGGCTAGAGCCATCAGGCCCCAAACTGCAGTAGGAACTGGGAGGAGCAAGAGCCCAAGGGCTGATGGAGGTCTGTCAGCAGCTGGCACAGGTCCCCTCCCACCTCCTTGCCTTCTAGGAGTCAGTCAACAAACATGGGCTAACCACTGGCTCTGGGATCTCAGCTAACAAGCATCTGCTCAGGCAAATGCTGAGCCGGTGTCTGGAAGCCCCTGGGCCCTAAGTGGCTCCGCTGACGATCTCAGGGACCTGCTAATTCCGACGGTGGGTCTGAGCCTGGGGACTTGGGGAAAACCCCGAGGCCAGGTCCTGCCACTGAGAAAGCCGAGCAAGAGGACACACTGGCATCTTTGCTCACAACCAGAGTCTTGGCCCAGGGAGCAAGCCCCACCCAGGAGGGCCTGGGGCTGCCATTGCCCAGCCCAGGACTCCCTCACTATTGCCACAAGCAGCAAGGAACCCTCCTCTTTGCTCAAGCTGTGAAAGTTAAACTTACAGCTGTGTCCCGCTAAGGACCAGCCAGGGGCTCCGAGAGACGCAGGCCCAGGCGTGATGGTAAGAAGGCGGCCTTGCGAGGCTGGGCTGTAAGGGTAGAAGCCAAGTCCAAATTGAAGGGGGGTACACCCCCACTCCGGTGCTGTTTGCGGCCCACCTGGAAACTGAGTTCGTTTCAGGGGCCCCTTGCTGAGATACGTGGGTAGCGGGATGGGAAGGGTGACACATGTTCTGGAAACCAGGTGTTCTGTGGCCTGGTGGGAGAGCTGGTGTTGTTTAGTCAGAGTGAATGGCTTCAAGGTGGCACCTTGGCTAATGTTCAATATTGCTTGAACATTCATTCATTCCATGAACATGCGTTCACGGAATACCACTAGGTTCCAACTCTGTGGGGGGCCGTGGGATTCAGCAGTGAGCAAACACACACGTGGACTCTGTCCTTCTTAGAACACACTGACAAAGTGGAGACCAGGAGGATGGACACTGAGGAAGGCAGATTTCCATTCCAGATAAGACAGAAAACCTGCCAGTTGAGGTAGTGAGCTCCCCACCCCTGGAAGCAATCAAGGAATGCGGCAGAACTTTCTGCTTTAAGCCCTTGGGTTGAATGAGATGACGACTCATGCTAAGACATGACCATTTTATCTGTGTATGGATTATGCCTCATGCTGTTGAGTGCCCATATCTCCGTTTCCTTTCTTCAGATTCCCGTGGGGCCTCTCTCCCTGTGTGGAAAGAGAATCTTAACATGAGACAGTCTGTCCGTTGACGTCATTGTTCTGTGCACTGGCAGGGACGGCCATTTTCACCTCACTTAAAGGGCTCTACCTCACTCCGGGAACCTGCTGTCCCACAGGGAGCTGTTCCCAAGAAGGGGTGGGGGTGGGGGTGGGAGACCGACCCGGGGCCCCTGAATCAGGCTGGGGCAAGCGGGCTGGGCCCAAGGGTGGGCGGAGGCGGGAGAGGTTTTCCCGGGGGAGGGTCGTGAGGGCAGTGTCCTGGCAGGCAGCGCGGGGTGGGCGCTGCGACTCAGGCCCTGGGGCCGCCGGGAGGCATGGGCTGCGGGCGGCGGGGAGGGCCGCGGGCTTCTGGGGTTCCCTCCCTCGGCAGGGGCGGTGCGGCTCGCCCAGGGCCTCCAGGCCGCCAGACGGGGATTATCTCTGTGGTGCAGCCTCAAGTTATACTCCCCAAAAGTAGACCAATTAGAAAGTCAAGGGGGTGAGCGGCAAGCTTCCTGCTAAAAGCTCCACTTAGGAGACGTCCCCCGGGGGGAAGGCGCCCTGGCAGCTCTTTGAGTCTGCTGGAAGGCCGAGGGGTTGGGAGAGAGCTGCTGGCCCAAGTTACTGACCGACAGCTCAGGGGCCCCAAGTTCGGGGTGGGGGTCCGAGCTGGGGTGCACCAGGCAGGCTCTGGGCAGCCCGAATGCCCGCCAGTCACCCTGCTGCACCCAAGCGAGCGTGGGGACCCGGGGACCAGACCAGCTCCCCCGTGTTTTGGCGCCGACAGCTCTTGGAGGGCTGGGGCCAGAGCGGGCCTGGGAACCGAAAGGACCTGCATTTCCAGGGATGCGGCTCCTCCACTTCCCATTCGGCTGTCCCGCCCCTCCCATGAGTCACCCCATTACCCGCCCTCCCCCCACCCGGCCAAATATAGCTTCCAAGGCTGGCCGGAAACGGAGGGTGCTGCATTGTGTTGGGAGCCAGGCCCACTGGGAGGGTGGGGGGGGGGCCGGCACCTGGGGGCCCGAGCACCTGGCAGCCCCTTCCTCGCCCGGGCCTTGGGTCCCTGCCTGGACCTCGGGTCTCAAGGACACTTCTCCCCACGTACAGGGGAGACAGGGAGAGGCTCTGGGTGAGCAGCAGTGACCCCACTTCCTCCTAGGGGGCTACCAAGATGCTGCAGGGGACAAAGAGCATCTGGGCAGAGGCCCTTTCTGCCTTCTTCCCGAGCTGTGGGAGAAATCCTGTCCCCGCCGCCCTGCCTCTGTGAGTCTGGGTTGCCTGGAACGCCCAGGGCGTGTCCGGCCTCCCAGCAGCCCCCCTCGGCCGCCCAGGCCTCTGGAGCCACCACATAAGGAAATGTTTGTGCCTCTGGGCAGCGGCTCCCTCCCTCCCTCCTTCCCGGCCCAGGCCACCGCCCAGACGGGCAGGCTGGGCTGTCAGGGGCCCAGGAGGAGCCGCCCTGAGCCCGAGGAGGCCGGCGCGGGGATCTGCCCAGCCCCGAGGACCCTGCCCGGGCACTGGGGGAGGACCTTCCCCGGGCACTGGGGCGGCGGGTGGGGAGGGCTGGGAGCGGGCTCCCAGGGGCCCTGAGCAGCCCGTGTGAGGAAATGGCCAGGCAGCCCCAGGGGACGCCCTCCCCCACCCCCACGGGAAGACAACTGCTTAGGGGCTTAGGGACTTGGGGACCAGCTGCCCTGCCTGGAGTGTGCTGGGAGGGGGCCGAGGGCGGGGCACATCCGGGGACAACCAGGAGCCTACCCATTAGGACCGAGAGGGCAGTGAGGAAGGATAGTTTCCCCATGAAATGCCACCCACCAAGCAGAGCCGAGACTCACACACAGCCAGGCCGTCCCTCCCCAGGAGCCCAGGCCCAGGTCTTATTTCTCTGGGGTGTGACTGAAGCCATTCGTAAGTCCTCAGCCACCCCCCACCGCTCAGAGGGGAAACACTTTATAGCTGGCCCTCTGGCAGGCAAGGTCAGGCTCACGTGGGCTGCCTTCCTTCTGGAGTTTTCCATTCAGTAATTTTCATAGGCACCCAGAGCCCTGAACTAGCCCCAGACCTCTACAGGAAGTGGGCAGGCACAAGATGCCGAGGAGTCTGAAGCTAACAGTCTCGTTTCTCCAGGGACCCTCCTGTCAGTGTGGCCCCTTTGGAGGTGGCCTGTGGTTTACCTTGGAGCCTGAGAAGCTCCCACCAGGTGTTTCCTGGCATGGACCCCAGGCCCGGTGCAGCGCTCAGGGGGTCTGCTCTGGGCCCTGATCAGGCGCGGCGGGGCTGCGCGCTCCCCGGGACCTTGGGCTTTTGGGGAAGTATGGAATGCGGGCAGTGATCAGGATGGCACCTGTTGAGCAGGAGGGAGGTGGGGCCACCTGGCCTGCTCCAGTTTACTTGCCTGGCTTTTTCCTAGGAGGCTCCAGCCTGTGGCCCTGCTGGGGGATCAAAGTGGTGGCAAAACCTGTCCTACTGTCCCAGATGCTTGAGTGACACAGGAACAGTGGGCCCCGCCTCCTGGGCCAGGTAGGGCTGCCCAGACCTGACCACGGGGAGGGCTCAGCCGCGTGGACCCACCCTGTCCGCCAGGCCACAGCTCCTTCTGAGGGTCCCAGCCGTTGTTTTTCGTTATGGTGCTCCTGAGAATGCTGTCACCCGCCCCCGCTCCCCCATCCCCCAGCAGCACGGACTGTGGGCCGTGCCCAGCCTGAGGCATCGTGGAAAGGGTGGGGAGGCAGGAAAGCGGTACTGAGTGGGGAAGGGGGCATGCCACCCATCCAGCCTGCACCCAGCTCCCTACAGTTCAAACTGAAGACCTGCGGGGGCAGGCCCACAGCGCTGTGAGCCACAGCCATGCCGCGCAGACCTGAAGCTGTGTCTGCTCTTGGGCCCTTTTGTCCTGCGATTTGCATCCAGAAGCTCCTAAAGGCAGGACTGTGTCTGTCAGCTGCTCCGTGCTTCACCCCATGCATGCCTAACACATGGCAGGTGCCCCCCCAAAAAAACCTTTTGGGTGCCCAAAGGAAACCCTTCATTTCTGAACCCTAAGATCTGGGCCTGATAAAAGGGGGACTTTTCATCATGCTATGCTGACCTGTGAAGTGGCCCGTTCGCCATCACGAGACACAGTCAAACAGGCCTGATGACAGCACCCTGGAGGTGCTACAGAGCTGTTCTGGATGGGAACAGAGAGGCATGTTAGACGAGGCGGAGTTGTGTGTCCTTAAAACATCCCTGTGTGTGGCAAGCACAAGCATATCCTATCACATGAAAGGCAGGCTGATTCCTGGTTCCTCCAGCAAAGGGCAGGGAGGGCCAAGCCCACCCAGGGATTCTAAAACCAGCCAGCTCTAAGGCTGGCATGCCTTCAGTGTACACTGAACACTTAACTCTGCACCTCCTCGGTGCAGTGTCTCCTTCCACCCCCACCCAGGAAGGTACGTTTCTGACCCCAGCAACTTGCTCAGGCACCCAGCTGGTAACAGGCAGCACTGGGGCTGGTGTATGTCCCTCTCCAGGGCCAAGGAGGGTGCCGGACACAGCAAAGGCCATCAACAGCCACAGTCCTGTGGGAGATGGAAACAGCCAGGGGACACCAAGCGGCCCTGGTCCTGAGGGACCCGTGGATGATGGATGCACAGTCCTTTTCCTCCCCACCAGGTCCTCCCAACAACCTCCCAGTTGTTCCACGACACCTCCTGTCCCCAAAAGCTCCCAAACTGTCCCTGCCCCACCTGACCCTCTCCATCTCCTGCCCTCTCTCGAATGTGAACTTGGTAGCATCTCCTAGAACAAAGTCCACAAGCCTGAGCACCCACCTGGGCCTTGACCTCCACCCCCTCCACTCCTCCCAGCCAAGCCCTGACTCCCTGGGTAGACCTTGGATCAGGGCTTCCTTCAGGAAGCTTTCCTGACCTGGAGCCAAGCTGCCTCCATCAGGTACATCTCCATGAATCTGTTTCCCCAACCAGGCCGCGGGCTCCGAGTCATGTCAAAGAGCCCCGTGCAAACTTGAATCCACGGCAAAAGTGAATCCAAGAGAGGCCAGATAGTTTTCGCGGGTGCCCCAGGCCACCGGAGGCGGCTTGCCCTGGCAAGTCAGTGCACATCCCTGGACGAGGCACACATGCAATCTTGCACACCCCAGGTTCATGAATGCACGCGTTTGAGCACATTCGCATTGTTGCAAACGTTGAGTCTGGGCAAACTTGGGTCCGAGCACGTCCTCGAGGTCGTGCACACACGAATACGTGGAAAGCCGAGGATCAGTGCACACTCGTGGGCAGAAAAAGCAAGTCTACTTCCCAGGGACGTCTGTGCAAAGTGTCGGGTAGTGCAAACATGAGTTTAGGCATAGTGTGGTGGGTGCATGCTCCGGGGTTGTGCATACACAGAAGAGTGTACACCCCCGGGTCCTGCACACCCGAGACCGTGAACCTCCAGGGGAAGGCCCGCCGGCCCATCGAAGTTGGTGGAGGCGCCCGCACGCCTCACCCCATACTTCGGTGCTGCTTCGGTCTCCAGGCGCCATCTTCGCCCCGCGGGCAGCGGAAGGGCCCGCAGCTCCAAGCGCCGGCCTTTGTTGTCCCGGCTTCCGGGCATCCATCACGCGGAGACCGCGCGCCGGGTGAGGAGCCCTAGCACGAAATGGCGGCCGGGGGGCGGGGCGGCTGGCCCGCGCCCACTCCCGACCGCCGGCAGGCCGCGCCGCCCGCCCTCCTGCGCAGGCGCACGGCGGGCGCGCGTTCCCGCGTTCCCTCCGACGCGCGCTAGGACACAAAGGGCTGGAGGGAAAGCCCGGACCGCGGACAGACCTTTACGGAGCGGCTCGCGGCCCGGGGGCAGCCCGGAGCGGATGCAGGGCTGGAGCGGGCTCGCCGGAACCGCGCTCGGGAGCGGGGTGGGGCCTTGTGTGGCGCTCCTTCCCCTCCCCTCGCCCTCCCTCAACGGCCTTAACGGCCTCGCGGGCCGGGGGCGGGGCGTGGGGCGCTCACGGCGCAGGCGCCGCGGGGAGGCCGAGGCGCCTCCATCTTCCCTCGCCCGCCCTAATGGCGGAGGTGGGCGCTGTTTCTCCTCTGCGGAGGGAGGAGCTCGCCTCCGAAAACGCTCGGCTGCACTCCCTAAATTGTTTAGTGCGTAAGCGGGGCCTGGGCCCTTTAGAGAGCGCTTACCGATTTGGGGATATGATTCCCCGAGTTTTTAATAGAAAAAGAAAAGGCATACCTTCTGCAATGAATATATTTTGCAACATACCGCTCCAATTTGGTGATGTGGATGTTGGTGAGGGTTAAGAACTCTGGTTTTTGGGTGTTGTTTTTTAATATTTTTTTCTATTAAGGAGACGTTCATTAAAAGTCAATATTTTTTAACAGTTTTAATCATAAAAAACGAAACACGCTTTTGGTAGAAAATTTGGAAAGAATGGTAGCAGGCTTTGAATGTTTGTAATACGTCAAGCCTTAAGTGCTTTAATTTTCATAACCATTTACAGATGGAGAAACTGAAGCGCAGCACAAAGGGGTTAGGTGTACAAAAGTACTTAAAGTACGAAAAAGTAGGAAAAACAGTAAACCCACCTTCTAAAAACTGCCACTATTTAATAAATTGGCCTGGTTCCTGCTAGTCTCTGCATTCTGAGGTTTGGTTCATGTTATATATGCACTCTAGAACATTCTTTACGATTAATGGGGAGCAGTGTGATTGGGCAAATGGAAAGGTCAGCCAGAGCAAAGGAGCCAGGGAACTTCCTTCCTCTTTCTGGCTGTGCCCGCCGATCTCTGGGGGCAGCTTTGTCCCTTGCAATTAGGAGCATGCTAGCTCTCGAACGTTAGCATTTAACGATCCAGGATCACTTCCCATGCTCCTTTTGGGGGGTCGGGAGGAAAAGCCTACTTGTTCCTTTCTTCCCTTTTTTTTTTTTTTTTTACTGAGTCTCAGTATTCTGCAGCATATTTTCATATCCTAATTGCCTTTATCTAGTTTGTCATGCTCATTTGAGCCCCTGAGGAATGTATTTTCGCAATCATAATGAGGTCATAGCGAGGTAGAGAGGGCAGAACAGGGATGATTCCCCACTTACAAATGAAGCACTGAGGCTCAGAGTTAGGACTCTTGCCCAAGTTCACCAACTAATAATGGAGTAGAGGGTAATGCTTCATCCAAGTGGAGGTGTCAGACATGCAAGGCCAGTCTCCTGAGTCCTCAGCTTCCATGGGATCTGTAATTAAGTCCATGTTTCTCTTTTTGAGTATAAACATTATCAAGACGGGGACCCCAACACTCAGCATTGCGAGAGATGGTAGATGCTTTCCTGGCCCATTGAGGGACTGTCATTCTTAACAGGTGAGGGCTGTGCACCCAATTCCTGTGAATAACCATGTATGGACTCACCTGTTTATCAAAACCTTCCCAATCCCATTTTTAGTTTAGTCGTGTAAATAAACTGACCTTTGTTCAGTTTATTTTATTGCAGTTTGTGTTTTTTCACCAAGTCAAAAAAATCACTTAGTTATTCATTATTGCTTCATTAATATGCAAAAAAACCATAATGCTCTTTTAATTTTAGAAATGGAGTAAGTAGGAAATGGAACCAGAATGATTCCAGGACTAACACCCAGAGACATCTGGTAATCTTGTTTCTTCTCTTTATTGAAGCACAAATTCCTAATAAGTATTTTTAAGTGTTTCTATAAAATAAAATAAGTTCAGGGAAGCGGACTTGACCCAGTGGTTAGGATGTCTGACTACCACATGGGAGGTCCACAGTTCAAACCCCGGGCCTCCTTGACCCGTGTGGAGCTGGCCCATGCACAGTGCTGATGCGCGCAAGGAGTGCCCTGCCACGCGGGGGTGTCCTACGCGTAGGGGATCCCCACGCAAAAGGAGTGCGCCCCGTAAGGAGAGTCGCCCAGTGCAAAAGAAAGTGCAGCCTGCCCTGGAATGGTGCCGCACACACGGAGAACTGACACAACAAGATGATGCAACAAAAAGAAACACAGATTCCCGTGCCGCTGACAACAACAGAAGCGGACAAAGAACACACAGCAAATAGACACAGAGAACAGACAACTGGGGGGGTGGGGGGGAAGGGGAGAGAAATAAATGAAAGTAAATCTTTTTTTTAAAAAAAGTTCCAGTGACTGTGAAAAAAGCTCTCCAAATAATTGCCTTTTCTTACAGTTAGAAAAAAAAAAGTGCTTCAATACTTACTAGCTTGTGGTTTTGCCAAGTTACTTATCTACTGATTCTGTCTTCTCATCTGTAAAATATGGATAATAATATCTCCTGGGAGGATTTTAGGGAGATGCTTAGAGATAATATTTGTAAAGTCCCTGGCATATAGTAGGTCCTCAGTAAACAAGTGGCAGCAATTGTTTTTGGTTGCTATGTGTTCTGTGTGAAGAAAGGAGTAGGATCAACTAGCTGGTTAGTGAAGGAAAACCATTAATATAGCGCCCTGCAGATGGCAGCTGTCCCCAGTTCCACTCCAAACAACACTGACTGCCCAAGAGAACCATTTGGCCAAGTTTTATATGCAAGTGTCAGTCAAAACTTTTCATCAAGGAAAGGGTAGTTTTAAAATTCACTTTAGAAACAAGATAGGTGTTTGTTTGCTCAGTGCATCAGGCACATGCATTGCCCAGAGTAGATAAAAGGACTTACTGAGGTGGATGTAAGGGCCCCTTCCATCTTTGAAAAGGCTGCAGGATGGTGGCTCAATGTCAGCTGCCACCTTCAGAGGGAAGAGCCCCTGTCAGCTTTCACGGAGGCAATATGTGTTCTCTCCCTGCCTTTGACTTTGGTCGCTGTCTTCAGGTCATTTAAGAAAAAAAAAGATTTATTTATTTATTTATTTCTCTCCCTTTCCCCCTGCCCCCACCCCAGTTGTGTGTTCTCTGTGTCCATATGCTGCGTGTTCTTTGTCCGCTTCTGTTGTCGTCAGCGGCACGGGAATCTGTGTCTCTTTTTGTTGCATCATCTTGTTGTGTCAGCTCTCCGTGTGCGTTAGGGCTAGGCGTCATCTTGTGTCAGCTCTCCATGTGGACGGCGCCACTCCTGAGCAGGCTGCACTTTCCTTCGCACTGGGTGACTCTCCTTACGGGTCGCACTCCTTGCGCATGGGGCTGCCCTACGCCGCGGACACCCCTGCGTGGCGGACACCCCTGCGTGGCAGGGCACTCCTTGCGCGCATCAGCACTGCGCATGGCCAGCTCCACACGGGTCAAGGAGGCCCGGGGTTTGAACCGCGGACCTCCCATGTGGTAGGCGGAAACCCTAACCACTGGGCCAAGTCTGCTTCCCAGTTTACCAGATTTTTAAGTGCCTCCTCTGTTTCAGCCCTGGCGACAGGCGATAGCACAGTGAACAAGACCATCCTATCTCTAGCCTTGTGAAGTGTAGAGTTTAGTGAAAAAGGCTGATCCTGAATAAATATTCTCTAGGGTGGTGAGTGTTAGGGTGAGGTGCTACATGAGGTATACTCTAACCAGGTAGAAGGCTAGGGAGGCGACAGTGAGGCTTTGGGTGAGCCCGGCATTTTCTAAGACTCTGAGGAGGGAAAGAGCACGTCACATATGAGGAACTGAAGAAGTCCAGAAAGGCTGGGGATGAGTGGGGAGCTAGGAGTGGGGAGTGAGTGGACTCTCTCAGACATAAAAAGGAACCAGACTGGAGATTTCTGATGCCAGCTCTGGTTTAAACTGGTAAATACTCTTCTTTTTTATCATATTTTTTAGAGTCCTTAAAAGAGTTTCTCATTTTTAGAAAGATGTAATTCACAAACTGTAAAATCCACCCTTTTAAAGTGTACAATTCATTGAATTTAATATAGTCACAAAGTCGTGTGACCATCACAACTATCTAATTCTAGAACATTTTCATCATTCCAAAAGAAACTCATTAGCAGTCTCTTTCCATTCCCTCAGCCCCTGACAACCCCTCATCTACTTTCTCTCTCCACAGATTTGTCTCTTCTGGACATTTCATAGAACTGGAATCATATAATACGTGGCCTTTTGCGTCTGACTTTCTGTCGTGCAGCCTGATGGTTTCTAGGTTCAGCCCGCTGTTGCAGGTATCAGAACTCCCTTTTTAGGGCTGACGGGTATTCCACTGTGTGGCTAAACCTCAGAGGACTCTCAAGAAGAAGTTGTTCATGGCTGAACTCAGCACCGGCCTCTGTGTGAGAAGTTGTGCACAGCACTTGGCAGCGGGGTTGAACTGCCTGGGCCCTCCTGCTCACTGGTGGTGGGACGTTGGGCAAATCATTTACTTTCTTTGTGCCTCATTTTCCTATTCTGTAAAATGGGGATAATAATAGTAGCTCATAGGGTGGATGAAGTAAATGAGTTAAAGGGTGTAGTAAAGTGCCTGGTACAAATGTCCAGTTGTTATCAGGGAGAAAAAGAGGCTGACGGAACTAAATTACTTAATGAGAACACTGCCCTTTACTCCAGAATTTTCCAAATGGCAACATGGTTGCTGCTATTTTATTAAACTGGAGCTTACAACCTGGTCTGACTATGAGAGGGAATAAATTGAAGATAGTCATTTCTATACCTTTCTTAGGTGTTTAGGATTTTGCAGTTGTGTAGACTTTTCAAATTTGTCCTCACTGATGATGTACCAAGGCACTTTTTCTGCATATGTATGTACCTTTACAGTCATCCACCTAGAGAACAAATTGCTTTCAAAACTATTTTTACTTTATTTATTTATTTTTAAAGATTTATTTATTTATTTTTCTCCCTTTTCCCTGCTTCCCCTCAGTTGTCTGCTCTGTGTCCATGTGCTGTGTGTTCTTCCGTGTTTGCTTCTATTCTTGTCAGCGGCCCGGGAATCTGTGTCTCTTTTTGTTGCCGTCATCTTGTTGTGTCAGCTCTCCGTGTGTGCGGCGCCATTCCTGGGCAGGCTGCACTTTCTTTTGCGCTGGGCGGCTCTCCTTACGGGGCGCACTCCTTGCGCGTGGGGCTCCCCTACGTGGGGGACACCCCTGCATGGCAGGGCACTCCTTGCACGCATCAGCACTGCGCATGGGCCAGCTCCACACGGGTCAAGGAGGCCCGGGGTTTGAACCGCAGACCTCCCATGTGGTAGATGGATGCTTTATTCATTGAGCCAAGTCCACTTCCCTATTTATTTATTTTAAAGATTTATTTATTTATTTCTTCCCCCTGCCTCCATTGTCTGCTCTCTCTGTCCATTTCCCGTGTGTTTTTCTGTGTCTGCTTGTATTCTCGTTAGGTGGCTCCAGGAACCGATCCTGGGACTTTCCGGAGTGGGAGAGAGGCGATCATTCTCTCGCACCACCTCAGCTTGCTGGTCTGCTAAGTCTTTTATTGTCTCTCCTCTGTGTCTCTCATGGTTGTGTCATCTTGCTGCATCAGCCCTCCGTGTTGGCCAGCACTCCTGTGCAGGGTGGCACTCACATGGGCGAGCTCGCCGCATGGGCCAGCTTGCCCTCACCAGGGCCTCCTCTATGGTAGATGGGAGCCCAATTGCCTGAGTCACATCCCGCTTCCCATAAACCTACTTTTAAATTTATATAAATTTTTAAAAGAGTATTATTCTCCACATACCCATCACCCAGCTTCAACATTTATCCCCATTTTTGATTCAGGACAGACTGCTTTTATTCTTCACTGGCTGGGAGAGGCACACCCGACTGGTAGGACCCATCTTGCAAGGACCTGGGGAAACTGGTTTTATCAACAGGTTGAGAAATGTCGGCTTGACTAGGCGGCCAGGACACTTCATCTAAGCAGAAGTGGGGAGGGAGGGCCATGCTTGCCTCACCCCCCTGGCCCCAAAGACAGTTTGGCCCAGAAGTATGATGATGCCTTCCCCAAACCCAGCCGACTGAGGCTGCAGTGATAATACAGTCCCTTAGGAATAAGGGACAGTGACAGGCCAGGGAAATCCAAAGGAGCAAGAGCAGGAGGATAGGGGGACCTGAGGTCCCATACTCCTGACCCTCACAAACTCAAGAGCAGCCCCAGGGGCCCGGCATCGTCATCACTGGAAACTAGTTGGAAATGCAGAATCCCAGGCTCCACCCCCAACCTACGGAACCAGAATCTGCATTTTTTTAAAGATTTATTTTTATTTATTTCTCTCCCCCCCCAGTTGTCTGTTCTCTGTGTCCATTTGCTGCATGTTCTTCTTTGTCCGCTTCTTTTGTTGTGAGTAGCACAGGAATCTGTGTTTCTTTTTGTTGTGTCATCTTGCTGTGTCAGCTCTCCGTGTGGGCGGCGCCATTCCTGGGCAGGCTGCACTTTCTTTCACGCTGGGCGGCTCTCCTTACAGGGCGCACTCCTTGCGCCTGGGGCTCCCCTAAGCGGGGGACACCCCTGCGTGGCAGGGCCCTCCTTGTGTGCATCAGCACTGCGCATGGGCCAGCTCCACACGGGTCAGGAGGCCCGGGGTTTGAACCTTGGGCCTCCCATGTGGTAGACGGATGCCCTAACCACTGGGCCAAGTCCGCTTCCCAGAATCTGCATTTTAACAAGAGCCTCCTGTGCTTCATGGTTCACAAACATTTGTGAGGGGCAGCTCTCAGGCACTCAGTGTGGCCTGTTGGAGGGAAGACTTGGAGCACCCAGATCCCAGCAATCCTGGTTGGCAGCCTATACCCAGTGATGCATACATTCCTGCTACGAGACCCTGGAGAAGGGGTCTCCAGAGCTCTGTGAGCCCCTCTCTTCACGGGCAGCTCATGTCCTGTGAGGCAGCTTTTTCCATCTTTGATGGAAGTGCTGTTGTAAGGGCTCACTGTGGGTCACATGGGAACCTTCTTACACCACTGAGAATATCCCCTTCCTGTTGCCCCTGGAAGCTCCAAGCCCTCAAGCTAGAATCAGAGGAAAACCCTGTATTCATTGTAAACCCATTTTCAGCCCCTTGTTCAATGGGCTGAATAGTATTTGAGTAAAAGAAAATACTTGACAAAGACTTTTCCTTAATTTATTTTGATAATTAAAAGAAATCCAGTGATAACACATTTTTTTTAAGATTTATTTTTTATTCCCCCCCCCACCATTGTCTGCTCTCCGTGTCCACTCACTGTGTGATCTTTTGTGTCCACTTGTATTCTTGTCAGCGGCACTGGGAATCCGTGTCTCTTTTTGTTGTTGTCATCTTGCTGCATCAGCTCTCCGTGTATGAGGCACCACTCCTGGGCAAGCTGCACGTTTTTTTATGCAGGGCGGCTCTCCATACGGGGCACACTCCTTGCAGGTGGGGTTCCCCTACGTGGGGGACACCCCTGCGTGGCATGGTACTCGTGTGTATCAGCACTGTGTGGGCCAGCTCACCACACAGTCAGGAGGCCCTGGTTTTGAACCCTGGTCCTCCTATATGGTAGGTGGACGCTCTATCAGTTGAGCCAAATCTGCTTCCCTAGATTTGTTGTTTAAAAACAAAATATTTGAAATTTTCAGACACCTGTAAGAGGAAAACGTGAACGGTTGCTTCTCACCTTACGTGCCATCCCACTCCACCCCACCCCAGCTATCCCCCAAAGGTAACATAATCTCTGTTGGGGATTGAAGCACGTTCCCCACAAAAGGCATGTTCAGGTCCCAACCCCTGGTCCTATGGGAGTGAACCCATTTATAAACAGGACCTTTGAAGATGTTAGTTATGGTGAGGCCAAACTGAGTGAGGGCAAGCCTTGATGCAATATGGCTGAAGTCCTTAGAAGCAAAGGAAATAAGACACAGAAGGAGAAGCCCCAGAGGAGCCCGCCACCGGAAGCTGGAAGTCAGCGGAACCCAGAAGAGAAAAGAGAAGATGCAGACATGTGCATGGCCATGTGATGGAAAAGCCAAGGAACCCCAAAGATTGCTGGCCAGCTGGGAGATGCCAATCCTGGAGGAAGCAAGCCTTCCAGCCTCTGAAACCGTAAGCCAACTCATTCCTGTTGTCTGCTGTTAAGCCAGCCCATCATATGGACTTTGTTTTGCGGAAACAAATATACCCACTGTTAGCAGATTCTCTGTATCCCTTCAGATCTTTTTCTTTGCATTTTAAGACCACATAGCTACAGGATTGCCAAAAACTTTCCACCTTGATCTAACTCTGCTTTTTCACAACCTTTGGTACTTTCTTCTTAAGAGATAACTACTTGAATAATCAACCCTCAGTTGGCTAAACTCACTGATTTGGGACAAGTGGGCGAGTCCTTCAGGTCAGGCGCCTTCCTCTAGCAATGCACAGAAGGGAGCATTTCGTGGAAAAGAGCCAACGCTGTTCTAAAAATTTTTTTTTTTTAATGAGGGAAGTTCTTTTATTTCCCTCATATTACAAATAAGGAAAATATTGTATGCCAAGATTATTTTCCCACCTAGACTTTAAATAATTTTCTCTCATCTAGGTTGTATTAGTCAGCAAAAAGGGTGTTGATGCAGAACTCTTGACCTTTATAGGGGTATTTATTTGGGGTAGAAGCTTACTGTCACAAGGCCCTAAAGAGTCCAGCTCAAGGTACCATAAGAGGTACATTCTCACCCAAAATCTGTTGTCACGTGTTGATGCAAGATGGTGGGCGATGTCTGCTAGGGTTCAGCCTTCCTTCTTCCTCTCAAGGCTCCCTGGTCCCAGCTTCTTCTGATCTCAGCTGCAGGCTGACATAAGGTTGGTCTCTCTTCCCAGGGTTCATTTCTTTCCAGGCTCAGCTGCTCTGTTCTCTTCACAAGGTCAGCTGTAAACTGTGAGGTAAATAGCTCCTCTCTCCCTAGGACTCCAGTATCAAAACCAAGTTCTCCACTCTGTTCTTCTTCTCTGTGTGTCTACTTCTGTGTGAGAGAGTGTTTCATCATCCCAGGGGGGTGGGACTCAACACTGAGTCACACTCTAATGACATGGTTGAATCAAAGCCCTAATCTTAACATAATTTCATCTCAGACATCTCAGCTGAATCTAATACAATCAAAGGGTATCATACCCAGAGAAGGAGACGAGTTTACAAACAGTATCTCTTTTGGAATTCATAAATAACATCAAACTCCACAACTCCATGCTCTGAATTCCAAAAAGGCATTACAATATTTTTTAAAAAAACACAAAAACTGTAAATAAAAAACTATACTAAGTACAAAATCACATCACAATCAGTTTAAAGAAATAAAGTTTGTTTTGGGGCAAAGTCCCATCTGGATGTAGACCTCTGAAACTTATAAAACAATTTATCTGCTTCCAATATACAAAGGGACAGACAAAGGATGAACATTCTCATTACCATAAGGAGACATTGGGAGGAAACATGAATCACAGGTCCCCTACAGTTCCTTTTTTTAAAAAAATATACTTTCCAATTTTTTTTAAAAGATACTTAGAGTACATAAATGCTACATAAAAAATATAGGGGATTCCCTGTTTTAAAATCTTTATGCATGTTTTGTATTAATTCACAGCCACCCTATGAGGAGCTATTATTATCCCCATTTTACAGAAGAGGAACGGAGGTAGTGATTGGCCAAGCTGGAGAACCCAAGTACCCTAGCTCCCAAGCCTGTGCTTAGAACACCCCACTATATGCATAAAGATCCCTGAATTGTGGACTGCACCCCACTTCATGTTACCTTTCCAGAGTGAGCTTTCCAACTTCTGGGCGCCAGGACCCCCCAGGGGCTGGGGCACCTCCTATCTGCAGCTCTTCCTCCCCCCACGGCCTGTGCTGGAAGCTCAGCTCCACTTCCTTCTATGAACCTGGTTAGTGTTTTCTCTGACCTAGTTACTCCAAGTACAGAATTGGATAATAGTCCTTACCTTCTTGGTGCTCTGAATATGTGAGCCGTGGACATTGCTCTGTGTGTGGGTTTCAGGGGTAGGGGAGGAATGTGGGGTGCCAGGTATGGAGGCATCCAGGTGACTAGAGCAGCTGCTAAAATTCCAGCCCAGAGTTGGATAAGGAATAAGACACGATGGGGCAGAACGTTTCTGCCCAAGACACCTTTTTCTTGGTCCTTGGAATTCTCAGGGGACCTTCGACTAGCAAGGTCACGCGATGGGTGAGGGCTTGGACAGCCAGCTTTCGCTCTGATTGCTTCCAGTGGGCAGCAGAGTCTTGTCAGTGATGGTGCAGGTGCCCCCCTGAATTGTGAGGCCCAGAAACCAGCTCTTGAATCCAGAAGCCTGAAACTGCCTCTCAGTCAAATCCACTTGACACTTCAGACTTTGGGAGAGTTTAGGCAGGGTGACCATACTATTTATTGTACTAACCAGTGCTTCTCACACACATACACACATGTATATCTGTAATGTTCTGTATTTCAAGCTTACAAAAATGTTGCAAGAATATGAATTGTACAAGAACAGTTCTATAACCTTTATTTGGATTCACCTATTTTTCACATTTCCCCCTATTTGATTTTTCTTTCTCCACATACACATATATGCATATATACATATGTAATATATGTGTGTGTATATATATATATATACACACTTCTTTTTACTGAAACATCTAGAAGTTAGTTCCATACATCATGGCTTTTTACCACTGAATATTCTGTATGTGTTTTCCTGAGAATAAGGAAACTGTTTTATGTAACTGCAATTTTATCAATTCAGTAAATTTAGCTTTGACATAGAACTTGTATCTTCTTTCCTGTTCATATTCCAAATTTCTCCATTGACCCAAAGATATCTTTACTAACATTTCTTCCCTCCAGTACAGGATCTGGTCTAGGGCCAGGTTTTGCATTTAGTTCCCTAAAACAGGGCTTTTGAGGGCAAAAAGGAACTATTAATAATTATGCTAGAAAAGGGGCAAATAAAGCAAGTATGGCAAAGGGCTGATAGTTGTGGAACTGGGGTTAGAGGTACCTAGTAGTTCATTTTACTATTTTTCTACTTTTCTGTGTGTTTAAATTTTTTTTTTATGATACAAAGAAGAAAAACCAAATGAACAAACAAACCGAAAAGCTATGCCAAGACCACAGATGTCAACTGGAGCTGTGTAAGCAAACCAGGATGTCTGTGCTCCCTATTTTTAGGTCACCAGTTACGGTAAAAGTGCAAACAGAGGGAAGGGCTGGGCCCCAAGGTCAAGGTGACAGGAACCACTTTCTGAAGGGAGTCAGAGGGGCCCCAGGGTGCTTTTTGGCTTTCAGAGACTCAGGCATGCTCTTCCCTGAGTGAAACGAACTGGGGCATCCTGGGAAGGGAGCAGGAGCAGGACCAGGCCTCCGGGTGCCCAAGCCGGCCTTGATTTTCTCTTGTCACTGGAGCGCCAGAGGCACGGGGAGAAGTATCCACCCCTGAAAACCCAGAACTGCCTCCAGCCCAGGGAAAGTGCCTGGCAAACACCAGCCCCTCCCGGCTTCCGCAGCTCCCCCTGCCCCTCCTATACCTTCTGGGTCTCAGACACCAATGAGTTTTGAACTGCAGCAAAAGTAAATGTCGGTTTAGGGAGGTTTGGTCTCAAAATCCATTCTGTCTTCCCCGTTGGGCCCTTCAAACTTCAAGGGGTCGGTGACCTGGGAGGGGAAAATCCTACCTCCCTGTTTTCGCTAACCTTTCATCGAAACCCAGCATTTCCTCCCCGATGTTGGCAGCCACCCTGCAGCAGCTGAAATCACAGCTTCTTTGCCTCTCACGGGGCAGTGGCTGCAGATGTCTTGAATATCATTTGCGTTACGGCTTCCAAATCATGGCAGTTATTAGGCTGGCCACTAGATCTTGCCATTTGCTACATTAACAAATGCCTCACCCATGGCAGTTGTATTTCAGTATAGTTTTCTTCCCTTGAAATCCATAGAATTTTATGTTTTGCATTTAAAACAGCACTCTGAGAAGCGCCCATCGGCTTAGCCAGAGCCTGGGGCTCGGGCAGCCCTGCCTAGCCCTGAGGAGCGCCCCTGCCCTCGCAGCCCCTGCGGCTCCTTCTGAGCAGCCTGCTACCCTTCCTGGCCGGCCGACCACTCAAGCTGCCGTCTGCAGGGCTTGACCCGCACGGCATCCTGGGGGCTTTCACTGGATGCTTGCGGTCCTCCTTCCTCCTGCGCCTGACGGGGATAAGTGTGGATTCTGAACCGAGCTCAAAAGCCTTGCCTGAGGACCCCGTGCGCAGCTCCCGTTGGGCACTGGCTCCAAGACAGCTTGCTTTGTGCACCTTGGTAGGGTCCTGGGGTCCCCTGGCTGGGGCCGTGGGGCAGGCCTGGGTGGGGCTGAGGACGCTGGGGCACGTTAGCAGTGGAGCCCAGAGCTGGGTGTCTTAGAGCTAGAGGCAAGGGCTGCTGGCAGTTTCAATATCAGGCCCAATGAACTTTTTTAAAAAATTGTTTTATTGGTATATCATTCATACAAGAACATACATAGGGAAGCGGACTTGGCCCAGTGGTTAGGGTGTCCGTCTACCACATGGGTGGTCCACAGTTCAAACCCTGGGCCTCCTCGACCCATGTGGAGCTGGCCCATGCGCAGTGCTGATGCGCACAAGGAGTGCCCTGCCACGCAGGGGTGTCCCCTGCATAGGGGATCCCCATGTGCAAGGAGTGTCCCCCATAAGGAAAGCCGCCCAGCGCGAAAGAAAGTGCAGCCTGCCCAGGAATGGCACCGCACACACGGAGAGCTGACACAACAAGATGATGCAACAAAAAGAAACACACAAAAAAAACCCAAAAAGAAACACAGATTCCCGGCGCCACTGATAAGGATAGAAGCGATCACAGAAGAACACACAGTGAATGGGGCAGGGGGAAAGGGGAGAGAAATAAAAAATAAATCTTAAAAAAAAAAAAAAGAACATACATAAACATAAGTGTATAGTAAAAGTTGTGAACCAATGAACTCTTTTAAAAATGTACACCCCCCATTGTTTGCAGTCACTGCTCCTCTTCTCTTTAGGAGGCACTGGGAACCGAACCCAGGACCTCCCATATGGAAAAGGGGCTCAATCACCTGAGCCACCTCAGCTACTTGGTTTGTTGTATCTCTCATTGCCTTTCCTCTTTGTGTCTTTTTTGTTGTGTCATCCTGTTGCATCCGCTCGCCGTGCCTGCCCATCTTCTCCAGGAAGCACCAAGAACAAACCTGGGACCTCCCATGTGGTAGGCAGAAGCCCAATTGCTTGAGCCACATCCACTTCCCCCAGTGAACTTTTTTTTTTTAAAGATTTATTTCTCCCTCCCCCCCATCGTCTACTCTGTGTCCACTCACTGTGTTCTTCTGTGTCTGTCTTCTTTCTAGGCGGCACCAGGAACTGATCCTGGGACCTTCCAGAGTGGGAGAGAGGCACTCCATCTCTTGCGCCACCTCAGCTCCCTGATCTGCTGAATCTCTTATTGTCTCTCCTCTGTGTCTCTATTTGTTGCGTCATCTTGCTGTGCCAGCTTTCCGCATGGGCCAGCTTGCCTTCACCTTAAGGCCCCAGGAACCAAACCCTGCACCTCCCGTATGGTAGACAGGAGCCCCATTGCTTGAGCCACATCCAGTTCCCCTCAATGAACTTTTAAAAGCAAATTACTCCTTGAATAGATACATGAACACATGGTACAGCACTCAAAACTTAAAAAGAGAATGTAGTAAGAAGTTTCTCTCCCACCCTGTCCCTCAGCCTCAAACTTGAGGAGCTTTTCTGACCCTCCAGAAATTTTTAGAGGTGTAATTCCAGAGAAACACATTTATAACCAAAAATCTTTGTTTTAACCTTGGCTTTTTTTTTTTAAGGTTTATTTTTATTTCTTTCTCTTCCCCCGATTCCCCCCATTGTCTGTTCTCTGTGTCCATTTGCTGTGTATCCTTCCATGCCTGCTTGTATTCTCATTAGGCAGCTCTGCGAACCGATCCTAGGCCCTTCCAGAGTAGGAGAGAGGCGACTGCTCTCTCGCGCCACCTCAACTCCCTGTTCTGCTCCGTCTTCTTTTCTCTCCTCTGTGTCTCTCGTTGGGTCATCTCGCTGCGCCAGCTCTCCGCGTCAGCTGGCACTCCTGCGTGGGGGGGCATTCCTGTGTGGGCCTGCGCTCCGTGTGGGCCAGCTTGCCATGTGGGCCAGCTTGCCCTCACCAGGAGGCCCTGGGCATCGAACCTCGACCCCCTATATGGTAGACGGGAGCCCAACTGGATGAGCCACATCTGTTTCCCAACCCTGGCTTTTATTACTTAAATGTTAACATACCAGGTCCCAGGTCTGCGCTCGGCTCTATTATTTAACAGTAAGTACAGTCTTTGAAACTGTTCCTTGTCTGTATCTCAGTAGCTTTCTCCTCATTCTTCTTCTTTATTTACTTCTCTCGTCTTTTCCAGTGGTCTGCTGAAAAAGAATGCCTTTCCATAGAAACAGGGGTACCTAGATATAGCCAGAACATTCAGAATAGTTCTAGGATTCCTCTACTAACCTCTTACATTCCAGGGATACCAAGTGTGACAGTTTGAATATGGTGATTCCTAAAAAGAAAAAGATTTTGTTCTTGGGAAGTAGATGTGACTCAAGCAGTTGGGTGCCCACCTACCGCATAGGAGGTTCCAGGTTTGGTTCCTGGTGCCTCCTGAAGAAGACGAGCAAGACAGCGAGCTGACGTGAAGGGCTGGTGCGGCGAGCTGAGGCAACATGATGACATAGTGAGATGATACAACAAAGAAACACAACAGGGAAACACAATGAGACACGAGTGGGAGCGGAGGTGGCTCAAGCCATTGGGTGCCTCCCTCCCACATCAGAGGTGCTGGGTTCAGTTTCCAGTGGCTCCTAAAAAAGAAGATGAGCACACAATGAACAGACACAGAGAGCAGACAGCCAGAGCAAACAACAAGGGTGTGTGGGGGTAGAAATAAATAAAATCTTAAAAAAAAAAAAAAAGATTATGTTCTGGAACTAATCCATTCCTGTGGGTATGGGGCCCTTTTGATTGGTCCATGTCAGTCAGTTGTGACTCAAGTTCGGTCTCTGCTGTCTTACTGGAGCCTTATGTAAATGGAGACACAGAGACATACAGGAAAAGGGAGTTTTGCCGTTTTTTTGTTTTTGTTTTTTTAAAGATTTTTTATTTTTATTTATCCCTCCCCCTTTGCGGCTTGCTTGCTGTCTGCTCTCTGTGTCCATTTGCTGCATGTTCTTCTGTGTCTGCTTGTCTCCCTTTGTTGCGTCATCTTGCTGCACCAGCTCTCTGTGGGTGCGGGCCAGCCTACTTTCACAAGGAGGCCCCGGGACGCAAACCCAGGGCCTCCCATATGGTAGACAGGAGCCCAATCATTGAGTCACAGCCACTTCCCAGTTCTGCCGTTTTTGATCCTGCCATGTGAGAGACAAAGCTTAAGCACGAAGCCCCCAGGAGGCTGGGCCCATGGAGCAGCTCAGGGCTGGCGAGACCAACCATATGCCTGATAGCCCACGGCTGAACTCGGGAAGAAAGCAGGGTAGGCGTGACTGAGAGAGGAGGCCCAGAAAGAGACAAGCCCTGTGCCCGCTGGCCCACAGCTGAGCTTGGGAGATGGTAGATTCTGGAGGGAAGGCAGGGTCCTCGGCAGAGATTCGTGGCCATCTTGCTTCGTCATGTGGCAGGACCCCAGGCTCACCAGTAGCTGACTTTGGTGAGAAAGCCTCTCAGCCTCTCGGCTGATGCCTTGACTTGGACATTTCACGGACTCAGAACTGTAAGTTTTTACCCTAAATAAAATTCCCATTATAAAAGCCAACCTATTTCTGGCACTTTGCTTTGGCAAACCAAGACCCCAAATTAAAGTCTCCAGTTCCTCTTTAGGTGAATTTGCATTACAACAGGGGCTTCCTGGGACCATAAGCTATGCAGTAGAATTCTGGGAAGGTGCTCAGAGGTAGGTGGGGCATTGTCTTTGGATAGAGAATTTTACCACTGGTGCCCCCAAATCCAGGTGTTAGGGTACCACCATCTCTGTTTAAGAGGTTAAACTCTCCTTTCCCAAACTGGTATTGGGGCTCTTTAGAATAACTACCACCCTCCTAATTATGAAGCCAACGGTATCAGCCAGGCCGGCAGCCATTGGCCAGGGACACCTCAGAAAGATTCTAAGAGTTTCCAGAGATCAGAGTTCAAACTACACCGCTGAGCTCCCTGAAGGTGGACCGACTTCCCTCCTCCCCAGTCAGAGCAGTTCCAAGATGGTCAGTTTTTACATATTGGGCTCTAAAATAAGCTTTCAATTGAAGACTAGGGGCCCTCTTCTAAGTGTATGCACGTGTCCAGCAGGGACATTCCCTCTGCCGACAGCCTGTCTTATCTGCACCTCTCATGGCTTTGGGATCCCTGACCTATGCCGCAGCCTCACTGCAGTGAAGTTCCTGCCACACTCGCCCCCTGGGAGAGACTGCCCACATGTGCCAGAGTATCTTGTCCACCAGATGGCCTCTTTGCAGAACAGGAAGTTGGTAGTCTGGTTTGTACATCAGCGCTTGGTGAGTTTGATTAGTGTGAGTCATTGCCCTGGAAAGGGGACCCCTGTGGCCCACAGAGTTAAGGCTGCCTAGCAAACCATGGTGAATTCTCTGGGGTAAGCTTGTCCTCTGAAGGTTGGCCGACCCTGGTGGGGCCTTTCTTTCAACTGAGCCGTGTAGCTGAGGCTGGAGTGGCAGGTTCCAATCTCACAGGTTAGCCCATTGTGAAGGAGAACTGAGGACAGATGTGCAGTGGCCAGGCGGGAGCTAAATTACTCCAAGTCCCTCCGGTCCACCCAAGGACTGGCCTGGGGCAATCTCTCCTTCCTGATGGAGCACAGGCCTAAACGCACCTTCCCCACTGCCCAGTAATTGGCGCTTCTCTTGTCTGCACTTCCCTGGACAGGGAGCCGGGACTGAGCTGGCTCCCGCTCTGCTTGCTTAGTGGCAGACGCCAGAGTCCCCTCTGCGAAGTTAGTGCGACTGTGGGGTCCCGGGCTCCAAAAGAATGCGTGGTTTTCTGCCTTCGGCCTGTCTTTGGTTTTCTGCCTCCACCTAGTTCCACGTTGCTGCCCAACGACCATGAGGGCGCGGGGGCCCGGGGGCGGCGCGGGGGCCCGGGGGCAGCGCCGAGGCCCGCGCCTCACTCGGAGCCGCCCTGGAGCCCGTCGAGCCGGGGAAACGCGCGGCCAGGCCCGCGGGGCCGCGGGGACCGAAATAGAAGCGCTAAATTTACCCCGCGCCGGCCCCGGAGCCGCGGGCCTCGGGGCGGCTCCCTTCCGGCCGGTGCCCTGCGGTCGTCCCCGCGGCCTCGCGGGCGGCGGCGGCCCGTCTCCTCCCGGCGTGGAAACTGCCCGGCTCCCGGCTGCGGAGGGCGGGTTTCCTCCCAAGGAAAGAATGTCTCACCGCGGCGGAGCAGGCCCCGACCCTGGAAGGGCTGCGCGGCCGAGAAGCACCCGCCCCAGGGCCCGGCTGCAGCCACGCCTGGAGCCCGCGTGTCGCAGCCCCGCAGCGGCCGAGAGCGACGGACGGAGGCCGCCAGGGACAGACCCGCAGCGCAAACCCGAGCCCCGCAGGGAGCCGCGCCGCGCGGGGCGGGGCCCAGGCCTGGCCCCAGCCCCCGCCCCCCGTGCAGGGCGAAACAGCACCTCACTTTCCTGGACCCGTCTCGTCACCTCTAAATGTTAAAGTCGATTTTCATAAAAAATCAAAAAGGAGCAGAACTTCCATGGAGGCGCCCTAAGAAGGTCTCTGATCATTTCTAAGATGTTTTCATTGTTCGAAATAATTTTAAATTAAAAAAAAATTCTTTCAGAACCACTTTTAAGCGCACAGACGTTGGCCTTGTTACCTGTCCGGGCATTTCTTTTTTTTTTTTGGCCTAGAGTGATCACTAGCCTTGACACCCAAGATTCTGGAGAGGACGGTGGGGAGTGTCGGCCCGGCGCCCTCCCTCCTGCAGAACCCACGGGCAGCCCCGGCGGGACAGCTCAGCCAGCCGCGGGCCCTGCGGGGGGCGGGACGCGGCCCGGCGGAAAGCCCCTCCCGAGGCAGCACCCGGGGGACCCCGGCCCCGCCCCGCTCAGAGCTGAGACCTGGGCAGCTGGGGCAGCTGGTCACAGAGCGGCGGTCACAGCCTGGACGCGCGGCGCGGGGTCGCGCGGGCGCCGAGGGGCCACACCCAGCCCCGGCCGGTTGCCGGGCAACACGGGACGCCGCGCGGTGCCACGCGCCCAGGCGGGGGTGCCCTGCCCACCCGGAAAAGCCTCGAGTCAGAAGCTCCTCCGCACCCAGAGAAAGCGTCCCCAGGTTTAAACAGTGTCGAGGGAGCGCCCCCCCGCCCCAATTCTAGGTGCCCCTCATTCCTGCAGTAACAAGTAGCCCCTCTTCTGAGTAGTCGGGCTCGACTCCTCACCTCCCCTTTCCTCTTGCAGAACCTTTGGCTTTTCCGTTTGAACCTGGCAGTGACCTGTCTATTTCTGTAACTTCTGAGTATTAAGCAAAGCGTGTTCTTTTGAAATGTTGGCGGTGAGTTACCAATAATAACCTCTGATCTTTGCTTTCACATCCAACTGTGCAAACCCTGAACACCCAACGCGAAGATTTAAGAGGTTTAAAATTCACAGGCAACGTGTGTGTGTGTGTTTCTCCCCTTTTTGGGTGTAGGGAATGGTAAGCTTACCAACTTTTCAGTGATTCTTAAAATTTAACTCGGTACACAGAAAACAACAACAGGGCGGGACTCCGGGGCCGCGCCCCTGGCTCCTTAGGAGGCCCCCCACTTCCTCCCTGCTGAGCTAGTTAACCGCGGCCTCGGCGCGCCCTCGCCAGGCTGCCCTGCTCCCGTTTAACCGGCGATCTGGGCAGCGCTTCCGGCGGGAAGCAGTGCCACCCAGGTTGTGTCCCAGCCGGCGCTCAGGTGTCCCCTGCCTGGACGTGCCGGCCCCGGGGCTGGCCTTTGGGTTAGGACATCTGGCCCCTCGGCAGGCCCCTGTCCTTCCAGGGCCCGGCTCTGTCCCTTCCCCTGCCCACCCCTCCCCTCCCTTAGCCTTTGCTTCCTTCCGCAGCCTCCGTCAGGGATTGCCTTGGGCACCCAGAGCAGCGCCTCCGCGAGCGGGGACCTGGGTGGAGCTGCAGCCAATTAGCCGTCCCTCGACAGCACCCTCATTACTCTGACCTCCCCGCTCCCGCCCCCTCCACTTGTGCTCCCTGAAACCTCCTCCTGCCCAGGACGCGCTCAGCGCCTCCTCTCAAAAGATGACGGTCCTTCCTCCCTCACAATTCCTTTCAAATTGGATGTACCGGAAAAGTTCATCAGTGCCTCCCCAATTTCAGAATATAACAAACCCAAGGAGCCCACTAGATTTGATTTTTTTTTTTTATGAAAATTTTCTGTATGTCAAAAAACACAAGTAAAACAAATTAAAAAGACAAACTTGGAAAATATATTTTCAGGATAAAGGTGGCAGAGGCAAGCATCTTTAACATAAAAAGGACTTTTATATTTTATAAAGTATTCAACACCCAAGAGAAGGCTGGAGGAGGAGGTGAGCAAGCCCATTAAACAACAAATAACAATGGAATAAATGGCTAACAAGGAAGAAACTCATCAATCTCCTTCCTCTTCAAAGCAAGGCAAAATAAAGCCTTTTGAGATACATTTCCCCCACATTGCTATCCAGATTAGCAAATGAATACCTGCTGTTGCCGCCGGGCGGGAGAAAGGTTCTCCCTAATTGCGTCTAGAAAAGCACAGTAATGGGAAGAGATTTTCTGGAGGAAAATTCGACCCTAAAATTACCAATAACTTTTGACCTGTCAATTCCACTTCTAGTATTCTAGAAGGAATATATACATAGGGGTCCAAAATACTCATTGCAGTATTGTTTAAATATTTGTTCCCATTTTTCCTCTCTTCTCCTGGGTCTGTTTTGGGTTATAATTATTCAAATTCTGAGCCAGAACGTTTGTACTTTAGTACTGTAATAAAAATGCTGTTGATAAGAAATACCAACTTTCTTGAACTAATTGCTGGGGTGAGTCCCATGCTTAGTTCAGCCCCTAACTGGCCCTATGACCCCGAAGAAAGGTTCTTTCCCTTCAGTGTCCTGCTGTGGGATGTGAGTGAGGCTGGATGGGAGAGGATACTGTGTGAAAAGAAGTTGGCAGAACAAGTAGGAAGGGGGACCCTTGGGAAGCAGTTTGGGGCTTGGGTTGCCGGTAACTGGAGCCGAGGTGCTGAGCGGGGCGTCTGGGTGAGAACTCCTTTATGGGAGGATGAACAGGCTGAGTCAAGGGTCTCAAGCCCTGCCCCTCCCTCACCCCCCCCTGCTGTCGCCACCGCGCTGCGCTGTCTCAGCCTTCCCAGGATGAAGATCGCTCAGGACCTCTGAGCTAGGCCACTGCCACAAGGAAAAGTGACCCAGAAAATACCCTTTCGTGGAAAAACCAGCGCTTTACCTGAATTTCCCTTTGCGAGTTGACTGGATTCACTCCCTTTACCTCCCAGCTCAGGTCACCCACCCGTCTGCAGCAGGACAGCCTCACCCTCCAGGCGGCCAGGAAAGCTGACCCACCCTGGCTGGGATTCGAACTGCCCTGTTTGCATCACCCCGATGGTGAACGCGCGCCCTCTCCCGCAAGATGGCTGCCTCCACGCCAGGCCCACGCGGCAAAGCCCAGCCTGCAGCTGGGAGTGCCCTTTCCCACGGCCCAGGAGGCAGCCATCCTTTCCTCTGGGTCTTCCCCTAAAATGTCTCCAGCCCTGTCATCCTTTTCCACTCAGGCGCCCCTAGGGCCGACACTTTATCAAGTCACCAGAAATACGGTCACACTGAGTAAAACCCAGTCTTCTTCAAAAAGATACAACCACTCCTGTTCTCTTATTCTAGTCTGGGGGTGTTCTCACTTTGGTTTGGTTTGGTTTTGGCACAGATTCAGGTTCTTGGCTGCCCCCAAAGGCAAAATGTAAGTCCTGAGCTTCCCTGGTTGGCAGGGGTTTGAGACCTGGCGCCCTCTTCACCTGGCATTGGCACCCCTGGCCCCACCCAGCAGAATCCTTTACAGAGGTGGCTGCGTTACCTGAGTACCCATCAGGACCACTGGTGGAACTTTAAACAAATTAGCATTCCTGCGGGCCTGCAGGAGCTCCCGACTCAAAAACACTGGGCGGATGGGGGGCGGGGGGCGGGGCGACTGCGCGTTTAAAGGCTGCCCGGGAAGACTGAGGCAGCTGGTGTGCACTTCCTACACCTGCCGGCTCCATTCTGTTACAGCCAAGTGGGTTCGTCTGCCTGATGCCCACAGAAGCCAGTACTGAGTCACCAGGAGTTGAGGAAAAGGGTTTATTGCACAGCTGGCTGGCAAGGAGGCCAGAAGCACGCCGCAGCTCAGTCTTCCCAAACGAAAGGGTGCTGGGCTTTCCTACCATCGGGGGAAGGTGGGCTTGAGGGAGCGGCTCAGGATGGGGTGAGGTAACTGCGCAATCCAGCTGGGGAGAGCAGGGTTGAGCGGGGCATGCTCAGCTGCAAGTTATGCTTGGTCTTAAAATGGAGGCTCAGCCTGCTCAGTGACTGGAACTGGTCAGCGCTGGCTTTAGCAGGTACTGCAAGGGGGGAACGAAACAGTAGCTTATCTGGTGAGGCAGGCAGCCTCCGCTGAATAAACCTGAGGAGGTGGGCCTTGGAACAAAAGGGAAATAGAAACTCCTAGAAAACGCTACAAGCCAGTAAGGGAGGGGCTGTGCTGAGAAGTGGGTTAGTAAGTGGTGGTTTCAAAGGGGCTGTTTCAGTCCCCCCTTTTTAGTTGGCACGTTCCTCAATCTTGAGGGACTGGGGTGACCACCACTCCAGCTACTTCCTGTCGACTCAGGGCACAGGTTGGGGTTCAGGGCGTGGAACACCTTAGCCTGCACGTGGAGGTGTTCTTGGGTCCTGGGCCGAGCAAGTGGCTCCGGGCTGGTCGCTCAGGCACAGGCTGGTCCCCCTGTTCTCTGAGCACAGTAGAAGAGCCCAGTAGACCATAGTCTCCCATACAAAATTGAATAAGGTTTAGAACTAAAGTTCTGAACAAAAGCACAGCTATTACTATTACTATTGTTGAACTTAAACTGGGTAACAACCAAGACATCTTGGGTAAGTAGCTTTTAAAGAAAAAAGATTTATTTTATTTATTTCTCTCCCCACCCCGCCATTGTTTGTACTCACTGTCTGTTCTCTGTGTCTGTTTGTGTGCTCGTCTTCTTTCATTTTTTCATTTTTTAAATTTTTTAAAAGATTTTATTTATTTCTCTCACCTTCCTGCCCCCCTCGTTGTATGCTGTGTCCATTTGCTGTGTGTTCTTCTGTGTCCGCTTGCACCCTCGGCTGCACTGGGAAATTGCATCTCTTTTTTATTGTGTCATCTTGCTGCATCAGCTTTCCGTGTATGCAGTGCCACTCATGGGTGGGCTGTGCTTTTTTCACATGGGGTGGCTCTTCTTGAGGGGTTCACTCCCTGCGCATGGGGCACCCCTACACAGGGGCACCCCTGCATAGCACGGCACTCCTTGTGCACAGCAGCTCTGTGCATGGGCCAGCTCATCAGGAGGCCCTGGGTTTTCAACCCTGGACCTCCTATATGGTAGGCAGATGCTCTATCAGTTGAGCCACGTCTATTTCCCTTCTTTTTTTAAAGATGCACCAGGAACCAAACCCAGGACCTCCCATGTGGGAGTTAGACGCCTAATCACTTGAGCCACCTCCGCTCCCTGCTAGCTGTGTCTCTCATTGTGTTTTCCTTCTTGTGTCTCTTCATTGCATCATTTTGTTACATCAGCTCGCTGTCTTGCTAGACTTCTTTAGGAGGCACTGGGAATGGAACCAGGATCTTCCGTGTGGTAGGCAGGAGCCCAATTGTTTGAGCCACATCCACTTCCCAAATAAGTAGCTTTTAATTGACTCCCACAAGGTTTGTGTAGATGGGTTACTTGTATGTAGCTAGGTGGCCTGGTTGTACAGCTTTTGCATATTTAATTCAATCTGGCTGGGGGATATTTACCCAACTGCAGCAGGAAATGTTTGACAGTGCATACTCCTCCTTTTTCAGCTAAAAGATAGTCTAAGGCTCTCCAATTGTCCAACACAACATTTGCCAAAGAGTCGATACTCAAAGGGTCTCAAGTGTAATAGCAGTGGAGTTGGCAAGTTCCTCAACCATTGCAGTTAAACTGTATAAAGCTGCTTCATGGTAAGCAAACGCACCCCAAGGAGTTAATAGTCCTATTGTTAATCCTAATCCAGCTCTATTATGCCTAATGCCTATTCATATTGGAAATGGTTAGTATATTGAAATATCCAGCTTCAAATACCATACAAGTACATTAGCCTTTTATCCAAACATTATTTACACATTGGAACATTCTGACCTGGGTGTCAAAGATGCTTTCTTCGAAACCTTTAAAAGGTAAATGTGGGCGGCGGACTTGGCCCAGTGGTTAGGGAGTCCATCTACCACATGGGAGATCCACGGTTCAAACCCCGCGCCTCCTTGACCCGTGTGGAACTGGCCCATGCGCAGTGCTGATGCGCACAGGAATGCCCTGCCATGCAGGGGTGTCCCCCGCGTAGGGGAGGCCCATGTGCAAGGAGTGCACCCCGTAAGTAGAGCCACCCAGCATGAAAGAAAGTGCAGCCTGCCCAGGAATGGCGCTGCACACACAGAGAGCTGACATAACAAGATGATGCAACGAAAAGAAACACAGATTTCCGTGCCGCTGACAACAACAAAAGCGGACAAAGAAGACGACACAGCAAATAGACACAGAGAACAGACAACCAGGGTGGGGTGGGAGGGGAGAGAAATAAATAAATAAATAAATCTTAAAAAAAAAAAGGTAAATGTGGGAAGTCGATGTGGCTCAAGTGATTGAGCTCCTGCCCACCACATGGGAGGTCCCTGGTTTGGTTCACGGTGCCTCCTAAAGAAGAGAGTGAGCTGGTGCTATGGGCAGGTACAGCAAGCTGACATGGGAGACATGGGAAGAAAAACTTGGTGAGAGACACAACAAAGTAGAGAGTAGAGGTTCCTGGTGCCTCCTGAAGAGGAGCAAGACAGCAAGCTGATGCAACAAGAGACACAAGAAGAAAAATACAATGAGAAATACAACAAAGCAGAGAACAGAGGTGACTCAAGTGATTAGGCTCCTCCCTCCCATATCAGAGGTTCTGGGTTCAGTTCCTGGTGCCTCCTAAAGAAACAAGAAAGACAAGCAGACACAACAAGTGCAAACAGCAAGGAGGTGGGAAGAATAAATAAATAAAATAAATCTTTAAAGAAAAAAAAAAGTAAATGTCTCATGGAGATTCCACAGATATTCAATGCTCATAGCCATGGATATGATTTTCTATGACCATAGGCTACATATAATTAATTTGATAGACTAATTTTCCCATGGAACTGCAAATCCTAAGGTAGCAAATATACTAGTGAAAATTAAGCCTAATGCATGGTTTTGTCAGGACTTAGGAGACTAGGAGAGGAGTGGTAGAGTTAAAACCCAGATATCTGTTGCAGCAATGTCTACGCTATATACTCTGGTTATCCAAACACAGAAAAATATGTACCCTAGTGGGGCACAAACTTGGGCCCATTGTTGATTCCATATAGCCATGTGGCTGGTTTTTAGAGTGCAGATATCCTTAGGGTTCTCAAGAGCATTGCTGTTCGAAGCCCTGCGACATCTGTCAAGACCTGCATAAGAGCAATCTCCAGGACAACTTTCTGGCTCCATTTGAAATCTCTTAGCCATAGAAACTCTATTATGTTTTAACATTTCCTCCTTTTTACCAAGATCCTTCTCCGAAGGCATCATTGATCAAAATTTGGTATTAATCCTTCAGGGCCAGGGAGGCTCATCCCTGTGAGTGATGTCCCTTCTCAGGGGGTGGTAGTGAGTTTACTTGCAGAGTTTGGCTTAGAGATCACATTTAAGCAACAAGGAGGCTTTTTTTGGGGGGGTGTACGACTCTTAGGCATTAATTATAGTTAAGCTTAGTTTCATCATTACAGAAATAAGTTTTGTAAGTACAGATTTCAAGGTCAAGGGCTTGGCTGATTTGCACAGTTCCTGTTATGAGGAAGCTCATATATTCCAAAGTTTATTTTCATAGGTCTCTGTTATAAATTCAAATGGGGATAATTTATGTTTTCCAAAAAGGAATAGGTCTTAGATTTAGACCTTGCAAACATTTTATATCCAAAACACTCTGAAGTACATCAGGGTATTACATCAACCTGTACAGAATACCAAGATCTTATTCCCTCTTCTAGTTCCATGTCAATTAAAGCTGAGTTAGGTTGTCTAAGTAAATTGACCAGACAGATTAAATCAGAAAGCATGCAATAAATCTCTCCTCCTTTGGTCACAGGAAATTTAAGTCCTATAACACAGACAATATCACCTTGTATTCTGATTCACTTTAGTCCTAACCAGATCAGCTCCATTCACATCCCCAATTGAAGTCTGCTACTGTTTTCAGCTTCTTCCACAATTGCTGCGTGGAGGAAGGTGGCTCCTTCAGTATCCAGAGCTGGAAAATTCTAACTCTGAGCCTCAGGTGTTGCACAGACACCCAAGTCCTGGGGAGCTACCAGGTCACTCACACGTGGGGCAGAGCATCTCAAAAGTTTAGAAATAACAACCAACCACGAAAAAAATGACTGCCACCGGAGCTTACAGTCTAGACCCTCATTCCCTTATTCACATTTTGCAAAGGAAGCTATTTCCAGAAATAAAAACATTTGACAGTTACCTTATATTGAGGTTGTCAACTACAGACCACCACGGAAGTTTTGTTCTGTCTCACCTCTACACTTTTACCAGGGTTATGTTAATTAACAGGAAGAACGTAGTTCATATATTTGCCTTGCTTCTCTCTCTTTTTAAATACATGCATTTTTTTTTTTAAATTAGAGAAGCTGTGAGCTTATAAAACGTTTCTTATATAGCGTGCAGAATTCCCGTACATAACCCCTCCACCACCAACTTGCAGTGTTGTGGGACATTTATTACAGATTATGAAAGGACATCATCGAAATATTACTACTACCTATGGTCCATAGCTTACATGTGGTATATTTTTTCCATACACCCCCTATTAACACCATCGCCTAGCTTCTGCTTTAAAGCCCCTCTTCGCTGAAGGTGAAGCTCTAACCTGGAGCTGACTAGATGCACTTTGGGGAAGCATTAGAGTAAAATAATGTCCCTGACAAGATGTGGTTGTTGTTGTGACATGTAATAACTAAAATTATGACTAATAACATTGTTTAATATCACTCAGAATTACGATCAGGAGATATCATCAACGGTGAGAACATTGCGAAATCTCTAGTAATTCTATATAATTTCTGAATATTCATAGGAGTAACATTTTACTCATACAAATTCAATCTACAGAAGATTCGAAAATCCCTTTTGATTTTACAACCCTTCTCATGCAACCCATAACATATCAAATAAATTCAACTATTTCTGGTTCCTCTTTTTTTATGAGGTAGAAGACCAAATCCCTGGCAATTCCAGGAACCCACTAAAAATTGTATAAGAAAACATTCTTTAAGGTTTGCCCTTGAGAAGACCGAATGTCCAAAGTTGTCAGGTGGGGAGCAGATATAGCTCAGTGTTGAGCGCCTGCTTCCCATGTACAAGGTCCTGGGTTCAATCCCCAGCACATTATGTTTGACAGGAAAGAGGTTCACTGTGAAACAGCATTTTTTTTTTTAAAGATTTATTTATTTCTCTCCCCTTCTCCCACCCCACCCCGGTTGTCTGTTCTCTGTTTATTTGCTGCGTCTTCTTTGTCCGCTTCTGTTGTCGTCAGCGGCACGGGAATCTGTGTCTCTCTTTTGCTGCGTCATCTTGTTGTATCATCTCTCCGTGTGTGCGGCGCCATTCCTGGGCAGGCTGCACTTTCTTTCGCGCTGGGCGGCTCTCCTTACGGGGCACACTCCTTGAGCGTGGGGCTCCCCTATGCGGGGGACACCCCCGCGTGGCAGGGCCCTCCTTGCACGCATCAGCACTGCGCATGGGCCAGCTGCACAGGGGTCAAGGAGGCCCGGGGTTTGAACCGTGGACCTCCCATGTGGTAGACGGACGCCCTAACCACTGGGCCAAGTCCGACGCCTGAAATAGCATTTGATACCTTATTTAACCAAGGTTAGGGAAGAGACTTAGTTCTTTTTAAAGTGAGCAGACTTCTTTTCCCTAAAATAATAAAGGATGATAAGGTCAATACAAACATCAACAAGAATATTATTCTGATATGACACAGAATTTTTGTCTTCAGGCCGAACACCAGATGGAAAAAAACTTTTATAATTTCTCACCAAGAGCAGTCTAGTAATCCAAGGAAACGTCACCATTTTAACAGAGAAGAAACCAAACTTCAGTTTTTATATGAATTTACTGTATATATGAAAAATCTTAAAAATTATATATAAGCCTAAAAAGTCTTAGCCAGCCTTGACCATGACAAATCAAGTTCATTTCCACAAACTTCCTATAACTTTCTTTTTTTTTTTCCTCAAGAGGATACCAAATTGGTTATTGATTACACTTGATAATGGATAATATAAAAGCTTTGTTTCCCATCTATAACTTCCTATGGTGCTACTATTCAATTTAGATATATTGCATAGGATGTGCCAACAATCTTTTTCATACCAAATAAAATTCCATAACTTTGCGTGGGTGACCCTTTTTAATGATGAACTCTAGGTCACAACATAGTAACTGTCGGTTCAACTACACCAAAGTTTCTAAAGACAAAAGGCTTCTCTGCCCACAAGCAGTCTTCTAAGATAGTAAATGAATTTTGAATGGGACCTGGCATCACCCCGAAGGAATTCTAACTTCATACTGTTGGGGCAGTTTATCAGTCTGGCTTTAGAGTAGACTAACTTTACATGGCACATTTTTTAAAAGACACATTTATTCAGTGTCCTGGCCAGACTATTACATTTAACAATCAACAGAATGGATGTTAAAAAAATAAAAACTACATTAAAACCCTTTGTTGGAAAGCTTTACACTTTCCGTGGAATAGAAACTAAAATAACCTGTTAGACAATTAGTCACAAATACAGTCCTCCTGGTTTTTCAGCCCATACACATGAGTATTGTCTAAAACATGCCTTCTTTGTAAAGAGCCGGGGCCTGCCACCAATTGTGTTTGGCTGAATTCACAAATCTCTTGTAACCAGTAGCTACCCTGTCACTTCTCTGGCTCTCCTCGCCTACTGAGCTTTGTTTCCTTGCAGTAATTAAAACCTTCTGCCACTGCTGTAGCCACTGCTGCTGCTGGAACCACCACAGCCACCTTGGTTTTGTGGTTGGTCTGACAAAGTACTGGCCTTCACCTCCAGAAGGGCCAGAGCTTCTGCCTCCAAACTTTCCTCCCTTCACAGGTCCAAACCTTGGAAGACCGCTGGTTGTAATTGCCAAACTCATCGCAGCTTCTGCCACTTCCAAAATTGCTTCCAATATTACCAAAGCCATTACAGCCCTCCCCACTGCCACCGTATCCACCGCCACCTGGGCTGCCTCCGAGCCAACACGGCCACTGACGTTTCCTCCACAGCCAAATTTGTCATGCCTACAAAAGCCACTTCCACGACCACCGCCGAAGTTTCTGCACCACGTCGACCTCTTTGACTAGATGAAGCTCTGCCCACCTCTTGCTTAGACAGGGATTTTCTGACTTCACAGTTGTGGCCATTCACGGTATGGTATTTCTGAATAACAATCTTATCCAGAGTCATGGTCGTCAAAGGTTACACAAGCAGAGCCTCTCTTCTTGACACTGCCTCGGTCAGTCATGATCTCAGTTTTCCCATGCCGTTCGAAGGTCTTTTGCATAGTTAAGCGGACATTCACTCTTTGAGCGTCTTCTCTTGAGGCAGCCCTCTATGGTTGCACACCTCTTCTGTCCACCTGTGTGGCCTTGCAGACAAGGCTGCCTCCGCTTCTTCCACAGTGGCACAGGTGACACAGCCAAAGCCCCTGGAGCGCTGGAAGATTGGATCTCTCATTACCACACAGTCTGTGAGTGTTCCCCATTGCTCAGAATGGCTCCTCAGACTCCCATCGTTGTTTCAAAGCTTAACCCTCCACTGACGAGCTTCCGTAGCTGTTCAGGCTCTTTAGGAGACTCTGACTTAGACATGATGGCAGTGCGAGGAAAGAGTTTCATGATACATCTTCAGCGGCACCCATAGGAGAAAGGAGTAAGGTAATGACCCTTTCCTCTATAAATTTCTATATTCATTTTGCCCCACACATTCCTCTTCTCATTTTACTTTAGGTCTAAACTACACCCTCTTTCCTTAGCAAAGTATTTCCTGCATACTTTTTATACCTCATACTTGCATACCTTAGGTTACCAAAGAAATATTTGAATTGTCTTCAAACATAACACAAAAATTTTTTTTTAAGATTTAGTTTTTTATCCCCCCCTTCATTGTTTTGTGCTAGCTGCCTGCTTGTCTTCATTTTTTGGGGGGAGAGAGGCACTGGAAACTGAACCCAGGACCTCCCATGTGATTAGGAGGCGACCAATCACTTCAGCCACCTCCACTCCCTGCTTGTGGTGTCTCTCATTGTTTCCTCGTTGTGTCATCATCTTGTTGTGTCAGCTAGCTAGCTGTCTTGCTTGTCTTCTTTAGGATGCCCTGGGAACCGAACTGAGGACTTCCCATGTGGTAGGCTGGCATCCAAGGGCTTAAGCCACATCCGCTTCCCCACAGTTATTCTTAAAATAAAACTTGTCAAAGTAATAACTCAATTTTGTTAAGTGCAAATTTACATTTTATATCATTTTAAAGATCTAATACTCTTACATATATATTTTTAAAGATTTATTTTTCTATTTATCTCCCCCCTTCCCCCCCTGTTGTCTGCTCTCTTGTGTTCATTCGCTGTGTGTTCTTCTGTATCCGCTTACATTCTCAGCGGCACTGGGAATCTGTGTCTCTTTTTTTGTTGTTGTTGCATGTATTAGTCAACCAAAGGGGTGCTGATGTAAAATACCAGAAATTGGTTGGTTTTCATAAAGGGTATTTATTTGGGGTAGGAGCTTACAGATACCAGGCCATAAAGCATAAGTTACTTCCCTCACCAAAGTCTAATTGGAGCAAGATGGCTGCCGACATCTGCGAGGGTTCAGGCTTCCTGGGTTCCCAAGTTCCTGGGGCTTGCTTTTCTCTGGGTTCAAGGTTCCTTTCTTCCTGGGGCTGGCTTCTCTTTCCTCTGCATGCTGACTTCCCAGGGCTCCAGCTTGTCTTCAGCATCAAACTCCAACGTCAAAACTCCAACATGAGAAATCCTCAACTCTGTTCTTTGCCATGTCTTTTATCTGTGAATCCCCACCCACCAAAGGGTGGATACTCAACGCCCTAATAACTCAATCATGCCCAGGTACAGATCAGATTACAAACATAATCCAATACCTATTTTTGGAATTCATCAATGATATCAAACTGCTACATTGTGTCATCTTGCTGCATCAGCTCTCCGCGTGTGTGGCGCCACTCCTGGGTGGGCTGTGCTTTTTTTGTTCAGGGCGGCTCTCCTTGCAGGGCTCACTCCTTGTGCGTGGGGCTTCCCTACATGGGGGACACCCCTGCGTGGCATGGAATTCCTTGCACGTGGCAGCACTGCGCGTGGGCCAGCTCACTACATGGGCCAGGAGGCCCTGCTTTTGAACCCTGGACCTCCTATATGGTAGGTGGACACTCTATCAGTTGAGCCACTTCCGCTTCCCTTATATTTCTTTATGTAACATTTTATGTAATCTAGGTATCTTTTAAAAATAAATAAAAAATATATTCTAAAAAGCTATAATAAATATAATGGGGAGCGTATGTGGCTCAAGCCGTTGAGCACCCACTTCCCACGTGGGAGGTCCCGGGTTGGGTCACCGGTGCCTCCTAAAAACAAAACAAAAAAAAGCAAACAACTGAAAAAAAAAATTCCAACTCAGGGAAGCTGATGTGGCTCAGGGTTGAGAGCCGGCTTCCCACGCGTGAGGTCCTGGGTTCAATCCCTGGCCCCTGGTACCTCAAAAAAAAAAAAATTTTATATATATATATATAATGGTAGCTTATTTTATTAGTAAACCTACATAAACTTAGGGAGAACATACCTAAGTAGAATAAAATTGTAAGTTTTTCTTATACTTCACACTGATAGCTCAGAAGACATCTATTTTAGGGGATGGTTTTCAGAAATAGTGTTTTTCTCAGTGTACCATTTTATTAGTAGTCCAGTGAGAGAGATTATGAATAATATCCAAAACAGTTTTCTGGTGGCAAGTAGGAAGGTCTGTTTATTATTATGGCTAAGCTATAATTTAATTGCAGGGTATATAAAAACAGCCAGCATTTTCCATTCTTTTTATTCCATTGCAGGTTAAAACCCTCTTTGATTTCAAAACATTTCAAAATTACCGACAGCCAACCTCAAAAACATACCGTCTATCAGGCTATGGGAAACATACTATAATTGTTTAATTTGTCTTAGCATAATCCAGAAAAACTCCTCTGTAGCTCCCAAGGACATTTTTCTTTACTTACTGGACCTTTTGCAATTTGGCAATTATGTTCAATTACCCCCTTTGTTACTGTGGCTACTGTCACAGAAGTATTATTAGAGGAAAACGAATTCCAAATTAGGGGGATTCCCTTGGAGTGCCACCGTAAATGATGACCCCATTTTACAGGACAAATTATGCAAAATATGGCTTATTTTGCAACATTTTCATTCTGCATATCACCTTCAATCCTCAGGATTAGTAGAAAGAGCTCCAAACCAAACCCACACCTCCCCCACAGCTGGCCTAACTGGCTGGTTTGTACACCCACCACTTGCATTGTTCCTGCATTCTAAGAGGAGGGTTAACGAGGCAGGGGATTTAAGATAAGTAAGGGGGCCCCAGTGTCTACTGGAGCCCACACACCCCCATTTCTAATTGTTTCCAATTACCAGATCTGTTTCATCTGAAGACGTGACAGACAGCTGGAAGCCTTTGCTGTTTGGGGGGCAGCCTTAACAGTCACACTGAAAACATTTTGCTTTCTTAGAGGGAAAAGAGCGTGGGGTGGGGGAGAGGGGTTGCTGCTGTTTCAGGGAGCTCTGGGCAGTCTGCCCCCCGAAGTCCAGGTTGTCCACAGCAGCCACAAGCACCTGCACCCTGAACCCTGGCACCCAAAAGGCCAGAACAGGCAGGGCCAGGAATTCCGGACAATCCCTCAAGCTTGATAATGCACCTAAATTTTTTAAACATTTGGATTTAATTGCTGAAAACTCTGCTGGCTAACAAGATAAACCTAATTAAAACACAGCCTTATAATTAAAAGATCCATTTTCTGGCCATTGTTCTCCAGATTCTCATTTGTATTGGGGCCAGGCTGGGTTACAGAGGAATTTTATCTTTCCTTTCTCATTGGGCCATAGATAAACACAGACCAATTACCCAAAATACATTTCAAAGGACTGCAGTCAAAAAAGTACTGTTAACGTTTCCCGTGGTTATATCTTTTTGGCAGTGACTAAAAGATGTTTACAATATTAAGCCAGCAATTCAGAAAGATCAAAATGGGAAATTGGAAAGGTACAGTGTGGTAGCACCAGCTTGATTATTAGTTATGGCGTGGACACGCTCTGGGAAAGGGGAATTGGATATGGTATGCTAACAAAAGATGTTAAAGCTGGTATACCAATAAGAGAGAGACCAGAGTGGAACTTGAACCCACAACCAGAGACCAGAGTGAGACTCAAAGTCACAACCAGAGTGGGGATGTGAGCAGCTGACGCTCATGTGCCTGGAACTTGCACTCAGTATAATCCAGTTGAACAAAGTTGGTACTTGAACTCATGACCCTAATCATTAACCAGGTTGGGCTAAGATGGGACTTGAACCCAGAAGCTTTACCCAGTAACTGGAGCGGGACTCGAAATCATGACTAGAAACCAGGCAGGTCTTGTGTAAGAGTAGGCACCTTGGGTTTGTTTGCCCGACGTGCACAGAAGCCAGTACTGAGTCACTAGGATTTCGAGGAAAGAGTTTATTGCACAGCTGGCTGGCAAGGAGACCAGAAGCACGCCTCAGCTCCGTCTTCCCAGACGAAAGGGTGCTGGGGTTTTCCACCATCTGGGGAAGGTGGGCTTAAGGGAGCAGCTCAGGATGGGGTGAGGTAACTGTACCAATCTAGTTTGGGGAAAACTGGCCATGGGGCACGCGTAAGGATGGGGCGGGGTTACGAGGGCCATCCAGTAGGGGCAAGGCAGGGTTGGGCGGAGCATGCTCAGTTGCTACTTACACTTGGTTTTACCGTGGAGGCCTGGCAAGCTCAGTGACCAGAACTGGATGGGGCTGGCTTTAGCAGGTACTGCACGGGGGAGAGGAAACAGTGACTGGTGCGGCAGCCAGCCTCCTCTGAACAGACCTGAGGAGGTGGCCTTCAACAGAAAGGAAGCAGAAATTTCTAGAAAATGCTACAGACCAGTAAGGGAGGGGCTGCGCTGAAAAGTGGGTTAGCAAGTGGCAGTTTCAAAAGGGGTGGTAAGCGGCGGTTTCACTTGCAGCAGGAGCTACTTTCTGCCATGAGGTGTCCTTGCCTTCAAAACCGGCCATGTCTTCCCCTTTCCCCTCCCAGCACTACCCGCGAGACGCCCCCTTCCCCGGTCCAGTCCCACTCAGTCCCAGCCACCTTGAGTGAGCCCCACACCTCCATGTCCCTTGCCTGAACCAGGTGAGTGCTGACGGTCTGTGCTGCTCATAGGGTTTTAGATTTTTAACTCATTTTTTAAAAATTTACCAAGACTTTTTTTAAAATTTATTTCTCTCCCTTTCCCTGCCTACCACCCCCCCCCCCCAGTTGTCTGCTCTCTGTGTCCATTCACTGTGTGTTCTTCTGTGTCCGCTTGTATTCTTGTCAGCGGCACCGGGAATCTGTGTCATTTTTGTTGCGTCATCTTGCTGCATCAGCTCTCCGTGTGTGCGGCACCACTCCTGGGCAGGCTGCACTTTTTTGCGCTGGGTGACTTCCTACGGGGCACACTCCTTGCATGTGGGGCTCCCCTATGCAGGGGACACCCCTGCGTGGCACAGCACTCCTTGCATGCGTCAGCACTGTGCATGGACCAGCTCCACACGGGTCAAGGCGGCCTGGGGTTTGAACCATGGACCTCCCGTGTGGTAGGCTAGACACTCTATCCGTTGAGCCAAATCCGCTTCCCGTAAGACGTTATTAATGAGCTTTGAGCAGCTGCAGGACACAGAGGATCTGAGAAGACAACAGTTAGTGTCAAGTGACTTTCAGATGACAAAGAAAGATCAGAGAATTCCAAAGCGGACAGATTTTCAGTTCATTTTGAACTTCACAAGTCCTACTGATACATGAATACATCCTCAGCGTCAAACAGTTCAGGGGTCCAGGTGATGAGATGCTCCTCTTGACCCAGTCCCACGCCCTCCTCAGATGTAGCCACCCAGGCAGGTGGCGTGTCCTTCCAGACCCGTCCAGATGGGGACAGAGGAGGCCCACCTCTCCTCCTGCCCAAACGGCTGGCTTCTCTGCCTGGGTGCCTGGGTGCCTGGCCCTGGCCTCGGCCAGCTCCCGACAGCCTGTGCCCCCCCCCCTTCTCCCTCCCTAGCCCCTTACAAGGGCCTCTGTGGGGCACGGCACACACACACGTCCACACACAAATGCACAGAGGGCTCTCCTTTCTTGAAAAGAACTTTTTTGGGATCCTCACATGCCTTTTAGTCCCCTCTCTATCACTCTCGTTCCTTTTAAGTTGAACTTTTTCACCAAACGGGCCCCATTCATTCCTTCCCTGCCTCATGCCCACATCAGCTCAGCTCAGCTCGCAGGCCGTTGTCCTCAGGCTGGAACCCCCCTGGGGGTGCAGGGAGCTGGCTGCAGGGGCGTGGGCTTCTTTGGCCCAGGGCCACCCTGGCAGAACTGCTCTGGCCTCGGAGGAGGACTTGGCCATCCAACATCTGGGGTCCATTCCCAGGGAAAGACCCTCGAGCAGCCCAGATGGCAGTCTCTCTGGGAACTGGAGGAAGGGTCTCTGAAGGGAGCTTGTGCGGTGCCTCAAGAACATCTCTGAGGACAGCCACCCTCAGGCTTCCATGAGCTTCTGGCAGCTTCACCTTCCAACGAGGGAGGGACCCGCTCCAGAGTTCTCCTGGAGCCCAAACATCTTCTGACAACCTGGGCTTCTGGAAACCTCTGAGATAGGTGTACAGCTCTGTCTATAGCAGAGAAGTCTCCTGAACGCAGTGGTCAGTTGAGAAGAGATAGCTCTACCTCCTCTGAAGGAAGAGAAACAGGAAAGATGTAAAGAAACAGGGCTTCGTCTTCACCACCTGCTCCCTAAACTGATATTTTTTAAAAATAAAGCTTTACAGAAATAGCTAGAGCCCTACTTTGTTATGGTTTCCCTCTGTCCCCAGAAGTACCACTCTCCTGAGGTGGGTATAAATCATTCCCATGTATGTTTTTGTTCTTTTGCTACATATCTCTATGTATCTCCAAACAGAATGTACTATTTGTGTAACTCGAAACTGTACATAAATGGAACCACTGTGCCTATCTTTTGCGACTCCTTTTTTTTTTTTAATTTTTTTATTTTTTATTGACTTTGTAATAATATTACATTAAAAATATATATGTGAGGTCCCATTCAACCCCACCCCCCCACCCCCCCTCTCCCCCCCCCAACAACACTCGTTCCCATCATCATGACACATCCATTGGATTTGGTAAGTACATCTTTGGGCACCTCTGCCCCTCATATACATTGGTTCACATCATGGCCCATACTCTCCTCTATTCCATCAAGTGGGCCCTGTGAGGATTTACAATGTCCGGTGATTGCCTCTGAAGCACCATCCAGGGCAGCTCCATGTCCCAAAGACGCCTCCACCTCTCATCTCTTCCTGCCTTTCCCCATACCCTTTGTCCATTATGTCCACTTTTCCCAATCCAATGCCACCTCTTCTATGTGGACATTGGATTGGTTGTGTCCATTGCACCTCTATGTCAAGAGGAGGCTCAGATTCCACCTGGATGCTGGATGCAATCCTCCCATTTTCTGCAACTCCTTTTTTTGAAACTCAGTATAATATTTTGGAGCCTTATCTAAGTCGATGTACAAAGGTCTAGCTCATTCATTTGACTGCTGTGTAGAAAACCTCCCCACGAACGAGTCAGAGTTCATTTGGTTTTCTCTTCTGCTGAGAGGCAGATGGCATTCGCTTTTCTCACTGCTGCAAAGAGCTTCAATAAGCCTCTTTGCACTTGTTTTCTTGAACACCTGTGCTAAAGACCTTGGTGGAAGACACCGAGGAGTGGGACAGCTGGGTCTGGGCTCTGTACCCCGTCAGCCTTACTAGATATTGCCATCGATCTGCTCCCCTGCTCTGTAATACTCAGAGCTCTCCAGGGAAACAGAACTAGTTTACATATATATAAATATGATGAGATTTATTATAGGAATTGGCTCACGTGACCACAATCCGATGAAGATTCCCCAGGAGCAGCTGGCTGGCCGGCTGACGTAGAGATAGGCGTTCTTTCTGATTCCTGAAAGTTCTCCCTTTAAGGCCTTCAGCTGATTTGATGAGACTTCTCTCATTGTTGAAGGCAGTCTCCTTTGTTGATTGTAGATGTAATCAGCCTGTAGATGCAATCAACTGGCTAATGATTTAAAGCCACAAAAGCCCCTCACAGTAACGATCAGATCAGTGCTGGCTTGACCCAACAACTGGACACCATAACCCAGGCAAGTTGACAGATGAACTTAGCCATCACCTGCGCCCAGTCTTTTCCTGAAAGTTTAGGCAACAGGGACATTTCCTTCATCTGCAGTTCTGAACAAGGAATCCACCCAGTGCTACGTCTTTGCTCTGTGAGGCCATCTCCTCCCCAGCTTTCACCTCCGCTGGAATTCTTGATTCCAGGTTAGCCTCTGCCTACCCTCTGCGTGCTGGGTGCCGGTGCCAGGACAGCCTCTCCCCGGCCAGTCCTGGAGCCTCTGCTCTGCCCAAGGCCTGCCTCGGGACGTGCGTCAGCTCCGCCACTGGGAGGAGGGAGGTCTTCTGCGCTACCCTTCAGCCTAAATGAATTAGACGTATTTAAGCCTGGCGGTCAGAGTCAATCCACTCTAGAATTAGTCGGCTCTGAACTCCAAAAAAATAAACAGCTCTATGTCTCCTGAACCCTACAGCGTTCTGACACGTCCCTACCAGTGAACGAAAAACCATATCCTGGAATGTGGCAGGATAGAGAATAAATCCAAAACTCGGACCCTTCTTTCCAGGTTAAGCCCCAGTTCTTTGGACGCCAAATTCCCTTCCGTGCTAGGTTTTGTTTTGTTTTAAGATTTATTATTTATTTATTCTCTCCCCTTCCCTGCTCCCCACCCCAGTTGTCTGCTCTGTGTCCACTCACTGTGTGTTCTTCTGTGTCTACTTGCATTCTTGTCAGCGGCACCAGGAATCTGTGTCTCTTTTTGTTGTGTCATCTTGCTGCGCAGCTCTCCGTGTGTGCGGCACAACTCCTGGGCAGGCTGCACTTTTTTTTGCATGGGGCGGCTCTCCTTACGGGGCGCACTCCTTGTGTGTGGGGCACCCCTATGTGGGGGACACCCCTGCGTGGCAGGGCACTCCTTGTGTGCATCAGCACTGCGCGTGGGCCAGCTCATCACACAGGCCAGGAGGCCCTGGGTTTGAACCTGGACTTCCCATGTGGTAGGTGGAGGCTCTATCCATTGAGCCAAATCCGCTTGCCTCTTGTTTCTTTTATAACCAAGGGGAGCCGTGGACTAACCTGAGCTACCTGACCCCAGGAAGGCCATCTCTGAGTTACCTAGTCCTCTTAGCAACCCGCTTCTCCTCCTGCTACTCCAGAATCAAACTAAAATGGTAGTGTCCTCCTGCATATATGGGGAGCTGGAGCGATTTCTCAGCTACCTGGTTCCAGTCGGTCTCTTGAACTTGGCATATTCCCATTACTCGTGTATCCATTTTTGTATAGTCCTATACACCTATGAGCGATGGCTTTGTTGAAGGTGCATCCCTAGAATAAAGATGGGACCCTGAGGATGGCTTCTTATGGAGAAATTGTCACCTGCTCCAAGGGGACCCTGCGTACTGCCTGCAGCGTCTTCTGCAACTGCTTATTGCTCATTGATGGCCCCTGGGCAGCCTTTTGTGTATCTGCCCGTTTGAGCGACTGGCCGGAATCCCATTGCTCAGTTCTAGGTATGGCTGCGTGCTTGAGAAAGTCCTCCCTTTCCCATCAATGGAAGATTTATGAGTCTAAGGCTCGACATCATGCCCCCTTGGACGACCACTCCTGCAGTGAAGGCAGGAGGGTGAGGGGCTCCCAAAGCCCCTCAGAGTGTGAGGCCCCTTTGGGCCCCCTGAGCCACCTGCTGCCATCTAAAGGGCGAACCAGGCTGCACTCCCACCGTCCCTTAGAAGCTGCTTCCCAGCTCACAACCCAGAGCAGCAGAGCACAGGTGGGCTCCAGCCCTCACCACCCTCCTGCTGCCGCCGCCGGAAGCTCAGATGCCCGACAGAGGGGCCAGGAGGCAGGGTGGCAAGCCAGCCACGGAGGAGGTCACCAGGAGCCCAGGGAGCACCAACCTCCTCCAAAGGGCTTATTTTCCAAAATCAAGCGTTTCCTAAGGGAGCTCAGAGGGAGGCCGGGGCAGTCACCAGGGCGATTAATGTTCGCAGGTGCTGGCGCTGGGCTGTCCACGGGCCCTGCGGGGGCCACCTCTCCAGCAAGCTCCTCTCTCCAGGTTTTGTAGATTCCTGAAAGCTCTCGGGCTGGAGAACTTGTTCAATCATTTGAAATTTTAAGGAGAGCTAGGTGAAGATTTTTTTTTGTTCCTGGCATAACGGTTGAAATTTTGTTCTGAATTAAGGGCTCACTCCTCCTTACTCAATTAGAAATGCAGCTAGTATTTCTTCAAGACTTATTCAAACTAAAGTTTTTATTCTTTGAAAACACTGCACTATTAGTTTCTTTTTTTTTTTATTAAAGATTTATTTTATTTATTTCTCTCCCCTTCCCTCTATTGTCTGCTCTCTGTGTCCAGTCGCTGTGTATTCTTCTGCATCCACTTACATCATCTGGCAGCACTGGGAATCTGTGTCCCTTTCTTTTTGCGTCATCTTGCTGCCTCAGCTCTCCATGGGTGCGGCGCCACTCCTGGGCGGGCTGCGCTTTTTCCACACTGGGCGGCTCTCCTTGCGGGGCGCGCTCCTTGCGCGTGGGGCACCCCTATGTGGGGGCACCCCTGCGTGGCATGACACTCCTTGCCCGTGGCAGCACTGTGCGTGGGCCAGCTCATCACACAGGTCAGGAGGCCGTGGGGAGAGAACTATTAGTTTCTTAACTCCACTTGACCTTGAGTTTCCTGGTGGCCCTTCATGGTTCTCTGCCACAGACTTCTCAGCGTCCTCAAGACAGACCCGCCGCCCTCTGTCCCCACCCAGGCTACCAATCTCTAGTCTTGTCTGAGAAGCAGCCACTGGTTGCTGTACTGCACTCGGCTTCACTTTACTAAAACGTTGGTCAAGGGCCATGCAAGAAGCAGGTGTAGGTGCTGTGTCATTCCATTTGTGTATTTCTAGCTGAGTGTGGCTGGAGCTGGCGCTCACTTGGAGGGGATCATGTGTTCTCGTCTCAACACCACGTTCACTGACAGCACGTGGGTGGCTTGAAATTGGCCACGGTAGTGTTGTGGAATTTAAGAGAAGTTCAATTATTTGAGTATAGAGAGGCCAGGACTCAGCAATGATTTTGAGAAGGAAAAATGGTTTATTGACGGCCGGCCGGACTCGGGAGCTTTCAGTTTGAATCCCGAGCCCTGAAAAAGATTTTCAAACGTCTTTTATACAGAGAGGAAAGGCCAAATGGTCCCTTTGTTTCAGTTCTCAATAGGCTTCAATTAGCATATATCTTCCACATCTTAGGTAAGCTTTTAGCATGGACTCCAGACATTCTAGATAAGCCTTTAGCACATTTGGTTTTTGCATTTCCCCTAAATACTTAAAGTTTATAGCCCCCGCATTGTTAAACATTTCCTGGGACTCGAGCCGCTGCCAGTCCCCAAGGGCAGGACTGCAGCCCCCCACCGTTCCACACCCACAAGTCAAACAGCTTAGTTATCTCTGAAGAGACAAAGAGCCCTCCACCCATAGCCCACATCAGTAGGAGTATTGACACCACGGAAACTGGCGAACAAATCAGTGCTTTCTGCTGGGGAGGGGTGCCTAGGAAGTATCTTGAAAGAGTAACACAGGAAACACTTAAAACAGTTACCTCTGTGGAATAGAATTGGAGAGCAAGGACAGAAGAGTGGGTGATTTTTAAAAAACATGTGCCTAATTATTTTTTAAAAAGAGATTTCTTCCCCTCCGCCCGCCTCTCTCCCTTTTTCTTTTTTCTTCCTTCCTTCCTTTCTTTCTCTCTCTTTCTCTTTCCCAAAGCAGGACTCCATGCAGAGTTTAATAATTCAGTGCCATCCGCGGGAAACTGCCTGGGGCCCGGCTGTCCGGGTGAGGAAGAGATGAGAGCCTGCGGGATCGTCCCCGGCTGGGGCCCCAGCGGGGCAACATTCTAGGACTGTGGTGGGGGCTGGGCAGTCAGGACCGAGGCAGCAGCGGGCAGTCCTCCTGTGCCCTCGGGCCAGGTCTCAGAGGGGAGCCAAAGTAATACGAGGGCTCTAGCCCAGAGGTCAGACCAAAACTTGGGCCATTAGTTCCCCAGGACCAGGCAGAAAAATGGGTATAACCGAGGACGCCAAAAATGGTGAAGCTCCAGGGAGGATGAGGAAGGAGGAGAGCTCACACAAGGAGCCTGTTTCTTAGGAGTGAAGCAGGCTAGTAGGATAGGGAATTAATAGATCTGGAACCTGGCAGAGAGTCCACATGGATATCAGTAACCCCCAAGATGGCTGCTGGGAGACCCCACCCCCAGGATTCTGCCATCCAGAACAAAGACTTCTTCTGGAAGCAAGGAAAAGCCCCGGATGTTCCCCAGGGACTGTATCATTGGGCCCTCACTAAGGGATTGATGGGTGGGGTGATCAATCCCAACAGCAAACAGCTGGAGCCCCTCCCCTGCCATTAGCAAAGGGGGGGAATAATGAACAGTTTATAAAGCTAACTGCCAGGCGCGAGCATACTCTCGCCCTGCTCTCTTGCCTCTGGACCCGTCCCTGTACTCTGTGTGCCGCTTTCACCAGTTTTCCTCTGCCATGTGGCCATGCAAGTAAACCTGGGGCTTTATAATCTATAATGGAGAACTGTAGTCTATAAATCAGCCCGCTTTATCACTTTTCACCCCCTTCCTCTCTACCTGGGCCTCCTGCTCTGTTATTTTCTCCCATTTCTTTTCCCTCCCTACCTGAATAAATGACTGACCTAACTCACCTGGCGTGCTCCTGAAATTCATTTTCTACAACATAGTCAAGAACCTAAACAAAATCCAGTAACAGGAGGGTATTGACAGATTCTGGGGCCGAAGAGCAGCTTTGTGGGGCATTCCTGAGCTCGTTTCCCCTGCAGTTTAAATTGCAAGGGGGCAAACAGGACAGAGAGGAAATCAGCATAAATAGGTTCCGCCAAACCGGGAGAAGACTTTCCCATAATCCACAGAGCGGCCACAGCCTCAGTGAACGCGTTCCAGGGAATGAGGCACAACTCCAGGTGGATTCCGGGAACCTTCGACTTCACAAAGGACTCTCGGAGGCCCTTGGTGGTGGGGGAGGGGGAGATTCCCACTGGAGGATTTGGGATGACTTGGGAATTCTGAGCAGAGATCTAGGGGGCCTTGGGTGCGGGGGTGGGCTCAATCAGGAAAATCGGATCATCCAAGACCAGCAAGATGCAGGATTTGGAGCCACAGCCTACGAGGGGCTGCCAGACCCCACAGAAGGGGGACTATGGGGCAGCACCTCAATTCTGCCCTGCTTTGGGGGCCAGGAGGCTTGGGGAAGGAGACTCTTCAGGAGACTGGACCTCAAGGGAACCCGACATTCGGTGAGGGGAGGGGGACGGCGTGGGCTGTTGCCCATCTTACGCCAAGTGCCACAGTCTGTGCCTTTCGGGGCCCACAGACATTTCCGAATCCCACCTGCCAGTGCGGGCAGCACCCCTCGAGGTTTGTTATGAGGGGCTGCCATTGGTTACAAGATATTTTCGTTTCCCAGCTGCTAAAACCAATACAATGAGTCAGCTTAACAACAGGAATGTCCTGGCTCCCGGTTGCAGAGGCTAGAAGGCTTGCTGCCACCCAGAGGGTGGTGTCTTCTGGCTGGTGAGCAGACTTGGGGTTTCCTGGATTTTCTGTCACATGGCACTGCACATGGCTGCATTTCCTACTTTCTCTTCCAGGTTCACTGATTTCCAGCTTCTGGCTGCTCCCTGTGGCTTTGCCTTCCACGTCCAATTTCCTTTGCGTATAAGAACGTCAACCATATTGGATTCAGGCCTAGCTGCGTTTGGTTTGGGCACATTTTAACTAATGTTCAAAGCTTACTAGTGGGTTCACACTCACAGGACCAGGCGTTGGACCCGAACGTGCCTTTTGTGGGGGGCATGCTTCACCCCCAACACAGGGGATGTGAATAGCCCATCTTAGAAACACCAGCAGGGGCGGGGCGTGTTGGTGAGCAACAGGATTAATAGCTCTATGCCTTGCCCCCTCCTTTTTAAAATGCTTTATTTTGAAATATATTCAAACTTCGTTATAAAAACCATATAGGGAAGTGGATGTGGCTCAAGGGATTGGGCTTCTGCCTATCACATGGGAGGACACGGGTTTGATCCCTGGGGCCTCCTGGGAAAAAAAAAGGCGTGCCTGTGCGGCGAGCCGAATGCCCACATGGTGAGCCAGTGCCCACGCAAGTGAGTCACGCAGCAAGACGATGACGCAATAAAAGAGAGGTGAACGGGAGAGTAACGGCGAGGCGCAACAAACCAGGAACTGAGGTGGCACAAGTGACAGGGAACCTCCACATCAGAGGTCCCCAGGATCGAATCCCAGTGAATCCTAGAGGAGAAAAAGAGAAAAGAAGACAAGAAGAGAAATAGATACAGAATATCACACAGCGAATGGGCACGACAGCAAAAAACAGCAGGGTGGGGGTGGGAGGGAAAAAAAGCACAAAAAATAAATTACTGTATAAAAAAACAATATAGGGGGAAGAAATAAAAATAAATCTTAACAACAATATAAAGCCCATACAGAGCACTCCAACAATGCCCCTACTCCCCAGACACCCAGATCTACCAATTTTAATTTTTTGCCACATTTCCCACATCATTCTATCTACTTATTCATCTATTATCTAGCATCATCTACGTATTTTCTATTATCACCAACTTTCTATCATCTGCTTCTATACATCTATCATCTACCTAGGTATCCATCATCATCTAGCTAGCTCGGGCTATCTAGCTATTTAGACATTTTCTGAACACTGGAGTGTAGATTGTACATATCATGCTCCTTGAACTGTACTTAAAGCTTCCATGTACATTTCGTAAGAACACGGATATTCACTTATGTGAAGTACAGTTATCAAGTTCAAGAAATTTAACACTGATGAAAAGCTCAGTCTGTATCTCAGTTATTTTCTTAAGTTCTTCAAAGACAGCAAGGGAGGCGTCTCCCAGGAAGGTGGTCAGGGATGCACCCCAGGACCTTTGTGGATTCTATTGGTTAGGTCCAAGTCAAGGTCGCGCTCACACTCGGTGTGGGGGGGCAGGTTTTACACAAGGGCATGAGGATCCAGAGGCGGGATCATGGGGCCCCTTAGTGTCTGCCACAGGTCCTCACCAGTTATTAGCTGCCGGTTAATTGAACTCCTTGGCAACTGACTGTAACGGGGTAAAGAAGCCAGGGAAGCAGCTTTCTTCCAGCTCCGGATGTCCCGCTCCCCCACAGCACCCACCGCAGAGCTAGCTGGGCACAGACAAGCAAGTCGCTAAATAAGGAATGAACCGTTACAGGACTCACACTACCACGGGAAGGACCTGGAGTTTCCCACCAGCAATGTGACTACCTGATTGTCGTAAACTGCTGGTTGGTTGAGGGGAGCAGTTGTACCTCAGTGGTTAAGCACCTGCTTCCCATGTATGAGGTCCTGGGTTCAATCCCTGGTATTGCCTCAAAAATTAATAAACAAATAAACACACATTAAACATTGCTAATCAAAATATTTTCTGGGAGCAGATGTGGCTCAAGCAGTTGGGCGCCCACCTCCCACATGGGAGGTCCCGGGTTCGGTTCCCAGTGCCTCTTTGACCCCAGCATGTACTGTTCTCCCCTATTTTACAGATAAGCTGTAAATTCATATTATCTCTTGGTCTGGCCAACACAAACTTTCACAGCATAGCAGGAATTGGGACCCTGGAGCCAGGCTGCCTGGGCTGGCACCGAGCTTGCCCACTCACTGGCTGTGAGACCTCATGTCCTTGGTTTCTTCATCAAGGTGATGGCGCCAACCTCCCAGGGTTGTTATGTGGGTTAAACAAATTACTTTGTGAAAAGAGCCTGGCACACAGCGAACGTTTGCTATCATCATGAGTTTCATCCCACCTTTAGAACCCACCAGGATGGAAGTATCTGTATTAGTTTCCCAGCTGCTAAAACAAATACCATACAGAGGCTTGGCTTACCAAGAGGAATGTATGGGCTCATGGTGTCAGAGGCTAGCAGGCTTGCTATCTCCCAGGGGTCTGTATCTTCTGAATTACCCTTAACCTTGAGGGTTCTTCGGCTTTTTCATCACATGGCAATGTACATGGCAGCGTCTGCTTTCTTTTCCCAGTTCCCGCAGGCTTCCACCTTCTGTGGCTCCACAGGGCTTCTCCTCTGTGGCCTTCTCTATAAGGCTTCCAGTAGGAGCACTAGGATCCACGTTGGTTGAGTTGGGCCACACTTAAGTGAAATAACCTCATCAAAAGGTTCTATTCACAATGGGCTCCCACCTACAGGAATGGTTTTTAAGATCAAGAACCCATCTTTCTGGGGTACCCAAACCCAAGCATCCTCTTTGTTCCTGCTCTCCTGACCACTCTGTCTTTAGGAGGAGGAGAAAACACTCTGCCCCTCAGGAAGTTCTGGAATGTGTGAATGAGTGGGGGATGGAGAGGAATGATGGCTAAGGCCAAGGCCGAAGATTCTCAGCCTGGACAAGACCTGGTTGCTAGTGCTACAGCTGACCGCCTGTCTGAAAAGAACCTTCCACATTCGCTCCTCATGGGAATCACACCTGGGGCCCACTGCACCAACACCTGCCAGCCCATTCTCTTTCTAACCTGTGGCTGCCCTGGGAAACCATCTGGTTGACCATTTGAACCACTTGTATCGACTAGATCTTAAAAACAGTGCCTCGAACCCTTGTGCAGGGCATGGGGAGAAGAAAGGAGAGGTCAGAATGCCATGCTTTTGGGGGCGGGATTGCATCCTGCTTACAGCCACCCTAATTCTGTTATTCTCAGCTGAGTCTGGGGGACCTGCTTGTTTGATTGTTTCAGTCCGCATGAAGTGGTGCTTCCAGGTGAGCAGATGTGTGCTTTGAGGGTCTCCACGGCATGGTGGAGACTGATGGAGGAAGGCGGCAGGTATCTCAGTGAGAGTCCCCCTTGTGGGAAGGGCTGGTGCAGGGGCCCACCAACTCTGCCAGGGCCCAGGGGCATGTGAGTCAGTCCCACCGTGTGAGAAGGGCTGGGGGAGCCTGACAAACATCCGGCATCTGAGAGCAGAGAGGAGGGTTAAGAGAGGAGGGCGCCGGAAGCAGCAGACACTAGAGAAGGGGCAAAGCTGGTACTGGAGAGGCAGAGCAGCCAGCTCCCCACTGCTGCCTGGGACACAAGATAATCCACCAGAGAGAGGGGCAAGGAGCTGGCTCTCAAGGGGTGAGGGGCGCTCACTTCCTTCTCCTCCAGCGAGACAGCTGTGGCCTCTGGGGAGCTGGTTGTACCCCTTCTCCACCTCCGGCCCTGGTCTCCAGTCCTGTAGCCACCCAAGAGCCAGAGAGAGCCTCCTGCGGGGCTAGGGGGAGGGGCCGCCCGGGACTCCCCAAACCCCACTGAGCCACATGCCCTTTTAACCCCGTGGACTCCTCTACCCAGACGCCCCTACCCCGGCTGGGAGGCCACCCTGCGAGTCTGGCCTCTCCCGCAGGGCTTAGCAGGCCTCACTCAAGCACACGCAGCGTTTCGTGCGCTCTTCCCGACAACACGGCGGGGTAACAGATGGCGCTCCGTGCGCGCCAAGGCGGGGTTCGCAGAGACACACGCAAACCGAAGGGAGCTGGGCGCCGAGCCGACCCGCCGCGCCGGCGTACAGGCCCCACGAGGCACACGGGGACCCGAGGGCCCCCGAGCCTGCCCAAGGTGGCCACAAGTCCGTGGCCTGCCCGCACTTTCTGAACATTCCTTTCTCGTCGGCCACCTCCCAACGGTCCCTTTTCTGCCTGCCTAGCACCCCTCCTTCTCGATGGCGGGAGGGGATTCTGGAGCACGGCGACAGCCCCGGGCTCTGGCGCTTTCTGGCCGGCAGTGCCCACTTTCCCGTGGGAGCAGGAGCCGGTGCCACCCGGGGACTGCCGACGCGCCGTGGCACACCTTGACCCCTCGACCCGGATGCGCCGACAGTGTGCGCGCCCGTGGGTTCCCCTCGGGGGCCGCCCTGGCCCTCCACCGCGCCACTGCGCCTCCCGCCCCTTGGGAGAAACGTGACGCCCTTCCGCCACCCCGAGGCAGAGGCGACCCGCGCTTGGGGTCTGCAAATACCGCCCCCGCCTGACTCCCGACCCCGAACGCGTCGCTCGGGGGCGTCCTGCGAGAGTGGACCGCGCGTCGCTAAGGGCCGAGGCGCGCGGGCCGGGCGACGGCCACCTGGGTGCACAAGTGTGGGGCTCGGAGGCGGCGGGGGCGGGGGCACGGGGCGGCGCGCTGGGGAGAGGGCCCGGCTCCCCGCAGGGGGCTCGGGCTGCGGGGAGCACCGCCCAGGCCCGGCCGCGGGGGGCCGCGGGCGGGGAGGCGGCTTCGCCAGGCTCCAATGGAGCCCTGGAAAAACCCCGGCGCGCAGCGGAGGCGGGCCCGCTCGCAGGCACAGCCGGGGACCGCGGGAACAAAGGCGGCCCACGGCCGGATCGGTCATGGAAAAACCCATCGGGGCGCCGGGGCGGGGGCGGCGCGGGGAGGGCCGGGGAGGGGCCGGGCCGCGCGTGCCGGGCTGCGGGACTACCCTCGCCACCCTCGCCGGCCGGCCAGGGAGGGGCTGCTGCTCGGCCCCCCGCCCCGGAGCGCTCCCCGCGGAGAGGGGGAGGCAGCCCTAGGAAGGCAGAGGATGCGGGGCGGCTCGGCCCCGGGACCGAGAGCCAGAAGCCCCCACCCTCTGGACGCCGGGCTCGGCGACAGGCGGCGGCCGCCGGGGCTGGTACATGCCGGGCCCACGCGGCGCTGCGCACGGCCACCTGGCAGCGCGACCGCAGCTGCGCAGCCAGCCGCGGCGGGGCCCGTAGGGGGCGCGCAGGGACGCGCGCACTGGCACGTTCGGCCGCGCCCTCGCTCCCGCACATACTTGATCACTCAGGCCGGGGCGCCCTGGCACGCTGGCTGCCCACTGACTCCCCGGGCAGAGGGAAGGGGAGGGTGTGACCGAGGGGTCCCGGGGAGGACGGCGCAAGCCCAGAAGCGGGTGTCTTTCGGGCGCCGGGCCTAGTGCTCCCGGGCCCGAAGGCCAGGTCCCGCCCCAGGGCTGGAGTTTCCCTCCCGCGCAGGCCCCCGCCCGCCGCGGCCTGCGTACCCGAGCCGGCTGGAGGCGGGCAGGCGGCCCGAAGGCTTGCTCTCTGTTCTATAGAAAAGACAAGTGTTGGCGCAGTTGGACCCAGTGACTCCCGAGGCCTTTAATAGTTCTGACATTTCATGAAGAAGGAACTGAGCCCAGAAGCCATAAAAGGAGTAGATGGAAGCCTGGCTTGGCCCCAGCCGCAGTTTCTTCCTGGTTCAAACGGCCCCCTCGTTTATTTGGGCTGTGCTGCTTGCCGTAAGGTACCAGGGGGCAACGCCTGTGCCAGCCGGGTCCCTGGGTGGCAGCGGGGGTGGGGGTGGGGGAATAGGGGAGAGGAGGCCCCAGGCTCTGCCCGACTGGGGAGACAGCCCTAAAGAGCTGGGGGCTGTTGGGTTGGGGTAGCGGGTGGGCCCCCTTGAGGCCAGAGGGCAATGAGGCTTGGGCCCATGGCTTCAAAAAGTTTCGCGGGCGAGGACAGGCCGCCTTTTCGAGGCTGCTGGAATGGTTGCCCAACACGGCAGGGACTGAGGTTGCGGTAGAGCTTCCGGCCCCAGCTCAGAAGGGTCGCCGGAGGCACCAGTGATGGCAGGGGCCCAGGGATGAGAGCACCTACTTGGGATTCGCTTGGGAACTGGTCTTGGCATCAGAATGCCCCGCCCTACCTTCTGGGTTTGGGGGATAGTAGCCAACATCTTTGGCTCTCACATTCCTCATCTGTAAAGTGGGACAAGGTACACGGCAGTCCCACACCTAGGAATGAATCTATCCGGAAGAAACAAATACAAAAATGCACACTTGCCAGGTTATTCTGTGCAGTGCTATATGTAATTGTAAAGTATTTCCAACCACCTGAATGCTCACATATTGGAGAGGGGTTGAAAGACTATGGAGTATTAAAAAGAATGAGGAAAAAAAAATGAGATCTCCATGAATGAATAAGGAATGGTTTCTAGTATATACAGTTAAGTGAATGAAGCAAAGTGCAGAGGATCATGTAAGAAAAAAAGATGATACAATAAAGTACACATTAATCTACTCATTTGTGGCAACAAAAGAAAAAAGCCAAAGAACTCGGAAACTAAAGAGATTGTTCTCAAGGGGTGGGAAGAAAGGGATGGAGTGGGAAATAGGAACCAGATATCAAAAATGAAGAGGGAATAAAAAAAGGAGGAGGGGATAAGAGCGCCTCTACCAGGGTGTTTTGGGGATTAACCGTGGGTATAAGTCCCTCTGCCATCCTGCCTTCCCTCATGGGCAAGGACAGTCCTCCTTCTCTCTTGCCAGCCCCCATGTCCCCTTCAGCACGTCTTTTCTACTTTTCAGAGCCCTTGGTGCTGGGCAGGTGGAGTCCAGCGGGGCAAGCCTGGGGGGACAGTGCCACCTGGTGGTCTGATCCGAAGGGCCTGGGCAGCCCCTGGAGACTCCCGGGTTAACCTGGTTAGTGCCATGTGGAGACTGAGACGTTCGAGCGACTCCGGGGCTGCCCGTGGGGCTCTGCTCAGGCAGGCCTTTCCTTCTGACTCAGTTTCTCCCTCAAGCAAGGAGAAGGAGTGCCGCTTCAACAGGCTCCTTGTACTGCTGCCCCAGAGGAATCCCCACAGGTGACATTTAGTCTGTACTTTCCAGTTTACAAAGCACCTCGACACCAATTACTTATTTGTAAGGTGTGCCACTCTGGGCGGTGACGGCTACAGAAGTAGGATTGTGGTGCAGAGCACCCGTGCTGGTTTGGGTCCTGCCTCCTCCATCCAGTTGTGTAACCCGGGTGACATTCAAAACATTTAACAACCAGTAGGGACAGGCAGCGGCCAATCAGAACAGAGCCTGCCGCACATAGCTGGTATGGCCAGACAGGTGTGTTCCTATCAGTCAAAGATTCTGGAATGACCTCCACATCACTGGGCCTCCCCTTCTCCAGCTGCAGGTATGGGGACAGTGATAGTAAAAATCGCACTTTACAGGGCTGCGGAGAGGACCAAATAAGTTAGCGCATGTTCTGGGCTGGGAACCCAGTGTAAGCACCCCAGCCTCCTCCTGCCCTGGCTGAGTCAACTCAGCCCCTTTCAAGGGAGACTCCCCAGGTGAGCCTGCTGTGTGCGCCTCAGGACCTCTGCTGCCTCTCTAGCCATCCCACGGGACCCACACGCTCTGGGGCCAAAGGTCACCCCTCTGCCTCTCCTGGCCCCTTGTGCCCCAGACTTTCCCTCCCTGCTGCCTCTGGAGTCCCCCTCCCCACCGCAGCCAGACACTGCCATAGCCCCCCTCCCCTCAAAGCCTGCGCCCCCTGGACCCGACTCCCAGCCTAGAGAGCCCTAGGCCCTCCCGATCCCTGCCCGGGCTTCTCTCCTCTGTCTTGCTCCCAGTACAAGAAACACCTCCCACCTGCCCACAGCCTCTCATCCTAGCTTATCTTCCTAAAACACAGGCGGTGACACTCCCGTCTCCGAGACCTTCAAAGCCTTCAGTGGCCCCTCCTGGACTATCACATCTAGCTTACACTTTTATAATCATCATCATCCTTAAACATTTATGGAGTGCTTACTATGTGCCAGACACTCCACTAAATTTTATGTGTATCTCGTTTAATCTTCTCAGTAACCGTGTTTGGTACGGCTCTTATCTCTATTTCGTGGAAGAGGAGATGGGCCCAGAGGGGTTTCGTGATTTGCCCAAGGTCACTTGGTTGGTGGGAAGCCTGACTACAGAGTCCCGTGTTAATTTCTTCAGGGACACTCTGCAATGGGGCTTTCTCTTGTCTTTTTTGGAATCTCCACGTCCTTAGCCAGCTGGGTCCTAGCGTGGCTGGCCAGTTCAGGGTACAGGTCATCCACCCTCACACCTGCCCTTCTCTGAGCCTGGGATGTACCCTCCTCCCCATCGAAATCTTCCTCCATCCCAGCTGGGCTCAAGAGCTGTCTCCTGCTGCCCGTGACTGTTTGCTCTGAAGCCCTCAAGTTAGCTCACCCTCTAGAAGTACTTCTCAAACTTGACTGTGTATCAGAATCTCCTGGGGATCTTGTTAAATTGCAGATTCTGATTTAGTAGGGCTGAGCGGGGCCTGGGATTCTGCATTTCCTACAAGCTCCCAGGGGCCTCGGATATGGGTCGGAGGACCATGCTTTGAGAAGCAAGATGATAGATCATCAGAGAAGCAGAAGTGTCAGCTGATGGATCTGTAAAGGGGTATTAAGCACCTGCTTAGTGCAAAGATGTGGGGATTCAAACAATTCCAGGGGCTGGCCTCCAGCCCCAAGCAGCAGACAGGCTAGTGCAGACACACAATGGTCAGGCCAAGGAGCAGGCAGGTGCCAGACAGGATGTGGCACAGGTGGATCTGTGCTTTAAACGGGTCAAGCTTCCCTTGACTGCCCTGCTCTAAAATGTTCAACGTACACTGAAAGCACTAGCCACAAAAGGAAAAAATTGATAAATTGGACTTCCTCAAAATTAAAACCTTTTGTGTATCAAAGGACATTATAATAAAGCAAAAAGACAACCAATAGAATAGGAGAAAATATTTGGAAATCATGTGTTTGATAAAAATTTATAAAGAACTTTTACAACTCAAAAGACAACTCAATTTAAAAATGGGCAAAGGACTTGAAGAGATAATTCTCCAAAGAGAATATATAAATGGCCAATAAGCACATGAAAAGGTGCTCAACATCATTATCCATCAGGAAATGTGAAATCTAAACCACAGTGAGATACCACTTCACACCCACTAGATTGGCTATTTTTGAAAAGGAAAATAACAAGTGTCGGTGAGGATGTGGAGAAATAGGAACCTTAGTACATCGTTGGTGGGAATGTAAAATGGTGCAGCTGCTGTGGAAAAGTTTGGTGGTTCCTTAAAATGTTAATCAGAGAACTACCATGACTTGGCAGTCTCACTTCTTGGTATAAACCCCAAAGAATTGAAAGCAGGGACTCAGGCAGGGACTTGGAGCCACGTGCAGACCAAAGCACATCACAGTCTCATTCACGTCATTCACAACTGCCCGATGTCGTCAGCAGATAAATGGAGAAATAAAAAGTGGAAGATCCATACAATGGAATATTATTCAGCCATAAAAAGAAGTGCTTGTACAGTTCAGGCTATAACATAGGTGAACCTGGAAGACATCATGTTGAGTGAAATAAGCCAGACACAATATGATTCCACTTCTATGAAATATCTAGAATATGCAAGCTCAAAGAGTCACAAAGTAGAGTACAGATTACCAAGGGCATAGGCAGTGGGAATGGGGATTCAATGCAAAATGATAAAGGGTTTCTGTTGGCGGTGATGGAAAAGTTCCGGTAACGGATGACGGTGAGGGTACTGCAACATTATGCAGATAGTTGCACTGAAGGGTATGCTTGGGCATGATTGAGATGGGAAAGTGTATATACGTTTCCATAACTGAAAGAGATATACAAAAATAAAGGGCAACTAAAGAGACAAGGACAATTAGATGCAATACCTGGGAGGAGAGGAGGCTCAAGCAATTGGGTGCCTCCCTCCCACATGGGAGGCTCCAGGTTCAGTTCCAGGTGCCTCCTAAAAAAGAAAAGAACAGATAGCCAGCACAAACAATGGGGAGGGGATAAATAAAAATAAATAAATCTTCTTTAAAAATGTAATACATGATCCTGGACAGGATCTAGTAATGGAGGTGAAAAGGCTCAAAAGGGCATTGTTGGGCTCTGCCACATCTACCGTGAGGATGAAGCCATTTTCAGCAACCAGACTGTCGACATTCCAGAAAATGTCCGCATGATGCTGAAGGGATGCAGCTATTGTGAAGGGCCCCGGAGGAACCCTGTGGAGGGACTTCAGTCACGTCAGCGTAGAACTCGGTCTACCAGGGAAGGGAAAGGAGAGGCTTCGGGTTGACAAATGGTGGGGAAATAGAAAGGCACGCTGCGGCCGGCGCTATCTGTCGTCATGTGCAGAACTCGATCGAGGGCGTTACAGGCGGCTTCTGTTACAAGAGGAGGCCCGGGTGTGCACACTTCCCCATCAACGTTGTTTTCCAGAAGAGTGGGTCTCTCGTTGAAATCTGAAATTTCTTGGGTGAAAAATACCTTTGCTGGGTTCGGATGAGGCCAGGTGTTGCTTGTTCAGTATCTCGAGCCCAGAAAGATGAGTTAATTCTTGAAGGAAATAACACCGAACTTGTATCAAATTCAGCCGCTTTTATTCAGCAAGCCACAACCAATAAAAACAAGGCTATAGACACTTTTGGGATGGCATCTATGTCTCTGAAAAAGAAACAGCTCAGCAGGCTGATGAGTAATCAGGGTTGTGCAGCAATGGAAACAAGAGGCCGGACCTACCTGATATAATAAAGATGCAATAAGATTCATCTGTTTAATTTGAGAAAAGGGAGGGCATTATTGGGACATATGAAGAATTGGAATCTAGACTGTAAGTTTTATATCAGTGTTAAAGTTCTTGAACTTGATAACTGTACTTAGGGTGGTGGTAGGAGAGTCCTTGTTCTTAGGAAATGTCCATGGAACTATTATGTGTTTAAGGAGCATAATGCATACATCTTACTTGGAAATGTTCAGAGGATGGCAAATGTGGCAAAATGTTAAAATTCGTGCATCTGGGTATCTGGGAGGGGTATGTTTGAGTTTTTTAGTATTTTTACAACTGCCCTGTAGGTTCGAAATTATTTCAAAAAAAAAAAATGGAAGGAAAAACAAGCAAATCTCCAATGGCTCCCATTTCATTCAGAATAAAAGCCAGATCTTTCCAAGGCCTTCGAGGCCTCTGACCTCATCTCCCACCATTCAGCCTCATTCTGGACTCACCTTTGTCCCCTGAACCCAACACCCCAAGTTCCTTCCCACCCGAGAGCCTTGGAGCTTACCGGTAAAGAACTCATCAGTCACATTTCGGGTGCCGGGCTTCTTCTCGTCTCAGCTCCGGCATTGCCTCCTCAGAGTCCTGCCTTGGCCTAGAGGAACTCGAATCTCGAGCTGCCTGCAGCCCGAGGCGATGGTCTCTACCCTGTCATTCTGTTTTGTTTTTCTGTGTAGATCATTCTGTTTTGTTTTTCTGTGTAGAAGTTGTAGAAGTCCGATAGTCGCTTAGGTTAAATAGTTGTGGGTGGGTTTGGCCTTCTGGACTGTGAGCTGCTGAGGGCAGGAACAGCTGTCGTTCTGTCTTCCACTTTACCCCCAGCCCCTAGAGTGGTGCCTGACATTGAGGCCTTCTGTGGAACGAATGAATGACTGAATGACTGCTACGGGGAGTCTAACAACGTGGGGGTTCCAGCGGGGGCCCCGGGTGGGTTAGAGGAGGCTTCGTGGAGGGCAATCAGGGTGGGAGTTCACCAGCCCTGATCCTGGGGTTGGCACCGCGGAGACCTGGTGGCTGCCGTGCAGGGAGGGGTGCTGCTGGCCTGTGGGCGCTCTGTAGCAGGGACGGCCTTTTATCACTGTCCCCAGGTGGGGCCAGGTGTCTGGACAGTGCAGCACAGCCTTCCTTGGACAGGGGGGTAGGCTTCATATAAGTGGGCAGAGGGTGGGAGGCCGTGGGAGACTCTGGCAGGGGAGTTTGCGAGGCCTGATCCTAGAGCAGACACAGCCCTTCCCTCCCCTGGCTCCCTGAAGGCAGAGGGAGATGAAGCGGGGCCAAGCTGTACGCTTTAGGGGTTTGCAAATGTATCCTTGGTTTTTATTCTTATATATATATATTTTTTTTTCAAAATTAATTTTTACACATATTCTGTATCCACCAAATACTCCCCTTCCCCCCTCCCACTAGCCCTCGGTAATCTCTAATCTACTCTTTTTTTTTTTTGTAAACTCATTTTTAAATTTATTTTTTACACTTTTTAAATTAAAATTAATAGATCACAAAGAACGTTACATTAAAAACATAAAAAAACATAAAAAACATAAGAGGGTTCCCATATACCCCGATCCCCACCCCCCACTTCATCATTTTTGTAACTTGTATTTTTTTGTCATTGTGGATTGGCTATTTCTGGACATCTCTTTTAAGTGACATTACACAATATTTGCCTTTTGTGCCTTGCCTATTTCGTGGAATGTAATGTTTTCAGGTTCTTCCACATTCTTTCTTATATTCCATTGTGCATATGTACCACATTTTGCTTACTCACTCATCTGCTGGTGGATACTTGGGTTGTTTCCACCTTTGGCAATTGTTTATTCTTATGTTTTGTTTTAATTTCGATCAAATGCCAGATGCTTATCAATCTGCTGCTACACTTATTTCAGCATCTCACCCCGATGCCACTCATCTTGTCTTCAAGAGCAAGTATTCTTCAGCTGAAGGAGAACCAAGCATCCAGTATTTGCAGAAATGAGCATTTATGCAAGAGATTATGGAAATGTCCTTTGCTTTTGGGCCTTGGATGGGAAGCTCCTGGGTGCATCCAATCCTCACGTGATGGCTAGTCGGCGTCTCTGAGGAACTCCCAGATGCCCAGACTGTGATGGGTGGAAGGTACCCGTGGTTCCTCAGGAAGTGGCCAGAAGCAGTGTGGAGAGGCCGCATAAAGACACAGGGAGAGGACAAAAGGGGATCTGTGCCCCAGAAGGGTTCCTGGCGCCCAGGAAGGACTCCAGGCCTTGTCACCCAGGCCTCACCAACCAGGCTGGCTTCTTAGGTGTGACCTGTGTGATCACACAGGGCCCTGTGTTCAGAAGGCCCCAGACTTGGTTTAATGCTCTGCTGTTGCTTTCTTGGAATTCTTCATAAATGTTGGACAAGGGGCCTTACATTTTCATTTTGCACTGGGCCACACACACATGTCGCTGGTCCTGCTCACCAGCTCTGCTCCCAGAGTCAGTTCCAGAGGGATCATCTGGAAGCAAGAAGGCCCATGGAAAATCTGGGTGGGAGGTGGCCCAGGTGTGTCCTTGGACAGGCGGGCTGGTCCTGTAACTCCCCTCCACCCTTCCAGTATCAGTGTCCTTGTGTGTGAAACAGGGGTCACAAAGCCTGTTCTACCCAGAGTGAAGAAGATGGTGGAGATTCACTACCCGGAAAGCCAGCCTAGAGGTGGTTTGCTGAGATGCCAGAAGCTTCCCATACTCAGAGCCCTTATCAGGGTCAAATGACAGGCCCAGGGCTGTTATCCAGAGAAGCAGGAGGCAGATGTCTGCCTTGGGGCGGAGGACAGAGCATTGCCTGGCTCCGGAGCACATATCTGTGCTCTGACCCCTGTCCTCTGAGCCCTGGCCTTGCAATCCATGACCCTGGGGCCATCCCAGCCTGGCCCACAGGGCTGGGAGAGGTAGTGGGGGTTCTCCCTGGATGCTACCCTGTGGTGACAGGGTGCCATGAGGAGGCTGGGGCCTGAGACAGGTCTGGGTAGACTGCATTATCTAAGTCTGAGACCCAGTCTTGGCGCCTAGAGACCCCGAGGGACCCTGAGGAAGGATGGACCTGCTCTCAGGCCAAATCTAGGTCACTGCTTTATCTTTGTACACTCCATGGTTTTTCTGATCCTGTCTCATCTTGTTCTTCACCTTCTTCTACTCCAGATTCAAATCTCTTCTCTCGCTACTGTGACTGACGCCACCTGCCTCAGTTTACCCAATACTTGCCACTTCCGCTGTGCCCCACCAATGATGTTGACAATCTGCTCACCATGGCACAAGGACGGGCCTGGAGGCATTTGATAGCTGGGGCTTAGAAGGGCTCGGAGTGGATCCACAGTCTCACAAGAGTACTGTGATGAGCGCCTACTGGGTGCCGCCCGGGGTGGGTGTGGGGGAAGAGTGGGCCGGGCTGCCACAAACAGAAGCCCCTTTCTTCAAGGAGTTTACCAAGGAGAACGTTGATAAATAGGACAAAGCCCAGCGGTCCTGGTCCCCCCCCCCCCCCCCCCCCCTCCCCGGCCCAGAGGGAGACGAAAACCAGGGCGCAAGAGAGTGCAGGAGGGGAGCCCCGCGGGGGGACGCGGCCCCGCCCCCGGCCCGGCCCGCAGCCCCGGATGGCTGAAAGGGCCTCTGTGTTCCGTGCCCCGCCTGCTCGCCGGCCCCGAGCGCGCTTCCTCAGCTGCGCCAGCCCCTGGAGGCTCGGCAGCCCCTCTGGGGACAGACACAAATAGTTCCCGGCCCAGCTGCCCGGCTAGTTACCTTGGGAACCAAACTCAATTGCCTGACGTCACCGGGCCGTTGCACAGCAACCGACTCCGACTCTCCCGCCCTGCCGCCCCGCCCGGCGCTGAGGTCACCGTCGCCATGGAGATGGGGGCGGGGCCGGGGTGGGGCCACCCGGGGCCCTGGGCCTCGCTGGCCCCACCCCACCCACACCCGCCCTCGGGACCCGCGGCCTCGTGGCGCGCTGGGTCCCGCCCCGAGCGACAGCCCCGACCCCGGGCTGCTCTTCCTTCCCCCCGACGGAAGGGGACCGGCCCCAGAAGAGGAAACGGCGCCGCCTGGCTCGCGGCAACCCAGACCCCGTGCCCTGGCCTCGCGCTGGCGGGCGTGGCGGGCGGCCTCAGTGCGCCCCGGAACCCGGGGCTCTCTCCCAGAGAGAGGCCTTTGTCCGCCGTCACCCCATCGGACTGCCCCGTTTCCTGTGCCAGTCTCGTTTCCTCCCCGGGCCCCAACCTGGGTTCCTGCTCTGTTAACGAGGGGCAGGTGGCCGCACGGACCGTTTGCCTTCTGCCCCCTTTGGCGGGGCTTGGCCACCTGCCTCGGGGAGGAGGCCTTGGGCCCTGCGCACTCCACGGCTCCCCTCCCCCTGTTCTCTCTCCCTCCACTCGTGGGCCTTCCGGCCTTTGTGCTGTGCCATTCGTCTCCTCTTACTGGGGCTGAGGTGGCTGCTGCGGGAGAGGGGAGAGGCCGTGGACAGGACAGGCCGGTCACCCTGGGCTGAAGGGAGTGGGAGGGGCCTGCACAGAAGCTCCTGCTGTGAGCCTGTTCTTAGGGTGCTCCAGCTCCCTGCTCATCGCTGTGTCACGCCAGCAGATTATAAAAGGCTGAAGCCTGAAGCCCAGAATTCTGTGCAGGGGCCGGGGGCAGTCTACCACCATGCTCCTATTTTGCTCTGCCTCAACTTACCCGTCTACGGCCCAGGGTAATTCTAACCATCTCCTCTTGCCAGAGAGCTTGCTTATCCTGTTACATTCAGTGTGGCAGAGGGCATCCCTGGGAGGTGTTTTTCCTGGACCAAAAGCTGCGTTTTGAAAAGTAATAACAAAATACAGGAGGTTAGCAGCACAACCAATTTTTTTAGGTGAATCCTCTCTCTTCATTGGCTGACATTTAAAATTCAGAAATGCAGAGGAATATTTTTCAGTCCATGGAGTTGGGGGATACACTTACGGATACTTCAGAACTTTCCAAAGCCGGTGGTCAAAGGGAAGTTTCTGATTGTGTGACACAGGCACGCCCAGGTGTCAGCCCCGGTGTCGTGGCCACACCCCGGGCCTCACAGCCTGTGAGTAGGCCTGTGTTTCTCTTTCTGGCTCTGGGCTAACATCTAACACCTGAAAGGCAACTGCATCTGGAATCCCCGCCTGTTTTTGTGGGAGAGGCGACGTTACCTGCTGGGAGTGTTCTGGGGGTTAGGGCGGTGCCACCAGCAGTGGGGACTCGGGAGCCAGAAGACAGGCTGCCTCCTGCCCTCCTTTCCCTCTGTGGGAGGGGTGGGGCAGGGCACAGGGAGAGGCAGGGTGGCCCAGGACTCAGGTTCCCTGCCCAGGACAGAAGCCCGAGGAGAGGCAGTCACTGGAAAGGTACAGGAGACTGCGAGGTGGAGAGTCCTTACAGCTGAGTCCCTGCCAGCAGTGTCCCCAAGACCAGTTCCGCGTGAGTCCTGCCTGGTCCAGCCCATCCCCCTGGTTTGTGCCCAAGCAACTGCACATTGAGTTTCCGTGGCTTCCAATTAAGGGACTGAATTACAAATTTGAATGTGGTTATAGGGGACATTTTAGGTTGTATATATGTCACTAAAATAAAAATTTTGAAAACAACATAGGCCTGTCCATCATAAACAGTCAATCCTATAATAACCCATGGACTGTAGTTATTAATACAATTATATTAATATTCTTTCATCAATTGTTACAAGTATAGCACACTATGCAAGGTGGGAACTCTGTACTTTATGTGTTTTTCTGTAAACCTACAACTTCTTTAATAAAAATGAATAAATAAAAAGCAGTAAAAATATATAATAATGGGGGGTATATATGGGAACTCTATTTTTTGCATGATTTTTCTGAAAACCTATAACTTCTCTAATAAAAAGAAAAAGAATCCTGATTCAGACACAGACAATGCAGGAAACCCCGAAGAAAGAAGAAAACTGAATTTTGTTACCTGCCCACCTTTGAGTACTAGCTATTTTGTTAACATACGCATTATTATTTTTTAATAAAGTTTTGTGGAAGTACATCATTCACACATGAACATACATAAACAATAAGTGTATAGTAAAGTTTGTGAATTTACAAAAAACAAAATAAAATGTGCATGTCATCCTACAAGGTTCCCATACATCTTCCCACCAGCAACACCTTGCACTGTTGTGAAATACTTGTTACAGACTATGAAAATGCATTATCAAAATATTACTAACATAGCCCATATCTTATATTTGGTATATTTTCCCTCAAACCCACCCGATTATTAACACCCTTATGAGTATTATATATTTGTTATAGTTCACAAGAAAACGTTCTCATATTTATCCTGTTAACCACAGTCCATCTGCCACCACAGGATTAGCTGTTACACAGTCCTGTGCTTTGTACAACCCATTCAAAGTGTCCACTCAGTGGAGCGGGTGTTGCTCAGTTGTTGAGCCTCTGCTTTGCATGTATGAGGTTCCCGTTTCAACCCCCAATACCTCCTAAAACAAAACCTCATTTTCATCACAGACTTGTGCTGCCATCACCTCAATTTTAGTATGTTTTCATTATTCCAAAAGGAAAAATCCCCTATTCCCTTATACCCCCTATTATTGTCCCTTAGAATTGAAATATCTTCTTTGCCATTGCTGCAAAAATATTACAGCATTACTGTTAACTATCGTCCATAACTTACATTCGTTATAATTTTCCCGTGTGCCACCATATTCTTAACGTTGTGTAAAAGAAGAACTTTCTTAGGTTTGTATTACTAACCACAGTCTTCACCTACAACTGAAATCACTGTTATACAGTCCCTAGATGATTCTCCAGCTTCCTTTCAATTGACGTTTACATCCACAGCCTACCCCTTTCATCCACAATCTCATTTATAAATCAAGTGTTAGTAATACTCACTATAATGTGCTACCATCAACCCTAATCATTTCCACACTTTTGCAATAAACTTTAGGCGGCGGACTTGGCCCAGTGGTTAGGGCGTCCGTCTACCACATGGGAGGTCCGCGGTTCAAACCCCAGTCCTCCTGGACCCGTGTGGAGCTGGCCCATGCGCAGTGCTGATGCACGCAAGGAGTGCCCTGCCACGCAGGGGTGTCCCCCGCGTAGGGGAGCCCCACACGCAAAGAGTGCACCCATAAGGAGAGCCACCCAGCGCGAAAGAAAGTGCAGCCTACCCTGGAATGGCGCCACATACACGGAGAGCTGACACAACAAAAAGAAACACAGATTCCCGTGCCGCTAACAAAAACAGAAGTGGACAAAGAAGATGCAGCAAATAGACACAGAGAACAGACAACCGGGGTGGGGAGGGGGGGAAGGGGAGAGAAATAAATAAATAAATCTTAAAAAAAAAAAACTTTATTAAAAATTCTACATACATTGAGCATCAGCTCCCATTCTCAACAGACATACTATTTGCCAGTAACCTATTCTCTAGAGTTTACTTCCGTGAGTTTACTCATCATATTTAGTTCATTATTTTTTTATGATACAGCCTTGGAAACTACACACCATCTTTTCCACAAAATATGCATTATTGCTCATAGCATACTTGTGAGACAAATGGAAGACCCATTTTACAGATGAGAAACTAAGGTTTGGGGACATTAAGGCACTCATCTAGGGCCGCAGGGGGTCCACTGCTGCAGGGCTCTCCTGGGAAGGCCAGCTTGCTTCCAGGCACAGGTTCAGCGAGTACTCGCTGTCTAGGGACCTCGCTGGCCCCACCCGTTTGCAGGACATCTTGGGTCCTTCCTGGGACTCTGGGCCTTCTGTGGTCTGCGTCTCAGATCCCTGCTGTACACACGCTGCTGTGGTGCTCAGCTCTGGCAGGGGCTCCAGTTGGGAGGCTGTGCCCCTTCTGATCCCCCAGCCTTGTTTCTCAGAGCTGCCTAGGGGCAGTGTCCAGCCTCACCCGGCTAGTGGGCTCTTGAGTTAACGTGCCCGAGCCCCACTTCTTCCTTAGTAACCGCCAAGCTCAGGCCCACACAGCGGGGCGCGGGCGGCGGCGCCTTCCGTCCAGCAGAGGGCGCGTCCCCCATGCTGAGGGCGTCTGCAAGCCCGGACACAGCCCGAGAAGGAGGGCTACCTCCTAGCCCCAAGGACCCCAGCCTTTCCTTTTAATATTTAAATGTGCACGTAAGACCTTAGTTTTTTCACTTCTGTCTTGGGAGACTGCTCTAGGATTTCTTTGCAACACAGTATTGATGGAATCCGTGCCTCCCGCCAGCCAAACCTAAAACCCTACAGCGATCACACGCTGATTTTTTTTTTGGTTGTTGTTGTTGTTTAAGGTTTTTATTTCATAATCATAAATTTAACTCTGCAATCCAGCTATACCTGGAAGGAAGGGCAGGATGACTGGAACCCAAAGAACTGCAGCAACAGCACAAAGATGATAGGATACTGAGAGCAGCCCAGGGGTGGTAGGCGCTCTCCTAAGAAGGAATGGTCTGGTGGTTAAGACAGAAGCCAAGTCAAATTAGACTTGTCCACAGTCAGCAGTTGTGAGCTTTTAGCTGGTCTCGCCGTCCCTGGACCCAAAGCGCTCCACGGCTTCCACCACATTCATGCCTCTCTCACCTTGCTGAAGGCCACGTGCTCGCCATCCAACCACTCAGTCTTAGCAGTGCAGATGAAAAACTGGGAACCATTTGTGTTGGGTCCAGCATTGGACATGGACAAGATGCCAGGTCCCGTGTGCTTCAGGATGAAGTTCTCATCATCAAACTTCCCCCCGAATATGGACTTGCCACCAGTGCCATTATGGCGTGTGAAGTCACCACCCTGGCACATAACCCCCAGAATAATTCTGTGAAAGCAGGAACCCTTATAACCAAATCCTTTCTCCCCAGTGCTCAGGGCACGGAAATTTTCTGCTGTCTTTGGAACTTTGTCTGCAAACAGCTCGAAACAGATGCGGCCCAGGGGCTCGTCGTCGACGGCGATGTCAAAGAACACGATGGGGTTGACCATGGCTGCGCAAGGGACTGCGGTGGCGACGGCGGCATCTGCAAGGCCACACGCTGATTTTAGCCAATCAGCCACACAGCCACAGACTAAACAAGCATATTGTTGTCCTTACCAAGCAAGTCAAAATACTGACAAAAATTTAATCTTTTTAAACCATCCTCAAACTGGCCCCCACATTCTTTTGCTTCAAAAGAGAAATTCTCTTGACACGTTTCCCATCATCTGAATTTATGAGTCCTCTCCCAGCTCAGGTGGGATGTCACATCAGCCTGCGTGTCACAGATCGGGGTCCCCAGAATGCCAGCTCTGAGCAGGCTTTGGGTCAGACAGTTTATTCCAGAGCACACTGGGATCAAGCCGTGGGGAGAGGAGACTGAAGCCGGAGCAGGCAGAGGGGGACAGGAGCTGTGGCACAGACCTGCCAGCCCCAGCCGGCCCCCCGGAGCTCTGGAGCTGGCACTGTCGCAGGCAGGCCCCCGTGGCAGGCCTTACACTCACACTCAGAGCAGTCGCCGGCCCTCGGCGGCTGACGCCATCCCAGAAGGGGCTGACGGCATGCCCGGCAGCTGGGCGCTCAGGCCCTCCCCTGGCCCATCACCGTGTCCACCACGGGGTGAAGGCCGCAGCATCCCTTCCGACACGGGCTCAGCCAGGCCCCTGCGAGGCTCGCATGTTGGGGCGCCGGGCCTCCCCACTGGCTCTTGGCCTGACCTAAACGGTTAATTGAGCAGAACCGCTGATTACGGGCTGATCTCTCCTGGGCAGAATGCACATCCAGAAAGGTGCTTGTGGCCCCAGAGACACGCTGGTTGTTGTCAGGCACCTCTCCAAATATAATCGGGAAGGCGCTGAGCAGCAGGCGCCCTGATCTTCCAGTGCAGGGGTGCTGCGCTTTGTAGGGGTGAGGTGTGTGTTTCTCATGGCCTCCGTACAGCCACCCCATTCTCTATGCCCTAACACGCCGCCTCTGTCCCTGCTTCTCTCCAAGAGGGAGCCCTCCATCAGTACAGTTCTCATCCCTCTAACGCCGTCACCCCCGGGCCTTGAGGCTCACGGCCCGCAGCGCGCTGCATCACGCCCGCCTCGCCGCCTGCTCCTGTCCCCTGGGAGCCGCTTCTCTTGCCTGTGAAATGGGGCCTTTCCCCAAGCCCCTGTCCTCCAGCTCTTCCCTTCTTGCGCTACATTTTCTCCCGCGGCCATCTTTTCCTGAGCGGTGGTTCACCCGCTGCCCTGTGGTAGGCTCCCCGGCCCTGAGTGTGCAGTCCCCCCGTGGGGAAGACCGGTCGGCAGCCGAGTTAGTGACCCCTCGGCACAGGGGCCGGCCAGGAGAGCCAGTCCAGCGGACACCAATTTGCTGTCCTTCAGGGCAGCACGACGCTTCGGCCAGTGGCGGAGGCCTCGGGTTCAAAGCAACCAGTGGGGAGTGGCTGCCAAGGCCTTCCGGGAGCGCTGGGAACTCAACCCGAGGCAGGGTCAGGGGGTTCTCTGGACTTGGCACCCCATCCCTGGGCCTTGCAGAGAGCCCTGCCTTCGTCACATGGCCATGCCCTCCGGGTGTCAGTTAACGTGAGCCCCTCATAGATGCTTCAGTGGTGGAAGGGGGAGCTGGCTTGCCACTTTTAAGATCAAGGACCACTACATGAGTCAGATTTACCTCAGATTTACCTCAAATTCAACATTTCTAAAAGCAAACACAGCATGCTATCCCCTTCCTCAGCGTCCGCCACCCCCTTCCGCCGACTCTTTCCCTGTCTGACACCACAGTTCTAACCACCCAGGCTCAACCACTAGGGAATCACAACCGTCGTCGTCCTGGTGCCTGACTCCAGCTGGTCTCTGGCAATGTCTTCCACCCATTCCCTCTGCTGCCCCCCACCCACTGCTGGCCCTGAGTTCCACAGGTCAGGTCTGGGCCATCTCGTGGAGAGTCCACCACGGTCTCCTTGCTGCTCGGCCTTCGCACCTGCGCTTCCTTCTGCCTGGTCCCTCTCCACCCCGGGGGCCCACCCCAAGCCTCTGCCAATGTGTGGCTTCCCCACCCCCATCTTTGCTCCTCACATACTAAGGCTGTGTGTGCCCTTGGCACACGGCCTCATCCGTCCAGCTCTGAAGTAACCATCACGGTGATGGCTGATACTGCCATAACTTCATGCCAAGCACTGCTCTAAGCACTTGACTCATGGACTTGTTTAATCCTCACAACAAACCTTGGCCTTAGGTTCTGTTATCATCGTCATTTCTCAGATGAGGAACCTGAGACACGGAGAGGGGAAGGTAACACAGCTAATAGGTGGTAAATCCCAAAGGCCATGCTCTTTACACTCTTCTGGCTTTAACACACAAAACAGGGTTTGTCCAGCAGCCTTCCTATGCGGAACCCCCAATTCTGGGCTGGCACCAGCCCCAGAATTGGGTCTTCTGTTCCCACGGCCTCAGTGATTGGTTCAGGGGTGGGTGCGGGAGCCGAGCCTGGCCCAGAGTGTCCTCCCCCAGGGCTCTCTGGCCAGAGCCAGAGGAAACAAGCGTCTCTCTTTCTAGGAAGGTGAGCCTGCCTACCTGAGAAAGGAGCCAGCAGTTCAGGGAGCAGAGCTGGAAAAGCAGACAGCACCTGAGGACGTGGTCGAGCCCTGGACTCAGGTTCACCTGCACCTGCCAGGTGGGTAAGCAGGAGCCGGCTAATCCCCTTACCGAGTTTGGTTTCCATCCCTTCCAAATGATAGTTCCAATGCAATGCCGTGTTCCCTGTTTAGTCTCTCTCAGCCTACAGCTCTCAGCTGCGCCAGGCACAGAGTGGATGTTCAAAAATACATGTTGAAAGCATGAGCGGGTACCAGGTGGGGCTGACCCTGGCCGCCTTTTCTCCTCTGTCATGGCCACATTGAATGGCTCTGTCTGTCCTCCCCCAACCACCCATCATGCCGGTGACAACTCTTGCTCCCGCTGCCCCAGTATGGGGGATGCCATCTCCCCTCCCTTTTAAGGTCTGACTCAGTTGCTTCTCCAGGAGGCCACCGTTTACTGGGATCAGAATGGACCCTCTCACACCTTGGCATTTTCCTTTCTTCTCATGCAGGCCCTTTTGCTTCCCTGCAGGGGGACAGTGCACAACTCACCTTCAGAAGGTGGCAGCTCCTCGAGGGACAGGGCCAGACAAGGCTGGTGGTCTTTGCCTCCCTCAGGGGCCTGGCACGAGTCTCCTGCAAAGCCAGGTGGCAAATGTCTGCCTCTGGCGCTCATGCTGGTGACACCAGGAGGCGGCGTGAGGCTCGGCCACCAGTCGCACTGATGTGTCTGTGCTAGCTATTGATTCACAATTTGAGAAACACCCAAGTAGGGCAAACAAATCCATCAGTGAGCTGGTTTCAGCCCAAGCGTGCGCATTCAGAGACTCTGGCAGGGGTGGGGACTGGCTGGATCCCCAGGGCGGCTGCGGGGGGGCGGTGGATGCCATGTACGGGAGGCCCCCGGCCGGGGGCAGGAGTCGGGGCTGATGTCCACTGAGTCACGCCGCCAGGTGCGGAATAGCATCCAGCCAGAGGGTGGGCTGGTGGCCTTCCAAAGCTCCCCCATGTCCCCGAACCCCTCTCTTGCTGACACCTTCCACCGTGAGCACAGACAAGAAGAAAAGACATGTCTACACTGCTGGGTCTAGTGTGGTCAACTTGTCCTGCCTTGCCAGGGGCTTTCCCGATTTTAAATCAGAGAATCCCACAGCCCCAAAACCTCCTCCGTCCCAGGCAAAACGGGACGGTTGGTCCCCCTGCCTAGACGGCTCTCCCCACGTGGGGCCCGTGGAGGGCCAGCCTGGCTGGAGGACAGGAGGGACAGCCGCTGAGCGGCGGGAGCGTGTGACGGGCCGGGCACTCGGCGTTTTGGCCTGCCTTGCCGTGCTCAGGGCACCAGGGCGCCGGGCTGTGGAGTTACCATCTGTGTTTTCCAGGTGAGGAGACAGGGAGAGCCTTTCCCGGTAAGCACTGGAGCTGGGGTTTGAGCGGATCAGGGCTTGGTTCTCCAGGAATGCACTTACCTGGTGCAGCATCAGCCAGGGTCCCTTATGCCGGCTCCGAGACCCCTGCGCCCTGTGCCCTGGCCCTGCCCAGCTCTGCTCTTCCTGCACATTTGCCATCTGTTTCGGGTTGGATTGTGTCCCCTCAAATGATAGGATTTTAGGTAGCTGTGAATCTGACTTTATTTGGAAATAACTAATCACAGACATAATTAGTGGAGGCCAGAGGGACGAGGGTGGGCCCTAAACCCAGGATTATTGGTGTCCTTAGAAGAGACACAGACACACAGGGACAAGGCCATGTGTCGACAGGGGCAGAGCTTGGAGAGATGTGGCTATGAGCCAAGGAGAGCCAGGGGCTGCGGCCATCCCCAGAAGTTAGGAGAGGCGAGCAGGGATCTCCTCTAGGGCCCAAAGAGTGAGCACGGCCCTGCTGAGAACTTGATTTCAGACTCGTGGCTCCAGCGCTGCGAGAGGCTCCACTGCTGAGGGTTTAAGCCCCGCAGTTGCTGGCACTTGATTCCCCTGGCCAAGCCCCCGAGCCCCAAATGGGACAACCCGAGCAGCCGTAAGGGACACCGCTCTGCTCTCGGAACCCCCCCTCAGCCCCCTCCTGTCTCTGCCCTATTGCCCACTTGCACGGACAAGGGATAAGGCTGGCGCTTAGTAAATAAACGCTCGCTGGTGATTTATTGCCCAGTCTGGGCGGGGGTGGGCGAGGGAGCAGGTGTGCAGGTTGCTGGGGTCCCCGGAGCCTGCTGAGCCGGGCCTTCGGGGCTCTCTGCGTCCGGGGCTAATCGCGGTTGTGGCCCGCAGGGGCCCTGTGCGCGGCGAGGAGGCCGGCGAAGAAGCGCGCGGCCGAGCGCATGCCCTCCACCGTCCTCCGCTCGACGGCGCCCAGCAGGTTGGTGACGGAGCGGAGGGTCGAGCCGGTGCCCGTGGCCAGCCCCGAGGAGAAGGCCGCGCTGGCGCCCCCCAGGATGCTGGACACGGAGCGCAGGCTGGGCCCCGAGCCGTGCAGCAGGTCGGACACGGAGCCGTGGCCGGAGCTCAGGAAGCTGGTGGCCATGCCCACGGTGGCGTCGGACCACACCAGGATGTCGGCCAGGGAGCTGATGGAGCCCTCCCCGCCCCCCAGCAGGCTGGTCATGGAGCGCATGTAGCCGTTCTCCCCGTCGGCCAGGTACAGGCTGGAGTCCAGGGCCCTCCTCCCCAGGGCCACCTCCTGGGAGTCGGGCGAGGGGGGCGCGCTGCCTACTGGGGTGGGAGGGTAAGACCAAGCCCGCAAGTCTTTCGAACCGTCCACCAAGTTCACGTCCAGCACCCCCCGGGGCTCACTGGACGGCGAAGCTTCAGCCTCCAGGTTCAAGGCCACAGGTTCCTCCGGCTTCTCAACAGCCTCCGCGTTGCCAGCGGTCTGAGTGTCAGGCTGACCGTGGGCGTCCACAGCTTTGGGCAGCTGGACAGCAGCATTGAGGGCAGGTGGAGCTAATTCCGGCTCTCTGTTGGGGACCCCCCTGGTTTGTGGGGTCTCTTTCTTATCCAGGGCTTCGTGCTGCAACACCAGAAGACTCTGCGCTGTCTTTGGACCCAGGTTCTCTTGGGGTGGCCTGCCCCGCTCGGGGTTATAGAGGCTCGTGGATGTTTTCAGAGCCATCAGGGGCTGGTGGACAAGCTGAGAGGCCATGGCCCCTTCAGGCTTCTCCTTGCCGAGCTCTGGAACCACGTCGCGCCTGTTGTCTTTGTCCTCCGACGTGGCCGCTGGGACGGAGGCCTGCCTCACATCCTGCTGGTTGGCTGGCGCTGCGGCCCCGCTTGCTGTGGGGACGTCCGCCGGGAGGGGTCCCTGACCGGGGGACCCCCGTGTTGGACTGTGAGGGGTGCCATCCTGTTCGGGCTCCTTGGCGGCTCCAGCCTCTCCCGAGAGCACCGTGCTCATCTATGCCCCCTCTGCCCACTTGTGGTGGTTCAAGGGAGTGGCCTCAGCTCTGCTGGGCTCACTGTCCAGGTGGTGAGGTCACAGGGGGCTGTGGGCAGCTGGTGACGTCACAGGCACCTCAGAGCCTGCATCCCCAGCCTTGGGAGCAGCTGCCCAAGTGGGCTGAGCCCGCAAGACAATTTAGAGCCGAGTTTGCAGATATGGAAGCAAAGAGCACCAAGTGTCTTGCAGAAGGTGAAGGCATGGGTGCAGGTGCAGCTGCAGATCAAGGGCCCATGCGGGGCCATGCTGGCTGGGACTTGGCCAAATGAGAATGGGAGGCAGGTGCCAATTTATACTCAATGTTTATAAGGGGTGCTTCCCTGCAACACTGTCCACCTGGCGACCAGGACCCACATTTGTCCTGTCTTTCTAGAGAGCAACAGTTTTCTAGCAGGGGTGACTGGGTTTAAGTGAAGGTCAACGGTCAGGGCACCTCCTGGCCCTGACTACCTGTGGGATTAACCTCTTTTTTTGACACAATGTGAACAATATCTATCTTCCCCCTGCTTGGCTGGACCGGGAGGGTGGATGATAACAAAAGATCTGCAAAACGCTGAGTCTTCCTTGGAAAAGCCTAGATCCAGATAAACCTACTTGGGATTATTTCTTCCTTAAGAAGGTGGTTGAAGAGGAAGGTTCCGGTCCATTGTGTCTCTGCTTCCCCCGGGGTTGTCAGCCAAAATTTAGTGGCTGCTTATCATGGATAAGAGAAGGAGCTAAGCATCTTATCCTTCCAAGGGCCCTATGCTCTCCAGGTAGGTATGAATCTATGAGTATACCATTTCACACATGTGGGGGCTGAGCCCTGGCACTAATAAGTGACTTTCTCAAAGTCATGCTACAAAGAAGCACTGAGTGTTGGCTCTGAAGCTTCTCCACCACTTCTTTTCTTTTTTTTTTAAGATTTATTTTATTTCTCTCCCTTTCCCCCCCTGTTGTTGCCCTCTGCATCCATTTGCTGTGTGTTTTTTTGCATCTGCTTGCATTATCAGGCAGCACTGGGAAACTGCGTCTCTTTTTTGTTGTGTCATCTTGCTGCATCAGCTCTCTGAGTGTGTGGCGCCGCTGCTGGGCAGGCTGTGCTTTTTTCACGCCGGGTGGCTCTCCTTGAGGGGCGTGCTCCTTGCACGTGGGGTACCCCTACCCAGGAGTGCCTTGGTGTGGCACAGCACTCCTTGCATGCAGCAGCACTGCACATGGGCCAGCTCACCACACAGGCCAGGAGGCCCTGGGGATTGAACCCTGGACCCTCCAGATGGTAGACGGATGCTCTATCAGTTGAGCCACATCCACTTCCCTCTCCACCACTTCTTATACGCAGGAGTGATACCAAAAAGGGCATAAGTGAAAGGGTGCGGGCCCCTTTCCAGAGGCTGCGATGAGTTCTGACACTACCCATCTAGAGAAAGGCCAAGTTCACAGGTTAAGGGCACAGTCCCCACAAAACTGCCCTCCCATCAGACACCAGCTGCAGATTTTGGGGTTTCGAGGGCCACCGTCACTGCTGACAAACTGGCTATAAATATGGCTACTCCCTCAGGCTCAATAATTCATTAGAATGGCCCAAAAACTCAGGAAAGCACCATCCATACAATTACAGTTTTATTATAGCCGAAAGGGTACAAATAAAAAGGAGCCTGGAGAGACCACAGGGCGAGGTCGGGGAGGCTCTCAAAGGCCAGGCTTCGGGTGTCCTCTCCCTGCGGCATCAGGAGGCGTCACCCTCCCGGCCAAGGTGTAGGATGATACTGGAGAAGAATGCCAACCAGGGAAGCTCACCCAAGGCCCAGGTCCAGAGTTTACTACCCTTGCTTGGAGGTGATTGAGTGACTCATCGGCCATGTACTTGACCTCCATTTCTAGTCCCCCTTCCTTCCTGGGAGGGCAGGCTGAGATCACGTGGCTCGAAACCCCAATCTAATCCCATGTTGGTCTTTCTGGCTTGATCAGCCCCACCCTAAGACTACAGGGTGGGGTGCGGCTGGAAGGGGAATGGGGGACTATTGCTTAATGAGAGGCTATTTGGGGTGATGGAAAAGTTGTGGTCATGGATGGTGGTGATGGTAGCACAACCATGTGAATGTAATTAACACCACCAGATTAGATGCTCGAAAGAGCTTAAAATGGGAAATTTTATGTTGTATAAATGCTACCACAAGAAAAAAACAAATTAAATCCCATAGAAGCACAACACAGAGGGAACTCTAATGTAAATTAAGGGTCATTAATAATAAAATTATAATAGCATTGGCTCATCAGTTGTAACAAATGCACCACATTAATGCAAACCGTTAATCACAGGGAAAACTGTGTGTCGAGGAGGGATGAGCTCCACGCTTTCTGCATGATGTTGCTGTAAAAGGACAACTGCTCCAAAAAAAATTAAGTCTATTGAAGACAAAAGTCTATTGAAGAAAAAAAACAAAAGACTAGCAGTAGCCTGTGCTAGGAGTCCGCAGGCCCCTCCCATCTTTCCATTGAGGTGCCTGTCATTTGTCCCTTGATCCTCTGCCGCACCTATCGTGGGTGGTGGAAATCATCAGTGTGGAGCACCCAGAGAGCGTGATACCCCTCCAGCCTTGTCTTACGGGGAAACAGACCCAGAGCAGAGCTGGTCAGGGCCCACTCATTAGGAGACCCAGGGAAACAGGTCTTCCCCTGCTTCAGTACATGATCGCGAGGGCACCTGGTGCGAGAAAAGGCCACACGTGGAGAAGGGTGGAGTCAGTGGATTGCAGCAAAGTGGGGCAGAGCCTTGACGGAACCGTACCTGCAGCCACCCAGGCTCCAGACTTCCTGCGATAGGAGGCGATCTGTTTCCAAGCTGTTTGTTTCAGCGAGTTGAGCGAGTTGAGAGAAGGCATCCTAAGGAAGAGCAGCCCTAGCCTTGAACCTGAGCCGTGGAGGCCCCAACACCCTACCTCCCCTGGATGGTCCTGGCTCCCCCAGCTGCTACGGCCACTGCCTGGGATGCAGACCCCTCCATCCCGAGGCCTCTGCCTACACTGGTCTAGAAACACTCCCCCCCCCACAGGGTCCTTCTCACACCCACCCCCAGAGTCCTCCTGAGTGCTGGCATTCTGCCAAACATCGCCCCGGATCAGTATCTCAAGGCTCATCATCCAAAAACGCAAAAGCTGCCATTCTCCCAGAGCCTACGCTAACGAGCAGAGAACGGATAAACCAGTCCAGTCCGTCAACATCACCTGTCGTCCCCAAAGAAATGTCCCTATCCTGTCCCCCAGAACCTGTGAATGTGACCTTATTGGATAAGGTAAGGATCTGGAGTAGTTTAGTGACAGTTTGAGATTATTTCTGAATCCCCTAAAGACAAAGAACATGTTTGTAAACTAACCTATTCCTCTGAGTGTGATACGCTTGGATTGCATTAGGTTCAGCTGAGCCATCTTGATTAAATTACCTGTTAAGATTAGGGCTTTGATTCCACCACTCAGGTTGAGCCCCCACCCCTTGGTGGGTTATATAAACAGACACTCACTCAAGAAGACACAGATTCACCAAGAGTAATGAATGTTCCATGATGATGGAGGAGGCTGTTGTTATGGGAGGAGTGGGGTGAGGGGGGTGGGGGGGTATATGGGGACCTGATATTTTTTTGAATGTAACACTAAAAAAAAGTAAAGACAAAAAAAATAATAATAATAAAGAAGACACGAGGAGAGCTTGGTCATGTTTGATCCTGGGGCCGGGGGGAGAGAGGGGCCGTTAGTCTGCTAGCTGACAGCTGACCTTGGGAAGATGCTGAGACAGATACAGGAAATCCTGAGAGACAGCCCTGACCTGGAGAGAGAGGGCTTGGAGCCTGGAGGGACAGGAGGGACAGGGTGCAGATCAGCAACCATCCTGCTTCAACACTAGGCAACTGACCTGGGGGAGAGAGCAGCCTTGAGCTGGACTCTTCAGGGCCTCAGAACTGGAAGCTTCCACCCCCAATAAACACCCTTCATAAAAGCCAACAGACGAGACGTCGGTACTTTGCAGCAGCAGCCCTTTGGCCCACTAATTTAGGCGGGCCCTGAATCCAACCACAGGTGTCTTAGAAGAGAAGAGGGGTTGAGCCACAAGCCAGGGGGGCTAGTCATGTGACTCTCTCAGGGTGGGAGGGGGGCTGCTCCCACAGCCCAGGCACGCCTGGGCCCCCAGGGAAGAGTTCCCCAGAGCCGTCCAGGGAGCGTGGCCCCCTGGAAACCTCCATCGGGGACTTCTGCCCTCGGGGACTGTGCGACCATAATCTTCTCTTGTTTTGAGCACCCCGCCCCCTTGGGGCCGTTTGTTGCAGCAGCGGCAGGAAACCACAGCCCCCAGCAACCACGAGGACCGTTTCTTGCGCCTCCACTCGCCGCCGACGCGCTGCGGCTCTTTAATCCCCCCGCCAAGGCCCCTGCCGCCGCCCCGGCCCCTCAGCGCCCGCCGCTGCCGCGCCCTGCACGCCCTGGGATGGGTGCCGGCAGCACAGTCGCGGCTGGCGCGGGTGGCCCAGGGCCCCCCCCCGCACGCCCCGGCACCCCGGGCCGCCCCGGCGTGTGGGAGCCTGGAGCGCGCGGGAGCTCGGCCGCCGCCATGGCGCCTCCTCCAGGACGCCACCGGGGCGGACCCGGGAAGGGCCCTCGGGGGGTCGCCGAGGGGTGGGCCGGCTGCCCCTCCCGCGGCTCAGCCTCCCCGAATCCCAGCGCTCTCAGGGGGACACTCCTGATGCCCAGCCTGCCCAGAGCGCGCACTTGCTGGGTGGCCCAGAAGCTTCACGAGATCGGGCGCCGTTCGCAGATGGTCTGGGAATTCTCCCTGGCACTCAGGCCTGGATTTGTTTGGAAGGAATAGGTTAATGAGCCCCAGGGGGTAGGGGCCGCGACCCCCAGGGCATTCTCGGGTTACAGACGCCTGTGGCTCCCCGGCTTTCTGCGGAGCGCCGAGGGGCGTGCGGGGCCTCTGCTGGCAGGGGTTGGCGGGGGAGGCAGCGGCGCCGTCCAGCGCCCCGACGTGCTGCAGAAGGGGTGAGGATTTTGAGGTTCCCGGGAAGGCAGGAGCTCGAGGTGACTGCCCCGGCGCCGCCGCCAGGGCCGTGCGGGAAGGGGAGGAAAGGGCAGGCGTCCCTGGGGGATGGGCAGTGGGACCTGGGGAAAAAGAGAGCCCGGGGGAGTTTTTAAGTTGTTTGCCTCCTGGTCTCCAAGGTAAACCCCTCACCTTCTCCACAACGTGAAAAATCTCACCTGGGTCGTCAGCGCTTTTGGGTGCGTGCTGGCCACCAGGGGCTGCAGGACCGGGGGGAGGGCGGCCTTCTAAAGGTGGCCTTGGGGCAAAAACCGAGGCTGCCCTTGGCCAGAGGACAGGGACGTGGTCAAGTCTCTGCGACAACTCCGGGCTAGGGTCTTGCCTTCACTTGAGATGGATTAAAGAGGAAAATGCAAGGCGAGGAAGAGCGACTAAAGCCTTAGCAAATGACAAGAAAATACTTGATTTGGCGGTGAAGTACCTTCTAAACACACAAACGAGTAAAGACAGTCCAAAGGGGGAAAATACCATTCAAAAAAACTCTCTAAAAATTTTAAGAGGGAAACCACCGACTGGGAACAAATACGTGCTATAAATACAACAAAGGGACAAAGGGTTAATATCTGAAGATATTAACAGACTGACAAGACAATATTAACTACCCAGTAAACCTCTATGCAAAAGATGGGAACAGAGAATTTACCCAAAAAATCTAGATAACTAATAAATACGGGAAAACATTCCAATTTATCAGTAGCTAAAGACATATAAGAAATAAAATGTCTTTAGGTAGTGGGATTGTAATTGATTTAATTAAAACAAATTTTTTTTGGCTTAACTGCATTGTGTAATTTTTCTTCAATAACATTAATTACCTGCATTACAAGAAAATACTGAAAGTTAAACACACTGTTAAGAGATGTTATCAAATAACAGCTGAGTGGCCAGCGTCTGCTAGCTACTAACGTCACCATCAAAGACTTGAGTCATGGTGGGATCAGGGGCAAATTTTTTTTTAAGGTACTGGGAACCGGGGATTGAACCCGGGACCTTGTATGTGGGAATCCAGCACTTGGCCGCTGAACCACATCAGCTTCCCTGAGTTGGTTTTTCCCTTTGTTTTACTTGTTGCTCATTTGTTTTTTTCAGGAGGCACCAGGAACCAAACCAGGGATCTTCCAGGTGGAAGGTGGGAGGTGGGAGGTGGGAGGTGGGAGGTGGGAGGCAGGAGCTCAACTGCCCGGGCCACATCTGCTCCCCATAGGCAATTCTTTTCTTTCAGGTTTTTGTGGCTTCTTCAACATATGCAATGGATTTGCCCTTTCAACAATGAGTGAATGTTACTTTAATACTTAGAACAAATGAGCAAGTTAAAATAAATTCCTTCTTCCTAACTTCCCAGAAGCCTGGGATTCCTGGGGCCCACCCAAACTCCCACCCCCCTCTCCAAAACAAAGGGGGTGATTCAGCCCTCCCCACACTGCCCCAGCCCCTCTCTGATGGCTCTTCTAGCCCCTCCCCACCCCCAGGTTTGGCGCTGCCAGCAGCTGTGGAAGGACTCAGGATCAATGGGGGCTGCCTGAGGGGCTAGGGAGGGGGGCTGCCCTGCACCCCGATAGGCCTGGGATGGGGGTGCCCTGAGGGGGCTGTGGTGCAGGCCAGCCTTGAGATTGGCCCGGAGGTCAAAGTGTGGTCCACCTGCCCACCTGTCCCTCCCTCCAACCTTCCCACATCCTCCTGGGTGTCCACGTGCATGGGCTTAGACTCTCAGATAGAGGGTTGGCAGGGGTCAGCTTGCAAAAAGAAATATCCAATCTGAGAGACAACTCACCAACCTGCTACAGCACTGCACAGAGGGCCAAATGCCTCCTTCCAGAAGTGTGCAGGTCACCGGCACCTGGGAAGTGGCAAGGTGTACAGGCAGGGCCAAACCACGGGGCTTTGCCCTTTGCCCTCAGGCTCCCTCACTCCTCCTTCTGTTCCAGACTACCCAGCCCCAGGGATCGCCGGTCATTTTTAATATTTTTAAAAATATTTCTTTTATTTATTTCTCGCCACCCCCTTGTTATTTGCACTTGCTGTGTCTGTTCGTCTTCCTTGTTTCTTTTTCCTTCTTTTTTATTATCTTTTTTTTTAGATCACACAAAATGTTACATTAAAAAATATAGGAAGTGGGAAACTAATGTGGCTCAACCAATTGGGCTCCAGTCTACCATAGAGGAGGTCCAGGGTTCGATGCCCAGGGCCTCCTGGTGAGGGCAAGCTGGCCCACGTGGCAAGCTGGTCCACATGGAGTGCCAACCCATGCTGGAATGCCGCCCTGTGCAGAGTGCACCCCCCAGCATGGAAATGCACCCAGCATGGGAAAACCACCCTGTGCAAGAGTGCCGGTCTATGCTGAGAGCTGGCACAGCAAGATGACGCAACAAGAGACACAGAGTAGAGAAAATAAAAGACATAGCAGAACAGGGAGCTGAGGTGGTGCAAGAGAGTAATCGCCTCTCTTCCACTCCGGAAGGTACCAGGATTGGTTCCTGGAGCCACCCAATGAGAATAGAAGCAGACACAAAAGAACACACAGCGAATGGACACAGAGCAGACAATGGGGGGAATGAAGGGGAATGCGGGCGAAGAAACAAAATAAATCTTAAAAAAAATAGTTTATTTATTAAAAAAATATATATATATATATATGAAGTTCCCATACGCCCCACTCCCCACACCCCCCACTTTTCCCACAACAACTTCTTTCATTAGTGTGGTACATTCATTGCATTTGATGAGTACATTTTGGAGCACTGCTACATAGCACGGATTATAGTTTATGTTGTAGTTTACACTCTCCTCCAGTCCATTCAGTGCGTTATGGCAGGATATATAATGTCCTGCATCTGTCCCTGAAATATCATTCAGGACAACTCCAAGTCCCGAAAATGCCCCATAGTCACCTGTTTTTCCCTCTCCCTGCCTTCAGCAACTCCCGTGGCCACTGTCTCCATATCAATGATACAATTTCTTCCATTGCTAGGGTCACAATAGTTCTATAGTAAAATATCAGCAAGTCCATGCTAGTCCATATTTTATTCCTCCATCCTGAGGACTGTGTTTTCCTTGTTTCTTTAGGAGGCCCTGGGAGCCGAACCCTGGACCTCTGAGGTGGGAGGAGGTGCCTAATGGCTTGAGCCCCCTGTGCTCCCTCAGCTGGTCATTTCCATGCAGGGGGCAGAGCTTCGCGCTGCCCTCGTCCCTCCTGCTCACAGCCGAGGCTGGAGCCGGCCTGCACTCTGCACAGAGCCTGCTCCCTGCTTCAGCCCGGGTGCATCCGGGCCCTCGGGATGGCCTGCGCCCCCGGGCCCTGGCTCCCTGCTGCCCCCTCCACACGGAGGGAGGGTCGAGGGCCCCTGCCACCTTAGTGCCAGTGTCCTCAGGGTCACCGCTCCGAGGGACAGTTACTCACGGAGCCTTAGCACTAAACCTGCGGTTTGCACCCTCGTTTGGGTCAAGAGGGAGTTATTTTGACAGGCGAGAGGAGCTATGGACTCCCTGCCCCAGAAAAATGCCCACTCCCAGGCTCCTGGCGCCCCACCTCGAGGAGTGGAATGGTCTCTGGTGCCCTGCATTCTGGGCTCTGTGGATCCCTGAAACTCACCTGCTGTGCGAGGTGTAGGCGAACAGGGTCGAGGGCAGGTGGAGGGGAGGGCGGGAGGGGCGCGGACCAGATGGAATGGCACCGAGGCGCGGGAGGAAACCCCGTGGGAAAGCGGTGGGAACACCCTGGCTGAATCCTGGGAGACGAGCCCTGAAGGGAGGGGGAGGTCACACTTCCTCCTGGAGGCCGTGGGAGCGGGGGAAGGTTCTGGGCAGGAGAGGCAGGGAGGGAGCAGGGCTTCGGGAAGGCTTTGGGAGGAAGCCTCAAGGGCCCACCCCATGCGCCAACCTGCCCGTGGGGCCACTAGGGATGAGCTCTCGGGTTCCCAGAAAAGATGGCCCTTTTCCAGGACAAGGCACAGAGAGCAGGGTCAGGAAGTCCAGTTAAACGCTGCGGGAAGAGAACAATAGCCCTGACCTGGCCAGAAGGAGAATGTTTATGGGGGGATGCTCAGCGAGGAGTTGGGGCAGAGAGGAACTGGGGAGCCTGCCTCATCACGGGGAGCCCGCGCTCTCCCCGGCTGGGCCGTGCCCCCCAACAGGGTCCCACTCCCTCCTGGCTGCGTCCACACTCACCCAACAACCTCGTTGTCCTGTAGCTTCTGCTGTCCGTTGACTCGTAGCCCCTGACCACCTGTCCACCTGGAACCGCAGGGTGTGATCTTATTTGGAATAAGGGTCTTTGCAGATAATGACCCTTAGATTTAGGGGGGGCCCTAAGCAGTGGCTGGTGTTCTTGTATGCGAGATGGGAAGGAGACCTGAGCCAGGGAAAGGGAGGGGAAGGCCAGTGGAGACCAGCACAGAGCCAAGGAACGGAGTGCCGCAGCTACGAGCCAAGGAACGGCAAGGGTTACCGGAAGCACCAGAAGCTAGGGGAGAGGCAGGGAACAGGCTTTCCCCCACAGCCTCCGGGAGCAACAGGCCCTGCCGACACCTCGTTTCAGGCTCCTGGCCTCCAGAACGGTGAGACAACTGGTTTCTCTTGCTTGAAGCCACCACGTTTGTAGAAATTTGTTGGGGCAGCCCTAGGAAACAATGCCGTGACCACAGCTGTCCCAGGCGTCAACAACGAAGTTCACGCTCAGATACCTTCGGGAAATACTGTTGAAGCACAGGTGCCTTTGCTGAGAAATTTATTAGATGACTTTCATATACTAAAGAGCTTTATTAGTCTCCAAGGGTGGCTGTCAATACTGAACACAGCATTTCCCAAAAGATCGAACTCAGGAACCTTTACGTCATGGGACTGGTGTTCACCCCAACACACCTGGAGAACCGCGTGTCGAATTGCCTTGACCTTGATACCGGGGATATTGGGGAGGGGGCAGTGTTAGGTGGCAGGTGCCTGACATCTATCCCTGCCTGTGAAAGAATGCCCTTGGTGGTGGCAGGAAAGGAGAGAGCATGTAGGTATATTTTTTAAAGGTCACAATATTTCGCAGCTCCTCTCACCAAAAGACGGAGTCTATTTCTCGACTCCTCGAGTCAGGGCTTGGCCATGTGGCTTGTTTGGCCCATAGGCCAGTAGCCAACGTGCTCTAAGCGGAGCTTTAAACAGCGTCTGTGCTTTGGGGCCTGCCTTCTCTTGCTCCTTTTGGAGACCAGCTGCCAAGTGGAGCAGCCTGGCCTGCCTGATGATGAGATGAACGTGGTCCAGTAGCCCCTGTCGCCCCAGCCAACTGCCAGACACCCGCGCGAGGCCATCTGGGACCGGCTCCAGGCCCACCTGTCACCTTGCTGCACCTGCAGCATAAACCCAGCTGAGGCCAGTCCAAATAATAATAATAATAACCGTTGCTTCAAATTACTATGTTTTGAGGCAGTCTCTTACATAGGAAAGGATAACTGATACTGAGCATCTTAGCAGAGATGTGTGACTATCACTGCTTTATAAGGAATAGCCTTCTCAGGGTGCTCCCACCTGGACCAAGGTGGCCTTTTCAGTGTTACAGAGAAAGAGTCTTTGCCACCAGTCTTGCCATTCAAATTTTTTTTTTTTTAGGAGGTACCGGGGATTGACCCCAGGACCTGTGCATGGGAAGCAGGCGCTCAACCACAGAGCTACATCGACTCCCCGCTATTAGTTTTCTGCTCTCTTAAAGAGCATCGGCATGACGAATGTCAAGTGAGAAACCTTACATACCACCACAAAAATGGGATGCCAGCTCCAGAAATTAGCCACAGACTAGCTCCAGAGAAATTCAAAACATGTTTTAAATGACGGAATGTGTTTAAACATTAAAAACTGACCTCTCTAGAAGACTGATAAAATAGCCCACTGGGGAGGAAGGGGTGACACATTAGGTGTTATTTGCAAAGTAATTTCCTTTTGAGAAACGGCACCATCTTCGGAAAACCAAGCTGAAAGTTGTCTTGGTGGGGGGGGTCACAGGGAAAGAGGTGAGCGGGCAAAGAGCTGGCTCTGCGGACAGCTGGGAGCGCCCCCCCACAGCCTGGCCCGGCTCTCTGCTGCCCCCTGGTGCTGGGTTGTGGCATCGCAGGAGGGGGCGGCCTGGTGCTAGCTGACCCCTCAGGGCCCGGGACCGAGGAGCAGGGGCCATGCGCATTCGCTGCCACCCCACAACCTGTCCAGCGACAGGAGAACAAGGGCCATTAGCAGCCCACGCCTTCGAAGGCTCACCTAGAGCCAGGCACAGAGTAACGAAGGTTCCTTTAACCTTCGTGGGGCTCGGCTAACCCATTCTAAGGATGTGGAAACTGAGGCTGGGAGAGGTCAGCACACTTAGCCAGAGTCACAGGACGCTTGAGAGGCTGAGCTGGGACGGGACACCTCCGTGCATGGTCAAGCCTTTCAGAGAATGGCTCTTCTTCTGGGGACATTTCACATTTTAGAAGAGAACCCGGGGACAGAAACTCCCTGCCCAGAGGAACCTGTAGCCTCAGGGACACACCTGTGAGGAGATGTGTGGGGCTGGAGCTGACGGGCCCTCAATCTGCCATCCCAGGGGTGGGCTCAGGAGCCCTGACTGCTCCCAGCCCTCCCATTTTTATTCCCTACATTCCTTACAGGCTGGCTGTGGCTGTGCCCGAAGTCAGAATAAGAGAGAAGAACGGGAGAGAGGAAGACTTCATCGGCCTCCCTGGGCTGTGAGTAGAGGGGTGACCTTTCCAGATCCTCGGTCATTTTGTGGGGGCCTATCCATGTCCTGTCAGATTCAACGAAGGTCGTCCACATCCCACGTTAAACGCGAGTTCCACGCCCTTCCATGAGCTGCTGTGCATCGCAGTGGACTTTTTAACCTGAGGTTGCCATTTTTAGGCATTTAAACATTAACTTGATCATGCTTTCAGTTTCATATTTGGAGCCAATTAATTTTCCTTTACAGACTCACATATTTTTACAGGACCATAAGCAGCCGCTAGGCCGAGGCCTGCAGCTGGAGTGTGGGGGTACGCAGTCGAGAGAGCCCCTCTCCACTCCCGCCTGCCCGCGCCCCAGCTGCCGGGAAGCTGGGCCCCCCCCCCCGACTTCCCAGCGCCCTCTGCCTTTCCCACGGCCGTTTGTTTTTGGGTGTTTTAAACATGTGTTATGGACTAACTATTTTTCTAAAGTATAAAATGCATCACATGTGACTATAGATAAGTTGGAAGGGATAGATGAGTATAAAGGAGTAACCATCTTCCCCAATTCTAACACCCTAGGGAAACCACTGTTAACATTTTGGTGCATTTTTTTCCCAATCCTTTTTTCAAAATGACCATATCTCAACCAAGATAGATGTTGTATTTTTATTTACAAAATTGGGATCCCCCTGTACTTTCAGATTTAAACTTGGTTTTACGTATGAAGAATTCTATTTTGAGTAAGGAGTATAATTCTATTATGTAAGTATTATAGATTATATAACCATACCATTCAATATGATTATAATAAAATATATAATTTTAAGAGCCGCGTACCATTCCCATCATATACGTGCACCACTTTCGTTAACCAGTACTTCATGGTAGGATGTTTTCCAGTCGGTTTTCGCTAGGTCAAGCTGCAGTAAAAACTGTCCCAATAGCTCAGTGGCTCACAACAATACAAACCGACTTCTCACCCACTTCATATTTCCTTCCCAGGTTGGCTGTGGCTCAGGTTTTGGCTGCGGGTCCACCGTGACTATAATTCTTCTGAATTCCAGAATGCAAGGAGCACCTCCCCTGGGACATGCCCGTCTCCTGCCAGAGGACAAGAGCAAGAGTACGTGAGAATCAGTAAGGACAAGAGCGGAAGCAAGCAATGGCTCAAAGTTTCTTCTCTGACCGGCCACACGTCCTGACTGCACACAGGCCACGCACAAGGGAAGGCACATGATCCAGCCCAGCGCCCTGGGCCGGGGTGAGGGTCCTCCAAGGCCAAGGGGAGTGAATGGGGACATAATACCATCTCCCACAGGTGTTTCCACGTTTGGACTCTCAGTCCTGTGCGGTGGATCTCTCTGTTTTAATGTCTTAAAATCTAACATAATTTTAAAAATCACATTATTACCAAGGTTATGCAAGTTCATATTTTAAAAGTCAAATAATTTCACAAGGCTTCTTATCACAAACAGCAGTTTCCTGTACCTTACCTCCACTCAACGGACCCCACCTCAGCCCACTGATAAAGAACAACCTTTTTCCGTCTTGCTCTGCGCCAGGTAATGTGCTCACCAATTTACCCAAATTATCCTCACTCGATTCTTACAACTACCCCGGGAGGTGAACATATTTCTCTCTCAAAAAAGATGAAATTTAGGCTGAGAAGGGATTTCTTTGGCCTAAGAGGCCACTTGCCAGCAGGGGGCAGACTTGGGACAGGAATCGGGGCTGTGCGTCGGCTGAAGCGGGAAGCAGCCCGTCTACACCCGCGGTTCTCAAAGCTTGTCCTCACCCAGCCGCCTCAGCACCGCCGCGGAACTCATTAGAAATGCAAGTTCTCAGGCCCCACAGCAGACCTACTGACTCAGAGGGGCACTACAGATTGACCACCCGCACAGGCTGGGATCCGCTGGCTCCCACCTTCGGAGAGGCCAAGAGGGTGCCTGTGCCCTGCCCCCTCGCCCTGCGCTTGGCGCCGTCCTGGCTGGGGTGCGCGCTCGATGCGGTGGAAGCCTGGGGAGATGCTACCCCGCCCCTGCCCAGCTCTAGTGCCCCCACCCCCGCACTGCCGCCAAGGTCAGGTGCGCCTCGGCCGCGGGCGCCAGGTGTGAGGGTGGGCGTCGGGTCGCTGGCCCACCCTAGGGGAGGGGTGTGGGTGTTGGAGAATCTGGGTCAGGAGGGGGAGGAGGAGTCTAAGGGAGAAGGCGTCAGAGGGGGGGTTTCTGGGCTAAAAGGGGTCCTAGGTGAGGAGCCCGCCGCCTCAGGGGGGCAACTCCCGGGGGAGTGTCTGGGCAAACCGCCGGCGCCCCCTAGTGCAGTGTCTGGGAAATGCAGGAGGCGAGGCGGCTGCCCTGGGGGGTCCCGCCCGATGCCTCCTGGGACGCGTGGCCGGGGCCTTGGCATCGGCGCGGGGGCATCGCCGGGTCAGTGTTCCCGGGAGAGCGCCAAGGCCCGGCCCTGCTGGGCAGTCTAGGATCTGCCGAGAGGGCCACCCTGGTCAAGCCGCCCTTGAACTGGGTTCCCCTGAGGGTCACCAGGGAGGGGCGACAGCGGTTGTGGGAGCTGGGGGTGCGGGCTGGGGGTGCGGGGTGGGAACCTGAGCTCCGCGCTCAGGGCGCCTCACCCTGCCCGGCCACGGGCCCACCCCTGGGTCCGGGGTGTCCTCCTTTCTCTTCTCTCCAGGGAGTCTAGTAAAAATACTGCTTTCCAGCCAGACTCCTGACACCTGACCTTCCGTGGCCCTCGCCACCCGGGGCTTCCCCGTCCTTCCCCTGCCCCCAGTCAAACCGCAGTGACAGTCACAAATCCGGGGTGAGGGGGCACTCCACTTGCCTGACCATCCCCGCACCCCACCCTCCACGCCCCCAGGCTCTGAGTGCGAGCTGGTGCAGCTGCGGGTTTGTGGGGACAGGAACCCTGCCCCGGGGTCCCCTCGGGGGTCCTGCGAGGAGCCCCTGGCTCTGGGGCCGGCCCCGGGCCCTCGGAGGACACCGCAGCCCTAACTCTGGTCTGGAACCAAGGAGGGCAATATCTGCATTTTCCATCTAGGGAATAAATGGAAAAAAATTCCAAGCCTACGTAGGTCAGAAACGTCCCCATGAACTCCACCGCTGGCTTTTAAAGGGCATCAGGTCAGTCCGCGCGCCCAGTTTGGGACCCCAGCTCCCAGCCCGAGAGCTCCCGCCTCAGCCCTTGTAGGGCTCTCTCCCCAGCGCCAAGGCCGGGTGGGCTCTGGGGTCCCGCCGGGCAGCTGCGCAGGGGCTGGGAGATCCCCTTTGCTTGACGGGGATGCCTGAGGCGGCGGCATCCCACAGCTTACGTGATGCTCCTGGCTCCTCTTGCTGGACGCACCGGGCCGTGCCCCTCGGGGGTCTTGCCATCTTTGGGGGGTACCGTCAGGACATGGGGTGACCCCTCTGCTTCCACTCACCCACCCCTCTCCCTCTGTGTTCTTCTTCCTCTCCCTCCCCTGTAACTGGGGGAAGGGGCCGTGTGCTCCCCTTCCAGCCAGGTTCTCTGCCCTTCTCCCCTTTACTTCTTCAGCAATCCCCCAAGTTCTCCCTCCAGCCTGGGCTCCTTGAAAACAAAAGCTGGGATCACCTTCAAGGGAGAAGACAGGCACGAGTCCTGGGCAGGTGGCCGAGGACGGAGTGGACAGGGCAGAGGTGGGGGACACTTTGAAGGCTGAATCCACAAGGCCTGGTGGTGGAGGGGGGTCGAGGAGAGAGAGAAGCTCAAGTCGAGTCAGGGCGGCCGGGAGAGGAGACCCCGTCACCCGGGCTGGGGAGGTGAAGAGGCTGTTCTCATCCTTGACGGGAGGCCCAGCCCGTGGACATTTCCAGAAGGCTGTTTGAAAGGGTGGTGCCGGGCCGGAGGGGCTGAGCCGTCCCCTTTGCATGGAGGGAGACTCCCGAGGGAGGGGAGGGGAGGGCAGAGGGCAGAGGGCCGGGCAGGGCGCTGGGAGGCTGCTTGGGTTTAGGGGACAAGGAGGAGGAGCCGCCAGGGGCTCTGAGAAGGTTTATAAACAGCCGATGGGGACCAGCTGTCCTGCGGCCGCAGGGCAGACTGACAGGACCAATGGGTGGGAAAGGGCAGCAGACGGGCCGGGGTGAAGGTACCAGCGGCTGTTCACGGAGTCCCCAGCGCAGTCGCAGCAGGAGCTCAGCCTGCGTGAGTGCCGCTGACAAGTGGAGGGCGGGAAAGCAAAATACACGCTCTTAAATCACGAACAAGAAGGTATACTATTAATTGCTAAAATGTGTGCTACTAATAATAAGAGAAGACGATATACGATAAATGACTACCTATTGCAATGCTGAAGAAAGAAAACAGAGAAAAAGAATCCTTGAGTTCTTAATCAGCTTTAACCTCAGAGAGGGATGCTGAAAAGCCGAGAGGTTAGTGAAAGGAAAGGTCAGAATGGCTTATGGGCAGGGGCTCTGGGGTTGCAGGAGAGCCATGAAATTAGCATAGCTGGTGAATCTCAGAGCTCGGGAGAGGTAAATGCAAGGCCCCTCTGGAGGATTAGGAGTGCGGGGCTCTCATGGAAAAGAACCCCACTGGAGCTGTGGGTTAAAACCAGGGAGGGCAGCAGCCAGAGGGAAATCGGGAGATCAGAGCCCCCAAGAAAGAGAATTAATAGAAAAACCTGTAAAGGACTTTAATTAAAAAGGTTTAAAATGTTTACAGAAAAAAAAAAAAAAGAGAAATTGATAAAACCATTAAGTCAAGGAGAGAATAAGATGAAAAAAAGAATAGGCAGATTTGAAAATGAATCAAATAAAAATTATAGACATTCAAAATAGTTATTGAAAAGAAAAAAAATAACCTTAATTGGATGGTGTAGCAGTTTCATATGGTTTATGAATTCCAAAAGTAGCGATTGGATTATGTTTGTAAAACTGGTCTGTACCTGGGCATGACTGAATTATGATTAGGGCTCTGATTGGGCCATGTCAGGAGGATGTTGAGTCCCTGCCCCCTTGGTGGGTGGAGACTCACAGAGAAAACTACATGACAGGACAGAGGAGTTAGTTGGAGTTTTGATGCTGGAGCCCAGGAAATAAGCACACAGAGGAGCAGAGCAGCTGAGCCCGGAGAGAATCAAGATCTGGGGAGAGAGACAGAACCAGTCACCTGATAGTGTACAACTGGACTTGTGGAGAAAACAGAGGAACTGAGCCTGGAGAGAAATGAGCCTCAGGAAGAGAGGAACCCAGGAAGCCTGAACCCTCACAGATGTAGGCAGCCATCTTGCTCCAACATATGGCAATGGACTTTGGAGGGAAATAACATGTGCTTTATGGCCTGGTAACTGTAAGCTTCTACCCAAAATAAATACCCTTTATAAAAGCCAACAGATTTCTGGTATTTTGCATCAGCACCCCTTTGGCTGACTAATACAGATGGGTTAAACAGTATTTTAGGCACAGCCAAAGAGAGAATTAGTGAATTGGAAAATGAAGCAAGCTAAAGGAATATCCCAGAGCAGCACAGAGAAGTAAAGAAATGAAAAAGGAGTTGGGAGGCAGAGAGGATAGAACAAAATGGTACAACTGCTTTCAAATAAAAGTTCCATGGGAAGTGGATGTGGCTCATTGCAGTTGGGCACCCGCTTACCATGTGGGAGGTCCCAGGTTCAGTTCCCAGTGCCTCCTAAAGAAGACAAGCAAGATAGTGAGCTAACATGCTGGGCTGTCATAGCAAACTGACACAACGAGATGATGCAACGAAGAGACACAAAGAGGAAACACAATGAGAGACATAGCAAGTGGGGAGCAGAGGTGGCTCAAGCCATTGGGCACCTCCCTCCCGCATGGGAGGTCCCGGGTTTGGTTCCCAGTGCCTCCTAAAAAGAAGACGAGTACAAAACAGACAGAAAGAGCAGACAATGAGCACAAACAACAGGATCAGGGGGAGAGATATAAAGAAATAAAATAAACCATTAAAAAAAAAAAACAGTTCCAGAGAGAGAGAATAAAGACACTGAGAGAGAGAAACGTTTGAGGAATGAGAAATTGGCAAATCTGTGCTAAGTAAATATAAATATTGAAAAAAAGAAAAGAAAAAGACCAATTGGAGGGCTAAAAAATGAGACAAAATAAAAACATGACTTTAATACCACTACTTGTAGTAGAAAACACTAGTACCATGCTTGCTACTGTTCTGAGCACTTTAAATGCATTAACTTAATTTCTAGATAATATCACAAAAGATGGTAGGAGATTGCCATTAAAATGTCCTAAGTTCTTTATATTATTTGAGAGAAGCATAAAGATATTCAATATTTTCCAATATTATGCATTCCTTATGTATCAAGAAGAATAAGTCTTGATGGGAAGGTAAAATGGTACAGCCGTGGTGGAAAAGTTTGGTTGTTCCTCAAAAAAAAGTTACTTAGAACAACTACATGACCCAGCAATCCCATTTCTAGGTATATACCAAAAGAATAGAGAGCAGGGACCTGCACGGATATTTGTACAACCATGTTAATAGCAGAATTATTCACAATAACCAAAAAGCAACCCAAGTGTCCATCAACAGATTGAATGGATAAACAAAATGTGGAATATAATATAATGTAATGTTACTCACTCATAAAAAGGGGTGCTATAATTTGGATGAACCTTAAAGACGCCGTGTTGAGTGAAATAAGCCAGCCACAAAAGGGCAAATAGTGCATGATTCCATTCACAGGAAATCACTCAAATAAACAAATTCATACAGGCATAAAGTCCTGGTTACCAGGGGCTGGGGAGACGGGGAATGGGGAGTAAATATATAATGGGTGCAGAGTTTCTGTTTAGGGTGATGAAAAGTGGTGGTAATGGATGGTGGTGATGGTAGCACAACAATGTGAATGTAATTAACACCACTGAATCGTAGACTTGAAAATGGTTTGAAATGGGAAATTTTATATTGTATATATGTTACCATGATCAAAAGAAGAAAAACCTTGAATTCTATTTTATTTCTTTTTTTAAAAAAGATTTATTTATTTTTTATTTCTCTCCCCTTCCCGCCCCCCTCCCCCCCCACCCCCCAGCCCCGGTTGCCTGTTCTCTGTGTCTCTTTGCTGTGTCTTCTTTGTCCACCTCTGTTGTCGTCAGCGGCACAGGAATCTGTGTTTCTTTTTTTGTTGGGTCATCTTGTTGTGTCAGCTCTCCGTGTGTGTGGCACCATTCCTGGGCAGGCTGAACTTATTTTGCACTGGGTGGCTCTCCTTACGGGGTGCACTCCTTGCGCGTGGGGATCCCCTACATGGGGGACACCCCTGCGTGGCAGGGCACTCCTTGTGTGCATCAGCACTGCACGTAGACCAGCTGCACACGGGTCAAGGAGGCCCGGGGTTTGGACCCCAGACCTCCCATGTGGTAGATGGACGCCCTAACCACTGGGCCAAGTCTGCTTCCATCTACTTTATTTCTTAATGATGAATATTATACTTCCTGCCTTCTGGGCACTTGGCAATATCACATTTCTTGGCCTTTTCACAATTGATTGGATGGGGCCATGTGACTTATTCTGGCCAAAGAGCAGAAGGGATTGAATACTTAATTTCTAGAGCAGTACCTTCCAGAACTCTGGCACAGTGATGTTCAAGATAACAGTGGCTCCATCACTCTTGATCCGTGAGTGACATAAATGAAAAGAACACCCCTTTGTCTCCCTCTAGACCCATGATAGTCATGTAACCTATGAGAAATAAACTTTTATCATGTCCAGAGCTGGTCTAGAAGTTCCACAGCATCACCAGAGACTCATGTTTCCTCTGCCTTTCAGCTCTGCCATTCTTTGTGTGTGGTTTCTGGCCTTCAGATCACTTCAGGATTCATGATGGCTGCTGGAGCTCCAGCCATCACATCGATATTCGAGAAAGGAAGTAGGAGATGGAAGTTAAGGAGAGGGTAAATGTGATTCCTGTTAGCTGTCTGTTCCTCTCTTGGAGAGTTTCCCCCATAAGTCCCACTTAATAACTTCTACTCAGTGGTCTCCCTTATTTGGGAAATGCAGTCTTAGTTGGATATATGCTGTATAGATGATTACCTGGGGGGAAAAAACAAAAAACAGACAAACCAGGGTTCTGTCAGCGAGGAAAGAGGGAGAGAGGAGGATAGTGGGCAGGCAGCCTGAAGTTTCTGCTTCAGGTGATGTGATGGCTAGGCTATCGTGTCAACTTGGCCGGGTAACTGTGCCCAGTTGTTTGGTCAAGCAAGCCCTGGGCTAACTGTAATACAAGGGCATTTATGGACGTTAGTCACCATTGACGTCACTGCAGTGGTAAATCATAGAGAGCTGGTTACGATTACGTCAGTCAGGGAGATGGCAGTCAGCAATGAATGATGCTTAACCAAACAGGTGAATCCCTTAAAAGGGGAAGTGATGCCAGCATTGAGAGAGAATCTTCCAGCTCGTCTTTGGACAGCCGGCGTCTCCCAGAACTCATCAAGGACCTTCACTGGATTTTCGTTGAGGCGCCTGGGTGCAGCCCACCTGTGGAACCCAGGCCTGTGCGTCCCACGGTCACGTGAGAGACTTACAATTGCACATATTGACAGACATCTCTTGCTGATTGTTTCCCTAGAAAGCCGTGACTAATGCAAGTGCAAACCAAAATCTCCTCTCACCTCTTAAGGTCCAGGCTCCACCTAGCACCCAGAGTGATTTTTATTTTTATTTTTAAGATTTTCTCAAAAAAAAAAAATTAAGATACATGATTAAAAACATCTAGCAGTGCAGATGATGACACAGTAAATCCTGTCTCCCTCCCACCTGCGCGCCCCACTCTCTCACCCCAGAGACAATCTATTTGTCTCCGACATGTGGGTCAGACCCTGCCACGTCCCTGCTCACCCCGGCTCCTCCCCCTCATATCCGTTCTCCCCTCTGCCCTCCCCCCTCCCCTCTGCCCTCTCCTTCCCCTCCCTCTAACCTCTGCCCTCCCCACTCCCCTCCGTCCTCCCCCCTCCCCTCCGGCCACTCTCCTGCTGCCTGTGGCCTTCCCCCTTGCTCGTCTCTCGGCCTGGAAAGCTCTTCCTCAGTCTCTCAGGGCTCTGCCGACGGTTCATCCGGTCCCACTTGCTGGGGTCAAGCTTTCTGCTCAGGCACCAGCCCCCAGCGGGACTCCCACTCCTGGACAGGGCTGGCCCCGGGCGCTGTGGGCATGGGGGGGGGCCCTGACCACATGGGGGAGAGTTAGGAGCTGAGGAGTCATTCATTCACTCCCTCCCTCATTCATTCATCCAATGAGTCCCTGCCGGGTGGTGTCTTGTGGGCCCAACGTTAGGGACCAACGAGCGTGTGAGATGGGCCTGTTCTCCTGCCGCTTCCAGGCCAGAGCGGGGAGACAGACGGCGATAAGAGCCATGAAGGGCGTCCATGTGGTAGAAGGGTCCAGAAGTGGGGCTCCGTCAGAGGATGTAGTCAGAGAAGCCAACTCAGACACCTGGAGATAAGGGGGTGCCAGGCAAAAGGCCAGGGAAAGGGAGGCCCAGCAGAGCAAAGAGCGTGTGCAAAGGGCCTGAGGCAGGCAGGGCCTGGCCTGCTGGGAGCGCAGGGAGGAGAGGTGGGCAGGTGGGCCGGCCTGGGCCACAGGCCGGGGTCGAGCTCCGGCTTGTTCTGAGAGCACCAGGAGCGCTTTCAGCAGCTCAGGGGTGGGATCAGGTCTGAGCAATGTGAGAGCTGCTCGTGGGGCCTGGACTTGGGGAGTCTTCTCAGTGGTTTCTGGAGCTTTTCATTTGTAGCTTTTGCTTCGTTGGCTGTTTTGGTTAAACTGACAGCAGGATGTGCTTTCTGAGAGCACAGTGGTGGGACAAGGTTCAGCAAACCTCCCGCCTGCCCCTCTGTGACCTGGGGTGTCCTCTCGCCCAGGAGTGATGCTGTGTCCCCTGTACTGGTGGCCTCAGTGGCCTTGAGCACGGCCACACAGCGCCTCTCATCTCCTCCTTCCCCTTGGAGTAGAATATGGAAACCACGAGGTCAACGTTCTCGTTTCATGGTCAACGCACGAAACCTTGGCGCCAGCCCTGGGCTCGTTGCGCCACCCTGGGCACCCCTGAGTGGGAGTGTTAGGAGCCCTCCCTTCCCTTCGCTTGAGGTGGGGGCGTCTGACTGAGGCCGAGCAGGCCTGCAGGTGTACAAGGCCGGGGCGGGGGCTGTGCCAAACCCACAGCCCTCTCCTTTGCTTTTTTTAAAAAAAGATTTATTTGTTTATTCTCCCCACCTTGTCGTTTGCGCTCACTGTCTGCTCTCTGTCTGCTCACCTTTTTTTTTTTTTTTACCCAGCGGGAACCAGCCTGGAACTTCTCCTGTGGTAGGCAGGTGCCCAACTGCTTGGGCCACATCCGCTTCCCTCTCCTCTGCTTTTTGACTCCTGGCCTGCACCCTGGGGAGATGTTCTCTGGCCTGTGCCTCGCTGGTTCTTGTGCTTCCTCTCCCCTCCTGGGGGGGCTGAAGGGGCATTCCCGGCTCCTGCATTTCACCTCGTTGTGTGACCCTTGCCCTCTGGGTCCTTGGGAGTCTGATGGGGTGCTCAGAACCACCGGAGGGGCTGGCCCTTCCCACAGCGCCTGCTGAACTCTGCCCCAGGGCCCCGGTGACCTCCGGTTTCTGTGTCGTGGTGGTTTGTGTGGTCGGGTGAAGCACAGCCTCGGGGCAGGCCGGGCTGGGGAAGTGAGCACGTCCCACGCAGCCTGACTGGGGGAAAGGACGGCAGCGAGGCGCCATTACGTAAGGGCCCCTGTTCTGTTCCCAGGCTTGGAAAACGTGCGTGTGCAAAGCGGGAGTCAGTGGGGCAAGTCTCCCCGGCTGGGGCTCCTACTGATGGGGCTCAGAACCAGCCCCAAGAGGTAGCTTGCCCTCAGACCCCAGGAGGGTAATGGCTGTAGTTTGCGTTCCCCCAGAAGCTGACCTGGACGTAAGTGAATGTCCTTCCTAGAAGAAGCACATGGCAGTATCAGGTGTTCGAGGAACAGCTATATTCAGCCTATTCGCAAGGGTTCAGAAAATAGTAGATGGATAGATCGACTGGTGGACTGACAGATGGACAGACAGAGGGGTAAACAGAATGAGATGGCCAGTGTGGCAAATGCTAGACCTGGTGGGTCTCGTTAGTCAGGGGAGGGCTCAGGGGAGTTCTGCAAACGGGTTTTGCATTGTTTTTGCAACTGTCCGGAAACCTTGAGATTATTTCAAGATAAAAAGCAGATCTTGAGACAAGAATTAGGTGAAGTAGTTTGTGTGAGAGGCGATCCCAGGAAGCAAGATGGGGAGAATGGGGAGTGAGACCAAGAAAGGAGGAAAGACAATTAAGTGCATTATTAACGGGCAGGTTATGGCTATGGGCCACTGAGGCGGGACCCCCTGGGGACCCTCTGAGAGGCCGTGTGGATGGAACATGCCTCAGAGTTGCCCCACCGAGTGGTGAGGGAGCTGTGGTGAATTAGTTAGGTAATGCTGTGTAACAAATCATCCCCACACTTAGCAGCTTAAAACAAGAAACCTTTCTTTCTTTTTTAAAAAGGTTTATTTTCATTTATTTCTCTCCCGCTCCTCCTGCCCCTGTTGTCTGTTCTCTCTGGGTCCATTCGCTGTGTGTTCTTCTGTGTCCGCTTGCATTCTCGGTGGCACCGGAAATCCATGTCTCTTTTTGTTGTGTCATCTTGCTGCGTCAGCTCTCCATGTGCACGGTACCATTCCTGGGTGGGCTGCACTTTTCGTGCGGGGCGGCTCTCCTTGTGGGGTACATTCCTTGAGTGTGGGGCTCCCCTACATGGGGGACACACCTGCATGGCACGGCACTCCTTGAGCGCATCAGCACTGCACATGGGCCAGCTCACCACACCAGGGTCAGGAGGCCCTGGGTTTGAACCCTGGACCTTCTATATGGTAGGTGGACGCTCTATCAGTTGAGCAAATCTGCTTCCCAAGAAACCTTTCTAACGCCACACTGTTGCTGCGGGTCAGGCATCGGGAGCAGCTGAGTTGGGAGGGCTGGGCTCAGGGTCCCTCATGAGCCTGAGGTCACCCAAGATGCCTCACTCGTTGGTCTGGCAAGCCAGTGCTGGTTGTTGCGGGAGCCCCCCGCTCCCCATCACGTAGACCCTCCCCTAGGGCCGCCGGAGCGTTCTCACAGCGCGGCAGCTGGCTCCCCGCAAGGGCGAGCAAGGCCCACGGCTAAGGCAGAAGCCACGGGCTTTCAGGATCTCGCCTCGGACGTCACTCCCAGCACCCTACTGAATGGCGCCGGGTGGGGGGGCTACGCTAGGGCCTGAGCTGCAGGACGCGGGGACCACTGGGGGCCGTCTTGGAGGCTGGCCACCGCGCAGGGCCCTCCCCGGTAGGAGGGTGGCTCCTGGGGCGCCGGCCCTCACGGAAGACGCGATCACGCTCACGCAGAGAGGAAGAGGCAGGACAACGACAGCATGCACGAGCCTCGCCTGCGGGACACACAGGCAGGGCACGGGCGCTCCTGGCACCGACCTGCCGGGCGACGTGAGGGCCCCTGTGGCCTCCACCCTGGCTGAGAGGCCGTCACTGCCCCCCCCCCCGCCAGTATCCCCCCCTCCCCGCCCGGGCAAGCCCTGCGCGACGCCCGTCTCAGTCCTGTGGCTGGAGGTTTCTTCTGATTCTCGCCTGCTCCTCCCTCGCTCCATCACCAGCTATGTCTGCAGCGTCCCCAGCACTTCTGGAGCCGCTTACTCAATTGCCTTTATTTTTCTGTTTCCTGATTGCCCGTTTTTACAGATATTTTAATTATAGTTGATTCAATAACTTTACACCTATTTTAATTTATAAATTTAAGATATTTATAAATTTAATTTATAAAATTTGAGAATGAAGCAGGATACAAGCAATATTTTTTATACAACAGGGTGGAACTATCTGATTGCCCAGTTCTGGTTGTCAAAAATACAAACGAGGGAAGCGAACGTGGCTCAACGGATAGAGCATCCGTCTACCATATGGGGGGTCCAGGGTTCGATCCCCAGGGCCTCCTGACCTGTATGGTGGGCTGGCCCTTGTGCAGTGCTACCGTGCACGGGGAGTGCTGTGCCACACAGGGGTGACCCCCACGTGCAGGGAGTGCACCCTGCAGGGAGAGCCACCCCGGGTGAGGAAAGCACAGCCTACTCAAGAGTGGCGCTGCACACCCGGAGAGCTGACACAGCAAGATGAATCGGCAAAAAAGAGACGCAGGAAGCAGACTTGGCCCAGTGGTTAGGGCGTCCGTCTACCACATAGGAGGTCTGTGGTTCAAACCCTGGACCTCCTTGATCCGTGTGGAGCTGGTCCATGTGCAGTGCTGATGCGTGCAAGGAGTGCCCTGCCACGCAGGGGTGTCCCCCGCATAGGGGATCCCCACGCGCAAGGAGTGTGCCCCGTAAGGAGAGCCGCCCAGCGAGAAAGGAAGTGCAGCCTGCCCAGGAATGGCACCGCACACACGGAGAGCTGACACAACAAGATGACGCAACAAAAAAAACCACAGATTCCCGTGCCACTGACAACAACAGAAGCGGACAAAGAAGACACAGCAAATGGACACAGAGAGCAGACAACTGGGGCAGGGGAGGGGAGAGAAATAAGTCTTAAAAAAAAAAGAGAGAGACGTAGTTTCCCAGTGCCGCCAGATAATGCAGGCGGATGCAGAAGAACACACAGCGAATGGACACAAAGAGCAGACAATGGGGGGAAAGGGGAGGGAAATAAATAAAATAATCTTAAAAAACAACAACGAGGGAAGCGGATGTGGCTCAAGTGATTGGGCTTCCGTCTTCCATATGGGAGGACCCGGGTCCCATCCCTGGGGCCTCCTGCTAAAGGCGTGCCCATGTGGCGAGCCAGGGACATGCGGTGAGCCACGCAGCAAGATGATGACGCAACGAAAGAGAGATGCAGGGGAGAGTCAAGGCGAGACACAACAGAAACCAGGAACTGAGGTGGCACAAGTGACAGGGAACCTCTCTCCCCATCAGAGGTCCCCAGGATTGAATCCTGGTGAATCCTAGAGGAGAAAATGAGAGGAGAAGACTAAAAGAGAAATAGACACAGAAGATCACACAGTGAATGGACACAGACAGCGAAAACAGCAGGGTGGGGGGGGGGGAGAGGGAGAAAAAAATACAAATGAAGGGAGCCAATGTGACTCGGTGGTTGAGTGCCGGCCTCCCGAATACAAGGTCCCAGGTTCGCCTCCCAGTCCAGGTACCCTAAAAAAAATTACAAATGACTCAAAACTGTCTTTCTTAGAAAGTGAAAGGCCTTGTAATTGCATCTCTAGAGTGACCCCTGTCACCCGTTGCCCCTCTGTTCCGCAGTGATTTTGCGTGCTACAAACCCACCCTGGGGTTTACACAGCCGGGAGCCGAGGCTCCGGATCCACGTGCTCCTTGCTGTTTCTTTTTCACGTGTTGCTGATGCCTTCCCAGGTCAGCGCCCGTGGACTGGCCTCCCGTTTTCACATCCACACGCGGGGCTCCACAGTCTGGGCGCCCCGTCACTTAGTCTCCCCGTTCCCTACTGGTGAGGCAGCAGGTGGCTTTGGGGTCCCACGTCTGCTCCCCTCGGCCCAGCTCTGGTTCCGGCTGCAGCTGAGGAGGAAGGGTCCCGAGCCAGGCTCAGGCTTCGCATCTGCTTCCGGCCCCGGGACCTTCTCTGCCGCCCACCCTGGACCCCCGGAGGGGCCTGGCCAGGGAGTGCTGGGGCGTGGGCACCCGGGAGCCCTGACCACTGCCTGGCCCTTCAGGCGACGACTCAGGCGGCAGGACGCTGTTGTCAGGAGCTGAGACACAGACGACTCAGGTCGTCCCCGTTACTCCGAACACGGCTGTACCCGGCATCCCCTTCCTTCTCGTGCATTTCCCGAGGTAAATTTGCAGGGTCCGAGAGCCAAACGTTTATACTTCAGGAGCTATGGCTACCAGACGTTTTCCAGAAATGTTGTAACTCCCATCCCCAGTAAGGGATTTTGTTTCCCTCCGTCCGGGTGCCTGGGTGCCGGGAGGAGGGCGCCCATGCCTGAGCGTGGGTGCCGGGAGGAGGGTGCCCCGTGCCTGGGTGCCTGGGTGCCTGGGTGCTGGGAGGAGGGTGCCCATGCCTGGGTGCCTGGGTGCCGGGAGGAGTGTGCCCATGCCTGGGTGCCTGGGTGCCGGGAGGAGGGTCCCCTGTGCCTGGGCATGGGTGCCGGGAGGAGGGTGCCCTGTGCCTGGGTGCCCGGGTACCAGGAGGAGGGTGCCTGGGTGCCTGGGTGCCGGGAGGAGGGCACCCCATGCCTGGGTGCCGGGAGGAGGGCGCCCATGCCTGGGTGCCTGGGTACCAGGAGGAGGGCGCCCCGTGCCTGGGTGCCCGGGTACCAGCAGGAGGGTGCCCCATGCCTGGGTGCTGGGAGGAGGGCGCCCCATGCCTGGGTGCCTGGGTGCCTGGAGGAGGGCGCCCGTGCCTGTGTGCTGGGAGGGCGCCCCGCGCAGGAGGTGGTGACAGCTCAGAGCAGGCGTCAGGGCGGGGTGGTGGGGGTGCAAGTTGGCGATATTCTGAGGGGACTGGTCCGATAAGTAATTTGCTGAAAATAGCCAAAGCCAAGTTTCCTACTCTCCGGGAAGGGTGGACAGGGATGAAGGCCGTGGTGGGACTGGAGGCAGAGAGGCAGTCCATGTCTAAAATAGATAAGATGTGTGTGTGCAAGCACGTGCGTGTGTGGGGTCCTATCCATCTATCATCTATCATCTGTCTGTCTATCATCTATCTATCTATCTATCTATCTATCTATCTATCATCTCTCTATTATCTATCATCTATCATCTGTCAATCATCTATCATTTATCATCTATCTATCATCTATCATCCATCATCTATGCTCTATCTATCTATCTATCTATCTATCTATCTATCTATCTATCTATCTATCATCTGTCTGTCTGTCTCTCTGCCATCTACCTCTCTTTACCCAGCATATATTCCCTAGCTCTGTCTACTGGGGAGGTCTTGGAAGCAGCAACACCCCAGTAGTGAAGAGGGTCCCTAGAACCAAGATTGTGGTCTCTAAATACCATTCTCCACTAAAAGAACCAGGGCTCCTTGGACAAAGGTTTGATTCCAAGCTAGCTCTGAGAAATACAAGATGAGTCTGGAATATTCCATGGTGTCAGAAAGTAAAGACATAGTCATGAGAATGGCATGTCAAAAGGATAAGGGGGAAATGGATGTGGCTCAACCAATTGGGCTCCTGCCTACCATATAGAAGGTCCAGGGTTCGATGCCCAGGGCCTCCTGCTGAGGGCAAGCTGGCTGATGTGGAGTGCTGGCCCATGCGGGAATGTGGCCCCGCACAGGAGAGGCGCCCTGAGTGAAAGTGCTCCCTAGGGAGGGAAAAGCTGCCCTGCGCAGGAGTGCCGGCCGACACAGAGTGCTGGCGCAAGATGACGCAACAAGGGGCACAGAGGAGAGAAAATAAGAAGACAGAGCAGAGCAGGGGAGCTGCAGTGGTGCAAGAGAGAAATCGCCTCTCTCCCACTCTGGAAGGTCCCAGAATCAGTCCTGAGAGCTGCCTGATGAGAATACAAGCAGACACAGAAGAACACACAGCGAGTGGACACAGAGAGCAGACAACAGGGGGAATGGGGTGGGGATAGGGGATAAATTAAAAATCTTTAAAAACAACAAAGAAAAGGATACAGGGGGCAGATTGAAGAGGCTCTTAATGGCCACATCTAGGACAATTTAACATCAAAATAGAAAGATAAGGGATGACTACCCATTGAATACCTGGAGAATATAAATAAGTTAATAAATAAATACCGAGAGGAGAAAGCTTTTCCTTGTGGTACAATGCCAGCTAATAAATGTAGAAAGAATGATGGAATTGGAAAAAATCACCTTTTGGCAACCATCACGGTGATAAATAATTCAGTCAAGAATCATAAATGGATGCTGAAATTAGTGAGCGCAAGTTTCATGAGAAGTAGCATATTGATATCATCTCTAAGTATCTCCCTTCAAAATGTAATTCCAAAAGAAAAACGGGCCATTCTCCAGAGGAGAAGCCTGGCAGACACCACGTTAATCAAGGAATAAAGTTAGCATCTTCGGGCACAGGACAAATCGGGACAGTCTGCTGTCCTATAGATGCCATGGCAAGAACACGTCACCCTTTCTATGTTAGCCCTGTCCCCACATGTGTAGCCCAAATCTATCAAGGACATGTTAGGCAAACTCTAATTGAGAGAACTCCTACCAAATAACTGGCCTGTCATCTAAAAAAAAAAAAAAAAAAAGTCAAGGCCACGAAATTCTAGGAAAGACGAGGAAGTGTTCCAGATTGGGACAATTGGCGGAAGCGGAAAGGGTCCGAGGATTAGACGGCACTTACACTTGAAGACTCAGTTCCTGATTTTGATGGTGGAGTTGAGAGATGTAGGAGAGGGTCCCCGCGGGCAGGAAATGCCCCCCCAAAGCATCCAGGAAAGCTGGGCCTCAGGAGGGCACCTGCTCTCAGGCGCCCCAGAACACGAAGGTGTTTGCCCCCCAGCGCCACGTGGCCGTGATGTGTCTTGGCGCGACAGAGCCCCGCGACCTCCCCCGCCGGCCGCACCCCAGCCCACCTTCCAGAGACAGCCGCTGTCAGCTTCCGAGTCAGACACCCAGAGGGGTGGCGGCGCCCGCTGCGGGGCTGCCGGGCACCCCTGGTGGGCGGGAGAGCGAGGGCCGGGCCCCCCGTGGGCTGCTCCCTGGCCGGTGCCTTCCCGGTCTCCCCGCAGTGCGGCTGGGGGGTGACACGTCCCCCCGTTGGCAGGTGAGGAGGGGAAGGGACTTGCCCAAGGTCTCCCGGCCCAGGCGCCTTGCCACAGGGGCGTCCCTGCCTGCGGGGAGCCCCCTCCCGCCCCAGGCTGCTCAGGGGAGGGCGCTGGGAGCGGGTGGGGAGCCGGGGTCCTCGCGGGGTCCCCCGGGCTCGGGCCGGCCTGACGGAGCCTCGCTCTGCCCTAATAAAGGCCTGTTTGCGGCGGCCCCCTCGGCCCTCCCTGTTTACTGAGCTCCACACAGACACACTCGAGAGCTTTCTGGGAAGAGGCGAGGCCGCAGGCGGGGGACCAAGACGCGCCGGGCCTGGCTCCAGCCTTCTCGTCCTTCGTGTCTCTCTCCGTAATCCCCTTTTCCCAGGGGATAAAGAGATGATCCTCTAGGATCGCTGCCGTGCAATAAAAATGTTTAAAAAAGCTCTGCCCTTCTGGTCGGGAAACGCATCGAGCTCCCGGGACAGGCACCCAGCTCCTGACCCGAAAGCGGTGATCAAGTGCCTGCTCCGGGGCCACCGGGGGACCCCGCGGCCCTGGCTGCGTGTAATCCTTAAGGAACCCTTTGCAGTCGGGACTGTTGTCATCCGCATTTTACTGATGAGGAAACTGAGGCACAGGGGGTCTAAGCCACATGCCCCCAACAGTCTGAGGGGGGAGATTCCCAATTGTCCCCGGAAACTTCTCCAGCGGCCTCTCTGAGCTGCGACCACACGTTGCAGGCTTTGGAAGCACCGGCCCCTTCATCGGGGATCTCTTGAGTTTTACCAAAGTTCCAAAGCAAATGGATTTCTAGGGGCTCTCCTTGGAGAAAGGCACAGCGGTCCCCACAGAGGAGCCGCCCCCTGGGCCCGAGAATGCAGGGCTAACCCTGGGAAGGAGCCCCCCACAAGCAGTTTGAAAGCGGTTAAGAGTAGCACCCAGGCAGGGCAGTTCTTAGAAAAAAACTTGAGCAAACAAAACCATATGAGAAAGGGGCAGCCGCAGGCTTTGGAAGGCAGACTCAGCACGTCTACAAAAGCCCAGCTCTCTGACTGTGTAATAGGCACGTTTTGTTTTGTTTTGATCTACGCCCTTGAAATTTGACCCCCTTTGAAAATGGGAAGAACTAGGGTCAGAACTGTAAAGTCAAAGCCAGAAAGCTCTTTAGGCAGGTAAACTTAGCTTCAGATCCCAGCTTCAACACTTAGCTGTGTGACCTTGGGCAAATTACCTAACCTCTCTGAACCACTGCCAGCTTGTCATTAACTCCCTCTCGAGGTAGCTGGGAGGAGTAAAGCACGTTGAGAAGCCCCTCTGTCTTAGAGCGGGCTGTTTATGAGCCTGCCATTTTGTGAGTTCCCCCAGATGTGGGTCCCCCCCAAACAGGATGAGTCAGTCTTTTAAAGTTTTACAATCTGCAACCCTTTATCCTCCTCGCTGACACCTAGGCAACTTTTTCAAAACGGTTTTGTAAACCTCCCCACGGGGCCCCACCTGGGCGAGCCTGCCTGCGAGCTGCATTGCTGCCGGGCCCTTTCTCGGGGCTGGGTGCACCGGGGAGATCTTACGTCCCTGAGCGGCAGGGACATCTGCAGATCCGTGGCTCGTTCCGTTCCTTGACACCTGTGCTATCTGCCGGGGGGCGGTGAGGTGGCCCCATTATGTGTGGAGTTAGCCTTCCTCCACTCCAGAGGACCAGAAGAACTCGCCCGATGCAGGGAGGGCCGGGCCTCACCCCGCCGTGCCCCACGTCTCACCCGGGACTGGGGTCCAGAGCAAGTGCCCCAACAAGTGGGGGTGCAGTCCCCTTCCAGGCCTGTGTCCAGGGCACGCAGGGCCGCGCTCCAGCCCTTCCTATTGCAGGCCTGGGGCGGGGGGTCCAGCGCCCACCCTCCCCGGCCCTCCAGCCTCCCCATCAAGCCTGGGAGCTAACCCGATGGGCTGCAGGAAATTCCACCTAAATTAGCCAGAGCCAGTTTGGACATCTGCAAACCAAGCGAGGCACAGGAGCCTGCCGTTGTCTGCAGCAAGAATTTCAGCACTAGCCTCTCCCAGGGCTCTGTCTCCAAGTTCTCCGAGTCTTGACCTTCTCTCTCTCGTTTCTTACTAATAATACTAAGAGAGAGTTATATACCATAGAGATCCATCCAAAGTGTATATTCGATGGTGTTTCAGTTTGCTAAAGGCTGCTGGGAGAAATATACCAGAAAATGTGTTGGCTTTCACAATGGGCATTTGTTAGGATAAAGCCTATACAGTTCTGAGGCTGTGAACACGCCCAAATCAAGGCATCGTCGGAGATGCTGTCTCACCGCAGCTCAGCTGCGGGCGATCGGGCACGTGGCCGCCTCGCACCCTCCTCCAGGGCTCTTGCTCAGCCTTGCAGGGGCCTCTGTCCACGCCTCTGTGCTCTGCTGATTCTAGCCTCTGGCCTCTGGGACCTCTCTCAGGCTCTCGGGGTTTCTCTGTCTCCACCGCTTTTTCTCTGTGTCTCTGCTTTCAGTCCTCTATTCATAAAGGACTCCAGCAAAGGACCAAGACCCACTCTGGGTCACGCCTCCCTGAAGCCAGCCAATCAAGCCCCCCCCCACAGCTGAATCTAATCCATTCAAAGTGTTCCAAACCCACAGGAATGGATTCACTGTATTTTATTATTATTTTTTGAAGATTTATTTTATTTATTTATTCCCCACCTCCACCCCACTCGCGCTTGGTCTCTGCTCTCTGTGTCCACTTGCTGCGCGTTCTTCTCTGTCTGCTTGTCTTCTCTTCTCGTCTTCTCTTTTAGGAGGCCCCGGGAACCGATCCCAGGACCCCTGACGTGGGACTGAGGTGCTCAATCACTTGAGCCGCCTTAGCTCTCAGGTTGGCTGAGTCTGTCACTGTCTCTCCTCTGTGTCTCTTTTTCTGTGTGTGTCCTCTTGTTGCATCAGCTGTGCAGGTCTCTGCACAGGCCAGCTCGCCTTCACCAGGAGGCCCTGGGAACGGAACCTGGGACCCTCCATGTGGTAGGTGGGGGCCCAATCATTTGAGCCACATCCGCTTCCCTGGATTAGCTTTCAGAACATGATCTTTTCTGGGACCCACAAAAAGTTTCAAACTGCCACACTCCACCCCAAAAACCTGTTGTTTCTGTATGAAAAATACATTCATTCTGTCACAATATATCAAAAGGCCTTCCATCATTTCAGCAACAACGCTAAGTACAAAACCTCATCCAAATCAGTTATAGGCAAGCAGACTCTCTTGACACAAAATTCGCCTCTGGCTGTGAAATTTAGAAAACGAGTTATCTACTTCCAACATACAAAGGCGGACAGTCATAGAATAAATGTTCCTATTACCATGGGGAGAAATTGGAAGAAAAACAAGGGTCACGGGTCCCAGACAATGACAAAACCCTGCAGGGCATCTTTCACTAGATTTCAAAGTCTGAGAGTCATCCATAGAGGAAGGTTTCCTCTCCTTGGGGCTGGGAGCGGGAGTCCCAGCCCTTCCAAGGGCTTGCCTGGCAGCTGTCTTCTTGGCTCCACTGTCATCAAGCATCCGGCTGGCCACTGAGCTCTAGGTCCTACCTCTCCAAACACTGGGGTGATAGCCGCACTCTCCCCAATCTCCAGGGCTCAGGCCCAACCCCCTCAGAACAGTGGGGGACAACCTAACTCCCCCCAACCCCAGGGGAGTACGCTCCCCCCTCTCTAAAGCCTGGGGCAGCAGCGCTCTTCCTGAACCACGGGGCAGGAGGCCCGCCCTCTTCAAACGCCAGGGCACACTCACCCTTTCCACACACATGGCGGGACCCTGTAGCAGTCTGATATAATTGATGAATTCCAAAAAGAAATATTGGATTATGCTTCTAATCTGATCTGTACCTGGGCATGACTGAGTTATGATTAGGTATGAAAGGCATGGCAAAGGACAGACTTGGGGATTTCTGATGTTAGATTTTGACGCTGAAGACCTGGAAGTCAGCACCCAGAGGAAAGAGAAGCCAGCCCAGGAAGGAAGGAACCTTGAGCCAGAGGAAAGCAAGCCCTAGGAACATAGGAACCCAGGAAGCCTGAGCCCGTGCAGACGTCAGCAGCCATCTTGCTCCAATTAGACTTTGGTGAGGGAAGTAACTTACACTTCATGACCTGGTATCTGTAAGCTCCTACCCCAAATAAATACCCTTGATAAAAACCAACCAATTTCTGGTGTTTTCATCAGCACCCCTTTGGCTGACTAGTACAGGCCCCTTGGTTGGCCCGAGAAGATGTCCTAAGTTCAGACCTCAGCTTGCACGGTTCTGCCCGTGAAGTCATTTTTCCTGCAATCTCTCCCCTGTCTATCCCTATTAGCTCAGGCTGACAATGGTTTTGCTCATACAGATCCTGCAGCAGGCTTGTTGGTTTAGCATGCCGGAAGCAGGCGAGGCTCAACACAAATCCTTCCTGGATAACTACATTTCCAATTCTGACTTACACTGCAGAGACTGGCAGGTTTCCTGTTCAGTTAAATCCTTACCTGGGGCTCTAGTCTCTGCAGACTCATTCTCTGGAAGTTAGGAATTTCCCAAACCATCGTTTTCTGGTTTCTTTGTGCCCAGGAGTTGAGAGCTCAGCTTCTCCCTCTCCTCTCACATTTTGCTTTAAGCTGCAAGGAGAGGCTGCACTTTCTACATTTAGTTTGGAAATCTCCTCAGCTAAGTATCCAAGCTTTTCACTTTCAAATTCTGCCTTGCATCTAACGTCAGGAGTCAATTTTGCCAAGTTCTCTGCCACTTTCCCCTCCTCCCCCTCCCCTCCCTTCCCCCACCCTGCTGTTTTTGCTCTGTCCATTTACTTTGTGATCTTCTGTATCTATTCCTCTTTTTGTCTTCTCTTCTTGACTTTCTCCTCTAGGATTCACCGGGATTCGATCCTGGGGACCTCTGATGTGGAGAGAGGTTCCCTGTCAATTGTGTCACCTCAGTTCCTGGTCTCTGCTGCTCTTCGCCTTGACTCTGCCCTTCATCTCTCTCTTGGTTGCATCATCATCTTGCTGTGTGACTCACTTGTGCAGGCACTGGCTCGCCACGCAGGCACTCACACGGGCACTCGGCTCACCGTGTGGGCGCTTGGCTCACCACATGGACACTCAGCTTGCCATGCAGGCACTGGCTCACTGCGCAGGCACTCACACGGGCACTCAGCTCACCGTGTGGGCGCTTGGCTCACCACATGGACACTCGGCTTGCCATGCAGGCACTGGCTCGCCACGCAGGCACGCTTTCTCTTCTTTTTCACCAAGATGCTCCAGAGATTGAACCCAGGTCCTCCCACATGGTAGGTGGAGGCCCTGTCACCTGAGCCACATCTGCTTCCCTTTCTGCCACTTTAAAGCAAGGATTGCCTTTCTTCCAGTTTGCAATGATACACTCATCATTTCTGTCTAAGGCTTTGTCAGAAGTGTCTTTGACTGGATATCCGTAACCAAAAGAAGGAAAGAGGACCCCTATCTCACTCCTGATACAAGAATCAACTCAAAGTGGATCAAAGACCTAAATATAAAAGCCAAGATCTAGTAAGAAGAAAATGTAGGGAAACATCTTCTAGACCTTGTAGTAGTATGCAACAAAAGGAAAAATACATAAATGGGATCTGCTCAAAATTAAACTTTTCTGCACTTCACAGGACTTTGTCAAAAGGTTGAAAAGGCAGCCGACTCAATGGGAGAAAATATTTGGAAATCACATGTCTGATAAGGCTTTAATAGCCAGGATATGTAAAGAGATGTTACAACTCAACAATAAAAAGACAAACGACTTAAATAAAAAATGGGCAAAAGACTCGAATAGACATTTGTCCAAATAAGAAATACAAATGGCAAAATAAATAAATAAATAAATAAAGCATGAAGAAATGCTCAACATCACTAACGATTAGGGAAGGGCAAATCAAAATGACAATGAGGAAGCGGACTTGGCCCAGTGGTTAGAGCATCCGTCTACCACATGGGAGATTCATGGTTCAAACCCCGGGCCTCCTTGACCTGTGTGGAGCTGGCCTATGTGTGGTGCTGATGCGTGCAAGGAGTGCCCTGCCATGCAGGGGTGTCCCCCACGTAGGGGAGCCCCACGCGCAAGGAGTGCGAAAAAAAAGTGCAGCCTGCCCAGGAATGGTGCCGCACACACAGAGAGCTGACGCAGCAAGATGACGCAACAAAGAGACACAGATTCCCGTGCCGCTGACAACAACAGAAGCGGACAAAGAAGAACACGCAGGGGGAGAAGGGGAGAGAAATAAATAAAATAAATAAATCTTAAAAAAAAACTACAGTGATATCATTTCACACCTATCAGAATGGCCACTATTAAAATGACAGAGAACTACAAGTGCTGGAGAGGATGTGGAAAGACAGGAACACTTATTCACCGTCGGCGGGAATGCAGAATGGTGCAGCCACTGTGAAGGGCAGTTTGGCAGTTCAAAGTTGAATGTAGACTTGCCACGTGACCCTGCAATACCACTACTGGGTATATACCCAGACACTGAAAGCAGTGACATGAACCGTCATCTGCACACCGATGTTCACAGAGGCATAATTCACAATTGCCAAAATCTGGAAACATTCCAGGTGTCCACTAAGTGATGAATGGATAAACAAACCGTGGTGCATTCACACGATGGAATATTATGCGGCTGTAAGAAGAAATGAAGTCATCAGGCATATGACAACATGGATGGACCTAAAGGACATTATGTTGAGCAAAGTAAGCCAGACACAAAAGGACAAATACTGTATGATTATGTTACTATGAACCAAATATATTAACATATTGTATGATTCAAAAATAATTTTTATATGTATTCGGCACATTTAATTGAGGAATGTATGTTTTTATTCACCTGTGTTTTCTTCTTATTTTTAAATTATTGTTTATATTTTCAATTACTAAATGTACAAAATAAAGTTTTAAAAATAAGATGTATCTTTAGTGTCCATATTTTTACCAACAGTCTCTTCAAAGCGATCAGCACTTTTCTATCAAGCATCTCACAGATTCAAAATCTGCTCTCTGTGTCCATTTGCTGCATGTTCCTCTGTGTCTGCTTTTCTTTCCTTCTTGTCTTCTCTTTAGGAGGCATGGGTAACCAATCCCAGGACCTTTCAATGTGGGAGAGAGGCACTCAATCGCCTGAGCCACCTCGGCTCCCTGGTTTATTGTATCTCTCACTGTCTCGCCTCTGTGTCTCTTTTTGTTGCATCCTCTTGTTGCACCAGCTCTCCATGCGGCGCAGGCCAGCCAGCTCTCCACACCGTGTGGGCCAGGTTTTCACCAGGAGGCCCTGGGGAACCGAACCCAGAACCCCCATATGGTAGATGGGAGCCCAATCGCTTGAGCCACATCCACTTCCCCCAGAAATCCCATTTCTAAGATTCTATTTCTCAAGGACCACTCCTGGTACCAAGCTGTATCAGGGAGTGCTCTTTAGGGAAACAGAACCAAAAGGAGGTATCTGTAAATATTATGAAATTTTATAAAATTGTCTCATACACCCATAGGGATGCGTGAGTCCAAATTTCATAAGGCAGGCTGCAAGCCAGGAACTCTGATGAAGGATGAATTCCCCAGAAGAAGCTGGCTGTCAGAGATGGGAATTCTCTCTTCTGAGTGCTGAAATCAAAACATCTCCTTCTCAGGCCTTCCATTGGTTGAACGACGCAGTCTCTCATTGCTAAAGGCAGTCTCCTCAGCTGATTAAGGATTTAACCAGCCATAGATGCAATCAACTCACTGATGATTCAAGTCCATGAAGTGTCCTCATGGTAACAATGCTTGCTTTAACCAAACAACTGGGCACCAGTACCTGGCCAAGTTGACTCATGAGCTTACCCATCACAAACGGGTTTCGGTATAACCACAGAATGATGCATTCATTACCATAATCAATATTAGAGCATTTTCAGTTACCTCTCAGCCTGGGCTTCTCTTAACTTTAGGCCTTGCCTTCTCTTAACTGTGCCACGTGGATGCTTGGCTGTGCCCCCCTGCCTGAGCATTTTTGAGTTCAGTCACTTCCCCCTTGTCTGAAGGCTGTGAAACAATTTGCCCGGCCTTTTTTGCTTACCTTGTGATTTAGTCTTTGACCCTAAGAATATTCCAGCTTTAGTAAGACTCATTCCACATGCTCCTGTGCTGTCATTTTCCCACCACTTTCAGTTTCTTTGATTTACTTTCTCCAATGTAATATTATTAACATTGTAATCCCCACCTCCTTTAAGTAGCACTTTGAATATTTATTACTGTTATACCTGCTGCCAGTGGCCTTGCAAGGACCAGGCAGCAGGAGAAGTCTGTCTTGAGAACAGGCAGCGAGAGGGCAATAATTAAACCAAATAGAAGTGGTCTGCTTTTTACTATCACACTATACTGTCACTGATAAAATATTATTCCAGGCTGACTGATCCCCCTGCACCCACTTTTTTTTTTTTTTTTTTTTTTTTTTTGAGGTACTGGGACTGGGGATTGAAACCAGGACCTTGTATGTAGGAAGCTGGCATTCAACCACTGAACCACATCAGCTCCCCTGAGTTGTTTTTTCCATTTGCTTGATGTTTTTTTTTTTTTAGGAGGCACTGGGAACTGAACCCAGGACCTTCCATATGGGAAGTAGGCACTCAGTCACTTGAGCCACATCCACTCCCCTGCACCCACCCTTTTGTGTGCCACTGTCTATTAAACAGATGAATTGATAGAACTTTCATAAAACACTTTGAAACTAAATCAGACTGAAAGAATTTAGTAGTACAGGGGCATTATGTCTACAACTGACTCTCATACAATCCAAAAAAATTGAACACACATGGAAAAGGATACAACAGATGTGGAAAACTTATAGTATTTGGGAAATCTGAATGAAGGGTATATAGGAATTCTTGGTACTAGTTGTGACAGTTTGAAGTTCTATGAATCTCAGAAAAGATCCTGTTTTTTGAACTAACCCACTCCTACCGGTGTGGGGCCCTTTGATTGCACTGGATTCAGTTAAGGGACTTTTTATTAGATCGCTTTACAGCCTTTGATTGGATTGGACTGCATCATTAGTGAGGTGTGACCAGGATGGGTCTCCACCCTCTTGCTGGAGGCTTTTATAAGTGGAGAAGAGAAAGCAGAGAGGCACCGAGAAAGACAGCTACCATTTTACCCTGCCACGTGGGGAAAGAATAGCAAGCCCTGAGAGGCTGAGAGAAAGGCCGGAGCCTGGAATAGTGGAGCACAGAGGCATGGAAAGCAGTTCTCAAAGAGGCTAGGCCCACAGGCAGCTCAAAGCTGAAGAGATGAGCCCTGCCATGTGCTTGATAGGCCATGGCCGAGCTCTGGGAGAATGCAGCCTGGAGGAGAAGGCAGGGACCCAGAGGGAGAGCCGCCATTTTGCCTTGCCACGTGACAGGACTCCACGATTGTCAGCAGCTGAACTTAGTGAGACAGCCTTCCTGATGATGTCTTGATTTGGACATTTTCACAATTTCCCTCTAAGAAATTCCCATTATATACTTTGACTGCGTTCTTACATAATTTATTGAAATGTTTCACAACAATGCAAGGTATTGGTGGTGGGGTGATGAATGCGAGTCCTGTTTGATGTTATGCATGTTTGTTTTGTAAGTTCACATCTTTTACTATAAATTTATTGCTTATCTATGTTCATGTATGAATGATATACTTCAATAAAACTTCATTTAAAATGGAAAAAAAAAGAAATTCGCATTTATTTATTTTTTATTTGTTTTTTTGTTTGTTTATTTTTGAGGTACTGGGGCCAGGGACTGAACCCGGGACCTCAGATGTGGGAAGCTGGCACTCAGCCCCTGAGCCACATCGGCTTTCCTGAATTGGTTCCTGTTGGCGAAAAACAGCGCTTACTGGGACATGGGGACTGATATGACCACAGGCAGAGAAAGAATTTATTGGGAAGCTCTCCCAACAGAGGGGGTCTGAAGAACAGATTTCAGCCCCCCCATCAGCATGGTGGGGGTCTGAGGAGAGACTTCAGCCCACTGCTGGAAGGGGGGATTTGAATTTATACAGAACTTTCCTAGGTGGGAAAATGATAGTTGGTGGGAGGGGGTGAGGGTCTGAGTGAGGTGCAGGGGCCAACAGGAAGCCCTAGAGGTGAAAACTTTCCCTGCTAGTGACTAGAAGATAGTGGGTTAGGGAGCTATGGTTTCTTGGCATGCTGCAGGAGCAGATGTTTCTTGGATCTGTAGGGATTTTATCTCCCTCTGATATGCAGGTAGGGAAGGTTTCCATTTCCTTTTACTCCCTTCTCTATGTGGTTTCTTTGTTTAACCTGTGGGGAAGTGCCGTGCCCTTAAACACGTAGGCTTATGGGGGAGGGGGCTAGCCTTTCCCCAGTGCAGATCAGGGAAACTGAGCTACAGCTTGTTAATTATTGCAAGCCTCTAACAGTTCCTTCATCTGTTTTGCCTATTGTTCACTTTTTTGTTTTCTCAGGAGGTACCAGGAACCAAACCTGGGACCACCCGTGTGAGAGGTACATCTACTCCCCAGAAATTCCCATGATAAAAACCAACCCATTTCTGGTATTTTGCTCCCAGCAGCCAATACCCTTATATTATTGGCTTATATTGAAATTAAGCCAATATAAAAAGTTATAGGAAAAACTAAAATACTAAGCCATATATAGAAAACCACTATGGACTAACAAGTCCCCGAGTCTGAAAGGCAGGAAGTCAGAGCGAGGTGTTTTTGCTCTGAAACCTAACACTGATCTTCACGACGAGCATTTGTAAATTGAAAGACCCCAAGAGAACTTTCTGTAATGCACATGGGTTCGATCCCCGGTACCTCCTAAAATCAAACAAATACATAAACAAAAAATCCTAAAAACAAAAGAAAAAACCAACTCTCATTGGGGAGCAGATGTAGCTCAGTTGTTGAGTATCTGCTTTCTGCGTTCAATCCCTGGTACCTCCTTAAAAAAGTCTATTCAAAGTGGTGTGTGTGTGTGTGTCCCAGGGGTGAGGCGGGGTGGACAATGCTCATCAGATGCTAAGGCTACAGGAAGCTGGATTAAGAACTCTTCTTTTGGGAAGTGGACATGGTCTAATGGATGGGGTGTCTGCCTACCACATGGGAAGTCCAGGGTTCAAACCCCTCCCTGCAGCACTACCCATGGTAGGGGACGGGGAAGCATTTGAAGGGACAAGGGGAGGGTATCTGGGTGCTTGGGGCTGAGGGAACGTAAGCGAGGGGGATCCGGAAGGCGAGGGGAGGTCGGGTTGAAGGCAAGCTGGACTTGGTGTGATCCTGTCAGAAGGAAGTGGCGGCCGAAGGCTTTCCAGGGGAGGAGTGACTGTTGCCAGGGGCCCAGGAAGACGCCTGGGCTGTGGGAGGACAGACTAGAGGGGGATGGAGGCCTCCACAGCAGGCCTGGGGAGAGGACGAGGACCTGAACCCCAAAAGGGGAGACTGGGCGAGATGTCCTGGTGCTTGGGGAGGAGGGAGAGGGAGGGGCCTGGCTCTGGGATGTGCCCCCCATGCGCTCGTGGATTTGGAGGGGCCGGTGGGTGTCCTTGGAGGTACGTCTGAAATGGAGGCGATGGGGGCTGGAGGGACACCCGTGACAGGGGTTAGGCAGGGGTCAGCAGCTCTCGGGCGGGGACACTACGTGAGTGCCCTTCACTCAGGCTTCCTGTCTCCGCGGCTCGGCTTTCCCCTCCGTAGAATGGGTGGTGGGAGGGTTCTGGGAGATAAAGGTGCTCCAGGGTGCCCCGTTCTCGCCGGGTGGGTGTGGAGGTGTGGGGGACCCCGGGGTCCGTGTGTCCCGAGCCCCCCCGCGGGGCGCGCTGCGGGGGCGGCACTGCCCCCTGGTGGCGCTCCCCGCCGGGGCACGCGGAGGGCGACAGGCGGGGCGACGCCGCGGGCTGCTCGTGGCCGGCGCCGGGGGAGGCAGTCGGGCTGCGGGCTGCACGCACCGCGGCTGCCTGTCCCGGGGGCGCCCGCCCGGTGCTCGGCCCGTGGCCTCCTGGCCCTGCGCCCCGCGGGCCGCAGGCGGCATGGTAGGTGGGCGGCCGGGGGCGCGGAGGGGCGAGCGGGCAAAGGCCGGGCGGCGTGGCCCCGGGGAGCACGGGGTCGGGCGCACGGGCGCCACCCCCGGGGAGGGGTCGTCCCTCAGCCGCTGGGATTCTTTCTGCCTTTTGCCAGCCAGGGACGCCGCGGGTCTGGGGGTGCTGGCGCAGCGACCCTTTCGCGGGCGCAGGGAGCCGCCGTCGAATCAGGGCTGGCGCCTGCGCGCGCCGGGCTCCGCGCCCACCGCCCCCAGGGCTGGGGTGGAAGGTGGGGGGCAGGTCGGGGGCAGGTCGGGGGCAGGTCGGGGGCAGGTCGGGGGCAGGTCGGGCGAAGTCGGGGGCTGGGGCATTTGGGTAGATGAAATGCGCCTGCTCCCCGAATGCGGAGATTTAGGAATAAGAGAGAAACTTCTCGGTGGAGGCTTTGGTGAGGAGAACGATGCTGGGAGACAGGGAAGGCTCTGGAAGAAGGAAGTGGAATGGTGGGTACCAGGCACGGGGAGGCCCCAGGTACCATTTGAGGAGGGAAATGGAGCTGAAGGAAGAGGACCGTGAGTCCAGGAATGGAGCCTGAGCGGCGGGGCCCCTGGGCAGCCTGGCCCTCCCAGAGCCCATCAGTGCCCGCTGCCAGGGCTTCAGCCCTTGGATGTGCCTGCGCACCTTGGGGCAGCTCCTTGCCTTTTGTGCCAAGCCCGTGCCCAGCAGGAGCCTGCCTGCTTCAGCCCCTGCCCCATCTTCCCCTGGACTCTGCCCTTCCCTTTGCATCTGGGAAATAAGGGTCATGCTAATAGGGATTTAAATCGAGCACCGAAGATGTCCCAGCCACACTCCTGAACACTTTTCATGTGTTCTCTCGCTTAATCGTCACGGGATCCGTGAGGTAGGTTCTGTTGACATCTCCACATTACAGATGGGGAGATTGAGGCACAGTCTCAGCCAAAGAAGGACAAAGACACTGACTCCAGGCCTGTCTCTCTAGCCCTGTGGCCTGGGTTCTTCACCCCTAGACCTGCACAACTGGGTGACGAGAAGAGGAGCCCAACAGAATAGGGGACCCCAGAACTGGTAGCATCAAGGGAGCCAAATACTTAGACGTGAACGCCTTGGGTGACAGAAAACAGAAATGTGGGCCGATGTTTGCGTCAGTATTTTTGTTTATATTTTTTAGTCTTTTCACTCTCACTTGGTGCTCACAGAGCCTCCTTCCCTCGGTGAGCTGGGAAATAACCAGACTCTTACCAGTGGCCGGCAGACCCCGAGTTCATGCCTTTCAAGGCTTGATCTCCCTGGATCCTCTAATCGTAAGGAAATGGCCTCAGAGGTCGACACACACAAGGGCAGCCAGCCAGGAACTGGGGGCGGCTGGCTGTGAACCCAGGCAGTTGCTTCCAGAACCCTGGCTCTTAAAGACTGCGATGCTGTGCATTGTGCCCTCTTAACAGACGCCCCGGGCGAGGCTCCCATGTGACTCTCCTCAAGTCTGTGGCTTGAAGGAGAGAGACCCCAGGGGAGACTGCAGGTGGCAAAGCCCATGCTTGCGAGGAGCTGTCGTTTGTAAAAGGTTTCAACATATCATTACACTTAAAATGGAAGCGCCATATCATATCCCTTTTCAGATGTCCATTTTTACATCTCTGACACTGGAATGTGTTTTAGGGTGGATGGCAGTGCTTTTCTTTCTCGGCAGGATGTAAGATTGTGGTCATTTGAGTATTTGATGCATGATGACAAAGCCAGGACTCCCCGAGTGACTTCTCTTCTGTTCACAGGCTTGTTCCGGCTCCAATTGCTCCGTCCCCCCTGAGAAACTGCCCCTTCCCTGCAATGCCAATGGGACCTGGGGCAACTTTGAGCCCAGGGACTTGAACCTGACCGACGAGGCGCTGAAACTCAAGTACCTGGGGCCCCAGCAGACGGAGCTCTTCGCGCCCATCTGCGCCATGTACCTGCTGATCTTCCTGGTGGGCACCGTGGGCAACGGGCTGACCTGCCTGGTCATCCTGCGCCACAAGACCATGCGCACACCCACCAACTGCTACCTCTTCAGCCTGGCCACGGCCGACCTGCTGGTGCTGCTCGTGGGCCTGCCCCTGGAGCTCTACGAGATGTGGCACAACTACCCCTTCCTGCTGGGAGCCGGCGGCTGCTGGTTCCGCACGCTGCTCTTCGAGACCGTCTGCCTGGCCTCGGTGCTCAACGTCACGGCCCTGAGCGTGGAGCGCTACGTGGCCGTGGTGCACCCACTGGAGGCCAGGGCCGTGGTGACACACACCCACGTGCGCCGCGTGCTTGGCGCCATCTGGGGCCTGGCCGTGCTCTGCTCCGTGCCCAACACCAGCCTGCATGGCATCCAGCGGCTGCACGTGCCCTGCCGGGGCGCCGTGCCCGGCTCGGCCATCTGCATGCTGGTGCGCCCACGGGCCCTCTACAGGCTGGTGGTGCAGATCACGGCGCTGCTCTTCTTCTGCCTGCCCATGGCCACCATCAGCGTGCTCTACCTGCTCATCGGGCTGCGGCTGCGGCGCGAGCGGCTGCTGCTCGGGCCCGGGGCCCGGGGCCGGGACCCGGCGGCCTCCATGGCGCAGTCGCAGGACCGGGGTCGGAGGCAGGTGACCAAGATGCTGTGTAAGTGCCACTGCTGGGCGGCGGGGGTGGGGGCGGTGGCCGAGCCCGGCTCTGACACGAGACTGGGGGCGACGGGTCTGCAGGCAAGGCCGAGGGTCTGGGTTCTGGGGCCTGGTTGGGTTTTGGAGCCTGGCTGTTTGGCGGTGCGACGTGTGCATGTGTGTGTGAGTCTGCGGATGTGTGTCTCCGGGTAGATCCTTTTAGATTACCTTGCTAGAAACTTATACCAGAGATAACTGTTACTGGCCCATGGCAGGACTGGCTACAACGTTTGTGGGGTACAAAATGAAAATTTCGAGGTCCCTTGTTCAAACGTATTAAGAACATCAAGATGCAACAGCAGAGCATTAAACCAAGCCCTGGGCCTTGTAGCTTGGGGCCCTGTATGCCATATCCATGAACTGTCCCTACTCAGGGAACCAAGAGAGGGCAGGGGCACGTGGTGGCCGACGCTGGGACCTGGGCCTTGCAGGTCTCTCAGCTTTGCTGCTAACCGTGCCTCAGCTCTCTTTCTCCCGATGGCAGCCTGGGAGGCACAGCCACAGGCACACAGGCCCCTCTGGCCTTAGGTGCTATTGAAAAGTCTCAGACAAGGGTTCTGATTGGTGGGACTTGGGTCACGGCCCACCCCCTGGGCCTGAGTGGCAGGTGACAGAGGAGGCCAGGGCACGCCCAGCTGGGTGGGAGCACTGTAGATCTTCCCATGGTCCCTGGGAAGCAAGACCATCGGATCCTGCTTTGGTGGCTGATTCCCTCTCGTGCCCACTGCACCCCTGCACGGCTGCAGCTTGGCAGGCCCTGGATCTGGCAGGTGGGGTGAGCCGGGGCAGGAGAGGGCCCCCCACCCCCTCTGGAGCAGTGTTCCAGAGCCACGCCTGCCTCCTAGCTCTGAGTCAGCGGGGCCAGGGCTTTGCCTGCACTACAGACTGGCTGCCCCCTCTGCGCCACCCCCCGCCAGCCAATGGGCTGAGCCCGCAGCTGGCCCACATCTGGGACAGGCTTTCACTGCTGCAAAGGTGGAGAGTCTTTTTTTTCTTTTAATAGAATGGCCTTTTATTTATTTATATTTATTTTTTAAACATTTATTTATTTTTCTTCCCCACCCTCCCCTGCCCTGCTGTTTTTGCTTTCTGTGTCCATTCACTGTGTGATCTTCTGTATCTATTTCTCTTTTTTGTCTTCTCTTGTCATCTTTCTCCTCTAGGATTCATTGGGATTTCATCCTGGGGACCTCTGATCTGGAGAGAGGTTCTCTGTCAATTGCACCACCTCAGTTTCTGGCATCTTCTGTGCTTCACCTTGACTCTCCCCTTCATCTCTCTTTTGTTGCATCATCATCTTGCGCACACACTGTCTCACCGTCTGGGTACTCAGCTTGCTGCATGGGCACTCAGCCTACCATGCAGACACTGGCTTACCACGTGGGTACTGGCTTATCATGTGGGCACTCGGTTCACCACACGGGCACTCGGCTCGCCATGCGGGCACTCAGCTCACCACGCAGGCATGCTTTCTCCTCTTTTTGACCAGGAGACCCCAGGGATCGAACCCAGGTCCTCCCATATGGTAGGCAGAGGTCTTATCACTTGAGCCACATCTGCTTCCCTGGGGTGTCTTTTTAAAGGCCCCCCAGCTTGCTGGCCTGGGACCACGAGCTTTCTTCTTGCTTTCAGTCTTTGCTCTCTGAGGGCTGTTGTGCACCAGGCTGTCTGCTCGAGACTTTGTTGGAAAGGGATTTTTTAAAAAAGATTTATTTATTTATTTATCTCCCCATCCCCCTCCCCAGTTGTCTGCTCTCTGTGTCCATTCACTGTGTGTTCTTCTGTGACCGCTTCTATCCTTATCAGTGGCGCCGGGAATCTGTGTTTCTTTTTGTTGCATGATCTTGTTGTGTCAGCTCTCCATGTGGGTGGCGCCATTCCTGGGCAGGCTGCACTTTCTTTCGTGCTGGGCGGCTCTCCTTACGTGGCACACTCCTTGCGCGTGGGGCTCCCCTATGCGGGGGACACCCCTGCGTGGCATGGCACTCCTTGCGCACATCACCACTGTGCATGGGCCAGCTCCACATGGGTCAAGGAGGCCCGGGGTTTGAACTGCAGACCTCCCATGTGGTAAGCAGAGCCCTAACCACTGGGCCAAGTCTGCTTCCCAGAAAGGGATTATGAGGTAAGCTGTGCTTGGGCATGACGGAAGACAGGGCATGTAAAAGAGAGTGAGATGCAGAAGCAAGACCAAGAAACAAGAAACCAAAACCACAGCCACATGCACACAGGCCCCTCTGGCCTTAGGTGCTATTGAAAAGTCCCAGACAAGGGTTCTGATTGGTGGGACTTGGGTCACAGCCCATCCCCTGGGCCTGAGTGGCAGGTGGCAGAGGCGGCCAGGGCACACCCAACTGGGTTGGAGCACTGTGGATCTTCCCGTGGTCCCTGGGAAGCAAGACCAGTGGATCCTGCTTTGGTGGCTGATTCCCGCTCGTGCCCACTGCACCCCAGCATGGCTGCAGCTTGGCAGGCCTTGGCAGAGCAGGCCTGGTGGCAGGGACTCAAGGAAGGGCAGGGCTGATGAAGGCCAGGGCTGGGAGGAAGCCTGGGCGAAAGAGCAGGGCCTTGGCCACCCATCCTATCTTCTCCTGGGGAGAAGCACTCTCTCCGGTGAAGGAGGAGTTAGTCCAGGACAAGATGTCAGCTGGGGCTGGGATGGCGCCTGGGGCCAGGAGTGTGGGGTGTGTGTGCTGGAGCGGGTGTGGCGTGTGATGTGTGTGCGTATAGGGGCGTGGGGATGAGTGTCTCTTGCACTCTCTGGCCCCATGCCCTCACTTCCCATTGCTCCCTGAGCTGCACCCCTTCTGCTTCTCCCTGCACATGCATCAGCCAGCAGCGCCTCTAGATGGGACAGTCCCCAGCTCCCTGAGGATAACGGGGAGATGAGCTGACTGCACGGGGCCAGGAGCCAGAGGGGGACAGGGTGGGGGGGCCTTCAGTGCCACTCCTCATGGGTGGGCCTGAGCCTGTCCCGACTGGCTGTGAAGTCTGAGCCCTAAGCGGGGACAGGTCCAAGAGGAGGCCTTGGGGAGGGGAGGAGAGTATGGCGGGGACCACCCGACTGAGGTCTTGCGGAAGGCGGCTGGGGCACGGCGGGCCCAGCTCTCCCCTCTCTGCTCCTGCAGTTGTGCTGGTCCTCGTGTTTGGGATCTGCTGGGCCCCGTTCCACATCGACCGCCTCATGTGGAGCTCCGTGCCCCGCTGGACGGCGGGCCTGCACCTGGCCTTCCAGTACGTGCACGTTGTCTCCGGCGCCTTCTTCTACTTCAGCTCGGCCATCAACCCCGTCCTCTACAGCCTCATGTCCAGCCGCTTCCAGGAGACCTTCCGGGAGGCCCTGTGCTTTGGGGCGGGCTGCCTCCGCCACAGGCCCCGCCGCAGCTCCCACAGCCTCAGCCGGGTGACCACGGGCAGCACCCTCTATGACCTGGGCTTCCCGGGCGGCTAGGGCCCTCGCCCCGGCCGAGGATGGTGGCCCAAAGGGGCAGCAGGAAGTTGATCCCTCCTGAGCGGAGCCTCAGAGCAGCTTGGCCCGGAGGTGCCAGGGGACCACGGGCATTTGGGGAGCCGCGACTGCCTTCTGCAGGATGTCCTCATGACCTGCCCCCTGGCGCCCTGTCCCGCTTCAGCCTAGAACCTCTGACCAGCACCTCCGTGGCTCCTGCCCCCGCCCATGCGTTTGAGACTCAAGGGAAAGCGCGAGACGAGGAGCAGTAAGCGCCAATGCCTGAGGACCCCTGTCTTGCTGCTTGTCCTCCCGAGCCCCCAAGTTCCCCGGGTCAAGTCCTTGCAGAGACACCGCAATCTGTTAACAGCGGCCTAGCATCCTCCTTCGGGACCCATCTCCGCCCTAATTGCTAAAACAGTCCCAAGGGAGCTCCCTCCCTTCTCATTTCTTGTTAAGCGACCACGGTCCTGACCCATTCTGTACTCTTTAGTTCTCGGCCTGCACCTGACCCCTCACTGGCCACCAGTCCCCTCATCCTGCTCTGAGACCCCCACCTGGTGGAGCTGCTGGGTGGCAGGGGAGCTGGTTCCAATCTCAGCCCTGCCGCTGCCACCTGCCTTTGTGGCGTCCAGCAGGCTGCTTCACCTTCCCAGGCCCTGGTTCCTTGCTGGCCAAAGGACAGGGGCCCAGCGGGTGCAGCCCGGTGGTTTGAGTGCCTGCTTCCCACGTACGGGGTCTTGGGTTTGATCCCGGGTACCTCAAAAAAAAAAAATGCACACAGAGATTTAAAATAATAAAAAAACAAAGAAAATAAAGGTTAAAAAAAATTGTGGAGCCAATGTAGCTCAGTGGTTGAGCTCCAGCTTCCCACATACGAGGTCCTGAGTTCATTTCTGGCCCCAGTAAAATAATGGTTAGGAAAAAAAAAAAAGGAAAGGGACCCTACCATTTTTTCCCCACTTTTTAAAAAAGTTAAAGTTAATACATCACAAGGAATGTGACATTAAAAAACATAAAAAAACAAAAAACGTAAGAGTTTCCCCTGTAACCCACTCCCCCCCCATCATTTTTGTAAATTGTATTTTTTGGAAGATATATACATCACACAAAAAATGTTACATTAAAAAATAGAAGGGGTTCCTGTGTACCCCACCCCCCACCATTCATAGTGTCATGCTTTGGCACATCAGCTGTGGTTTTCTGTGTGTGCCTGAGCCACTGCTTGTAAAGAAACCACCTGATACCCTCAGATTAAGAAGGCAGAAGTAACTCCACATCCTCGTCGCCTCCCACCCCCGCTTCCTCCCTCCCTGACCGCGACATGCCGCTTCACGAAGCCCCCAGGAGTGACTCTGGGCCTCGGTCTTTGCTTGTGGTGGAACAGGTGGGGCCTGGCACCAGATGGGGGGCTGGTGTCTGAGCTGGGCCCACCCTCTCCTGCCGCTGCCGTCAGGTGAGCAGAGCCCCGGACCTGGCAGGAGACAAGGGCAGACCCAGGAGTGACCCTGTGGTGAGACTTCTTAGGGCTCAATGAGGCAAGTATAAGGACAGGTGACTCCGTGAACCCAAGTCCCATCCTGAATCCCTGGGGCCACCTCGGTGCTCAGTCAGGACCGAGTTAATGGGTGAAAGTCACCGGGTCCTGCCGCCAGGCATCCGAGCAGTCCCTGCCATGTCCTCCTGAGAGGGCTCTGGCGGAGAACCCTGGCCCCGGGCCGGAGGCTGCAGCCTGGCCTGGGAGGAAGAAGGCCTCACGTAGGTGGGTCTGTGGGTCCAGGTTCTCTGCAGGAAAGTCCCCTGCTTGGCTCAGGTCCCTGTCCACAAAGAGAAGGTGACTGTACAGGGTCACAATTATAAAAATAAATGCTCACTGTAGAAAATCTGAAAGTACAAACAGAAACAAAAACATTCAGGACTTGGAGGTGTCCCGGGTGGTACTGCAGTGCAGTTACTGGACATTGTATGTCCTCCCATGGCCCACTGGGTGGACTGGAGGAGAGTGTGGACTGTAATGTGGGCCATTGACCATGAGGTGCTGCAGTGCTCAGAGATGTATTCACCAAGTGCAATGAATGTCCCATGATGATGGAGGAGGATGTTGTTATGGGGGGAGGAGTGGGGGGAGGGGGGTGGGGGGTATATGGGGACCTCATATTTTTTTAATGCAACATTAAAAAAAAAAAAGAAAACAATTCCTGAAGTATTAAAACCAGCCCTATCCTTACTCTAAAGAGGAAAGTACTGTCTCCATTTTGACCTGTTTCCTTCTAACAATGGTTTCATAGTCAAGATGGGTTTAGTGCTTGGCCTTTTCCATACAGACATTCCTTCCACACTCTAGGTCCCCTCATCTGACTTATGGACCCCACCCCGAGGGGCCTTGGGCAGCCCTGGGTGTGCCCTGGGTCTTCGAGCCCGAGTGGGATGAGTCCCTGCGTGTTGGCCGGTCTGCTGCGCTCAGAAGAGGCTGGCGGAAACCCCGACTGCCAGGGAAGGAGGCGCCAGCCTGGCCTGCACGACGGTTTGGGGCAGCCTCATGGCTCAGCAGTCAGGGAGTGTGGGGAGCCTCAGCCGTGTCAGGCCACGAGAAGCGTCAGAGCTCTGCTATGAGTGCAGCAGAGGCTGAGGGGACATTCCCCGGCTCCCTGAGGGTAACGGGGAGAAGTGGTGGCTTCACGGGCCACAGCATGGATCCGGGAGCTGAAGCGGGCCTGGCTGGGTGGGCCTGTCCTGACAGATGTGAAGCCTGAGCCCCTCCTTGGATGCTCAAGAGCTTGGACGCTAGTTCCCATCTACTCTACTCCTGCTCTTATCCACAGGACATCGGCGTCCATGTGGCTGAGCCTCCTGATGCCCTGGGGGTCAATTCCTGAGCGTGGCAGCCACTCTGGCAAACTTTCTCGTCCACCTGGCCTCACAGCCCCTTGGTCCAGCCTCATTCCCAAGATCTCCAGTTTTTCCCTTTCTGAAAGTGAACTCTTGCCCGTGACTCTTACTCCTGCTCTTTTATTCTGCTGCCCCCACTAGAGATGGCATCTTCTACCCCATCTAACCTTGCAGGTACTCGCCTGCCCTGCTTTCCCCAATTAGCCTCCTCTGCTCTTCATCTCCTTTCGGATGGGTCGTAGATCCCAGACTCCATTACAGCCAACCCTCTGGCAGTATTCCTGAAGGCCAGGGTGAGTATACTGGAATCATCCTTTCCTGGTCAGAAAAAGGGTTATTTTCTTTGGAAATTCAAAGTCCAAGATTAGCCTCACCAGCAAGCTCTTACAAAACTGCCTCTGCCCACCCTTCCTTCTGTTAAGCATCTACTCAGGAAATGAGAATTATGTTGCATGTCACATCTAGTCTTTACATAGTCACAGGCTATTTCCAAAATCCCTCCTGACATCTGTGAGCATGTCTCATTTTTTTTATTCCTTAGCTTAAAATTTCCAGTTTTATCCACCTTCAATTTACAGTTCAGCTGTGTTAATTACATTCACAATATTGTGCCACCACCACCATCATCCATTTCCAAAATTTTTCCCTAACCCAATCTGAAACTCCTTCCCATCAACTCCCACTTCCCTCCCCAACCTGGCTGCTGCTTACCTGTGTTCTAGTTTCTGACTCCTTGAATTTAGAAACACTAATTACTTCATCTAAGTGAGATCATACAATATTTGTTGGTTTGTTTTTGGTTTAATTCACTCAACATGATGTCTTCAAGCATATATCAGAACGTCATTCTTTTTTATGGCTGGATAATAATGCATTATATATATAGACCACATTTGGTTTATCCATTCATCTGCTGATGTATAGTTGGGTTGCTTCCAACTTTTGGCAATTGTGAATAATGCTGCTATGAACATGGATGTGCAAACACCTCGAGTCCATGCTTTCAAGTTTTTTGGATATATACCTAGAAGTAGGACTGCCAGGTCACATAATCCCACACTTAACTTTCTAAGAAACTGCCAATCTGCCTTCTAGAGCAGTTGTACCATTTTACATTTCCACCACCAATGTACAAGGGTTCCTATTTCTCCACATCCTCCCCAATACTTTTTTTTTTTTTTTAAAGATTTATTTATTCATTTAATTCCTGCCCCCCCTGCCCCGGTTGTTTGTTCTCTGTGTCTATTTGCTGCGTCTTGTTTCTTTGTCCGCTTCTGTTGTCGTCAGTGGCACGGGAAGTATGGGCGGCACCATTCCTGGGCAGGCTGCACTTTCTTTCGCACTGGGCGGCTCTCCTTACGGTGCACTCCTTGCACGTGGGGCTCCCCAACGCGGGGGACACCCCTGCATGGCAGGGCACTCCTTGCGCGCATTAGCACTGCACATGGGCCAGCTCCACACGGGTCAAGGAGGCCCGGGGTTTGAACTGCAGACCTCCCATATGGTAGACGGACGCCCTAACCACTGGGCCAAGTCCGTTTCCCCTCAATACTTATTTTCTGTTTGTTTTGTTTTTAGGTACTGGGGGCTGGGGATTGAACCCAGGACCTCGTATGTAGGAAGCCAGCACTCAGCCACTGAGTCACATTGGCCACCCTGAGTTGTTTTTTTCTTTTGTTTTGCTTGTTGTTGTTCTTTTCCAGGAGGCACCAGGATCCCAACCTGGGACCTCTCATGTGGGAAGCAGGCACTCAACTGTTTGAGCCACATCTGCTCTGTTTTTTAATAGTAATCATTCTGGTGGGTGTGAAGTGGTATCTCATTGTGGTTTTGTTATGCATTTCCCTAATAACTAATGATGTTGAGCATCTTTTTGTGTGATTATTGGCCATTTGTATATGTCTTTTGGAGAAATGTCTACTCAAATCTATTGTCCATTTCTTAATTGGGTTGTCTTTTTGTTGTTTATAGTTCCTCATAATTATGGATATTAAACCCTTATCAGATAGTTTTCAAGTATTTCCTCCCACCATCTTGGTTGTCTTTTTACTTTCTTGATAAAGTCCTTTGATGTACAAGTTCTTAATTTTAAGTCCCACTTACCTACTTTTTTCTTTTGTTGCTGTGTTTTCCATGTAAAATCTAAGAAATTATTGTCTAACACAAGATCCTAAAGATGCTTCCCCACATTTCCTTCTAGGAGTTTTACAGTTTTTATTTTTATATATGTCTCTGATACATTTTCAGTTAATTTTTGTATATGGTGTGAGGTAGGGGTCCACTTTCATTCTTTTGCATGTGGATATCGTCTTCCCAGGCCTGCTGTTGAGGAGACTGTTATTTCCCCACTGAGTAGACTTGGTACCCTTGTCAACAATCAACTGGCCATAGATATAAGGGTTTATTTCTGAACTCCCAATGAAATTCCATTCATCTGTATAGCTTTCTTTGTGCCAGTACTACAGGGTGATTATTGTAGCTCTTCAGAAAGTTTTAAAATTGGGACAAGTGAGTCCTCCAATTATTTTTATTTTTCAAGATGGTTTTGAGCCCATCCTCTTTTACCCATTTCTCAGTCTCTCCATCTGCCCCATTCTTGTCTTCTAATGGCCAATCAAGTTTTCCTAATAGAGGATTTGTTTGTTTGTTTGTTTTGGGGGGGACAGGGTCCTGTAGCATTTGAACTCCCTTCCCATTGGGGAGAATCCCTCATAGAGTGACTCTTGGTGAGAGACCAGGCCCAGGCTCCCACTACAGAAGCTGAAAAGAATCTCTGCCCCTGCTGAAGTATACCGTGTGGTACCGTGTGGACCAGCCAGCAGCACAATGCAACATGGACCTGGATCTGGCCAACTGATACCAAGACCTAGGACAGCTAGTGTGCCCAGGGGCAGGAGTGCTAACCACAGCGCACTAGGCAGACTATCCCCTGGTTTCTGTCTGCTTTCTCACCCAGGTTTTCCATCCTTCCTGTTGATATTTTAAGCTACTGGTAGCCTTTCAATAAATCCCTTAGCTGCTTATGTTGGCCAGAGCCATTTTCTGTTGTTTGCAACCAGAACCTTGACAGAACCCACCCACTGGTTTGAAGGTTATATATTCTGCTTGTTCTACTAATGGTTATGTCTAAGATAAGCAGATATTATTAATTTTTTAAAAAAATTACCGACTGTAATATTTAATAATCATTCTCATACTCTCTCTTCCTAATTCTTTTAAGATTTATTTATTCCTCCCCCGGTTGTCTGCTTTCTGTGTCCATTCACTGTGTGTTCTTCTGTGTCTGCTTGTATTCCTTTTTTTTTTTTTTAATTTTTAAATTTATTTCTCTCCCCTTCCCCATCCCCCCCAGTTGTCTGCTCTGTGTCCATTCACTGTGTGTTCTTTTGTGTCCACTTATATTCTTATCAGCGGCACTGGGAATCTGTCTCTTTTTGTTGCATCATCTTGCTGTGTCAGCTCTCTGTGTATGTGGCACCACTCCTGGGCAGGCTGCATTTTTTTTCGTGTGGGGTGGCTCTCCTTATTGGGCGCACTCCTTATGCATGGGGATCCCCTACGGGGAGGACACCCCTGCATGGTACAGCACCCCACACACAGTGGGCCAGCTCACCACAGGGTTCAGGAGGCCCTGGGTTTGAACCCTGGACCTCCCATGTGGTAGGCAGACACTCAACAGGTGAGCCAAATCCGCTTCCCTGCGTGTAGTCTCTTTAGGTGGCTTGGGGAACTGATCCCAGGTTCAGAGTGGGAGAAAGGCGATCATTCTCTTGTGCCACCTCAGCTCCCTGATCTGCTGCATCTCTTATTATCCCTTCTCTGTGTCTCTTTTTGTTGCGTCATCTTGCTGTGCCAGCTCTCCACGTGGGCCAGTACTCGTGCGCAGGGCAGTACTCTGTGCAGGCCAGCCCTCCGCATAGGCCAGCCCTCTGTGAGGGCCAGCTCACCACATGGGCCAGCTTGCCTTCACCAGCCCCAGGCATAGAACTCTGGACCTCCTATATGGTAGACAGGAGCCCAATTGCTTGAGCCACATCCGCTTCTCTCCTCTCTAGTTTTTAAAACTCTCTTTTTTTAAGAGATAGGAAAACTACAGACAGATTTAAGGAATCTGATTTGGGGAAGGAGGTCTAAACCTTCTTCAGCACAAGAAAAGAATTTTGTGCTTCTCTTGACAAAGCAGTAGAGTGTAGTGGTTGTGAGCAAGGACTCTGGAGTCAGACTGCAGGGGTCTGAATCCCAGCCTAGCCACTCACTAATTACCCTAAAAAGTCAGAATGGCCATAGGCCAAAGTCAGACCAAACTGAAAGGTATTGACATTTCTAAAGCAAAATGTGTCAAGTGCCTGCACACCAAGGGAATCAGAGGGAAACAATGACAGGAGCACCCTCCCTAACTGTCCAGATTTCTAAATCTCCCAAGCAGAGCCAGTCTGAGGAGTGTAGCGAGCTAAAGTAAATGTACCCTTGTGTGATCTTTTGGTAACACCCCAACCACATCCTTTCAAGCTTTTGCAAGGATGAGGCTCCAGGCCCAGGAATACAACTGGAAGGGATAGAAACTAAGGCCCAAGTAGGACAGTGGAATTCAGGGATGGCTGTACCAGGCTGGGCAAGAGTGTCCCAGCTCAGGAAAGGTGGCCACAAGGGCTGGAGTTAGACTGGAGTGCCTGGCAGCTGCTGCCACGTTCTCTGGCACATCTACTAAAGTAGCTCTAATCTTTTTATCTAATATTCAGGTCTCTCCATCAACTCTAAGCAATGTGGGCATCATTCATTCATTCAATACTTATTGTGCACCAAGTATATGTCAGAAAGGGTAAAAGGCCTCAGGAGCAGGAACATATAAACAGACTGGCATCATAAGCGTTCTGACAGCTGGAACTCTGGGGACATGAGAGGAACCTGCCCTAGAGGAGGGAAGGATTTCAGGAGGCAGTGCTGCTCAGGACTCATGAAAGAGGGCACCCAGTAGGCCTCCTATCTTTGGCCAGGGGAGGATGAGCATCGTCAATGACAGTACTACCAACACTCTATCCACTAGAGGAGGATAAAGACCCCAAAGGGAAATGAGGGCTATGTCAGGAGGAAGAATGGACGCTGGACAGGCAAAAGCAAAGCCAAAAAAACTACAGTCCACTATCATTACTCTCATTCTCTGGACTTCCTTGGCTGCCCTTTCTGGAGCTTGGATTTGGAACATCCCCTCCAGTTTCTCTGCTGTATTACCTTCGTTAGACAGGAGTTCTTCTATTCTTGTTCTAGGAAATGTGAAAAAAAATGAAGAAAAGTTGAAAGAAAAAAAGACATGTTCGTATTCACAACATCCAAATTAATCACTAACATTTCAGCAATGTGTTTCCTATCATTTTTCTACATATACTTTTCTCCTGTTCATGAAAAATTGAGCTGACAACAAACTGTCTGATCGATTTTAACTTCACAAAGTGGGACACCCAGATGTTAAGAGAATCTTAGTGAGAAGTAACAGAAGCACAAAACACCAACCATGGAGTATTCCTGCAAAAGAATCGAACCTGAATCTAACAAAACTTCCAGATCTCACCATCAGTTTACAAGAAACACTGAGGATGGAGAAATATGTTAAAGACACCACAAGGTGTCAGCCAAATCCAGAATAAGAACAAATTCTATAGGACAAATGATTCAGTCTCTTCAACAAATGGCCTTAAAAAGGGAGGATTCCTATTATAGATTAAGAGACTTATGAAACATATTAAGAGGCGTATCAACCAAACGTAGTGTGTGAACCTTTTTAAATCCTAATTCAAACAAACCAACAGTAAAAAGCCATATTTTGACACAGAGAAAATTACACACAGATTAGATATTAGATTGTATCAAGGTCCCTATTATCCAGAGAAACATTCTGAAATGTTTACAGGTGAACTGTGATGCCTGGGACTTGCTTTAAAATACCCAAACAAAGGAAAGTAGGGAGGTAGAAGAAGAAAGGAAAGGAAGAAAAAAAAAAAAAAAAAACAACAAAGTAGGGCAGAGAATAGAAAAAAGAATGGCAAAAATATTAAGGCTTTGGGGAATAGATGTGGCTCAAGCAGCTGAGTGCCTGCCTGCCATATGGGAAGTCCTGGGTTCAGTTCCCAGTGCCTCCTAAAGAAAAAACAAGACTACAAGCAGCCAATGAACAAAAAACGAGCAGACAATGAATGTAAACAATGAGCAAAAGAAAAAAAAGCAAAGGGACAAGGGAGCCTTGAGGGGGTCGAAATGTGAGGGTTGATTAAAAAATATATACATATATATTAAGGCTTTGAAGCTGGGTGATAGGTAAAAGGGGATTCATTATACTATTCTCTAATGTTTGAAATTTACATATTTTTAAACTCTGCAATAAAGATTCATGTATATGTCCATCAGCAGAGTAGGTACCTATCAATGGAATTCCTAAATGCAAGGAAATAAGAACTTCCTTTATTGGAAATTGCCAAATTTCTCTCCAGGTGTTTGCATTACTGTATTAAATTACATTTCCCTAGTGGTTGTGAGGTCAAGCATCTCTTCAAATCTTTAATTGGCCACATTTCTTCTGAAAATACCAGCAGCTTAAAGTATCACTTGCTTGTTCATATCCTTTGCCCATGTTCTTTGGTTGTCTTTTTCTTACAGATTTGTGCTTCTTTGTCGATTCTGATACTTTTTGTTATATTTATTGCAAATATTTCCCTCCAATTTGTTCATATTTTAAATTTGTTTATATACTTGCATCCAGAAGTTTTCAATTATCGTCAAATCCGTCATTAACTTTACTTATGGATTTTGTACTTGGAGTCTTTAGAGTCCCTAGGTCATGTTCCTAACTTTAATAAGAAAGCTTCCTAATTTTTGTCATCAAATGTTTAGTTTGCATTTTCACAGATAAGCCTTATGAAGTCAAATAACTTCCCTATCTAACATAATATGCTTCCTTTTTCAGTCTGTGAGTTTAACAGACCTATTCCTTACTTTCTTGCATTCACTCCAGGGATGAATGCAACTTGATCAATATTCTTTCACTATACTGCCTGGTTCAATTTGCTTTATTTGCTAATATTTTATTTGAATCTTGCATCTTTGATAAAAAGTAAAGTGGGCTTTCATTTTCTTTTGAGTTGTCCCGCATCAGTTTTCTTAACACATTTGAGCTACTCTTCTAACGTAAACTATGTAAAAGTTTTTAGTGAGGCATCAAATCTAAAACAAGCAAATTGTTCTCCCTATTCTCCTTATTCCCAATTTGTGCCTTTCTTAACCTAGGACGAAGGGCAGGCCTCCTTAATGGGGATTACCGTTCTTCATCCCCAAATACATATCCAAGGGCCCTTTTTCGGATCCCAGTGTAGGGATAATTCCCAGGATTTTGATCTTGCCATTGCTGCCTACTGGTGCTAGTGGACTTTGAGAACACATTAATGAATCGTACGGAATGGTATTGAATGAGGATGTAAATCAACGGCCTTAGACAAGTTCATTAACTTCTTGGGTCTCAAATTCCCAAAATGTAAAACGGAACTAACATCTAAGTCGCAAGTTTACTGTAAAAAGTCCATGAAACAGCAACTAGTACAATGCTGACAGACTAGGTGTGAAACTATTTTAGCTATAACCATTACTACCAATTACTAACTGGTGCGAGTCGGCAGCAGAAGACGGTAGTCGAGGCCAAGAATCTAGCCGTGAAGTCCCATATTCCGGGTTCGAGTCTCCGCTCCACCTCGCTTTGTTCGTGGGACTCTCAGGCGGTAATCTCTTCGCCTCCGTTTCGGCTGCAAGTGAGAATACTAACACGTTAACTTCCTGAGTCGGTGTGCGGCCTGAACAGGCTAGCATCAGGCCTCAATAAACTGCTGTTATTACGACCGCTGTTTACTTTCCTGAGGCCCCACCAGCCGCCGTCCGGGACCGGAACTTTGCGCCGCCCGCAACTCCGTCTCCGGAGGAAACCAGGATAAGTAACCGGAGCCCACCGCAGCCAACATGTGCACCCTCTGCGCAGGCGCCGTACGTGCGGCACCAGGTCGAGACCCGGCCTCAAGCCTTGCGCACCTCCCACCACCCCTGGAACTCGCGGCTCCTGATTGGCCCAGGGGCGACGCGGGCTCTGGTTGGCCGAGTCACGAGGGTGATGGCGCCGTCCGGGCTGACTTCCGCCCGGGCCTGGCTTGCTGGGCCTGTGAGCACCTGAGACGCGCCCCCGGCTCCTCTGAGGCGCCCTGCCCGGCTTTGTCGCGCTCGGTGGCCTGCAGGGGCGCACCTCGGGCCTCTGATCCGCTGTGAGAGGGCGGGCTCTGTACCAGTGATAGTCTTGAAGCTGGGGAATCCGATGGGGACTAGACTGTGCGTTGGCTTGGGAAGTTGTTATAGGTTCTGGCCTGAGCCCCTTATTTGTGTTATGAGTTCTGATGGAGGTAGTGATGGAAGTTGCCCCAGTTTACAGATTTCCCAGTCTGGAGAGGGAAAGGCACTTGCGTTGTAGGTACAGTTTTTGTTCCCATTTGGGGCCTTCGTTTTGGCCCTATGCCCTTTCACTTAATCTTAGAAAACATTGGAGTTATTTGAAAACGCGTGATGAAGGGAGCAGAAGGAGAGGAAAAAGGAAGAATTCCTGGATATTCGCCTTTTTACTTTAAGGAGTTTCCATTTCGAAATCCTGGCTAAAGATACAACATACATTAAAAATTATATTGTTTTCCTATTTGGTATTCGCTGGTATGAGTAAAAGATGCTAAATGAAAATTAAAAATTGGAAGATACCTAACATGAGTTTGTTACAGGGTACTGCAAGCAGCAGTAGCAAAACGTGCATGGCTTGGAATGTTGAAGGGCCTGTGAAGTGCCTAATAATCTTGTTTATTTTAAGCAGGAAAAAAATCAAAATGAACTAAAGAAAATGAATCTTTCTCCAAAGGAAAGCGAGGATGAGAAAGGAGATGTCAGAAGATAAGGGCAGTGGCACCAAAGGTGAGGTAATTATATGTACATAGCAGAGCAGACTGACTAATGTCAACAGTCAAAATCTACTGTAAAGCAATTAAACATCATTGTTTAATCTGAAAAGTAGTATTGGGTTTTACAAGACCACCCTAAACTTAATACGAAAAATCTTACGAGGTCATTTTAAGTAAAGAAAATCGCTGGCCACTCTCTCAAGCAGATGTAAAAATTCCAAATAAAAGATTAGCAAATTGAATCTAGCACTATGTAAAAAGAGTAATATATCACCATACATGGAGACAAAGTGCTGTTTATTTTGGAAAAATAAAGGTATTTAATGTTAGAGAAGTTGTCTGGAAATACTGGTTTGCAAGAAAATCTTAAAATTGCTTTGTAAAATCCACTAGTTTGTGAGCCCCCAAACCTAGGTTTCTATACTTACCCTTTTGATGATATATAAGTCCCAACCATGTTCTACTTCTGGCTGGGAGCCTCCACATTAATATTTGAATGTAGGTAGACTTAATTGGGAGAGTCATAAAAGAATTGAGGGGGTGGGATGAATGAGTACACAACTCATTGGTGTTGAATGCTTCGTATGTGCAGCAGCTGTGCTAACTAGGGCTCTATTCACTATCTCATTGAATCCTCACAGCTACCATATAAGGTCGACAATATTAGCTCCATTTTATAGATGGGAAAACTGATTTAGATTGAGGGGTGTAGAAGTTTCTTGTTTGCTTTTTGTTTAGTAATAGTAGTATTGAAATAAAGAAATGGACTACTAATGATAGAAGTGATAAATGCCCAACTATGTGATTATACCAAATACCAACCAGTGAGCTACATCCACTCCCCAGAGATCTTTTCATTGTCACAATTGCTTCTTCAGCTTATCACCTCTCAGAAGAGTGGCAGGAAGGTTACTGCTGCCTCAGGAAAGAAAGGAGGGAAAAGAAAAAAGCCTCCAGCTCCCATGTTTGCTGAGAAACTAATATCGCCAAACAGGAAGAGAGCCCCACAGAGCAGGTGAGCCCAGGACAGGAGAAGCACCGAGCCCGAGGGCCTTGGGAACTGCAGTGAGAACCACGAGGAGGGAGAAGATCAGAACCAGGAGGAGGAAGGTAAAGAATCCTCTCCCAGGTGGTCCCTGGCAAGTCGCACTGAGATACCAAGGGCCAGTCCACCATGCCATTGCACATCTCTCTTTGAGGGGTTCCCTGAAAACACCACCCTTCTGAATGTCGCCTTGGCAACCCTGGGCTGATTCTTCAGGCTTGGACATCTGAACTCTGCTGTTCACGTAACCCGAATCTGGCTGCTTCCTTCTGAGTAGTACATAATGATTATTTCTGTCTTTGTGCTCGTGAACCAGGTAGATAGGTCTTCCCATAGAACTTAATTCTCGGTGACTTTATGTTGTATTGATGGTGTCTATATAACATGTCAAGTGGGATTGCTTCCCAAGCGATAGTTTTTACTGTTGTTACTAAAATACAGTGGCAATACATATAAAATTATTTCAAAATAAGAAATTTTTTTCTAAGTCTTTTTATATAGACAGGTTTATGACCAGTTTCTCCGAAAGAATAATTAGGCATTCTCACTCTTGACAAGTTGGTGTGGCAGTGTTTGATTAGGTAGATTCTCGTTTAGATTCTGAATAAGAAGCGATATATTTTACATGGGCCAAAGGGAGAAAAGCCCTTCCTGTGAAGGTGGAGGTCGATGGCAGGATGACGAAGACAACGACAAAGACTGTGATGAGGAAGATCAGAATGATCTAAATCAGCTCTGTTAACGTGGTGGCTAAGATCGAGGAATGCTGGTTGTAAGGGAAGCCTTTTGGCAGGGGCTGCTGGGTTTCTTTTCTGAACTTGAAGAACTTTCCATTTAATCTGTAAATGATTTTAAAAGTACTCTGGCCAGACCTAACAAGGGTGTATTGTGAAGAATGGGCATAACTTGTGTTTGATATTTGTGGACAGTGTAAAAGCTTCTGGTTTATTCATTAGTAGCACAGATGTTCAAAAATGCAGTATCCCTGGGGAGTGAGTGTGGTTCAGTAGTTTGAGCACTGCTTCCCATGTACAAGGTCCCAGGATCAATCCCTGGTACCCCTAGAAAAAAATATATGCAGTAGCCTGGCTTTCCCCCTAGGGCCTATTAACAAAACACCTGATAAACAGAAGAAGGAAATGGCAGAACAGAAAACTTATTGTGGGGGAGTGGATGTAGCTTAAGCAGTTGAGCACCTCCAACATGGGAGATCCTGGGTTTGGTTCCCCGTGCCTCCAAAAACCAAAATCAAAAACAAACAATAAGCAAACATGAAAAAAAAAACCAAAACCTCAGGGGAGCGAGCGTAGCTCAGAGGTTGAATGCCAGCTTCCTCCATATGCCGTCCTGGGTTTAATCCCCAGCCCTGGTACCTCGAAAAAAGCTTACCCTGAAACTAAAAAACAAAAATTGAAAGGTAACTTCTTTGCCGTGTTTTAAAGCTCTCTTCACGGGGGTTACTTGGGTCAGAACAAAGTCTTGGTAGCCCAAATGAGGAGCGAAGGGGTTTTTTATTGAAGCCTGGTGTCAAAATTCACCACAAACCCTTTAATGGAGTTTTCCTCTAGCATCACTATTTGAGTTCTTCCCCCCCCCTTTTTGCATAGCAGCTAAGCCATCTGTAAGTTTCAGCTGTTTGTTGGAAACCTGAATTTCAACAAAACTTGCTGAACTAAAAACTGGTTTCAGTGAATTTTTTTCTAAAAATCATCTTGGAGTTATTGGTGTCAGAGTTGGCTTGTCCAGGTAAATACTGATAAATTAAGGACATCTTGAGGAGTTTATCAGCTCAGCACTTATTATTCCTGGAGAATTTAGGAATTTCAATAACTTTATGATACTTCATCCTGGGTTATTAGACATTGTCTTGTCAGATCCTTCTGTTACCTGCTCAGCCTTGTGGTGGGACTTTACTGTAGCCCATTGCCATTCCAAATAAGTATTTAAAATCCTTTAGTGGCTCAAGTTTAGTAACTCCAATATATTTTTAACTTGGACTGTTACCCCGTTTTCCCAACCAAAATATTTAAACACCCCAAGTCTCTGAGAAGCATAGTTTTCCAGCCTAGCAATGCTCTTTGCCTAGAATTATTTTAGAACAAGTAACAATTTTAATTATAAAACCCATGTAGCTTTGGTTAAAAATACAAGTGCTATCAGTTCTGCTTTTTTGTTGAGTCAAATTTCATCGTTTCAAATGACAACTTCTTTCTTTTTGGGGAGAGGACACAGAAGCTTTGCATGGGGAACCTTCCAGACCTTGCCATATGTGTCTCTTCTTATTTGTATCCTTTTTGCTCCAATAAAACTAACCATAATTATGATAAAACAAAGCAAAACAAAAAACCATGTCATCCTTTCTTCCTTCTTCCTCATCCTCATAAACATATATTTTGGGTGTAAGCAGGTTTTTTATAGTGCTCAGAATTTTCTAGAAAAAAATTAAAGTGATAATAGTAAAAAGTCATTGAGCACTCACTATTCCAGGAATTATTCTTAGTTCCTTGTATGTATACCTCTGACTCCAAAGACAATTTTAGGTGGCATATACTGCCATTACCCCCATGTTGCAAAGGAGGAAATTGGGGTCCAGAGAAGTTAAATGTGTGCCCAATATCACACAGCAAGAAAGAAGCAAAGACAGGATTTGACTCCGGTGCTCTGGCTTCAAAGCCTATGCTTTTAAGCATGACTTCTTGATTTAAATAGAACCAAGTCCTTATGTATGTATGTATGTATGTATGTATGTATTTTTATTTTTTTGAAAGTACTGGTGCCAGAGATTACCCAGGACCTCATATGTAGGAAGCAGGCACTCAACCACTGAGCTCCCTGGGTCCTTATTTTATAATGGTCTGTGGTTCAATTTTATTTTGTCATGTTTGGAAACATTTTTAATTTTACTGTTACTGTAAAATATAATGCAAATTGCTATTTTAACCTATTATTATTATTATTATCTAGAGAAGTTGCAGGTTTATAGAAAGACCATGCAGAAAATAGAGTTCCCATATACCTGCTCCCATTTTTAACATTTTGCATTACTGTGGTACCTTTGTTAAAATTGCTGAGAGATATTCTTATAATAGTACTATTAACTATAGTCCATAGTTTGCATTAGGGTTCACTATTTGTGTTGTATAGCCCTGTGGTTTTTTGGTTTTGTTTTTTCATTTTATTCTAGCAATTTGAATACCATCTAAATACTGCCTAATCTAGATTCTGGATACTTCATATAAGTGGAATCATACAATATTTGTCCTTTTGTGTCTGGCTTGTTTCACTTAGCATGTTTACAAGGTTCATCCATGTTGTAACATGCTTCGGTACTTCATTTCTTTTTATGGCCAAATAATATTCTGTTGTATGGATATACTACATTCTGTTTATCTGTCCATCCATTGATGAACATTTGGGTTGTTTCTACACTGCTTTGAACATTGGTGTACAAGCATCTGGGTCCCCATTTTCAATTCTCCCGAGTATACCTAGGAGTGGAATTGCAGGTCATAGGGTAATTGTATGTTTAACTTTTCAAGAAACCATAAGCACAACTTCAGTCACATTTCTCTTCTTACAGTTTTTTTGTTACTATACTTTGAAATATGATTGTATTTACAGTAAAGAATAATGTCTTCTGCATTTAAAAAATTCTTACTGTAATAACCCTTAGATTTGTTAAGAGATTCCATATTAGGAATGATATTGCTTTTGTTACCGTTCATAAAGACAGGCAGCTGGTTTTTTTCATGGCCTCTCCAGTGGTCTTTCAACATTATATTTAAATATTTAAAAATGAGATTAACAACAATAACTTTTTAAAACAAAATTCAAATACTTGTAGTCTCGGACTTCCTTTTCTATAGCTTTTGGTTGACTTTTGTCAGTTGTTAAGCAGGAACATTAACAAAGACCTTGGCAGGTGAACTTGCCCAGCTCAGGGCCCTTGCTCTAGAGCAGGATTTCAGCACTATTGAGACTTTTTTTTGACTCTGCAGTTAAACCTTTTTTTTTTTTTTTTAAGATTTACTTAATTTTTCTCCACCCCCTTGCTGTTTGCATTTGCTGTGTCTGTTTGTTGTGTGTTGGTCTTCTTTTTAGGAGGCACCAGGAAGCAAACCCGGGACCTCAGTGTGGGAGGGAGGTGCCTAATCGCTTGAGCCACCTCCACATCCTGCTTTGCTGTGTCTCTCTTTGTATTTTCTTTGTGTCTCTTGTTACGTCATCTTGTTGTGTCACCTTGCTGTCTTGCTCATCTTCTTTAGGAAGCACCAGGAACTGTACCTGATTGCTCAAATCACTTGAGCCACATCCACTTCCCTGAACTTTTTATTTTAATAAATTCAGAATATGCACAGCACATGCAGTGCTAGCATTAAAACTAATACAATAAGCAATTACTAAAATACAGTTACTCAAGGTTCCGTCTTTATATTCAGCAAGTTTAAATCCATTCTTACATGATTTTTAAGCCTTATTTATTAACTGAAAATACTGCTTGCTGATAAAACTTGCTCAAATGCAACTGCTGAATGTACAAGTCACTGATAAAACAATAAAGATAACCACTTGTTTGAGGAGTGCAGTGTTGCGCTTTTGAGCCAGATTATTCTTTGTTGTGGGAGGCCACAACATTTTAGGATCTTGAGCTGCAGCCCTGAATCCTGACTGCTGGATGCCAGGAGCACTGCTTCAATGGTGACAGCCATAAATCTCCAGATGATACCAAATGCCCCTGGGAAGCAAGATTGCCCCTAGTGAAGAATCGCTGCTCTTGGTGATACTGATATTGCCAACTCTCTGGTCCCTGGATTTAAATTGTAAATTTGGCGGCTGCTCACTTCCACAACCTCTGTAATGAGCCGGGACAGAAAGTAGACTGGCTCTTGGTCTTACCTGTGTGCATTTTCCCTTTTCTTCACCATCTCTGTAGGAAATTTGGTTATGTGGATTTCAGATCTGCTGATGACCAGCAAAAAACCTTGGGGTTTAATGATACAAAGGTCCTTGGCTATGAAATGAAACTGAAGAGAAAGGAAACTCTAGCAGTTTGATATAGTTATGAATTCCAAAAATAGGTATTGGATTATGTTTGTAAACTGGTCTGTACCTGGGGGTGATTAAAGTATGATTAGGGCTTTGATTGGGCCACATCATTAGGGTGTTGGGTTCCCACCCCTTGGTGGGTGGGGACTCACAGATGAAAGGCATGGCAAAGGACAGAATAGGAGGGTTTTTGGTGTTGGAGTTTAACACTGGAGTCTTGAGTTGGAACTCTGGAAAGTAAGCACAGAGGAGCATGGTTGTGAAGAAAGAGAAGCAAGCTCTGGGAAGAGAGGAACCCTGAGCCTGGAGAGAAGCAAGACCCTGGAAGAGAGGAATCCGGGAAGCCTGAAACCCCACAGACTTGGCAGTTATCTTGCTCCAACACGTGAAAATAGACTTTGGTGAGGGAAGTAACTTATGCTTTATGACCTGGTATCTGTAAGCTCCTACACCAAATAAATACCTTTTATTTAAAAAAAAAAAAAAAGATGAGTGGCTAATCACATGAAAAGATGTTCAATATCATTAGACCTTAGGGAAATGCAGATCAAAACCGTAATGTGCAGCTACTACATTAGGATCTAGGTTATCATAAAAAAAAAAAAAAGAGTTGTTGGCAAGGATGTGGAAAAATTGGCACCCTCATATATTGCTGGTGGAAATTTTAAATGGTGTACTCTGGAAAACAGTTTGGCTGTTCCTCAAAAAAGCATGGTTACTATAAGGCCCAGCAGTTCCACTTCTAAGTGGTTACCCAAAAGAAATGAAAACATGCCCACACATTTCCACAAATGTTCCTATCAGTGTTATTCATTATAGCCCCAAATTGGGAACAACACAAATGTCCATCAATTAATGAATGGATAAATAAATGGTATATCCATAAAACGAAATATTATCCAACCATAAAAAGGAATGTTTTTACTGATCTAAGTATACCTGTCCGTGTATCTAAATACTCATACATACTATATGCAACGTGGATGAACCTCAAAAACATGCTAAGTGAAAGAAGCTAGATTTTTATTGTACAGTCAGTACTATAAAGTTTTTGTTTTGAGTTTTGTAACTTTGTTGCATTTTAGATGATGATGTGTTTATACTTTGTTGTGTAGAATGAAAGACTTGTATTGAATAAACCTAGGATTAGAAAGAAAAAAAAAAGAGCCAGACACAAAAGGCCACCTATTGAATGATCCTATTTATATGATATATCCAGAAAAGGGAAATCTATAGAAAAAGAATAAATTAATAGTTGCCTGGGGCTAGGGGTGGATTGGGGGGAGTGACTGCTAGTAGGTACTTTTGGGGATGATCAAAATATTCTAAAATTATACAAAGAAAAGAAAAAGAAAAAAAGAAAAATTCTAAAATTAGACTATGGTAATGGTTGTTCAACTCTGTAAATACACTAGTAACTGTTGAATAGTACATATGAAATGGAGTGAATTGTATGGTATGTAAATTATATCCCAGTAGAGCTGGTTAAGGGTATTAATAATTGGGTAGGTTGGGGAAAAAATACACCAAATGTAAGATATGGGCTATAGTTAGTAGTAATATTTTTTTAAATGTATTGAACTATATCACCCACACACAAGCATGCATAAACAATAACTGTATAGTAATAGTTGTGAAGTTACAAAACAAACATATGACATCATACAGGACTCTCATAACTCACCCTACCACTAACACCTTACATTGTTGTTAAACCTTTCTAACTCTTGATTTAAGAGCATTGTCAAAATATTTTTAGTAGTAATATTCTGGTGATGCTGTTTCATAGTTTGTAACAAATGTGTCACAACAGTGCAAGGTGTTGGTGGAGTGCTGTATGATATGCATGTTTAATGAAAGAATGAAAAGAGAGTGTGTATATGTATATATAGACTGTTGCCTCTAAAGATAGAGTTGGGTAGCTTGGGATAAGAGTGGAAGGAAGATGTTCATGATATTCTACCTTTTGCATTTTGAATTTTGCTTGCATATTACCATTCAAAAATAAATGGATAAAAGTGTATGAGTCTAAATACTGTCTGTTCTTTCTTTTCTTTCCCACTCCGTCCCCCAAACCTGCAGGATTGCTTATATTGAATTCAAGTCACAGGCTGATGCAGAGAGAACCTTGGAAGAGAAGCAAGGAGCAGACCTCCATGGGCTTGCCATCATTCTGGATCATCCTGGGGAGAAGAGCCCAGGCCCAGAAAATAGAGGTGGAAAGAGCAACCACTGGAGAGGTAAGGAGTATTGGTGCTCCTGCAGATTGAGACTTGCCAGGGCTGTCGGTGGGATTCCAGAAGGGAGGGGCTGGTGTGAAGTTAGTGTCACTCGGCACTTTAAAATCCTTTCCTCCTGTATCAAATGTGTAAATTGTCATCATCATGTCCAGCTAATGAATTTTATCCTAGTTAGCCTTAACCTTGGGATCTACAAGAGAGAGTTCACATTGTACAACCATCAGTGTGGTTTCCTTTTTTTAGGGGCCCTCTAGGATTCTGTTTAAAAACGCTCTAATAGCTGTGGTTTTAGAATTAGATATTTAATTCTGTCAAGTGTAAACCAATTCCAATCCAGTGTCCCATGGCGTAATCTGATGGGCAAACATTTTGGCTTACATAGTATTTAAAGACAAAAATTGAATTTGTTATGAATATTTTGAAAAGACTTTTCACACAAAAAGTCTGGACTTGGTACATCAGAGAATCTAGCAGCACCTAGCCTGCAGCCCCATATGTAAGCAGTCAGCAGTCAGCTGGAGATAAGACGCAGCTTCTTCCTTTTAGGTGCAGCATGCCATCTCCAATTGCCACTTATCCCCACCATGCCATAGGTTCTCCCTGACACTAAAGCTGGGAACATCACACTTACATTTAAATATATGTATATAGTTAATACTTTTTTTTTCTTATGTACTAGTGCTCTTTTCCTATAAAAAAAAAATTTCCTGTGCTGTCTCTTTCAAAAATGGGAAAACGAAAGATGGAAGAGGAAAGCCGTGTATTTCAAGAAAAACGGGAGGGGAAGCAGATTTGGCTCAATGGATAGAGTGTCCGCCTACCACATGGGAGGTCCAGGGTTCAAACCCAGGGCCTCCTGACCCGTGTAATAAACTGGCCCACGTGCAGTGCTGATGCGCACAAGGAGTGCAGTGATGATGTGCGCAAGGAGTGCCGTGCCACATGGGTGTCTCCTGCATAGGGGAGCCCCACGCACAAGGGATGCGCCCCGTAAGGAGAGCTGCCCAATGTGAAAAAAGCACAGCCGGCCCAGGAGTGGCGTCGCACACACCGAGAGCTGACACAGAAAGATGACGCAACAAAAAGAGACACAGATTCTTGGTGCCGCTGACAAGAATATAAGCAGACACAGAAGACACAGCGAATGGGCACAGAGAGCAGACAACTGGGGAGGGGGTCGGGGAAGGGGAAAGAAATAAAAATAAATTAAAAAAAAAGAAAAATGGAGAGAGCTTATTTATTTGTGGAGGTAAAGAATATTCCTACAAGTTTAATATGCAAACAAAGCCTGTCTGTGTTGAAGGAATATAACTTAAGACATCATTATGAAATAAACCACAGCAAGAACCATGATGGATATACAGAAAAGATGTGTGATGAAAAGTTTAATGAACTGAAAAAAAGACTGAAATTTCCACATGAGTTGATTGTGAATGCAAGTAAAATAAGTGATGCTGCAGTGAAATGTAGTTATGTATTAAGTGGTAAAATTGCCCAGGCCTCAAAACCTCTTACAGATGGTAAGTTTATAAAAGACTGTCTATTGAGTGCAGCAGAAATTTTGTGTCCTGAACAGAGGCAGTCATATTGCTGCTCAGCATTATAGACTGTAAAGCTGAGAACTTACAGGACAAGTTGCAAGAACAAGTTAAGTCATTTGTGGCTTTCTCTCGCAGCTCAGGAGAGCACTGATGTAAACGATGTCACCCAGTTGGCTGTATTTATTCATGGTGGCAATGAAACTTTTGATGTGACTGAAGAGCTTTTGGACGTGGTACTCATGATAGGCACAACATCAGGAAATGATTTATTTTTCTGTATTGAGAAAAGTCGTAAAAATTTTAATGTAGATTGGTCAAAACTAGTGTTACCACAGATTGTAATTCTGCAATGGCTAGTGTTAAGCAGCTTGTTACAAAACTTAAATCAAGGTACCAGGCACAGAGCTTAAGTCTGTGCATGGCTTCATTCTCAAGGAGTCACTTTGCACTAAAAAGTTAAAAATGGGTCATGTCATGGACATAGTAATTTACACCATAACCTGGATACTTTCCCATGGCTTGAACCACAGAAAATTCAATACTTTGTTCAGTGAATTAGATGCACAATATGGAAATCTGTCTTACCACATGGAAGGTAAGTGGCTGAGTCATGGCATTGTGCTACAGCAGTTTTTTGAACTGTTGGGAGAAATTGATTTTTTCATGTTTTCTAAAGGAAAATCTGCCTCAACTTACAAGCAAGGCTTGGATCAAAGACTTAGCCTTTTTGGTTGACATTATGACCCATCTAAACACGTTCGATATTTCCCTTCAAGGGTGTTCACAAGTAGTCACACAAAGGTATGATTCAATTTGCTCATTTCTAGTGAAATTGTGTTTTTGAGAAACTCATTTGGCAAGGAAAATCTGGCCCACTTCCCTACACTGAAATTAGTTTTAGAAAATGAAAGTGATAGCCTGAACTACATTCCAAAAATTAGAGAGCTGAAGACTGAATTCCAAAGCAGGTTCTGTGATTTCAAACTTTATGAAAATGAACTAGAATTGTTCAGTTCACCTTTTTCAATTAATATTAATCATGTGAATGAAGAACTACAAATGGGAGTTATTGAGTTGCAGTGCAGCACTACTGAAAACTAAATCTTGGAATACCAGAATTCTACAAACACCGTGGAAATGGGTACCCTAAATATAAAAACCATTGTGCAAAGATTCTGTGTTTGTAGGTATGTTTATGAGCACCTGTTTTCTGTTATGAAACTAAGTAAAACCTAAAAATTACCTCCAGTTAAAGAACTCAAAGATGACTTCTGTGCTGTATATTGCTACATAAGGTTCACGACCTGACCTTGATTGACATCTTGGGGCATAAGAAAAAAGACATGAGTTTCTTATTTCAAGTCTGAGGAGTAATAATAAATTATGAAATTTTAAGTCATTTCTATTTTTAAATTATATTTTTTCCATTTGAATTTAAAATACAAGCTTTGGCATCATACATGTCTGTTACACCTAATATCGTATAAAAATAAAGTTTGATTTTGCCTTTGGCAGTTTGTTTTTTTTATGCTCTGCCTTTCTGGCCCTAAGAGTTTTAAGTCTATACACCTTTGCCTTGAGAAAAGCCACGTTTGTCTCAAAGGTGCTTGAGAACCTGGATGTGAATCAGGGTGTCAGCTGTAATCCCATCCCCAAGGATAACACTCCTGCTACCTGGGACTCGGCCCGGGTGTCCCCTTCCCTGGACAGGGCTGGCCCTTGGGCTGCTTTTTGGGTGCTTCCATTCCGACTTGCACATTTGTTCTGAAATTTTAATACTCTTGGTCAGCTTGCTCAGGGCTGGCCTGGGAGCCATCTGCCTCTTCAGGACAGCGGTGAAACTTCCTTTGGTGTCAGGGCACCCCCAAGGCATGGAGAAGGGTGAGTAGAGAGTGGGAGGAGGTGCATAAAGAGGTTTGTGACCAAAATGGTGGTGTTCCCCTATGAAGGTGGACCATGGCTGCTCTTTAGTACAGAAAGTGTATTTTTAAATATTAGTCTAATTATGAAAGTAAAATATGCTTATTGTAAAACATGGAAATTATAAAGAAGTTGGGGGAAAACCTATAATCTCAATAACCAGAGGCAACCCCTATGTTTTGGCCTGTTTCCCTTTTGTCAGTTTTCCATGGTTGAGTGCATAATGAATGGGCCAATTTGTATTTTGCCTCCCTTCCCTGCCTCCTCCCACCCGCGATAGTAAATCCTAAATATTTTGACAGTCTTCCAAGCTCAAGGTTACATTTATTTGATTCTGTTGGGTATTCAGTAATGGGTCTTTCCCAGCCTGGGTAAATACTATTGGCATCACAATGCTGACTCTACCCAGAGTCAGACTCCACAGGATAAGTGCCAGCCTCTATGAGATATCCCATTAGGCACCTGTCACAAGTTTGGGAGCCCAAGGCCACCCTCATTTCTGACCAACTAGCTGTAGATTCAGGGGTTCCCACCACCCCTTTGGGTTTGATATTTTACTAGGACAACTCATAGAACCCACTGAAAGCACTATCTTTACAATTATAGTCTTATTACAGTTAAAGATTGCAAATAAGGAGCCCAAAGAAAAGAACATAAGATGAGGTCTGGGAGGATCTCAAAAATAAGCTTCTAGGTCCTCTCTGCAAAGAGTCAGAAGGTGTCGCCCTCCTGGCATGGGGATGTGCCTTAGCCATCATGGAAGCTCACGGGAGCATCAAGTGTCCTGAGTCTCTATGGGGTCTCATTATGGAGGTGTGATGAGTGGAATCAGTGCCCCTGTCATTGGACTCAGTCTTCCAGAAGTCAACCTAGCATGGCTGACCTTTCCAGTATGATAGCCCCCACCCTAAGGTGGTCTGTGTGCTGGCCCCTCCCGTGGTCCCCTGAGCCTATTTATGAACTGTCAGGTGTGGTCCTGGGCCCACCATGAAACACAAAAGACGCTCCCCTTGGGAAATTCCAAATTTCTCTGAACTGGGGGCAAAATCCAGCCACGTTTTCCTTTGTACCACTGGGAGGAGGCTGACGAAGGCATTGTGGGGAGGGGATGGAGGGGTGGATGCCTGTTACTAAGAGGATGAACATGAAGGCTGGGCTTAACGAGGCAGGACAATGGGAAGAGGGCCCAGCAATGCAGGGAAAAGCTGGGGTGAAGGAAGGGGAGATAGGCCAGGCAAGGGGGTCAGGCCACTGTGGTTGAGCCTTTCAGCCCCAAGTGTTTCCAATCTGGGTGAGGAAAGTTTGGGCCAGATCTGTGCTCCCGGGGTCCCCCTAAAAAAGGGGGGAGCAGCCTGAGTCCCAACTGCAGTGCCTAGACCCAGCCTCCTCAAGCTTTCTGCGAAACCCTGCTCCTCGGAGGCGCACGCCCTCTGCCCCGAGGTCTCTCACCCTTTGCCCCTCCTGGCTGTGGTCGGCTGCAGCCTCTCTGGCACCTGTTAGTGTGGGCAGCTGGCTCAGGGGCTCCCCCCTACTGCTGGGACCTCAGCCTCCCAGCAGGTGTCCTGGCCACTCTAGTCCCTTCTCGTCACCTTTCCTCCACGTGGCACATGCTGGCCCTAAGAAATTGGTAGGTGTTCTTCCACCTGTGAAATTGTGACCTAAACTCCACGGGTGGCGCCTCCTCTCTCTCATTCAGTTACTTCCCCTGTTCTCAGATTCTTTAACCTCAACAAGATCCCCAGCTCCCTGACTTCTCCACGCAAACCCACCGGCCCCCCTGCATCGCCGTTTCCTGCGATGCGGCCTGTACCCCAGGGACCAACAGGCCAGTCACTCTTGCCAGGATCCCCAAATCTTGGGTCCTCCTAATCCCTCAGCCTCCTGCTGCCCAGCAGCAGTCCTGATCAGGCAGGTCTGGTGCTCGTCACCTAATCTGGGGTGCTGGGGAAAACCCCACAGCCGAGTGCTGGAGCCCATTCTAAATCGTGGCCTCCAGTCTCTGCTGGATTGTCAGGGCCACCTCCTGCCACCCCCACCTCCAGCCTCCTCTGTTCCCCGGCAACCAATCTCATTCGTTTCTGGTTTACCCTTCCTGTGTTTCCTTTTTTTCAGGAGGTATAGGCAATCGAACCCAGGACCTCATATATGGGCAGCAGGTGCTCAACCACTTGGGCTACATCCACCACCCTCCGTGTTTCTTTTTGTACCTGTAGGTTTCCTAACACCCCTTCTTTCTTACCTGCAAGATAGCATACCATAGGTATTCTTTTACATTTTGCTTTTTCCACTTAACAATAACCTGGAAATCCTGAGTAAACATTTTGAGCTATAACGTGATGCTGCTTACGGGCCAACAGTTTCGTTTCAACAATCTCACCCGCCAGAGGTGTGCAGCTGTTGACTAGTTTCTTGCTGTGGCCCACGAAGCGTGCGATGTCTGGAGGAAATGGAAGGTGGGCCGCTTGGCCATTGCAAAAGCTCCGTGGAGTGCGGAGAGAGCGAGATGCCAGGCAGAGTCCCCATCCCTGACCAAGGACCTTGCCTGCCCCGCTGAGTCTTAAAGGGATGGATTGGACATCTTCAAGGGTAGATGCCAGGTGAGCAGCGAGGAGACTGCCGGGAGGTTCTCGCAGCTGTTTAGAGGGGACCTGGATCAGGCAGCGGCAGGGAGGATGGAGAGGAAGGAGTTGGCTGGGGAGGGCGAGTATCCGGAAGCAAGTGCCCCCTTTTCTAGCTTGGTGACGACGAGCTGGTTTCAGGGAGCTGGTGGGGCTGATGGGGTTGTTGGAGCCAGGCAGAACCTCCAGGTCTGGAGCCCTGGAAGTGAACTTGAGCTCTCAAGGTTGCTACCAGCAGCATAGTGTGGTGGCTTAAACTGTGGCTGTGACTGGGTGGCCAAGTGTAGAGTGAGAAGATCCCAAACAGGGTGGATGTGATGCGAAGCGAGAGAAGCCAGACTCCAGAGATGACGTACGTGTGGTTCCAGTTTCCTGATCTCCTGGAAAAGGCAAAACTGTGGAGAAGGAGAACAGACCAGGGCTGCGTGTGGTGGGCGAGGGGGGGACTGACAGAGGAGAGGTTTTGCGGGTGGAAACAGTCCTATCTTGATTATATCATGACTGCGTATGTTTATCAAAACGATTGAACTCTTTACCTAAAAAGGGTGCATTTCACTGTATGTAAATTATACCTCACTAAACGTGACTTTTTAAAAAGGAGATTGGGGGAAGTGGATTTGGCCAAACGGATAGGGCATCCGCCTACCACATGATAGGTCTGTGGTTCAAACCCTGGGCCTCCTGACCCGTGTGCAGCTGGCCCATGTGCAGTGCTGATGCGTGCAAGGAGTGCCCCGCCTCGCAGGGTGTCCCCCGCGTAGGGGAGCCCCACGTGCATGGAGTGCACCCCATAAGGAGAGCCGCCCAGTGCGAAAGAAAGTGCAGCCTGCCCAGGAGTGGCGCCACACACATGGAGACCTGACGCGTCAAGATGACATAACAAAAAGAGACACACATTCCCAGTGCCACCAACAAGAATCCAAGCGGACACAGAAGAACACAACAGCAAATGGACACAGAGAGCAGACAACTGGGGGGAGGGAGAGGGGAGAGAAATAAATAGATAAGTAAATAAATAAATAAAGGAGCTTGGAGCGAAGTGCAGGGAACAGGAGACTGGGGCAGCAGGGCAGTGGGGCAGCAAGGTGCCTGAGAAGGGGGGTCCCGGCCGAGCCCCAGAGCCAGGGCACTTCCCAAGAGGGAGCCCAACTCTCCCGGGCCAAGGGGTTTTTTTGGATGGACTGTCCCCCACAAAGACATTTTCCAGTCCCAGCTCCTGGTCCCGAGGCTGCAAACCGTTTGTAAGTGGGATCATCAGAGATGATACAGCTAAGGTGAGGCCACCCTGAGTCAGGGCACGCCTTAAATCAGTAGGACCGGAGTCCTTAGAAGCAGAGGAAATTTGGACGGTGTCAAAAGCAGGAGACAGACAGACAGATGGCCGCGTGACGGAGCAGAGATGGATTCCTGGCCCGCTGGCAAGCCGCCACCAGAGCCCTGCAGGCTTCAGGGAGGCAGGAGCCTCCTACCTGAGAGAGAAAGCCACAGCGGCCCTGGCCAACTAAGACGGGGCCAAGGGAGATGAGACCTGGAAGGTTTCCCCGGGCTCTACCCACCAGGAGGCCACCGGCCACCGGACCAGGGCGTGGCATCGGGAGCCCGGTGGGCAGCGGCTGGCGGGGAGGCCGCCTTGGGGGCTGCCGCTCCTGTAAGAAGGGCAGGGAGGGGAGAGAAGATCCAGGGACTAAGACTTCTGTTGCCCCTCCCTAGAGGAGAACGGGGGTGACGGGCTCTGCAGTGGGGGGAGCCTTGTCCAGGAATAAGGGCACCTTCATTTCTGAGAGGGGGAAGGAGTGCAGGGAGGGCGCAGGTGCAGGCAGATCTGCCGCAGGTGGGGTGAGGTGCCCGGGGTGCGGGGGCCTAGGTGGGCCCCGAGGACCAGGCGGAGGGTGGGAGGAGCCTGGGGGGGAGGGGCGCAGGAGCAAACAGGAAAGGTGCGGCCCCTCCCGCACGGTCCCCTCTTCTCAGGCCCGCACGTGGGCAGGTACTTTTCAGACCTCTGTTTTGCAGATGAGGCACCGGGAGAGGTGAGCCGAACCCGGGAGGGCCGCGGGGAGGTGTCTGGAGGCCCAGGCGCTCCCGGCCGTAGAGGAGGGAGCTGACGGGGCTGGGTGGCGGGAGATGTGCTCAGGAGCGCTTTTACAGAAACAGCCTTCTCTGGCGGTTGGTTCCACCAGCATTCAAAGCCAAAACACACACAGCAAATCCTAATGGTATTATTTCTAAAGGAGCAGAAATCCACCTATGAAACTTCCTGGTAATTGATTTTAATACAGTCTAGGCAGGAAAACACCCTCTTTCATGGAAGGTCTTTCATGTGTTGTGTTTTTTTTTTTTTCCTTTGTTTTGTTTTTTTGTCTTTATTTTTTTTAATGTTACATTCAAAAAATATGAGGCCCCCATATACCCCCCACCCCCCTCACCCCACTCCTCCCCCCATAACAACAACCTCCTCCATCATCATGAGACATTCATTGCACTTGGTGAATACATCTCTGAGCACCGCTGTACCACATGGTCAATGGTCCACACCATAGCCCACACTCTCCCACAGTCCACCCAGTGGGCCATGGGAGGACATACAATGTCCAGTGACTGTCTCCGCAGCACCACCCAGGACAACTCCAACTTCCGAAAATGCCCCCACATCACATCTCTTCCTCCCACTCCCTACCCCCAGCAGCCACCATGGCCACTTTCTCCACACCAATGCCACATTTTCTTCGATTACTAATCACAATAGTTCATGAACAGAATATCAGTAAGTCCACTCTAATCCATACTCTATTCCTCCATCCTGTGGACCTTAGAATGGTTGTGTCCACTCCACATCTATATCAAGAGGGGGCTTAGATTCCACATGGATGCTGGATGCAGTTCTCCTGCTTTCAGTTGTAGGCACTCTTGGCTCCATGGTGTGGTGGTTGACCTTCTTCACCTCCATGTTAGCTGAGTGGGGTAAGTCCAACAAACCAGATGTGTTTTTTTTTTTAAGATTTATTTTATTTATGCATTTCTTCCCTCCCCTTGTTGTTGCATTCTCTGTCTGCTCTCTGCGTCTGTTCTTTGTGTGTTCGTCTTCTTTTTAGGAGGTCCCAGTAACTGAACCCGGGACCTCCCATGTGGGAGGGAGGTGCCCATTGGCTTGAGATACCTTCACTCAAGTTGTCTCTCTCATTGTGTTTCCTTGTTGTGTCTTTTCGTTGTGTCATCTTGTTGTGTCAGCTCATGGTGCTAGCCCATTGTGCCAACTCACTGTCTTGCTCATCTTTAGGAGGCACTGGGAACTGAACCCAGGACCTCCCATGTGGTTAGGCAGGAGCCCAACTGCTTGATCGATATCCACTTCCTTATGTGTTTTGTATATCGTGAATCCTCACAAAAAATCCTGCAAGCTCTGTTATTCTCCTCCTTTTACAGATGAGCCTCAGAGAGGGAGCAGAACAACCCAAGGTCACACAGCTGGAGAGCCGCAGAGCCAGTCGGTCTGAGCCCACTCTCTTCCTCCAAACCACAATGCCTCTGAAGCTTTGTTCCAGCAGCCTCTGTCCCACCTTTCTGTCTCACCCACGGTGTCACCTGTCCTGAGTCCTCCAGCCTCCTGCCCACACTCAGGAAGAGCAACGTGGAGGCCTGGGGCCATCGCACCGCCTCCAGTTCCAGCTCTATCAAAACCAGGCCTGGAAGGGACACACCTGGAGGGCTGGCCTGGCCACACCTGTGGCCAGAGGATGGCGGGCCTTGGTGAGTCTGCTTGTGGCAGGTGATGTCGGGGCTCCACCGTGCACTCTGCAAAGCCCGTGGTCCAGCGAGGGCCTAGCACAGACTTCTGCTCAGCCTCAGAGAAATGCTGGACTGCCCAGGAAGCCCGGAGCCCCCTGCCCCTCCCTGACACACACCTGGGACAGTGCCAGGGGACCCTGGAGCATCCGGCTGTTGGGGAGAAGCCCTGGGTCCTCCCCACATCCCCTGGGGACACCGTGGCCTTTCCTCCCCCGGTTTGCACTCCCAGCCTCACTGCCCCGGCGCCCAGGCAAAGCCTGCCCCGCGCGGCCCTCCTCCAGGCGGCTGCTGGCAAGGCTTCTGCACCCAGGCTTGTCTCTGCCTCGCCTTGCCAACCCGGATAAGTTCTGAGCTCCCTGATCGCCTCCTCTGAAAAGCATGAGTCACTCGCCACCCCCCAGAGGCCGCCTGCGCCTGGGGGAGGACAGAAAACTCCAGCCAGCAGCCCGGGGTCCCCACTGGCCGGGCTCCCTGCTCCCCTAAGGCCACCCGCCTGTGGTCGGCCAGGCTCTGTCCATCTGTCTGCCTGTCGAGTGAGGATTCCCTGCCTCCCTCACCCTGCCTGAGCCTTCTGCCAGGGCCCTGGGCCTGCAGCCTGCTGACCCCACCCACTGCTGGTGGGGGTCCCCACCCTCTCCAGGTCGGTCCAGGAGGCCCGGGAAGGCCGAGCACACTTCTTGGCAATAGCTGTGATGGAGCATCCCTGAGTCCTGCCACCTGGACCGGCTACCTAATTTGCGGGGTCCAGGGCAAAATTAAAATGCAGGATCCTTTATTGAGCAGTTATTTAGACTCTCAAGATGGCGAAGATGGCAGAGATTAAACCACTGCCAGGGCCCTTTGAAGTGAGGTCGCATGCCCCTGAAGTCACCCTGCTGCCACCTGAGAGTCTTGGGTGCCCAGGCTGGCACTGTGCCTGCAGGGTCTCGCCAGGGAGGCCCGTGGTCTCAGTCGGGCCCCAACAAGCACCTGCCTTGGTGCTGCCACCTGCTGGCCAGGTTGGGCCCCTGCACGTCCTTTGGGCAAAGCCGGAGAGGAGCCTTGGTGGTCACAGGCGACCCAGCCCTCAATTTCACAGAAGAAACAACCTGGGGTGGGGGTGGGGGGCTCCTGCCCGGGGTCACACCGGCCACAGCACCCCGACGATGGTGGCAGCACTACCTAACTGTGAGCTCAGTGCTTCGCCCACAACCCTTCCCTGTTCTTTAGGGACTCCCCTGACCGTGCTTTGGGTACCTGCTCCTCTCCCACTGGCCCAAGTGTCGACTCCAACTGGCCCAGCAGCACCCCACTACCCGGCCAGGGGGGGCCTCTAACCCCAGGGCAGTGCAGGGGACTTCCTTTTGGCTGGGACTTCTGGACAGGGCATTTCTAGCTCCCTGTGAACCCTGAGATGTGAAGGCATGAGACCCTAAACCCCGCAAGAGCCATTTGCCACCAGGGCAGAAATTGGCCAGAGCAGGAAGGTGACATGGAGGTGCAGAGAGACAGAAATATGACCGTGGGCTGACACCCTTGAGCTGCGGATCAGCAAGCCCCTGCAATGCCCTTGGCTGTTGAAGCGGTTTGAGCAGCCACTTGCAGTGAAAGGTCTCCAAATAGATGCACCCTTGCCTGAGGCCCCCCAAGTTAGACTCCCAAGTTAGCCACATTTTCCTACCACTTGCCCGCTGATTATAAGATCAGATGTTGTCTGGGGAGAAAAATAGGGCACGGAAGGGCCCGTGAAGACTGCCGGGTCTGTTTTACCCTTTTTCCCGTTAAAGAGTCCTTGTCGCTCTGTGCTGTGCTCGCCTTCCCTTGTCGCAGCCTTTCCCTGCCATTGGCCATCCTCCCCTCACCTGTGCGAGGGGAAGCAGCTCTGCCTTGCGCGCAGCTCCTAGGTGGGACATCGGGGTCCTGGCCCAGCAGGACGAGGTGCGGAGCAGGGCCCCCACCGTCGAGCCGCCAGACGCTGGGCTCCCACACCACCTCTGCTGGAGCGCCAGCCCCTGCAGGCCGTCTCAGCCCTGGACACCTGCCCTCGGCGAGCTGCCACCTTGCCCCGGCTCCACCTACCAGGTCCAGCCCCAGGGGAGCCGTGAAGAAAAGCGCTGGCCGGCCAGAAGGGGGCGCTGGCGGGTCGGCGCAGGGGGTCAACCCAAAGTCCTGACACCTTGATAAAGAGCCGTCACCAAACTCTCCTCCTCTCTCTTGGCCCCGACACCGGCCAAGAAAAAACCCCCAGCAACAATACCAATCACTGATAAATTTAAATTTTTAAAATGACGTGAGCCACAAATGTAAACTGTAAACGTACACGTGAGTAGAAAATGAAGGCCCCCTTTCGTCTCTCGGTCTCTTCCACCCCCTACCCCACCATCCCACGGCCACTGGTAACATTTGGCCCATAGCATATATTTCCCAATTATCCACATTGCAGCCAAGAGTTTTTGATGACATTGTGTGTGGCTTCTATTGTTTTGTTTTTTGTTTTTCACTCATTTTTTTGCCTCCAGACAAATGCAAAGTATATTCAACACAAAGTTCACCTCTTGCTCCCTGAACAATCTGTTATTTACCAAAATTTCTTTTCACTCTGGCATTTGACATAGGAAGTAAACCAGAATATCGAAACTGATTTACCAAATGGGACCCAGCAGGTGGTGCTTCCTCCAGGGATGGGAGCACCCTACGGGGTGCTGACTTCCAAGCAGACCTAAAGGGAGCTCCTTCTTCCCTGAACTCCGCCCCTCCCTGCTCCCCCATTCATCCTGTGAAGCAGCCAGAGGAAGCTTTTCCAAAAATTAGATGGGACTGAGTCACTCTCCAGCCTAAAACCTTCCAGGGGCTCCCCCTGGGCTTCAGGTGCAATGCAAAAGTCCTTCAGCGAAGCAGACGTGGCTCAACTGATAGAGCATCCACCTACCATATAGAGGGTCCAGGGTTCAAACCCAGGGCCTCCTGACCCGTGTGGAGCTGGCCCATGCGCAGTGCTGATGCGCCCAAGGACTGCCATGCCACACAGGGGTGTTCCCCGCAGAGGGGAGCCCCACACGCAAGGATCGCGCCCCGCAAGGAGAGCTGCCCCACACGAAGAAAGCACAACCTGCCCAGGAGTGGTACTGCACACACACAGAGCTGATGCCACAAAATGACACAACAAAAAAAGGAGACAATTTCCCAGTGCTGCTGACAAGAATGCAAGTGGACACAGAAGACAGAAGAACATATAGTGAATGGACACAGAGCAGACAATGGGGGGGGGGGGATAATTTAAAAATAAATAAATCTTTAAAAAAAAAGCAAAAGTCCTTCAAATCCCAACCTGTCTCTCTAGCCCATCTGCCACCCTCTTCCTCTCCCCCTGGTCATGAGTCTTCAAGCCCAGCAGTCCCCCTTGAGCTCCTTGAAGGCACCAGTGCTCTCTCCCCAGGACCTTTGTACAAGCTCTTCTGCCTGCCCAAGGCAACCACCTCCCTCCCCACCTCCCTCCCCACCTCCCTCCCCACCTCCCTCCACCCACCTCCCCCCTGCACGCCAGGCTGACAGATCCCAGGCCCTAAACTGCATTCCCTCAGCGGGGCTCCTCCAACTCTCCAGACCAAGACAGCCTGGTGCACCAATGTTCACAGCAGCCTTGCTCACAAAGTGGAAGCACCCCAAGTGTCCACCAGCTGATGAACGGGTATGTGCACGCAAGAGGGTACCACCCAGCCGTAAAAAGGAATGAAGTTCTGCTGTGTGCTACGACATGGGTGAGCCTTGGAGACATCGTGTTGAGTGAAATAAACCAGACACAAAAGCACAGCTATTGTATGATCTCACTTACATGAAATAACGAATATGCAAATTTATAGACAAATTAGAATACAGGTTGGTGGGGGGAGTTAGTGCTTAATGAGTCCAGAGTTTCTGTTTGGGATGATGAAAGGTTTTGGTAACGAATGGTGATGACGGTAGCAGAACCTTGATGCACTTGAAAGTGGTGAGAATGGGAAAATTTCTATTCTATATATGTTACCCCAATACAAATTAGAAAAACAAACTTTTAAAGAAACGTGTCCTGAGATTCGCTGTACTGGGCACCAGGCTAGGTGAGGACGCTGCGTTGGGAGCACGAGGGGTGCTGGCCATCGATGGGCTGAATCCAACGGGCGTGAGAACGTGGCTGGGTGAATCAGGAGATCTATAAGAACGCGAGGCTGGGGAGCAGTTTGTCAGGGGAGAGCTGCGGGTGGGTTGGACTGGACTGGCGCGAGGTGGTGAGGGGGGCTAGGGTCTGGGCGTGTGGTGCAGGGAGCACCCACTGCTCTCCCATGCTCGCCAAGCTCCCCTGTGGCTCGACTTTCCTTGTAGATCCGCAGAGAATGCAGCCCTCACCCAAGGAAGCCGCTCTTTCTCCTTGAAGCTTAATCCATTGTTTTCTCCATACTGATTTTTTTTCTATTGAGGTCAAATTCTTGTGATCTTCATCTTTTTAAAGTGTAAAATTCAGTGGTTTTCAGCATAGTAACAAGGTTGTGCAACCATCACCACTAATTTCAGAACGTTTTCATCTCCCCAAAAAGATAATCTGTGCCCCTTCTCCCCTGCTACCCTCCCCACCAACCTCAAATCTTCTATCTGTCTCTATGGATCTGCCTATTCTGAATATTTCATATAAATAGAATCATACATTATGTATCCCTTTGTGCCTGGCTTCTTTTACAAGCATAATATTTTCAGAGCTCATCCATGTTGTAGCATGAAGCAGTACTTCATTCCTTTTTTTTGAAATAGCAGCTTTATGAAGATAATTTACATATCATACAATTTGCCTGCTTTAACTGTGCAATTCAGTGGTTTTTTAGTATATTCATAATTTTGCAAAACTATTCGTAGTTCTGCATACACCATCACAATCAAGTATCTTTTTTTTTGGCACCGAGGATTGAACCTGGGTCCTCACACATGAGAAGCAGGGGCTCAGCCACTGCTATATCCACTCCTGCAATCGATTTTCCAACATTTTCACCACCCTAACAAGAAACTCTGCTCCCCTTACCAGTCACCCCCCTTCCCTTGCCTCCCCCAAGCCTAGGCAACGTTAATCTAATCTCTGTCTCTGTAATTGGCCTATTCTGAACATTTCATAGAAGTAGAAGCCTATAATATGTGGCCTTTGGTGTCTATCTTCTTTCACTTAACATTCTCTTTTCAAAATTCATCCCTGTTGTAGTCTGTAACAGAACTCCATTCCTCTTCATGGCTTAATAATGTTCTACTGTAGAGATTTACCATCTTTTATCAATTGAGGGATGTCTGCCTGGTTTCCACTTTTGGCTATTGTGAATAATACTTCTTTGAACATTTACATACAAGTGTTTGTATGGACATATGTTTTCATTTCTTTTAGGCTGATACCTAGTAGTGGAATTGATGGATGATATGATAACTCTATGTTGAATAGTTTGAGGAACTACAAAAATGTTTTCAAAAACAACTGCACTGTTTTACATTTCTACCAGCAGTGTATGAAGGTTCCAGTTTTTTCCACATCCTTGTCAACACTTGTTATCATCTGACATTTTATTTTATTTGTCTTTTTAAAACATCGTTTTCTCCGACTTTTAAATTATAGCTATCTAAGTGGTGTTGAGTGGTATCTCTTTGGGGTTTTGTTTTGCCTCTCCCTGATGGCTAATGATGCTGAGTATCTTTTCATGTGCTTATTGGCCATTTGTGTATCTTCTTTGGAGAAATGTCTATTCAAATCCTTTGCACATTTTTTTTACTGGGTCATTTGTCTTTTTATTATTGAGTTCTTTATATTTTCTAGGTACAAGTTCCTTATCAGATACATGATTTGCAAATTTTTCTCCCATTCTGTGGACATCCTTTCACTTTTTAAATGGTATCTGTATTTCTCAGGATTCCCCAGAGAAACAGAACTGACCTTCACTGGATTGCATGGGGAGACTCCCCTGATTGCTCAGGGCAATCTCCTTTGATGATTGTTGGTCCAATTAGCCATAGATGCAATCAAATGACTAGTGATGTAAATCCATCTTTGAAATGTCCTTACAGTAATAATCAGGTCAGTGCTTGCTCGGCCAAACAACTGGACCATAACCTAGCCAAGTTGACACATGAAATAAACCATCACAGTGTCCTTTGAAGCACAAAAGCTTTAAATTTTGCTGAAGTCCAATTTATCTATTTTTTCTTTGTTGCTTGTGCCTTTGGTTTCATATCTAAGAGTTCACTGCCAAACACATCAGGAAGATTTACCACTGTTTTCTTTTAAGAGTTTTACAGGTTTTTGTTGTTGTTGTTGTTTCTTTTTCTTTATTATTTATTTTTGTTTTCATCTTAAAGTTTTAGAGTTTTATCTCTTACATTTAGGTGTTTGATTCATTTTCAGTTAACTTTTGTGTATGGTGTGAGGTAGGGGTTCAACCTCATACTTTTGCATGTGGAAAGCCAATCGTCCTAACAACATACTTCAAAAAGACTATTCTGGGAAGTGGATTTGGCTCAACTGATAGAGCGTCCGCCTACCACATGGGAGGTCCAGGGTTCAAACTCAGGGCCTCCTGACCCATGTGATGAGCTGACCCACGTGCAGTGCTGATGAGCACAAGGACTACCGAGCCATGCAGGAGTGTCCCCTGTGTAGGGGAGCCCTACGTACAAGGAGTGTGCCCCATAAGGAGAGTCTTCCTATGCAAAAAAAAGTGCAGCCTGCCTGGGAGTGACACCACACACACGGAGAGCTGACACAGCAAGATGATGCAATAAAAAGAGACACAGATTCCCAGTGCCACTGATTAGACTGCAAGCAGACACAGAAGAACACACAGTGAATGGACACAGAGAGCAGACAATGGGGGGGGGGGGAAGGGAAGAAGAGAGAAATAAATAAAAAATAAATCTTAAAAAAATAAAAGTAAAAAATAAAATAAACTATTCTTTTCCCATTGAATTGTCTTGGCATCCTTGTAAGGCACTCAGTTGAACAGAGATGCAAGAACTTATTTCTGGACTGTCAATTGTATTCCAGTGATCTATAGGACCATCCTTATGCCAGTACCACACTGTCTTGATTACTGCAGTTTTGTAGTAAATTTTGAAATCAGGATGTGTGAGTCTTCCAAATTTGCCCTTTTTCAAGACTGTTTTGTCTATTCTGGGTTTGGCTATTCTGAATATCCTCATGAATTTTAACATCAGCTTTTCAATTTCTTCAAAAAGGGCCCTTGAGATTTTGATAGGGATTGCATCAAAACTAGAGGTCAGGAAAGCAGATGTAGCTCAACAGATAGAGCATTCACCTACCATATAGGAGGTCCAAGGGTTCAATACCCAGGGCCTCCTGGCTCGTGTGGTGAGCTGGCCCACGTGCAGTGCTGTTGCACACAGGAGTGCTGGCCCACGCAGGGATGCCCCCACCTAAGGGTGCCCCCCGCTCGAAGAGTGGCCCCTGTGCAAGGAGAGCTGCCCCGCGTGAAACCAGACCCCACCCAGCAGTGGTGCCACACACACACAGAACTGATGCAGCAAGATGACACAACAAAAAGAGACACAGATCCCCAGTGCCTCCTGATGAGAATACAAGTGGACACAGACAAACACACAGCGAATGGACACAGAGAGCAGACAATGGAGGGGAATAAAAACTACAGATCAACTTGGGAATCATTTCCCTTTTAACAAAATGAAGCCTTATGATCCACAAACACTTCAAATCCATTTATTGAGACCTTCTTTAATTAATTTCAGAATATTTTGTAGTTTTCAGTGTACAAGTCTCACATTTTTTTTGTGAAATTTATTTCTAAGTATTTTGTTTTGATGCTACTGTAAATGGAATTTTCTTAATTCCATTTTTGTATTTTCATTGCTATTGTTTAGAGCTATAATTGATTTTTTGTAAATTGATCTTTTGTCCTGCAACCTTGCAGAACTCATTAATTCTATGAGTTTCTTGGTGGATTCCTTGGGATTTTCTATGTTCAGTTCATGTCATCTGCAAATAGAAATAGTTTACTTCTTCCTTTCCAAACTAGATGTGTGTTATTTCTTTTTCTTGCCTAATTGCCCTGGCTAGAACCTCCGGCACAATGCCGAATACAAGTGATGAGAGTAGCTCTCCTTGTCTTGTTCCTGATCTTAGGGGGAAAGCATTCAGTCTTTCACCACTGGGTATGTATCAGCTCTGGGTTTTTGCAGATGCAAGGCTCTTTATCAAGTTGTGGAAGTTCCCTTTTATTTTGTTGAGTGTTTTTTATCATGATGTGGTGTTGAAATTCTAACAGCTTTTTCTGTGTCTATTGAGATGATCATGTGGTTTTGTCCTTTATTGTTGATACTTTTTTTATTGCAGTAAATGATTTAAAGCACAAAATTTCCCATTTTCATTACATATGTACAAGTGTACAATAGTACTAATTATAATCAAAATATTGTGCTACCATCACCAACGCCCATTACTCCTCTTTTTTCATTACCTCAAACAGAAACTCCTTACTTATTAAGCTATAATCCCCTCCTCCCATTCCGACCCCTCCCCTTTCCCTGGTAACCTATAGATCATCTGTCTCTATGAAGTTTGCTTCTTCCAGGGATTTCATATAAGTGAGACCACATAATATTTGCCTTTTTGTGTCTGACTTCACTCAACATGTTATCTTCGAAGTTCATCCATGTTGTAGCACGTACCAGGACGTCATTCTTTTTTATGGATGAATACTATTCCGTCATCTTATACCATATTTTGTTTATCACTCATCCATTGGTAGACACTTGGGTTGCTGCCACCTTTTTGGCTACTGTGACTAATGCTGTCATAGACACTAGTGTACAAATATCTGTCTGAATTCCTGCTTTCAATTCTTTTGGGTATATACCAAAAAATGGGATTGCTAGGTCATATGGTAATTCAACTTTCAATTTTCTGAGGACCCACCAAGCTGATTTCCACAGTGGCTGCACCATTCTAGTGTCACCGGCGATGTATAAGAGTTCCTGTTTCTCTGTATCCTTGCCAACATTTATGATTTTGTAATTTTTAAAATAATAGCTATCCTAGTGGGTACAAAGTGGTATCTTACTGAGGTTTTGATTTATGTTTCCCTAATGCCAGCTGATGTTGAATATCTTTTCTTGTGCTTATTGGCCATTTGCTTATCCTCTCTAGAAAAATGTCTATTCAAGTCTTTTGCCCACATTCTAAGTGAGTTATTTTTCTTTTTGTCATTGAGTTGTAGCAGTTTTCTCTATATATCCTGGATATTAAACTCTTTTTTTTAAAGATTTATTTTTTATTTATTTCTCCTGTCCCCTCCTTCCCCACCCTGCCATCTGCTCTCTGCTCTTTGTGTCCATTTACCGTGTGTTCTTCTGTGTCCGCTTGCATTGTTGTCAGTGGAACTGGGAATCTTTTATCTCTTTTTGTTGTGTCGTCTTGCTGCGTCAGCTCTCTGTGTGTGCGGCACTACTCCTGGGCAGGCTGCACTTTTATCGCGCAGGGCGGCTCCCCTTGTGGGGGCACAGTCCTTGCACGTGGGGCTCCCCTATACGGGGAACACCCCTGGGTATAGCATGGCACTCCTTGCGCGCATCAGCACTGCACATGGGCCAGCTCACCACACAGTCAGGAGGCCCTGGGTTTGAACCCTGGACCTCCCATATGGTAGGTGGATGCTCTATCAGTTGAGCCAAATCCACTTCCCTTAAACTCTTAATAGATATAATACTTGCAGTTATTTTCTCCCATTCTGTAGGTTGCCTTTTCACATTCTTTTTTTTCTTTCTTTCTTAGATGGATTTTTAAAAATCTTTTTTTCTTAAAGATACATAAATCACACAAAATTCACACTTTTTTTTAAAGATTTACTTTTTAAAAACTTATTTCTCTTCCCGTCCCCTCCCCTGTTGTCTGCTCTCTGTGTCCATTCACTGTGTGTTCTTCTGTGTCCACTTGTATTCTTGTCAGTGGCACTGGGAATCTGTCTCTCTTCATTGCATCATCTTGCTGCATCAGCTCTCCGTGTGTGTGGCGCCACTCCCACGCAGGCTGCACATTTTTTGCACAGGGCGGCTCTCCTTATGGGGCACACTCCTTGCACATGGGGCCCCCCTATGTGGGGGACACTCCTGCGTGGCACAGCACTCCTTGCGCATATCAGCACTGCTCGTGGGCCAGCTCACCACATGGGTCAGGAGGCCTGGGGTTTGAGCCCTGGACCTCCCGTGTGGTAGGTGGATGCTCTATCCATTGAGCCAAATCTGTTTCCCAAAATTCACATTCTTGACAGTGTCCTTCATACAAAAGTTTTTCATTTTGACGGAGTCCTTTTTATCTATTTTTTCTTTCATTGTTTGGTTGAACACATGTTTTTAAAAGCAATTACGTGTACAGGATAGAGATATAGGACCAGGAAAATGGGAAACATGGATGCTGTCTATCTTTTTAGGATTTGGCTTCTCATGTATTTCTGATTCAAAAAATTTAAATTATCTTTTAAAAGCAGATTTCTGAATCTACAAAGCTGAGTTCAGCCTCTACGCGGTGGGGATGTTTCCAAGGAAGATGGCCCCTTTCATGGCCACTTTTGACCTCACCTTCTTTCAGTCATCTGCACAGGACAGCGCTCTAGGCCCAGGAGGATGAGGCAGTAACAGAGGCGAAGGCTCATCTGGGGACACTGGGGATCCAGGAAAGGCAGCACCAGGTGCAGCCAAGGTGGCTATGGGCTGGGGTTAGACTGGAGGGCTTGGAAGCTGCTGACACATTCCCTGCAGTTGTTGCAATCTCACAGTATCTAGAAGCCCTCAAGCAGTTCCTGGGATCTCCAAGGCTAACCCAGAAGTCCCTCCCACAGCTCTAAGCCATAAGGGCCTCATCCTCGGAAGCAGCATTCATTGAGCACTAGCCGGTACTCTGCAGAACCTGGAGCTAAAAGAGTGAAGTACACTTGATTTCCAGAAGCACAGGGTTGAGTGGGAAGCACACAGAAACATACTTGGCCCATGGGCGCTGTTCAGCTGATGCTTTAGGAGCACAGGGGAGTACCTGATCCAGTCTGAGGACAACAGGGAGGGCTTCCAGGGAGAGGTGGCTGAGTCCTGAAGGATGTCCAGGAAGCCAGGGGTGGCGGGAAGTCGTCTCAGGCAGGGGAAAGAGCACAAGCAACGGTGCAGGTGGCACAGAGCCCAGAACGCCCACTGAGAGAAGGCCAGTAGCCCAGCTGACGGGGAGTGTGGAGGTCACGGCAGGGCAGGAGCAAGACTAGAGTGAGGCAAGCGAGGCAGTTGCCTTGGGTGCAAAAGTTAAGGGGTGCCAAAAAACTCAGTCATCAATATATTTTTTCTTAATATTATTATATTCTTGTACTACAAATAATCAAGACAGGTGATGTAGGAAATAATTTTTAAAATCATACCATGTTCATTAATGGTTTTCCTCTACTAAGTACTATATTATTCTGCAACTTTTTAAAAAAAGATTTATTTGTTTATTTATTTATTTATTTCTCTCCCCTTCCCCGCCCCAGTTGTCTGCTCTCTGTGTCTGTTTGCTAGGTCTTCTTTATCTGCTTCTGTTGTCGTCAGCGGCATGGGAATCTGTGTTTCTTTTGTTGCATCATCTTGTTGTATCAGCTCTCCGTGTGTGGGGTGCCATTCCTGGGCAGGCTGCACTTTCTTTCGCGCTGGGCGGCTCTCCTTGTGGGGCGCACTCCTTGTGCGTGGGGCTCCCCTACGCGGGGGACACCCCTGCATGGCAGGGCACTCCTTGCGCACATCAGCACTGCGCATGGGCCAGCTCCGCACGGGTCAAGGAGGCCCGGGGTTTGAACCACGGACCTCCCATGTGGTAGATGGACGCCCTAACCACTGGGCCAAGTCTGCTTCCCCTCTGCAACTTTTTAAATTTCTCAAATTTTTGTTATATAAAGTCACTCTGGCATGATAATCACAAGAATCTCCTCCGAGGCCACCAATATCGGCCTCTAGCCTTGGCACACCTGACACTTCATTGTTGAGTGGTGTTTTTACCCGACTTCCATGATTAATAACGAAGGTGTCATTTTGCAAGAAGTTAGCTAAGAAATTATTTAAGTAAAGCAGTAATTCTTAAGACTACAACAGTCATTCATCATTTTCCAACCAAGCAACCGCCACAGACTTAATGTGGTCTCTTTCCCTTTTTTTTTTTCTTTTTCCAAAGAAGAGATGGAGTTAATTGAGTTTTAGAATCCTGCCAAAATGTTTACAGGAACCATTGCATTCCACTGTATTAGAATCTCATGCAAAACTCTAACATTCCACTCCATTGGGCTATTCTGTTATTTTCTGTATTTAGTAATTTTAACACACTACGGTGGCAGCAGTTACTTTTCATTGACTTTAGCATCTGAACAGAAATAGATTTGCAGTTTGATTCTGAGTTTTCACAACAAGGTACTGTCAAATATCTCTGAATAGGGAAACAGATTTGGCTCAACTAATAGAGCATCCATCTACCACATGGGGGGTCCAGGGTTCAAACCCAGGGCCTCCTGATCCATGTGGTGAGCTGGTCCATGCGCAGTGCTGAAGCATGCAAGGAGTGCCATGCCATGCAGCAGTGTCTCCCGTGTAGGGGAGGCCCATGCACAAGGAGTATGCCCTATAAGGAGAGGCCCACACAAGAAAAAGTGCAGCCTGCCCAGGAGTGGCGCCACACACACAGAGAGTTGCAGCAGCAAGATGACACAAAAAAAGAGACACAGATTCCTGGTGCCACTGACAAGGATGCAAACGGACACAGAAGAACACACAGCGAGTGGACACAGACAGCAGACAATGGGTGGGGGGGGGGAGGAGAGAGAAATAATTAAAAAGTAAATCTTTAAAGAAAAAATATTTTTGAATAAACAATTTTTAAATGTTTTTGGCCATTTGAAAAATACTGCCAGGAAGCGGAGGTGGCTCAAGCAATTGAGCTCCCACCTACAAGCTGGGAGGTCCTGGGTTTGGTTCCTGACGCCTCCTAAAAGGAAGATGAACAATGAGCACAAACGACAAAGGGGTAGGGAGAAATAAATAAATAAAATAAATCTTTAGGGGGCAAAAGGTACTGAGAAGTGGAGAGACGTAGCTCGATTGTTGAGCACCTGCCTCCCACATACAAGGTCCTGGGCACAATTCCTGGTACCCCTTAAAAAAAAGTACCGCCAACCTACTACTTGTATGTTCAAACAGTCACTTTGTGCTGAGAATTAAGAACCCTAAACCCTAAAATGTCTAACTTCACACAATCTGGTTACAATTGAAGGATTTACTATTTGTCTAAATTACACAGGAATATTTATTAATCAGCACCTACTACAAAAAGAATTACAGAAAAAAAGGGACTTCACAAAAATACACTAAAATATTTGACAATTTCATGCAGGAACTGCCAGAGTTTTAGTGCTCAATATTTAATAGTACAATTGACCAAGGTCCAAGATGTGAAGTTATCACTTTCAAAAAAATGGGGGAAAAAATCACTCTGAAGACTAACAATATAGTATATGACAAGAATGCACACTTTGTAATATAAAACCATGTACACATAATAGGTGCAAAAAGCCATTTGGTCTTCTCTCGGCTTGTCAAAATGATGTTCCAGATTTCAGTGTAAATTAGCAACTTTCAGCTCTTCAGCGAGGCAGGAATCTCGTTTTCTCCTTCCGGTTCTTCCACCCCAGCCTGCATCACGAGGTGCAGATGGTCCACGTGGCTACTCACACCATCAGTTCTTCCCACGAGCGGGTCAGACCCACGCTGAGAGGGAGCCTGCACCTGCGGCGGGCGGGTCAGCGCCCCCAGGAGAGCTGCTGCATGGTCCCGGGTCAGTCTCAGCCACCTGCTGGGTTCCCAGCCTGGCAGTGAAGTCTCAGGCCGTCACCTACACTTCCGTTTGTTCAATCAATATACTATTATTATGCGATAGTTAAAAATCAAAGTTAAAGCAAGAAAACCCAGGACGGAAAAAAGAATCAGAATTGTAAATAAAGACAGGATAAATAAAAATACAGAAAAGTTCTGTGGGAGCCACTGAGGAGCCTGGGGCCAAAGGAAAGCTCAGAGGCTGGGAGGTGGGGACGAGGCGCGGGTGAAGGCCGTCCAGGGAGAGGACGCCGAGGGGGGAGGACGGCTGAGAAACGCCCTCGGGAAACGCCAACCCTGCGGGAGGAAAAAGGGCGGCAAAGGGGAAGGAGGCCAGGAGAAAGGGGCATGATGGAGGCAGGGGGATGTCCCGAGGAGGATGTGGTGGAGATAGAGGAGCCGCAGAGAGGTCAACATAGATACGGTAAAAAAAAAAAAAAAAAAAAAAGATAAGGTCCTCCAAAATGTGGAAAAAAAACAAGACAAAAAAAAAAATGATAAGGTCTACAACTACAAACCATCCTCTGGGCTAGCAAGTGTTGCCAGGTCTTCCCCAAAGGGGTAGGGCTGGGAAGACTGGGCAGACACTGTCCCCAATGCCTCCGGAAGCTGGAGAGAAAGGCAAGAAAAATAAAATAAAATAAAAAAATTAAAAACTAAATGAAATTTAAAAACAAAAGGGAGATGGGCAAGAGGGTATTAGAAGGAAGGGTGTGGCTGAGGAGGTCCCCGGGAGGTGGCAGGGGACCTTGGCACAGGGGAAGGGGTGTAATTTTAGAGATTCCAGTTCCCCTGGGTTCTGAGGGGAAAACGAAGCTCGGCCAGGGAGCTAAGTAAATCAGAAGCTGGGAGTGTCCCCAGGGAGTCTGTTTTCCCCTGCGAGCAGGAGAGGGAGCCCTAAGGGCTCTCCAGAAGAAAAGCCTTGGAAGAGATGCCAGGGAGGCGACCAGCGGCTTCTGGAAGGTTCCCCGGCGGCGCCCAGAGCCAGAGCGGCTGGAGTCCTGCATGTCTGGCTCTCTCTCCCGCAGGCCAGCCTCCCCAGGGAGGAGGGGGCGGCCTGGGCCTGGACCAGCAGGAGAGGAGGGGTGCAGTGCCGGGGGGCTCCTGCCTGCGGCCGGCTGGGCCGAGGGGCTGGCTCCTGAGCCCGCGTGAGGAGAGGGGGGTTCTCAGGCCGGCTTCGGGGAGGCACAGCCGAGGCTCTCTGACTCCGTCCCCGAGCCCAGGAGGCCGGGGTCGCCTCAACTCTGCGTGCGGGGGCCAGCGGGCCAGGTGTGGCCTGGCGAGGGGCGAGGCGCCAGGGTTCCCTCCTGGTATTTGGGTAAAGTCCTGAGCAGCCTCCTGGAACCAGCAGGATGGAAGCGGCCACGCGGGTAAAGGGAACTTCCCTCTACCCATCGTCCCCGCTACCGAGGGTGCAGATGCACCCAGGACCCGCGGGCCCGGGCAGGCTCGGATGCGGAAGAGGCCAAGGATCCTTCCAGGCAGCCGGGGGCCCGGCGCACAGCTGGTCCTGGCCGCGGCCGCCTCCCACCCCTTCCTGGCCCTTGCCCTGCTCTGCTAGGTTGCGGGGGGCTCATCCTGCAGGCTCTGCTAGCGGGTGCTCGTGGGCGGCTCCGGACTCAGGAGGACTTGGGGGGGGGCAGTTTCCCAGGCCTGCTGTGTCAAAAGACCAGCAATAGGGTGGCTCAAGACAACAGAAATTCCTCCTTTCCCAGTCCTAGAGGCTAGGAGTCTGAAATCAAGGTGTCAGCAGAGCTGTGCTCTCTGGAAGTCTCTAGAGAAGAATCTTCCTTGCCTGGCCCCCACTCTGAGTTCCTTGGCTCGTGGCAGCACCAAGCAGTCTCTGTCTACGTCTCCCGGGGAACTTCCTTCTTAGAAGGACTACAGTTAGATTGAATTAAAGGCCCACCCAGATAAACAGTGACCTCATTTGAACTTGCCTAATCCCATCTGAAAGGCCACACCTTCCTGTCCCTCCCTGCCTCGAACTCTGTGGCAGTCACTGCCTCTGGAATTGAACTGCTAGGGGACAAGGAAGGAAGAGAAACAATTTTTACTGTCTTTTTAAAAATACATATTTATTTTATTTCTCCCCATCCTCTCGTGTGCATTTGCTGTGCCTGTTTGTTGTGTGTTGGTCTTCTTTTGAGGAGGCACCAGGAACCAAGCCCGGGACCTCAGATGTGGGATGGAGGCGCCTAATCGTTTGATCCACCTCTACTCCCTGCTTTGTTGTGTCTCTCATTATGTTTTCCTCATGCCTCTTGTTGTGTCAACTTGCTGTCTTGCTCGTCTTCTTTAGGAGGGACCAGGAACTGAACCTGGGACCTTCCATGCGATAGGCGGGAGCTCAATTGCTCAAGCCACATCCACTTCCCTCCTGCTTTCTTTTCTTGGAAGCCCTCCCCTCCCTTGGCTTCCAAAATGCCCCTCTTTCTAGCTTGGCTTCTGCCTCTGGGCCTTCCTCTTCCACCCGCTTTGGGACTGGAGCCAGCTCTGCTTCTTCCCATGCAGGCTGCTCTTCTGGACAAGTTCCTCAGCCCATGCGTGTCCACCCCCACTACAATTGCCGCCCCAGGGAGGATTCCTCCACCTGCAGGTCCAGGCTGCCTTTTTCTTATGCTTGGCCTTGCAGAGCCAATTGCGGCCCCTCCCCACCTGAATACCCTTCACACACCTCAAACTCAACATGCCCACCACTCAGTTCATTAGCTTTCCCCCAAACCTGCAGCCCTTTTGCTCCATTTACATATATACCATCAATAAAAATAGAAATAAGTTATCCTTCTCCCTCCCTGGCCAAGTCACCAAGTCTATCAATAATAATGATGGCATATATTTACTGAGGGCCCTCAAAAAAACACATGTATTGCCGCAATCCTCATAGTAACTCAAAAGGTAGATTCTATTATTACCCCATTTTATAGAGAAATTTAGGTAACAGGGCAGGGTTTCAATTTGAGTCCCTAGCTCCTCCACTTACAAGCTGTATGATCTGGACAAGTTACTTTACCTCTCCACGCCCCAACTTCTTAAAACAGTGCTAATACCTATTTTTGTAAGGTTGTTTTGAATATTAAATGAGTTGCTATGTACGGCACTAGTACAGTGGCTGTCACTTAGTGTGATATAATTATTAGGTGTGACTATTTTTCTGCCCCAAACTGAGCAACTCCAAAGCAACACCCTTGAACACTAAGCTATACAGGCTCTCTCTGCTGCTTATTCTATCCTAAATCTTCATTCATTTGTTTAACAAATAATTTTCAATACCACTTTGCCAGGCCATGCTTAGATGCCAGGAATACAACAGAGAACAGTTTGTGTCTCATCAAGGGGGAAGTGGACAGATAAACTATGAAGAGACCAAAAAAAAAAAAAAAAAACAAAACAGGCAGAGATAAGAACCTGCAGAAGATTAATTTGGGTTAACAAAATAAGGATTCTCTGGGTGGCACCTTACAATGGAGATCTGAATGACAAGGGGTTAGCCAAGGTAAAATTTCTAGAATTCATCCATGTCTCTCTATCGGGACCACTACTCATCTCTCCAGTCTCTTCCCAGGGGTGCCCTAAACTTGCTGTGCCAAACTGCTTGCAAACACTGATGGTCTTACTCCACCATGCCTTGCTCATGCTGTTCCATCTGCCCCTCAACACCTGGAAAGTGATCTCTTTGTCCCCATTCTATAGAGTCCAAAGCATCAACTTCCTAGGGGGCTCTCCAGAGGTCGTCAGAATCCAGGGTACAGACCACAGAACTAGCCCCAACCCCTCACTGTGCCCAGGGAACCCCAGGAGTACGCCAGCAAGAACTGCAAAATAACCTGATTGCTCACAAGAATTCCCATGGGCCCTTATTAAAACGCAAAATCCTGGGCCCCAACCACACCTCTTTATTAGAATCTCCAGGGGAAATTCTTAACATCAGTTCAGGTGGGGAAAGGTTGTCACAGGCATCCTGGCTTTGTACGAACAATTAGGTACCATATGCCCAGGTATATCCTAGGCAGGCTCTAAAATAGAAGTTAAGTGCTTTGGTTTGTTAATTGGCACCAATTATCATTTAAGTTCCACTCACAAAGGAACCCACCCGAATAAGTGACAAAATCACAATGCAACGACAAGTGCCTCTGCCATGGAGGAAACATCTCCTTTGGCTCTTTATACCTGCTTCCAAGCCACCTTGCCACAGGCCTTTCAGCCGTCATATTTTAATGGGTGCTTTAGCCACAATTAACAAGGAGGGAATTTGCTAGGTGGTCAAAGAGCCAGTCCTGTGGTCCCCCTGTCCAGGTTCCTCCTCTCCCTATACCCGTTAGAAAATTCTGTGACCGCCAGAAAGTTCTCTGAGCTTGTTCTGTTCCCCATCAGAGGAAACACCTACCGCACGAGGTTACTGTGCGATTAAATGTCTGTGCCCTGCTCGGCAGCGCGTGAACACGGTCGGCCTCACAAACACATGCACTGTCTTTACTAACGTCTTTCAGGGGGTGGCTGCAGGCCCGGGACCCGGGGAAGAAGCACCTGCAGCCAGGAGTAGGTTTCTGACCCCAAGTCCGTCCGAGGGCGGGAGAAGGGGGACAGCGGAAAGGGATAGTGTGAACCAGGTGGCCCCTGAACTCCAAAGGGCTCGGGGCCATCAGTAGGAATATGCTGGAACTCCTCTTTCAGCGTAGAGTGCAGGCCGCAGACGCGTCGCCGGGTTCCGCAGCCCGGGACCACCAGGGTCCTGAGCCCCTGGGCCAGGCGACACGAGGCGCCAAAATTTCCCGTCTCACGGCGCAGGCGCGGCGAGTGCGGGCCGCGCAGGAGCTCTGGGACCCGCGCTCCACCGCCCAATCAGCGCAGACCAAGCACAAAGCGAGTCCCGCCTCCAGGACGCCGCCACCAGCCCCTCCCCCTCCCCCGGCCGCCGCGGCCTTCCCACTCCCGCCCGCGCCCCGCCCCGCGCTGCTCTCGGATACGGGCTCGCGATTGGTCCGTAGGCAGGGCGCGAGCGCTGGTTGGTTGAGACGCAGTCACGAGGGCGGCGTCGTCGCCTTTCCAGAGGCGATTACTGGGCAGGCTCAGTCTTTCGCCTCAGTCTCGAGCTCTAGCTGGCAGCCAAGGGGCGCGCTCCGGGATCTTCGGAAGCCGCGGCCGCCATCGACGTCGCTTGGGTTCCTCTGGGCTCATCTGCGCCACTCGTCAGCCCCACACTCCGCCGTCATAAGCCGCCATCATGGTGAAGCTCGCGAAGGTAAAAGGCCTTGCCTGCGCAAGGACGCCCGGCGCCGTCTGCCTTGCGAGGAGCGCGCGCGCGCGCGGCGCCGCGAGGAGGGCCTACGCGCCTTCCCAGGCGCGTTCGAGAGTCGCCTGGCTGAGTGAAGTCTCGCGCGAAGAGCGGGGCGGTCTCGCGGTTTGGGGCTGCATGGCGGCGAGGTGAAGCACTTCAGCAGGTGCTGGGTTGGCGAGGGCGGCGGTGTAGGACTGCGGGGTTGAGCGCGGGGAGGGGGCGCTGGGCCTCGGGGCGGAGGCATGAGGCCAAACTCCTGCGACGCGCGCGAACTGGGCCCCGCCTCCTGACGCACTTGGCCGGGTTACGCGCGCGGCCCGCCACGTGGGCCCCCACCGCGTGGGGCAGGGGCTTTATGGAGGGGGCTCGGTCCTAGGGCGGGGAGCGGTGGGGTTGAGTTGAACCGAAGGCCTGACGGGCAACTTTGCCCCGGTAAGGTGGGCGGACACGTGGTGAGTTGCGGAGGAGGCGTTGTGCGTGCTTCCTGCGCACATGGTGGCCCTCGAGGTACCCCACGTGGTTTTGAGTCCGGGCGAGAAGAGTGGAAGAAAGTGCCAGGATTTACTAGGGTTTTGGGGGGGGGGGGGGGTATTTTCCCTAGGGTGAAGGGCTATGAATTGTTGGCTGGAAAACGTCCATTTGCAAGCTAATGTGTTATTAAAACACTGAGTATGCAGTGTAATATGCGGAGCTGAAAGTAGTGTTTTCACAAAGGAGGTGTGGTTCAGGAAGACATAAAAGAAAATAACCTTTTTGTTCCAGTGTGGATTTTCTGTCCGTAAAATCTGACAGGAAGAATGGGTGGGAGGTTGAGATTCCTCCTGTCTTTAGTTGCCACCAAGAATGGTGACAGTGTTGACGATTTTTAAGTTGTGGTATTAACTGAAGTGGATTTCAGTATTTCACTATGGAGAATGGCATGAAATAGCAAAGAAGGAATAATGTGCTAATTGTGTTTGTTTTAGGCTGGTAAAAACCAGGGCGACCCCAAGAAAATGGCTCCTCCCCCAAAGGAGGTAGAAGAAGATAGTGATGATGAGGAAATGTCAGAAGATGAAGATGACAGCAGTGGAGAAGAGGTAATTAACTAAGTCTAGAAATACCTTGAAATATGAAATCCAGAGTAAAACCGGAGGTGTTGGATATCTGGAAATACTGGCAAAAAAATTTATGTTAACTCATATGACCTGAAGTGGTTAATGTCACACAAGCTCTTTTTGACATTTCAAAGTAATATTTGGGTAATAATATAAATATGAGTCATGACCCAAAAGAAGACCCTAGGGACTTACATGACACTTTTTAAATGGGCCCGCTGCTGGGCCAGATTGTGCTATGCTGTGTTAAATGATTTTCTCATTTCAACACGTTAGTCCCACTTGCTAGATGAGAAACAGTTGGGACAAGTTTGTTGACAGCAGAGTATTCAGGCCTGAGTATTTTCCCTCTTGCCTCCAAGCAGGATTAATCCGTATCTGTATTCTATTGTATATAAGTTTCATAGCACCAAGAACAGGGTGTTGTAAATATCTTTGGTGGGGATTGAGGTCTGTTACCTCCCTTGGAGTTAACAGTGACCCTGTTAGCATCCTTGGCTACTCTTTACTCACTGTAGAGACAACAAATCTCTGCTTCTGCTCAGATTTCTTGTTTAGTATTTTTATCTATTAAATAATACTGATGTGCTAACTTTGGATTGGTATATATAGTTTTGCCAGGGCGTATTGTTTAGTCTGTTTACTAATTTCTTGATCTCTGGTCATAGCAGTAGACTTTTCAAAGAGCTCTATACCATTAACTCACCATAGGAGCCACAAATAATGTAGTAACAGATAACACTAGTAGCATTTTATGTGCAAGACACTTCTAAGTAGTTAATATATATCAACTTGTTATATCATTAGAACAATATGGAATGTTAGCACTATTTCCAGATGAGAAAGTTGAGGCTTAAGTGTTGAGAAAGGGTGCTTGGGTATTTTACCTTAACTAAGAATGAGGGCCAAATTAACATATGTAGACATGTGGTGAGATCCTAGATTCTTTAAAAGGACCCTAATGCATGTAGTCTTGAACCAGAGACATTGTCAGAAATTGGCACTCATCTGTGGGACCATGGCTGCCTTTATTTTCCAGGTTGTCATCCCTCAGAAAAAAGGCAAGAAGGCCATGACAGCTCCAGCCAAGAAGGTGGTTTCCCCAACAAAAAAGGCTGCCATTGCCACACCTGCCAAGAAAGCAGCTGTCACCCCTGGCAAAAAAGCAGCAGCTGTACCTGCCAAGAAGATGGCTACACCAGCCAAAGCAGTAGCAACACCTGGCAAGAAGGGAGCCATGCCTGGCAAGGCAGCTGTAGTGGCAACCTCTGGTAAGAAGGGAGCTGTGGCCCCAGCCAAGGGGGCAAAGAATGGCAAGAATGCCAAAAAGGATGACAGCGATGAGGAAGAGGATGAAGATAGCGAGGAAGAGGATGACGATGAGGATGAAGATGAATTTGAGCCAGCAGTGATGAAAGCAGCAGTTACTGCTTCTGCCTCAGAGGACGAGGATGATGACGAGGATGAAGATGACGACGACGACGATGAGGAAGACGATGATGATGACGAAGATGGTAAGGAGTTCCCTTGGTAGTTCTTGGGCTTCTGGCTGTACGACACCATAGGTGAGGTTCTGGGAACAGCTCTACATACTCCTGTGGCAACCTGAAGTTAGATAATCTTTGCAGGCAATCTAGGCTAGTTGTGGTGCCTAGGTTTAATTACCCATGCAGAATTGCCCCTGAGAAAATGCTTATGTGTGCCCAACAGCACATTCTTAAGAGTATTCATGATGTAGTGTTTTGCTTCCAAAGAACCTGTTAATTTTTGCCATTAACACATGGTGGCATTGGCAGGACTGCATTTCTTTGTTTTTTAGATTTTCCTAGTGTTGGTTCTGAGGGTGTTCTCTGAGTTTCTGATGAAGTAGCTTGTTTTTCATTTAGACTCTGAAGAAGAAGCTATGGAGACTACACCAGCCAAAGGGAAGAAAGCTCCTGCAAAAGCTGTTCCTGTGAAAGCCAAGAGCATGGCTGAGGATGAAGAGGACGAAGATGAAGAAGATGATGACGACGATGAAGAGGAAGAGGATGAGGAAGATGATGAGGACGATGATGACGATGAAGAGGAGGAGGAGGAAGAGGAGGAAGGTGATCAAATTACTTTTGAAGTACTCTGACTGGATTTGTTTAAAGGAAGGCACTTCGGTATGTATGGGTACTCATTGATAGATTGTTTTAAATCTTATTTCAGAACCTGTCAAAGAAGCACCTGGAAAACGAAAGAAGGAAATGTCTAAACAGAAAGCAGTGCCTGAAGCCAAGAAACAGAAAGTAGAAGGTAATTTGAGAATTTGGGGAGGGGGGGCCAGGCTCTGGGGAAGGAAGTATGAGCACAAATGATGAACAAGAAAGGGACTTAATACTGAGACCTGATGTTACATTGTGATACTGATGAGCTGTTTAGAAAACTCTTATAGTGGAAATTAACTTAGCTCCATAGGCTAATTTGAATTCCTTTTTGTGTACAGCATTAGAAACGACAGCTTTCAATTTATTTGTCGGAAACCTGAACTTCAACAAATCTGCTCCTGAATTAAAAACGGGGATCAGTGACCTTTTTGCTAAAAATGATCTTGCTGTTGTGGACGTCAGAATTGGTGTGTCTAGGTAAGTAACATGTCTTTGGGGAACTTGGATTACAGTATTTCACTGCATATTACATGTGGGTCTGCGGGTGCTTTTTCTACTCCACTTTTTGGAAGGATAGGATTGCCATCACCTACTAGGCAAAAATGAGAAATGAATATGTAAAAGTTTTCAAAAAGCTTAGGTGTTAACAAAGTGTAAGTCGTTAGTGTCCTATTTTCAGAACTTCAAAATTGAAATATCTATGAATAACCTTTACTTTTTTTTTTTTTTTTAAGAATTTGATGCATATATTCTTGGAATTGATCTAAAACTGTTAGACCCAGGTAGTCATAGGAGTCTCATTTTAAAGTTCAAGCAGCTTCATTTGTGAGGATTATCAGCTCTTACTGTCACTGTTACTAGTAGTAGGTGAGCTTGCATCAGGTCTTGCTACTTAGACCTTGCTGTGTAGCTACAATTTGCAGAGCTTTGAATTTTATAACTACTTCAAGTGCTTTTTATGTAATTTTTAGTTGCAACATCACATTAGTGTTGCTGTTTGCTCAGGGTTGTGTATTGTGTTACTTGATTTTTTACCTGTAACCTTCTGTTCCTTTTGCTTTAAAGGAAGTTTGGCTACGTGGATTTTGAATCTGCTGAAGACCTGGAAAAAGCCTTGGAGCTCACAGGTTCAAAAGTCTTTGGCAGTGAAATTAAATTAGAGAAACCAAAGGGAAAAGACAGTAAGAAAGGTATGTATTCCTTCAAGAGATGGGTGATACTGATGGGTAACTTGCTCATTGGTAGGTATGCATTTAGGGAGCAGTCTGATGTGGTTAAGAGCAGGATTTAGGAGCTACATTGCCAAGGCAAGTGACTGAACCTTTTTCTCTTGGTTTCCTTAAATGTTGTGAGGATACTGTGATTATTTGACATCATTTGCTGGTATAAATTTCATGAGTGAGGCAAGTAAGGATAGTCTTTTTTAAAAATAATTGATTATATGATCTACATGAATATATCGGTTATTAAATATTTGTCTATAATTCATACTTTGTTCACATTCTGCAGCCATACTGAGCTTGTAGTCATTACCACTTAAGATCTTGAATGTTCTTTGTGTACTCTTTTTGGCCTTATTGTGGAGTACTTAAAATTTTTTACTGGACAGGTCCCCAGTTAACTTTTTGTATCCTTTTTCTCTAGAAAATCTTGCCATGTTTTAAATTGTGTGTTTTCATGGCCTTTTTAATTCAGAATGATAGAACACTTATTCAGGGTTGAACTCTCTGTGCAGTATAGTTTGGCAGTTGTGTTGGTACAGAGGAACCAAGTGTGTTCTGCCCCCCCCGCTGCATCTCCATACTTGGCACAAGGCCTTGCACATATAGGATCTCATATTTGTTGAGTGGAGCTGTTTTCTTTACTCTGAAAAATCTTGGGGGATTTGTTGTTTTTTGTCTTTTAAACTATGCTGTTCGTTGTTTTTATCTAGATCGAGATGCCAGAACACTTTTGGCCAAAAATCTGCCTTACAAAGTCACTCAGGATGAACTAAAAGAAGTGTTTGAAGATGCTGTGGAAATCAGATTAGTCAGCAAGGATGGGAAGAGTAAAGGGTATGCTTACTAACAAAAGTTGTAAAACTTATCTGTACTTCCTTGATTTGAGGAGAATGTCAGCTCAACTTTTCTTCTCAATTGCAGGATTGCTTATATTGAATTTAAGACAGAAGCTGATGCAGAAAAAAACTTGGAAGAAAAGCAGGGAACAGAGATTGATGGGCGATCCATTTCTCTGTACTACACGGGAGAGAAAGGGCAAAGCCAAAGTCAAGACTTTAGAGGTGGAAAGAACAGCACTTGGAGTGGTAAGACTATCGGCTTCTACAAGGTTTTGGAATTGGACACAGATTCCAATTCCTTTGGGACTTGGTACTTTATAACGACTCATTAATTAGATATAGCTGAAGATCAAGCAGGGTGTAGCTAAATTTGTAGTAATTCCATCATTTGAGTGAGAATTGTGAAGTCATTTTGCATTGGAATGTACTTGTGAAATCTGACTTGAAATGAATTGATCCACATGGGTTTTATAGTTGTGATATTCTAGGGAGACAAACTGTAGTCTGCTTCTTACATAAGAACGTGAACGGGAGAAAGGCCATAATATATGTTAAAGGGATTCAGTTTGTTAAGTAACAGGAGGTGTTCTTGAATAAGTTATCAGCCATGACTGAAGTTGGAACCTGTTTCAGAGTGTTAAGAATGGCATTTCTTTATAGGTGAATCAAAAACTCTGGTTTTAAACAACCTCTCCTACAATGCAACAGAAGAAACTCTTCAGGAAGTATTTGAAAAGGCAACTTCTATCAAGGTGCCCCAGAACCAAAATGGCAAATCTAAAGGGTAAAAAATTAACATAGTATCAATTATGAGCCATAAATTAGGGGAATGGCTTGCATGGGTCAAAAAAAAAACCAAGCTCTTTTCCTGGTCAACAGCAGAAACAGAATGGTATGAAATATCTTAGTATCTACTTGGGCAAAAGTGCTTGGTGACATCCAGTATGATGGGGGAGATACATACTTGATAACTTAGAATGCTAAGTATTTGACTTCATTCTCAGGTATGCATTTATAGAATTTGCTTCATTTGAAGATGCTAAAGAAGCTTTAAATTCCTGTAATAAAAGAGAAATTGAGGGCAGAGCGATCAGGCTGGAGTTGCAAGGGCCCAGGGGATCACCTAATGCAAGAAGCCGTAAGTTGCTGTTGTGATGATGTGACTGGGGGGTGGCACTCGCTAGTACTCGCTGAAAGTTATTTTTTTTTCATGCTGGCATCTTTACATTCACCCCCAAACCTAGAGGTAAATATTTTTCTGTTGCTCCTGAGTAAAAAATACTGGATATGATGACTGATTATCTGAGAAATAATTGATGAAATCACAAGAAATTCCTCTAGATAGTCAAGTTCTGATCCAGGTATCTTCACATCAGAGCAGCACCTTGGCCTGTGACATGCTGCCCTGTGTGGTATTTGTTGGGGCATTCTTCTCTTGTTGGGACTGTCCTGCTTTCCACAAAGTTCGAGATGGGATCGTAACCACTGCACCAGTGATTGTAGATAGTGCAAACTCTGGGTAGGTGTTAGTAGGAGTCCTTTTCCTTAATTTAGCACTAGTTCTCTAGCTAAATTGCCATTTGCTGCTTTCTGGTATATGTATACTTTCTTGAAAAGCTGTTTTCAGCTAAGACAATTCTTGGCCTCTAGTGCTATACTAGGCATTGTGCAGATTTGGTATCTGGTCAGTATGCATGATTTCAAATATGTGAGGTGTAATTTTTGTTTTCTCCCCTCCCCCAGAGCCATCCAAAACCTTGTTTGTCAAAGGTCTATCTGAGGACACCACTGAAGAGACATTGAAGGAGTCATTTGATGGCTCCATTCGTGCCAGGATAGTCACTGACCGGGAAACAGGATCTTCCAAAGGGTAAGGGATGGATGGTGCAGTGATGGCTCCCAGCGTGGTAGGGTCTCCATTCTGTCTAGAGACGTGTCTTCTCATTGAGCTCCTTTCTGTCAGTTGGTGGCAGTTTATGGATTCGCACGAGAAGAAGAGACAATTCACAGAGCTAGCCTTGTTTTACCTTCTGTCTTCAGAGGTATATTTTGCTGCTTTGTGATACATTTTTCTGCAGTTCGAATTGTCAGTAAAACCCATTTCCATTTTTCATGGGAAGCTACTCTGTTAATTCAGTGTGTAGAAACTAAGGCTAGTTTCTTTGGGATTACTATCCGACAGATGAGGTTACCTTTGGTGCACATTCAGTATATGTTTGCTTCTAATCACTGGTGTATCCTTTTTGATGTTTCAGGTTTGGTTTTGTAGACTTCAACAGTGAGGAAGACGCCAAAGCTGCCAAGGAGGCCATGGAAGATGGTGAAATTGACGGAAACAAAGTTACTTTGGACTGGGCCAAGCCTAAGGGTGAAGGTGGCTTTGGGGGTCGTGGTGGAGGCAGAGGAGGATTTGGAGGCCGAGGTGGTGGCAGAGGAGGCCGAGGTGGATTTGGTGGTGGCAGAGGCCGAGGAGGTTTTGGAGGTAAGGAGAGTGGCAGGCCTCGGTCTGTGTTGGGGCTCCCTGCATTAGTCCCCATGTTGTTAGTCACTGGGGAGGAAGACTGAAGAACTTGAGTGATAGGATGCCTTTTCTTTCTTTAGGGCGAGGAGGGTTCCGAGGAGGCAGAGGAGGAGGAGACCACAAGCCACAAGGAAAGAAGACGAAGTTTGAATAGTTTCTTCTGTCCCTGTCTATCCCTCTTCCGTTTGAAAGAAAGGACTCTGGGGTTTTTACTCTGTTACCTGATCAATGACAGAGCCTTCTGAGGACATTCCAAGACAGTATACAGTCCTGTGGTCTACTTGGAAATCTGTAGAGATAACATTTCAAGGGAGATGCCCTGTTGGTTTTGACTGGATATTCATATAAACTTTTTAAAGAGATGAGTGATAGAGCTAACCCTTATCTGTAAGTTTTGGATTTATATTAAGTTTCATCCCATGTACAAAACCATTTTTTTCCTACGAATAGTTTTTTGCGTTGGGGGGTGTAAAGGAAAGCAGAATGTTTTATCATGATTTTTGCTTCAGTGACTTTGGGACAAATTAAAAGTCCTAAACTCTGGTGCCAGACTTGTTTCCTAATGTTTCTCCTGGAATTGCATCTCACTGAGATGAGGCAAAGCCCTGGATGAGCCGCCAGCTCTGCCACTCCAGATCCACCTTACCTGTAATGGAAATACTCGATGCATTGGTTTCTTCGAGTATCTCAGCCACTTGGGACTTGGGTGAGATGGTGGTGGGGTGACCCATCTCCTGCAGGCCTGTGTGTGCTCTGACAAGAGGCTTGTCGGGCATCCCTGTGGCCCCTCCTGCTAGCCTGCCTGAGCATTCAGGTGTCCTGAGCAAGCCCTCTGAAAAAGCTGCCAGGGCTTGTTGGCCAGGTCCCCTGCTGTGCGTTGAGTATCAGCTTGGGGATTTGCAATGACCGCAATAAATCATGAATAATGCGGCAGAGGGCTTGATGGAGAAGTGAGGCTTTCTCCTGGGGCAGCATCAACCCTGGAGGTGGGCCTGGCATTTTTTATGCAACCTCTAGCAATGCTGAACTGGAGAAAAAACTGTTGGCTTCAAAACTGTACACATGTATGTAATTGTTTGGTGGTGTTAAGCACCTCACTTCTAGACCTTGAGAGAGGTCTGGGTTAAGGTTATTAACAGTATGAATTTATTGAAAACCAATGCCTGAAATGGTTGGTACAGAGCCTAATTGTAAATCCAAGGCCGTCAAGTCGGAAAACCTCAGAATTTGTGATTGCCTATTCTAACCAGAGTGAAAAGTACAAAGTGACACTTGTGGTGAAGTGTGGTCACCTGCCACTTGCCAGCCTTTCCGAGTAACTTACCACACTCAAGTATGGGAGGCTGACAACCAATGTAGGTATGGTGCTTCTAGGGAGAATAGCCGTCCAAGGGCAGTCCTCCAGTCCAGCTTACCAACTACAATGAGCCCTTGACAGTTTTCAAGATGATTCACAGACTGCTTCAATTGAAGCCCATCAAAGACTACATAGATCAACTCCATTAGTTCAAATTAGGCTGAGTAGAGCCAATACTTTTAAGGTATGGATTAGTGTCACGAGTCTTCCAAATTGAACTTGAGGCCTGTAAGACTCCCCTTGTTGGGGTCTCCTGGGACCACATTAGATTTAAGGGTAAACTTGGTGGCCCCAGTGCCTTACCCATTGCACTGTGCGCCCTTTTTGGGCACTTAAACGACTTCTATTAGCTAAGCTTGAAAGAAGCCATTGGTCAAGTAGGAACATGAGTCAGGTCAAGTAGGAACACCAGTTCAAGTCCCATGGCCTGTGTGCAGTGTTTGGATGGCTGGGAGTGAGAGGGCTTTATTACAGGGAACTCTTAACTGGAAGGCTTTCCCTGGTAGTGCTGGCTGGCCCACAGGATTTTGTGGCTGAAGGTTTGCATTTTAAGGGATATGAATACCCACCCTGCCGCTGCATTTGCTCCCATACAGTAATAATGCCAGGCATTATCTTGGCCCTTCAAAACTAGTGCAAAGCAAGGGTAAAACTTAAGGGTTTCTGCTGCCTTCCTGTGTAAGGAGAGCCATCCCGCCCTGGGGTTCTTTCTTTAGGGTGGTGTGGTGACTTGCTGTGGAGTTGAAATGAGTATTGAGCGTGTTAACTTGCAGGCTCAGGAGGGGTCGCTAGGCCTTGCATTAGGGACAAATCCTGAAGGTGCGCTAATTTTAAATCTGGTTGCCGTTTTGGTGGCTTTAGCAGCCATTTTAGAAAAGGGATCAGTTCCCTTCAGCAAATGGTTGGTGCTACAGTTTTCATCTTTCCACCAGGTGGCAGCATGAGTCTGTAAAAGAATGTGGAAACCCCTGAGGGGGAGGTGTCTGGAGAGAAGCCTGTAGATCTAGTTTCAGGTCAGGGGCCTAGAGTCTAGGAAGTCTGCTCACCTACCACCCTTCAAGAGACGCTGCTGAACCCCAGAAAAGCTGCCAGTTGGATTCTAGAATGAAGAGTTGCTGAAAGCAAAAGGACATAGGACAAGCATTGAGCTGCCTCATTTATCAATGCTTGGTCCACTCACTGTGCCCTTGTACCTCATGCCTCTTTCTCCTCTGAGTAAAGTGTCAGGGTTTCCCTCATCCAAAAAGAGCTGGTTCTCTGGCCCTGCACCCTAGGTGTTCCTTGTCCCCCTCCATTGCTATACCCTTGAGCTACTTTTTAAGATTTATTTTTTTTATTGCATACCTCCCTTGTTTGCTCGCTGTCTGCTCTCTGTCAATACACTGCTGTCTGCTCATCTTTTTTTCAAAGATTTTTAAAAATTTGTTTCTCCTTTCCTGCCCCCCACCCCCACCCCCAGTTGTCTGTTCTCTGTGTTCGTTTGTTGTGTGTTGTGTCTGCCTGTATTGTCAGCAGCACCCGGAATCCTTACGGGGCACACACCTTGTGCGTGCCGCTCCCCTATGCAGGGGGTATCCCTGCGCGGCACAGCACTCCTTGTGTGCATCAGCACTGCATATGGGCCAGCTCATCACACGTGTCAGGAGGCCCTGGGTTTGAACCTTGGACCTCCTATGTGGTAGGCAGACACCCTATCCATTGGGTCAAATCCGCTTCCCTCATCTCTTTAGGAGGCACAGGGAACTGCAACTGGGACCTCCCATGTAGGAGGGATGTGTTCAGTCGCTTCAACCATCTCAGCTTCCTACTTTGTTGTCTCATTGTCTTCCTTCTTTGTGTCTGTTCCATCAGCATGCCACTCCTGCCTATGGCGCCAGTTTGTTGTCTTGCTTGTCTTTTCCAGGAGGCATCAGGAACTGAACCAGGACCTCCCATGTAGGTGGGAGCTTAGTTGCTTGAGCCACATCCACTTCTTGACCTAACTTCCTTGCTCCCAACTATGCTAACCCAGGGTGCCAGTGATTAAAAGTTGCCAAATCCTTGGTAGGTCTTCCATTTTTCACCTGAGTGCCTGCAGCATCTGATGAACAACCCTCCTTCCTGCCTGAAACTGGCCTCCCTTCACCTTTGGCAACTTGGGTAGTCCTCTTGAGAGTGGTGGCTCCCTGACAACAGGTGAGGCCTGGAAGGAAGGAAAAGAGCAAATTCTCAAGGTTTAGGGTCTTTCAACAGACTAACTGCATCCGATTAACAGCTGCACGCCAATGGCTGTCTCCCACCATTCGGGTAACCTACTTCCTGTGGAGGAATGAGAGGCCAGGGGGTTACTCTTGCTGAGACCTCTGCCTGGAAACTGAAGAGAAGAGCATGTGTGTTCCCTCCAGCCTCTGAGTGGAGACGCTTGGGGTTTTTCACTGTTCTGTCCCATGAGCCTATACTACTGCCTGATGCATAATAGGTCCTTGTGGTAGTTTGCGGCTTTTATGGATCCCAGAGAATGAGGTTCTTACATTAGTCCATTCCTGTGGGTGTGAACCTATTGTAGATGGGAGCTTTTGATTAGATTCAGTTAAGGGTCTTTTGATTAGGTTATTTCAGTAGCCCAGGATGTGTCTTAATCCTCTTCCTGGAGGCTTTTATAATGGGATGAATACAAAGAGAGATACCCGTGGGAGCAGAGAGAAAACCAGAAGCTGAAGCAAGGAAAGCCAGAATAGAAGCAGACCAGCAGATGCCACCAGGGGCCTTGCCACACGACGGGAGTTCCGCATCACCGACAGCCAGTCTTCAGGGAGAAAAGCATCACTTGAAGAATCCTCGATGTGGACATTCCCAAGGCCTCAGAGCTGTAAGCTTGCAAGCCAATGAAAAACCCCTATTGTAAAAGCCATCCCATTTCTAGTATATTGCTTTCTGCAGCTCTTAGCAAACTAAAACAGTCCTCAACGATTGAACAAGGGAACACTGAGGAAAATCCTTTCCCCACATTTAAGGAACTCCATGGTAGCAGCAGGAAGGGAATGTTTAGGCCAGATTTTGTTCTTTGACTTTTCAGGTACTGGGGCTGGGAATTGAACCTGGGACCTTGTATGTGGGAAGCTGGTGCTCAACCACTGAGCCACATCAACTCCCTTGATTTGGGTTTTTTGTTTGTTTTGCGTGTTTGTTTTCTTTTCTGGGAATGGAACCTGAGACCTCCCAGGTGAGATGCAGGCACTCAACCACTTGAGCCATATCCGCTCCTTAGGCCAGATACTTTGAAGTTCTTTACACTTTTGTGCCGAGGATTCTTTTGGGAGCCTAGTGAAGACTTTAAACCCTTCTCAGAATAATGCTTTTAGTAATGTCTTTTTTTTTTTTTAAAGATTTATTTATTCTTCCCCCACTCGCCACCGCTCGCTTGCTGACTGCTCTCATGTCCACTTGCTGCGTATTCTTCTGTGTCTGCTTGTCTTTATTGCATCATCTTGCTGCACCAGCTCTCCGTAGGCACGGACCATCAGCTCTCCGCAGGCACGGGCCAGCTTTCCTTCACAAGGAGGCCCTGGGACGTGAGCCCAGGGCCTCCCATATGGTAGATGGGAGCCCAGTCGATTGAGCTACATCCCCTTCCCAGTAATGTCTTTTAAAAAGCACTGGAAACCAAGCAAAGGCTTGCCAGGTGTGGCAGATTGAATTACGTACCCCAGTGTGGAGGTGTTCTTGGTCTTGGTGTGCGTTCTGGTGAGTGTGGGGCCATTGTAAAAAAGATCTCTTCAAGATGACATGTCAGCTATGAGGTGACCCAGCTGAAACGGTGGGTTTTAATCTGGGTTATTGAAGTCCGTTATAGGCCAAGTGAAAGTCAGATGGGGAGAGAAGCCACGGAGAGCAGCCAGAAGCCGAAAGTTGGTGGACCCCAGAAGAAAGAGAAGATGCTGCCATGTGCATCGCCAAGTGATAGAAAAGTGGAGGAACCCCAAAGACCCCTGGTCAGCCAGAAGACACCCCAGGAGGAAGCATGACCTTCTAGCCTCTGAAACTGAGCCAAAAAATTCCTGTTGTTAAGCCAACCTTTTGCATGGTATTTGTTTTGGCAGCCAGGAAACTAAAACAAAGGAAACCAATTATATTGAAGTAAAGTTATCAAAATATTTGAAGACAACTTTTGTGATAGAATCATGTATGTGTTTATTAATACATTAGATAATACATTAACATTTACAATACAGTTAAGTTAGGGAGTTTGGTTCTTAAAATTAATGGAGTAGCTTAAAACAGACTGATCCTCCTGCCAATAACAATTATAAACTTTGGACAAAGTGTGAAAAAAACTGAAGGTGTTTAAGGACAAACAATATCAGATAGAAACTGGAGAGGATGTCATCTGTGAAAGAAGGTAAGCATAGCAATAATTAACAGTAAGTGAAAATGAACTAACAAAAGTAGAGATTGTCAGATTGGGTGAAAAATCAATCTAGATCGCAAAACCAAAAGAAAAAGAGATTGAAAGTGAAAGGGTGGAAAAGGATATATACCTTGTAAACTCTAGGCATAAATCTGATCTGGCAACCTTAATACCAGACAACATAGATTTCAAGATAAGAATAACAGTATAAGCAAAGAAAAAGAGGCACATTTCATGATAAAAAAGGTCAATTTATTAGATACAACAATCATAAATATGTATGTACCTAATAGTTTTAAAATATGTGCAGCAAAAATTGGCATAAAGGGATAAATGAGCAAATTTGCAAAATCTGGCAAGGACATTACAAGAAGGAAGAAAAGACTAATATCCCCTGATTAGTAATTGAAGAAAATGTGGCATTGGTGTGGAGAAAGTGGCCATGGTGGCTGCTGGGTGTGGGGAATGGGAGGAAGAGATGAGATGGGAGGTGTTTTCGGGACTTAGAGTTGTCCTGGGTGGTGCTGCAGGGACAATTACCCGACATTGTAAGTCCTCCAGTGGCCCACTGGTTGGAGCGTGGGACAGTGTGGGCTATAGTGTGGACCATTGACCATGAGGTGCAGTAGTGCTCAGAGATGTATTCACCAAATGCAATGGATGTCTCATGATGATGGAGAAGGATGATGCTGTGGGGGGAGTAGTGGGGTGGGGGGGAATATGGAATATGGGACCTCATGTTTTTTTAATGTAATATTAAAAAAAGAATTAAATTTTAAAAAAGACCAATATTCCCATGAACATGACATTAAAATTCTTAAATATTAAACAGAATCTAGAAATATATAAAAATGATAACACAGCCTAACCAAGTGGGGTGCATCACAAATTCAAGGTTTAACATATAAAAATCAGTATTTAATGCATCTTTGACCTGTAGCAATTAATGTCTGCTGCTAAGGTTGATGCAAGAAAAAGAAAGTCCTTGCACTTTCTTTCTGGTTTTGGCAGTCAAGACTGAATGGGGGAATACAGGAAATTCTGAAAACATGGGGAAGGGGAAATAATCTTTGCAACCCAGAAATAAACTTGTAAACAGCAGGGGGAAGAATCAATGTTTAATTAAAAAAAATTTTTAAATCAATATAATTTACCACATTAACAGAATAAAAGGTAAAAGTAATGGTCTAGAGGAACGGGGAAAACACATTTAACAATCAGCATTTGTGATAAAATTCTCAACAAACTGATGAAGAACAGCTATGAAAAACCCATAGCTAATATACTTCCTAGTGAAATGGTTAGCATTTTCCTCTGGAGATCCTGAGCAGGTAAGGATGTCTGAGTTTACCATATCCATTTAACATTGTATTGGAAATCCAGTGCAGTAAGGCAAGGAAAATAAATAAAAAACAAACATGGGAAAGGAAGATGTAAAACTGTCTTTATTTACAAATCACATGATTACACATGTAGAAAAATGAAAGAATCTACCAAAAACAAAACCCTACAATCAGATTAAGCAAATTTAGCAAGTTTGCAAAGGAAATAAGATTGATACATAAAAATCATTTGTATTTATATACAACAAAGCAGCAAACAACTGGAAAATACGTTTCCAAAAGTTAGCATTTACAATCACATTAAAAAACCATAAAAATGAAATATCTCAGGATGAATTTAATAGAAATTGAGCAAGACGTCTGTCTACATTTAAAACTACAACACTGCTGAGCAAAAGTAACTAAATAACTGGAGAGATACACCATGTTTGTGGATTAGAAGATTCTACTGTTAAGGTGTCAATTTTCTCAGTTGATTTATAGGTTCAACCCAATCATAATAATCTCAAAAACTTTTTAATAGAAATTTACAAGATGATTCTAAAACTTATGGAATTGTGAAGGACTAGAAAAGCAAAGCAATCTTAGGGGAAAAAAAAGTTATCTGAAATGACTTCACAATTTCTTATAAAGCAGTGTGGTTTTGGTGTAAAGATAAATATGCAGATAAACAGATGAGAGAGTCCAGAAATCTCATATGTACAGCCAGTTTATCTTTGATAAAGGTACTGATGCATTCAATGAGGAAAAGGTAGTCTTTTCAACAAATGGTGTTTGAACAACAACTAGATATTCACTTGGGGAAAAAAAAAACCTTCTACATCACACATAGCAAAAATTAAAAATTCAAGATGGGTCACAGACCTAATTACAAAATTTAAAATGATAAAACTTTAGAAGAAAACAAAGGAGAGTATCTTTATGATTTAAGGATAGGGAAACATTTCTAAGAAAAAACACAAAAGGCATTAAACATAAATGAAAAAACAGCAGTAAGGTGATAAGTTGGACTTAAACAACATTAAAATGTGCTCATCAGAAGACACTTAAGAAAATGAAAAGACAAGCCACAGATTGGGAGAAAGTGTTTGCAGTACATATTTCTGTCAAGGGTCTTGTATCCATAATATATAATCACAAATCCATAATAAAATGACAACTCAATTAAAAGCGCACCATAGAACTGAATAGACAATTTGTAAAACAAGATGTATGGATAGCAACAACAACAACAAAAGCACATGAAAAGGTGTAGCAGCAACATTGCAGAGAAAAAAATACAGATTAAAACCACAGTGAACTTTTCGAGGAAAACGTGGTCGCTGTAGCAGCTGAACTTCGGCTCCCTGGTCCTCCTGACTCACTGCTGTTCGCTTTCGCCGAGGAACAAGTTGGTCAGGAAGCCACACTGCAGCCATGGCTTTTAAGAATACTGGAAGGATGTCCGTGGAACCAGAGGTGGAGAGTCCCCACATTAGAATCACCCTGACCAGCCGCAACCTGACGTCTCTGGAGAAGGTGTGTGCTGACTCAATAAGAGGCGCAAAGGAAAAGAACCTCAAAGTGAAGGGACCAGTGCAGATGCCTACCAAGCCAAGAATCACTACAAGGAAAACTCGTGGTGAAGGTTCAAAGACTTGGGATTGTTTCCAGATGAGGATCCACAAGTGACTCATGGACCTGCACAGTCCTTCTGAGATTGTCAAGCAGATTACTTCCATCAGTATTGAGCCAGGAGTAGAGGTTGAAGTCACCATTGCAGGTGCTTAAGTCAATTATTTTAATATAAATATTGTCAGTTGCTAAAAAAAACACAAACCACACAATGGGGAATGGAGGTGGCTCAAGTGATTGGGCACCCACCTACCACATGGGAGGTCCGTGGTTTGGTTCTTGGTGCCTCCTAAACAGAAGACAAGCATACAGTGAACAGACACAGTGAGTATAATCAATGGTGGTGTTGGGGGGGAGTAAATAAATAAATCTTTTAAAAAAAAAAAAAAAGCTGTGATTATACTAAAAGCCATTGATTGTATGGTATATAAATATCTCAATAAAACTTAAAAAAAAAAAAGAAACCACAATGAGATACCACTACTACTATACAGCAACCAGAATGGCTAAAATTAAAAAGATGATCGGGAATTGGTGTAGGTCAGTGATTGACTGCCTGCTTCCCATGTACAAGATACCAGGTTCTATCCCCGGTAACCCCTAAAAATAAACAAATAAATAAAAAAGATTGACAACACCAAATGTCTTCAAGGATTTAGAGCAACTTGAAATATCAATTATTGCAGATGAAATGCAAATGGTAGAGCCACTTTGGAAAAGTGTTTGACAGTTTATTATAAAGTTTAAACATATACATATACTGAAAGTTCATAGTATTAGAAAGTTAAACATACACCAACCCTATAATTCAGCAATTCCACTCTATCTACCCAAGAGAAATTAAAACATATGTCCACAAGTAAAGCCTGGTATAAAAATGTTTGTAGCTGCTTTATTCATAGCAAACAAAACTGAAAACAACTCAATATCCTTTAAGAGGGGAATGGATAAATAAATGTGCAATTGAACACTACTCAGCAATAAAAAGGAATAAATGACTTAATCTCTCAAAAACGTAGAGTGGGGAGCTGGTGTAGCTCAGTGGTTGAGTGCCTGCTTGTCACGTACCAGATCCCGGGTTCAATCCCCAGTACCTCCTAAAAAAAAAACCAACAACAAAGAACTAATCCTGTACAGTGGTAGAAGGTAGAGTTAACAAGCAAGACCAGTCAGTAACTGTAGTCAGAACAGTGGTTGCCTCTGGGGTTTGGTGGGGGGAGTTTGAGTGGAAAGGGCTTGAAGGAATTTTTTGGGGTGATGGGAATATTCCATACCTGACTGGGGTGATGGTTACATAGATGTAAGTAATTGTCAAAACTCATCAAACTGTACACTTATGATTTGTGCATTTTATTTTAGGGAAATACAAAGCAAAATCACAATGAGATACCATTTCACATGCACTAAAATAGCTACAATTTAAAAAAATACACAGAAAATTGCGAATGTTGAAGAAGATGTGGAGAAATAGGAACATTCATTCATTTTTGGGAATGTAAAACAGTGCAGCCACTGTGGAAGACAGTGTGGTGGTTCCTCAGTTAAACACAGACTGCCACAGCAAATATTGCCTCAAATAGCAGGGCTCCTGTGGGCTCTGGACATCCAGACATTATAGGTAGAGCAGGCAGCTCAGGAGTTTGGCGTCCTGCCAGTGGGCCCTACTTTGGAATTTTCGCTCCCCAGGGTAACAGCGTTGGACTCATTTGTGGCTTGCCTACATGTGGCTCTTCTGCCCTTTCTATTTGAACCTGTAGTTAGTACTATACTTGAGAGGTGTCTGTCCCAGAGAGACTTAAATCTTTGGTCTGTCCATGTGCCAGTTGGGCCCTGAATCTCAGCAGAGTTGTAACACCTACTCTCTAGTTCATTGGACTCACCCAGGACAACCGACAAGGAGGTGATGATAGACAATGCCCATCCCAGAGAACAGAGAGTGTCTGCAACTGCAAGCAAGATAGTCCCATCCATCTGCCTTACGGGATCTAAGCCCCTTCTCTATTCCCCAAAGCCTTAAGATTGGGGAATGAACAATGGACTAAACTGGACTTACTTTTATGCTACTACAGACTTACTGTTATTCTAGCAATGGAAGAACTTTTATCACTGATGAGGAGGTAGTGGTCACTGGAGGTTCTAAGGGGAGGGAGGGGAAAAAAATAGGTGTAATATGGGGGCATTTTCAGGACATTGGAATTTTCCTGCATGACATTCCAATGACAGATACGGACCATTATATATTTTGTTATAACTTACAAAATTGTGCTATAATCCACAGTTAGTGGCAATGCTTCAATATGCTTCAATATGTGTTCATCAATTGTAACAAATGTACTACACTAATGAAGGATGTTGTTAACGTGGGAACGTGTGGGAGGGGTAGCGAGTGGGGAATATGGGAATCCCCTACACTTTTTATGTAACATTTATGTACTCTAAAGTATCTTTTTTAAAATGTATTTTAAAAAAAGAAATAAAAGAAAAATAATTTCCACATGACCCAGCAATCCCACTTCTAGGTAAATACCCAAAAGATTTGAAAGTAGGAACTCAAACAGCTATTTGCACACCAGTGTTCATAGCAGCATCATTTACAATTGCCAAAAGATGGAAGCAACCCAAGTGTCCAGACACTGATGAATGGATAAATATAATATGGTGTATATATATATATATATATATATAGTGGAATATTAATATGGTATATATATATATATACAGTGGAATATTAGTCATGAAATAGAGTGAGGTTCTGATACACTTGACAGTATGCATCATGTTGAGTGAAATAAAGCAAACTCAACAGTCAGAATCTAGAATACAGGTTACCAGGGAATGGGGGTAGGGAATGAGGAGTTAATGCTTAAATTGTACAGATTTATTTGGGTTGATTGTAAAGTTTTGGTAATGGATGGTTGGTAATGGATGGTGGTCATGGTAGCACAAAATTGGAATGTAATTAACAGCACTGAATTATATATTTGACTGTGGTTAAGAGGGGAAACTTTAGGTTGTATATATGTTACTAGAATTAAAAAAAAATAAAATAAAGCCATAGGCCTGTGTGGCAGTTTGAAATTATTTTATGAATCCTAAAAAGAGAAAGACTAAATCTGTGAACTAATCTATTCCTGTGGGTGTGAAACCCTTTCAACTGAAATACATCAGGGAGGCATGACTCAGATTGCGTCTCTGCCCTCATGCTGGGTGAAACAGAGACACGACACAGACACAGATAAAGGAAGCCACCCTGTTTGATCCTGCCATATGAGAGGAAAACCAACAGTTTTGTTCACAGCTGAGCTGCAATGAGTGAAACCCCTGAGAGGTTCAAATGGCTGAGGCTGAGGGAGAAACAAGCCATATGAGCTTGCAGCGAAACTCTGGAAGAAAGTGGAGCACTAAGACTGAGGTGGGGGGCCTGGTAAAAGAGATGCCCTATGCTAGTTTTGCTTACAGCTGCAGAAAGGTGGAAACCTCGGTAGAGCTCGGTGGCCATCTTACTTCACCATGTGCTATGACTTTGGTGATAAAGCATTTCTGATGGTGCCTTGAGTTGGATTTTTCATGACCTTGAAACTGTAATTGTTTACCCTAAATAAATCCCTTTTATAAAAGCCAAGCCAACTTTGGTACTTTGCATTAGCAACCCTTTGGCAAACTAAAACAGAAATTGGTACCAGGAGAGTGAGGTCGTGCTGCTTACAATTACCAAAATTGCTGGAATGGTTTTACAAATGGGTAAGGGGTATTTTTTGAAGGAATTGTGAGATGCTCGATAGAAAATGCCTAGATTGCTTTAAAGAGTCTGCTGGTAGAAATATGGACTCCAAAGTTATTTCTGACAAGGCCTCAGAAGTTAACGGTGAAACTATTATTGGAACCTAGAGGAAAGGCAGTCCTTGTTTTAAATATGCAGAGAACTTAGCAAAATTAATTCCCAATGTTAGATGGAAGGCAGAATATGAAATTGATGACCTTGGAAATTTAGCTGAGGAGATTTCCAGAGTAAACATGGAAAATGAGGCCCGGCTTTCCCTTGCAGCTTATAGCAAAATGCGAAAGGAGAGTGATAAGATGAGAACTAAACTGCTGGGTACAAAGAAACCAGAGACTGATGTTTTGGGAAATTCCAAACTTCAGAAAACAAGCCTCCAAAGGATAGTGTCTTGTGTGAGGACTTAACTAAGTTTGGAACTTGTAGGTCAGGATTGGAAATGCAGTTCTCAGGAAGTTCACGTGGAAAATCCTACTGTCTGATGGCTTGGACCCCTTTTTCTTGCATGATAAGCCAACAAGTTTTTTTGTGGGGTCTGTATGAATGAAACCGCTGTCAGTCTGGACTGAAAGGGACAGGGAGAGGAGAGATTGAAGGAAAAACAGCTTCAAGAGGAAAACCCTGGAAGCTGAGGTCTGGACTGAAGACAGCTTGGGCCAAGAGAGGGACCCCACCGCTGTGTATGGAAAGGGTGAGTTTGCCTCCACATATGAAGACGGCAGATCTTCTAGCCTGTTGCTCAGGGAGGGTTTGGCCGCCCCAGACTAGAGAGAGGGTGGAGTGCATTCCCTGGTGGTTGGGGAGTGTAGGTTGCCACCCCACTGCTCTGGGGGGTGGGCCTGTTTCCCATAGGTTGGAGAGAGTTAAGTCATACCCCCTTCATTGTTCTGAGGAGACTGGGCCTGTACGTCAGAGATTAGGGACAATGTTGCCACCACCTCACTGTACTAAGGGGGTTGAGACTGTACCCCAGAGATTAGGAGAGGTGTGGCCATCACCCCCAATGTTCTTAGAGGGTAAAGTCTAGAGTTCAGCCTCCACCAAGATGGGGCCAAGAAAATGATCATTGGGCAAGCCTGTGGAAAGCTGAGCCCCCATGAGGGAGAAGAAAACATTGTTCTAGAAGTGACTCTCAGACTTTGAATTCTAGTGGAATATGTCCTGTGGGTTTTCAAAATGGTTTGGGGCATGTGATACTTGTTTTCCTACTAAATTTTCCCTATGGTGAAGCAAATGTTTATCCTATGCCTGTCCCTCCTTTGCATTTTGGAAGCAGACGACTCGTAAGTTTCACAGGTCTACAGTCAGATGGGACTTTTGGCCCAAGATGAACTGCATGCCTTTTGGAGTAAGGAAAACGTTCTAAAATTGAGTGAGTGGATGACAGCACAATTCTGTGATGAAAATGAGAGCCATCGAGTGTACATGTTTACTGGATGTACAAAACATGGGACTGTATAACACTGTGAATCCTGTGGTAGAAGATGGACTGTGGTTAACAGAATACAAGAATGTTCTCTCATAAACAAAAACAAATATATGATACTAATACAGAATGTTAATAATTGGGTGCGTTGGGGGAAAATACACCAAATGTAAGATATGGGCTACAGTTAGTAGTACTATTTTGACAATGTTCTTTCATAGTTTGTAACAAATATTTCACAATAATGCAAGGTGTTGATGATGAGGTGATGTATGGAGCCCCGTAGATAAGCAGGTTTGTTTTGTAAGTTCACAACATTTACTGTATACTTATTGTTTATGTATGCTCATATGTGAGTGATGTAATTCAATAATTTTTTTGAATAAAAAAAGCCATAGGACTGTATAACACAGTGAATCCTATTGTAAACAAGATAATAGTTAATAGTACAATTATAAGAAGTTCTAGTGTCTTTTAAAAAATTAAAAAATGAAAAGACAAAAAAAATTCTTTCATGGATTGTAACAAATGTACCACGTTAATGCAAGGGGTTAGTAACAGGGTGGTATATGAGAATTCTATATTTTATGCATGATTTTTCTGAAAACCTACAAATTCTCTAATTTAAAAAATCATTATACAATAGGATGACCTTTAACAAGATAATACACATACAATTTTGGACATATACTTGAATCCAGTTTTTAGTTTTGATAGTGTAAGAGCTGAAAATCTTGATTTGCAAAGATACATTGTACTAAATGCAGTTTAAGCTTCCACCACTTACTCTACTAGGTGAAGATAGGGCTTTCTCAAGGAATACCAGAATGTATCAAAGCTTTTAGTTACATTCTAGTTGTATGGGAGTGAGTATAGCTCAGTGGTTGAGTGCCTGCTTCCCGCAATTGAGGTCCTGGGTTCAACACCTGGTACCTCCAAAAAAAAATTCTAGTTGTAATTAGTATTTTTACCTTGGAACAATGAAAGCATCTTTAGCTAGGTCATAACTTAGATACAAATTATATTAGAAAGAAAAGAATTGTAGATCAATGACTTGACTTTGATGCACTTAAGATGGAAATAACTTTGAAAGAGATATAAAGTGTTTTCAGTTGTTGGGAAATTTTTCTTTGCAAAGAAATTGACAGAGAATTTTGTGTCTCTCCTCTCTGCTAGTAAAGTGCTTCCTGGCGTACCATATTGTGGTGGGAAACTGACTTACCTGTTTCTTATTGTAAGTGTTACACCAGTTCTATCATAGCTTTTGCAGTTGTTCCCTGTTATTGTAAATGACGTTGCAGTTCAGATAGCAAACAGCTGCTTGGTAGTTTCCCAATAAATGCAATGGGAAAACTGGAGTGGAGGCTCTCAGTTCCAGAAGCTGTGAGTCCCCTGGTCCCAGGTTTGTCTCCCCTCTTGTGTCTCTACCTTTATTTCCACGTTGCCTTCCCTTCCAGCTAACCTAGTGTGAGCTGAATGCAGCAAGTGGTGTCCAGCGTGGGGCTGGAGGGGAAGAAGAATCCCTTCGAGTGAAACTAAAGGTGTTCTTCCGGTGCAGAGCCCCGAGTGGCTGGGAAGGCCTTCCAAGCCCTCAGTGAATGAAGACACTCTCTGGCATCTTAGCAGGTTACGATGGGAAACGGAGACAGTTCAACAAAGCATCGCCCATACGTCTGTCTCCTGAAAGAGCTCCTTAAAGCAGGAGGAGCCAAGGCCAGGGAGCCTCGTGTTTTAGAACTCTTAGAATCCACTTCGACTATTGTTAAATCTATTTTAGAACCCTTACAAACAGAAGATGAGGAAGAGAAAAATGAAAATAGAGAATGTGAGGAAGTCCCTCCTACTGAATTTTTTGATGATATTAAATCTAAAGTTGTTTTGCCTTCAGCTCCTTCATTAACTGACTTTAGAGAGTCACTTTCCCCGCCACCGACACCGCCTCCTCCTCCTATAGCCAGAGACACTCAGCCAAAGTTGTCAGCTTTACAAGAGGGCATTTTACAGGCTAGAAGGGTGGCTTGGAGGCGCTTCAAATGGCCTTTCTGATTACCATACGAAAAAGAGGAGCTCCCGGAGTGGATCCTCAAAACCCAAATGGGATTTATGAGTTCACGCAGGAACCCTTCCCATTTAAAATTTTGAAAGAGTTAAAAGCAGCCGTGCAACAATATGGTCCAAATTCTCCTTTCACCTGTGGTGCAGTGCAAGGTCTTACGGAAGGCTCTAGGCTGATTCTGGCTGACTGGCCCGCGTTGGCACGCATCACCCTAGGGTCTGGAGAGTTTTTACAGTTCAAAACCTGGAGGGCAGATCATGCAGAGACTCTGGCTGCTCGGAGGAGCCCATAATATCCCCATCTCCTTGGATCAGTTAGTGGGGGTGGGGAATTGGGCGGGAGCAGACCAGCAACTAACAATGATGATCAAGGTTCCCTGCTGTTGCTTAAGGGCCTGGGAAAAAACTGAGGCTAAAGGCCAGCCTCTGGTGTCGTTTCAAAGAACATTGCAAGAACCTAAAGAACCCTACCCTGACTTTATCGCTCGGTTACAAGAGGCTATCAAGCAACAGGTCACTAATTTAGAAGCTGCGGAGACTATTTTGCAGCTAATGGCTTATTAAATGCCAATCAGGATCGTCAGAAAGCTATTGGGATTATGAAAGGTAAAGTGAATTTGACTGGATATATTAAATTGTGCCAGAATGTAGGGACGGAGGGCCACCGCGCGACAATGATGGCTCAGGCTATGCAGGGATGAAAATCAGAGGTTCCCTGGAAAATGTTTTAATTGTGGGAAAATTGGTCACATGAGAAAAGATTGTCGGAAAAGGTCTGAGGGAAAACAATGCTGCTTGGACATATTTCTGCTCTGAAAGGACCTGAGCGCTGTCTACGCTGTGGTAAAGAAAATCACTGGTCTAGCCTTCGTCAGTCTAATTATCATAAGAATGGCACCTCCTAGTGGAGAAACTTCCAACCTGCCCGCTCCCAGCCCCGCTACAAAAGGGGGCTCTCCTGGTTCAGCAGAGCAATCCCGGCACTCCCCGATTCTCCACAGTGTCCTGGGTTTATCCCCCGCCACAACAGGAAGCAGCCATAGATATTCCTATGGCGGAACCAGATATTCTGCTTCTAAGAGACACCCCTATCCCTGTAAAAATGGGACTAGAGGGACCTTTGCCAGTTGGCATGGTTGGACTTCTCGAGAGAAGCAGTCTTCTGTCACAGGGAGTTAGAGGGCATACAGGAGTAATTGATTGTGACTATTCAGGAGAGATTGTTTTGTTTTCATGCTAATTCTGATGGGACCTATTTAGCCAAATTAATAAAATTAGTACAAAATTTTTATCAAAGTCTTAAAGGGACTTTTCAGTTTTGAGTCAATAGCTTACTCCTGAACTTCAAGTCTCAGTGTAGTCTTAAAGAGTAGTAGTCCAAAAAATGTGTTAACTGTCTGTCTAAACTGCTAAATAAGAGCTTAAATGCATTTATGCTGCTCAGGTTATCCTAACTGGTTGCTGATTACTAATAAGTGTTTCCAAGAACAGGCTTGCATGTTACGGGCAACATGATTCCAGAAGAAATCCTTAAAGCAGTAAAATCTAAGATGTGAAATGGAGAGCTTAAAAAAAAAACAGCTATACCAGAAAAGTAAGAATTATGAGTCAAATTGTAAACTTTGTTTCTGTTGGTGTGTTGTAATTGTTTTTGTGTTTTTGTTCAGTGTCAATGTATATTTTAATACCTCCAGATGGTATAAATAAAAACTTCTGAAAGAGCTCTATTCAAATGGCCAAAAAAATTAGATAAGCACTTCTTACCTAAGTTTGAAATGTTAATTAGATCTCTATAGCTGTATAATAGAACATGTATATAGCTGATTAATAGAATTACTATAAGTCTCTTCATAAAAAATAGTTCTTGCTTAAACTGAAATGAGTAATTTATTTTTCTTCATAGGATAAAATGAAAGATGTAAAAGTTAAGCAAATATTGAAAAAGGTAAAAAGTTTGTGGGAATGCTAACTGAAATGTTATAAGGTGTATTTTTAAAATGGTTTTATAAAATCGGAAATGGAGATATGTGGGACAGAACTAGTATGCATATAGCAAGTTGTAAAAGTATTGTGGTAGCATTCAGTGAGATAACGTGTTTTGTGAAAGTAAAACAAACCTGAATGAATACAAAAAGTGCAAAAACTGAAAAGGTCAGCAATGGACTTTTGCAGTTCGTCCTCGAGGCTCTCTGCCCTGGCCTGATGGCAATGAATCCTGCTGCATAGAAGAAACCCTTGGCAGTGACCCTGCTGAGAAACCTCAGAGACAACGGTATAGTAAGGGCCTGAAATAGACAAACAATTGGGACAAGCTGTAGGGTCCCTGCTCCTCTGTCACATTATTAACTGTTGTTTGGTTGGGTAGACAAAACTATACTCTCTGCTGTGACTGATAAAGCACAATGTTTTCTTTTGTTAAAAGAACTTGTAATATTGTTGGAATACTAAAAATCTTTTATCCCTCAGGGATGTGTTAATTGGGAAAGGTCTTTCCTGGGAGCAGGAGGACCTCCAGCAGGCTGCTTAAAAAAAAAAAAAAAAAGGGAGAAGATGGATATTGACTTAGCCTGTGGATTGGCTGTGGCCAGCACCAGTATCGGCTTTGGGTGGGGTTTATGGCAAAGGCAACATTCTAAGTGAGTACCCCTCGGGTTTTAGTCACAACTGTGGGAAGGGGCTGTAAGTACAATATAAAAAAGGAATTGTGTGCAGCATAGGAAGCCCTGCTGAAAATGAAAGGCTTAACCCAATCGTGTCTGGTTACTCTGAAGACTGCTGTCCTTATCTAGGGGTGGATTGCAAATACTAAAAACAAGACAAACGATGGACTGTTGTGAAGCACTATGGGGGAGAGATCTGTGGAAGAACACCTGGGACACCTGTCGTGTCCCTGCCACTCCTCTAACATCCCTCTCAGGACTGCTGCGGCAGATGCCTCATGAAGATCCAGAACCATGAAATTGGGACCTGAGAGGAAGCAGAGTGGCTCCACTGGAAAAGTGAACGTCGTGAGTACCAGACCTTGGGGTGCCCAGCGCAGCAGTTCCTGCTGCCTGCTGTTCACCAACAGCGTGTGGCCTTAATGCTCACGTCAATGACTGGGACATCAGCACCCTCCTGCTCCTGGAAGGGGCAAAATATGCTTTCACTGCTACAGACCCTGCATCGGGGCTCTTGGAACAAGCCAGCTATTGTTTTATGTCTGAAAAATGAGTCCTCACAATGATGGACTAAGTTTAAATTCAACACTGAGTTGTGGCCCCAGGTCCAGGAAAGATGCTAAGAGCAGGACCGAGGGAGGCATTGACATTATGTGATAAACCTCCAGCTGCCCCACAGCCCAAAATGGGGAAGTAAGAATTTGTCATTGCCTATGCCTCAAACTATGCAAATTGGGGAAAATGCGGTCACTTTTGATCAAGTACTGGCCTATATAGCCTTGCTGGTAGGACATCTTAAGCCTATGAGAAAGGAAAGTTTATTCATTAAATGTCTGCTAGTTGGAAGTCTTATTGTCTGTTGTTGTAAAATCTATGGTAGTTATGGATTATATTTAGAATGCTTGAATACTAATCAGAACTTTAATAATGAAACATACAGTATACTTAAGCGATTTAATGAACTGTAAGTGATGTAAAAATGTACCTTAATGTAAATCTCTTGTTTTAAGTTTGAACAATCCTGGAACTGAATATATTGAGGAAAAAAAATGAGTATTGTTCAAACTTAAAAGTGAAAATATCACGCAGGAAGCTTTGTTAATCAGTGAAACGCCATTTGTGTGGACTTTGCAAAAAACAAAAGGGGAAATGTGGGAAACTGACTTACCTGTTTCTTATTGTAAATGTTACACCTCTTCTATTGTAGATATTGCAGTTGTTCCCTGTTATCGTAAATGATGTTGCAGTTCAGATAGCAAACAGCTGCTTGGTAGTGTTCCAATAAATGTGATGGGAAAACTAGTCAAGGCTCTCAGTTCCAAAAGCTGTGAGTCCCCTGGTGCCAGGTTTGTTTCCCCTCTTGTGTCTCTACCTTTATTTCTGCGTTGCCTTCCCTTTGAACCAACCTATTGTGAGCTGAATGCAGCACCATATTCTCTGCTATATTGGCAATTTAGCCCAGAAAGCTTGACTTGTGGTACTGACATCCAAAATGGGGACTTCAGGGCCTTGAATAGAAAGTTTTATCTCATTCATATGGTTAAAGTAATCTGCCTGGTAGGTCAACCCAGGATAAATCTTTTCTTTCAAGAGTGGGCTTCCTTTTTCTTTCAGAAAAAGTGAAACCTCTGCTTTTGAACAAATGGTTCAGGACTTGTCCTTTTTGAAAACCAGCGAGAAGCCCTTCCTATACTGTTCTCCTATTTCCCGATAAACCCTTTGGAATGAAATGATTGTGACCCGCTCCTGATAAAGCTGATGACTTTTACAAATGCTGACTAACCATCTTTCAGAGATGTCGAAAAAGTCTGTGCAAAAAAAGGTCATTCAGATGCTAGGAGCTTGCTTTTTCACTACAGTAGCAAAATCAGCTTTGCAGGAGCCTTTCTTTCCAGGCAAAGTTTTATTTGGCAAACAACCTTTTATCATTTCCAAATTGTCAACAGCCTTTGTAGTTTGCAAAAGCAACTCACAGAGTAAGACTTCTTCTTTGATAGGCTCTGCACACCCTTGTGAGCAGAGCAAGGAGCCCAGCTTGCGCGCTCTCTCATCCCATCCAGGGGCATATTCAAGCCGAACGGCCAGGCTGCTGGTTCCTCGATGAACCGCCGCAAAATGTTAAATGCAAAATGAAAATTTAAAAAAAGTTAAATTGCTTCTTGGCCTTTTGGCCAAGATCAAGTGTAAAAAAAGTTAAATGCATATCCTCCATTGTAGAACGTGCCATGTCATTTGACAAGGGAACTGCTCCCAGTTTTTACTTCCAATCCAAACCAAAAGCAGCTCAACAATTTCCCTGCACATGCCCTTACCAAAGTCTTTTAACAGTGTGGGACTTTTTTGGTTTGGCAACCTGGTAAGCATTTTAGAGGATGCTTCAGTAAAAGATTATTGGGATACTTAACAATGCTTGGATTCACTACTTCACAACTTTTTTGAATTGTGCTTTCCTACACACACATACACACAAACCTCTGCATCTTAAAATGCATTTTCAGAAAGGACAGATATGTTCTGCCCTTTCAGGTTTGCTGCTTTCATTCTTGCATTGACAGGAATTCTCCACACAAAAAACACTATGGCTTTTGTGTCCCATCATGTCCATTATTACAAGGGAAACTGGGTAATGCGTAGTCTTCATCATATTCTCTTCTGTGTTAAAACCTGGTTTAGTTTCCTCTGCTGTTTATATATGAAACCATATCATGATATGGGGTTTCTGAAAAAACAGGGATTTCTTAAGCATAAAGTTGTTTTTTTTTTTAAAGATTTATTTATTTAATTTCCCCCCTCCCCCGGTTGTCTGTTCTCTGTGTCTATTTGCTGCGTCTTGTTTCTTTGTCCGCTTCTGTTGTCGTCATTGGCACAGGAAGTGCGGGCGGCGCCATTCCTGGGCAGGCTGCTCTTTCTTTTCACGCTGGGCGGCTTTCCTCACGGGCGCACTCCTTGCGCGTGGGGCTCCCCCACGCGGGGGACACCCTTGCGTGGCAGGGCACTCTTTGCGCGCATCAGCACTGCGCATGGCCAGCTCCACACGGGTCAAGGAGGCCCGGGGTTTGAACCGCGGACCTCCCATATGGTAGACGGACGCCCTAACCACTGGGCCTAAGTCCGTTTCCCAAGCATAAAGTTTTGAGGCTGGGAAAATTCCAGATCAAGGGATCATCCAGGTGACACTTTCTCCCAAAGACTGTGGTTTTTTGAGACTGGCTGCTGGTGACCCTCGGTCCTCAGCTTGTCACATGCTGTGGCACACAGCAGGGTCTGCTGGTCTCTCCCTTCTCTTCCAGGTTTCATTGCTTTCAGCTCCTTGCTTCTGTGGTTTTCTCTCTGAGTTTCATTCTCTTACAAAGCACTCCAGTGATAAGATTAAGACCTGATGGAGATAGGCCACAGCTTCCCTGAAGCAACCTCATCAGAAGGTCCTACTTACCATGGAGTCACACCAACAGGAATGAATTAGACTTAAGAACATATTTTTCTGGGGTACAGACAGCTGCAAACTACCGCACAACTGTAACATGATACAATGGTCAGTTTTATGTGTCAGTCTGACCAGGCTACCGTCCCAAATTATTCAATGAAACATTAATGTAGGTGTTTCTGTGAAGGTATTTTGTAGGTGTGATTTAAAAGTCCATAATCAGTTGACTTTAAGTAAGGGACGTTATCCAAATTATCCTGATTCAAAAATGAAGGGCCCTAAGAGCAGAGCTGAGGCTCCCTGAGGAAGAAATTCTGCCTGTCAACTGCACTTTTAGCCCGTGCTGGAGTGGTCCAGCCGCCGTACCTGATGGCCTGCGCTATGGATTTTGGGCTCCCCCTGCCAGCCCCTCCCCCCCCAGGTGCAGAAGCCCATTCTCTGCAATAAATCTCCTAATATCCATCTCCTACTACTGCTCTTGCTCTGGTTGAACCCTGACTGATACAGTGACATAGTCGCAGAATTGCCAATACCACTGGGGTTTGTTATCTGCGTTGACAAATGAAGGGACGTTAGGGCATGGTGAGAATAAAAATGTCATTTTTTTTCCCTTCCAAGTTTATGGGCCCCTGGAATTCTCTCTTTGGACCCCATGGGCATCTGAAGTAGAGCAGAGGATGGCTCTGACCGCATTATCCGAGGTCGTGTAGGCTGGAGGCAATGTTGGGAGCCCTGCCTGGCCAACAGCATTGCCCGCGTGACTCCATGGTCACCACTCAAGCCATTGTGGTCCCCGAGGCTGTCTGGCCGGAGAAACAGTGCGTGTCCACAGGTTGGGAGGGGTGGCCCACAGGGGACAGCTCCTGGGTCCCTCCCGGTGCCAAGCCTCAGGGGCAGGCATGCTGTCCGCCTCTTCTCTGATACTTTAAACCCTCCTCCTGTGTGGACAAACTCACCTTTTCCTTTTTTGTTAAGTTAGCCAGTAAAACCTGCTTCATTGCCCGGGCGATTCCTCAGCTGCCCGTGGATGTGCTCAGGTTCTACCACCGCTTTCCAGAAGGTGAGATGGCTCTGACTGGCTGGTTTCATTGTGAAGGTGGGCTGCTCACCCAAAAAGGAATCATACCATCTTGTCCAGCCCTCCGTCCATCCATCAGAACATAAGCGCTATGAGGCCAGGGTCCTCCCTGGTTTGTCCACAGCGGTGCTCCTAGCAGAGAGTGCCTGCAGTGCCAGGAGGCTCCCAACAGCATTTAAGTCCATGAATTTTGTTTTTTATTTTTCTCTCCCCTTCTCCACCCCCCTGCCCGTCCCCAGTTGTCTGCTCTCTGTGTCCACTTGCTGTTTGTTCTTCTGTGTCCACTTGTACTCTTGTCAGTGGCACATGGAATCTGTGTCGCATTTTGTTGTGTCAGATCTCCGTGTGTGCGGTGCCATTCCTGGGCAAGTTGCACTTTCCCTCCTGCTGGGCGGCTCTCCTTATGGGGCGCACTCCTTGCACATGGGGCTCCCCTACGTGGGGGACACCCTGTGTGGCAGGGCACTCCTTGTGCGCATCAGCACTGCACGTGGGCCAGCTCCACACCGGTCAAGGAGGCCCCGGGTTTGAACCCTGGACCTCCCAGGTGGTAGGCGGACACTCTATCTGTTGAACCAAATCCGCTTCCCTAAGTCAGTGAGTTTTGAGTCCATTTACTCTTTCCACAAGCATTTGTTGCCAGCCCTCCAACGCAGCCAGGGTGTCCCTTAATAAAGCTCTTTCCCGCTCCTGGTCTCATGTTAACGGGTCCCCACCGTCTTTCTGGGAGGTGGTGTCTTAGTTTGGGTTAATGGAGACCCAGAGACTAGAATTCAAACCCATTTGGGCGGCGAGCCCAGGAATCGCTGGTAGGGAAGCAGGGCTGGGTGGCCAGGAGCAGGCAGGCAGGCCAGGCTGCGTGGTGAGCAGGTGGCCCTGTGGGCGCTCGGCGGGGTCACACGGCAAAGAGGGGGGGGCTTCGGGGGACCCCTTGCCCTGGGCGCTGGCTGCAGGCGGATCGCAGGGGTGGGGGCGTGAGCTCAGCGCTTCGTGTCTGCTCACAAGGTGCCAGAAGCTGTCTCAACGGTAAATCCAAATGTCCCTTATTCCGGGGTGCCCCTCAGGCCTGGGCAGCAGGGGTGCATCTGGCCCTCGAGGCCCCTCGGCACAAAGGTGCGCAGGCCTGGCCGGCCGCGAGGGGGCGCGCGCGGGCCGCCCGGGCTGCGGGCGGGAGGGGCGGGGCGGGGACGGCGCGGGCGGGGCCCGCCACCTGTGCGTCCTGCTCGCGGGTCTGCCCGTCTCTGTGCAAATCTCCTCTTCTTAGACGGAAGCTCCGGTCACAGTGGCTGAGGGTCTGCCCTCGCCCAGTTTGGCCTCACGTTAACGACTCACAGCCCCAGGGACTAGTCCCCCCCGAGGTCGCACGCTCGGCTTGGGGGCCGGGACAGGCTGTGTAGGGGACGCCATTCAGCCCGTCACCGTCCCCTCTGGAGGCGAGCTCCGAGGATTGCCGCCAAAGCGTCCCGCCGCCTCGCTGCCCAGGGCCTGTACCAGCTTTGGGCTCGTGCCCACCCCCCTGAGCTGCCCAGGCCGGCGGGTCAGGGTCCGAGGTCTTATTCCCCCCACCGGTCACCGCCCCCCACCCTGGGCTCTTCCCTTCCGCAGCGGCGCCCGCGGGCGGGTGGTCGGTAGCCCCGGCCGTGGCCTGCTCCGGACCGCGCTGGGGGCAAGGCCTCTTCTAGGCCCAAACCTCGGGAGCTGCCCAAAGCGGGCGGAATGTGCTCCCCAGCAGGGCACCTCGGCATTTCTTCCTTTAAGCAGCCAGCTTTCCCTCACCTTGTCCTGGGGCATCCGACGCACGTCCCCTCTGGTCTCCGGGCAGCCTCTTGGGGTCCCAGTCGCCTAGACTGGAAAAGGGGCTAATAACCTGGCCTAGAGGGTGGTTGAGGGTGAAAGGACACGAAGCGTGTACAGACTTAGGAAAGTGCCTGGCCCCAGTCATGGGAATGGGGGTTCCCTATACCCCAGGGGCCAAGTAGACACGTGGGGAGACCTGCTGCAGTCAGTGGGCACAGATCCCCTGGGCGAGGTCCGCGGCTTCTCACAAGTGGGAAGTTTGAGCCTGCTGACAGGGGTTCCAGGACAGGGAGGGCTCTTGGGCGGGGGAGGTGGCCCTTTCTGACCCTTTCTGGACCTCTCCGTAACTGTTCTCTGCTGCTGAGGAAGGCTGGCACTGCTCTGGATGACTTATATTAAAAAGAAAAAATAAGACTCTCCTTTTATGCCTGTTTTGTCCAGACGGAGGCAGCAGTGCTCCCTTCGGCTGGACTGTGCCGGCCATTGGCAAGTCCCTTTCCTGCTCGGCTTCTTCTGCCGTGGCCTCCCGGTAGCCTTGGCTGCGCCCATGCTGGCTGCCAAGGACCTTCCTGGAGTGTTAGGAGAGATTCATAATACAGAGAGCACTCAGCGTTTTCACCTCTTTCCCTGTCTGCTGCAGCCATTGCTAAGTGATCGCCATTCTCAGTCCACGCCTCATCACTTGCTGCCAGCATGTGAGATGTCACAGCCTTGGTGGCCTCCTCGGCATTTGAAGATGGAGCTTTCGAAGGCCAGCTGGGTACCTGCCTCAGCTCTATTTCAGGTGCAAGCTGGCTTCTATCCCCCGTGCAGCCACCCTCTCCCTCTTTCGGGCCTGAGCCTATCTTTTCTGTGCAAGCACCCCCCACTGGCAGTCTGCCTCCCAGGATCTATGCTGGTCAAGCGCTCTCAGGGCGTGGCTGGCTGCTCCTGGAGGTTTCGTCCTCTCCAGGCAGAGTGCCTGTCCTCTTAGAGTCCTGGGGACATGAGGACTTCCTGCTGTCATTGTCCCCCAGGCCACGGGGTTGGGCCTTGGTCCTTCTTGTTGTAGAATTTGAGAGAGGTTCAATTATTTGCGTATAGAAAGGCCAGGACTCAGGAATGAATTTGAGAAGGAAAAATGATTTACTGACGGCCGGCCGGTCTCAGGAGCTTTCTATTTCAAACCTGAGCCCTGAACAAGAATTTTGAGTTCCTTTTATAGAGAGAGGAAGGGTCAAATTGTTCTTTGTTTCAGTGCTCAATAGGCTTGAATTAGCATATATCGTCCACATCCTAGGTAAGCTTTTAGCATGGACCTTATACATTCTAAATAAGCTTTTAGCACATTTGGTGTGCATTTTCCCTGAATATTGAAAGTTTATAGAGTTTGCATTGCTAAACTGTTTCCTGGGACTGGAGTCGCTGCCATGGTCACCAAGGGCAGGACTGCAGCCTCTTACCGTCCCACACCCACAAGTCACAGACAGCTTAGGTTATCTACAAAGAGATGAAGAGCCTCCCACCCATAGCCCACGTCATTCTTGACCAGGCCTGCGTTTTACTTCCAGTTGCTGGTGTTTCCTAAAGCGCAGTCCCATTGGCCCCATAGCCACTCTCCAAAAGAGATTGTCTTGTTCCTATTTCGTGGATGAGACCTGGGCCTCCTGAGCTGGCACCACGCGCACGGTGATTTTTCTGTGCTAAGCTGAACCTGTCTTACCTTACTCTCAGAGTTCAACTCTGTCAGATTCCTTTGCCTTGACATCTCGCTGCTTCAGGTAAAGATGTCACCCTGCTTCAGACTCTGGCTTTGGGGGGTTCTGTCCCTGAACGATCTGGACCCCCTCTGTGATCAGGGCCGGGGCATTTGCACATTTTTCCTGGAATCTGTAGTTCCCACCCCAGGCTCCTGCCTAGGGAATGCTGTTTCCACCAGGCACCACATCTGCCCCTCCACATTTCACGCACCCTTTCCAACACCATGGCCATGTACATCCCAAGACACGTGGCCCTAGAATGATCCGATGGAAGCGTTCAGATAGGACGTTCCTCCCAAAGTGACCTTGCGATCTTCAGAGAGCTCCCTAGTGATCTGATCTCCTTCTTCTGGTCTCTTGGCACCTGGTAAACATCCTAGCACCTGCTTGTTTGCCCAGAAAAATCCTCAGATGGATCTGTTGCACCTCATGTCTTGGCACCTGCAAATGTGACTTTGAGAATTTGAAGAAAGTCATGAACCCTGTTTCCAGAAAAACCCACATAAAGCCTTACCAGCAATTTCAAGGGACTCATGAGGCCCAGTCTCTCTCCATTTCAACCCCCATGTCAAGCATCACTTGATCAGGGGTAAATGCAAAAAGCTAAGGACTCCGGCTCTACTCTTACAAATGTAAGGCAACAGGGAATGCAATTCTGTGACTCTCTTCGGCAGCTGTGGAAAAACGCAAGGATGCTGGCTGAAATGCAAGGACGGCTGGCCTTGTCTTCCTCTCACCAAGGGGTGTCGAAAGGGTGGCTGCCCCCACACCGTCCTGCTTTTTGAGCCCCCTACCAGGAGCTCTGCGGAAGTGGAGGTGCTGGCTGCTTCTCGTCCAGCCTGAATACCTGCTTGGCCGTCAGATTTGGGAAGACAGACCATTCAACAAGAATGACAATGAGACAATTCTTTTGGGGACTTTGGCTGTGAGAGCCAGAAAAAAGGGAGTAGCTGAAGAGGATGCTGGGATTGAGGAAGTTTTTTAAAAATTTCTTAATAATGAGAGAACTGAATCCATCTTATTGGCCGTGGGGATGGACTAGAGGAGTGTTGTTGACCATGTTGTAGAATTTGAGAGAGGTTCAATTATTTGCCTATAGAGAGGCCAGGACTCAGGAATGATTTTGAGAAGGAAAAATGGTTTATTGACAGCCGGCCGGACTCGGGAGCTTTCTGTTTGAATCCCGAGCCCCAAACAAGATTTTTGAATCCCTTTTATACAGAGAGGAAAGGCCACATGGTCCCTTTGTTTCAGTTCTCAATAGGCTTCAATTAGCATATATATCTTCCACATCTTAGGTAAGCTTTTAGCATGGACTTCAGACATTCTAGGTAAGCTTTTAGCATGTTTAGTTTGCATTTCCCCTAAATACTTAAAGTTTATAGACCTTGCATTGTTAAACTGTTTCCTGGGGCTGTAGTCCTTGCCATTGTTACCAAGGGCAGGACTGCAGCCTCTTACCCGTCACACCCACAAGTCAGAGAGCTTAGGTTATCTCTGAAGAGACAAAGAGCCTCCCACCCATAGCCCACATCAACGACACAGGAGAGAAGGCGTCTTAGGGTTTGGTAAGGTGGGCTCTGAAACTCGGGCAGGAGGCTGCCTTAGAAAAGAGAGAGGGCTGGCCCTCCAGTTAAAATTGGAGGCACTCTCCCACAAGGTCTTCTGTGTCTTCGGTGAATTAGGATGCGAGGTCCCTGATGAGCACTAGGGAGATGTTGGAGTCAGAGTTGGTGCAGGGGAAGTCAGGGACACAGCCAGCGGCCACCTCCCAGCCCCTGATTACCCCAGCCTCCTTTTCTTTTGTGTGCAAATGTTTCAATCTGTTTATTCTGCAGCCCAGCGGGACATATGAGGTCTAATGCAAAAGCCTGACCACACCTGAAAGGCAGAAACCAGGACCAAGCACCTCAGCTGCTTATCAGGGTGGGAACTCTCTGGGGCAGGGTCCCCTCCTCCCTGGGGTGTAGAGAGCACAGGGTCTCTTCTCCTCGACTAAGTGGGGCCTGCGGAGCTGCCCCCCACCACCCTGACCAGAGTGGTTGTTGGCCTCCCCTGGATATGGACCATGACGGGGTCTCTTCACCTGCCCTTTCCATCTCTTTGTGTTGTGTAATAAGAAAGCGGGAGTTTGCTGAGAGTTTCTGTGGTGCCTGAAGCTGTGTTCCCAAGGCACAACATACAGCAACTTGTTCCACAGTTGGAGAAGAGTGGAGCAAGTCTCACATAGTCTCAGGCATAGGAAGCACAGAATAGACCCAAATGTACATGAAAATTCAGGATCTAAAGAACTTGGCACTTTGAATTGGTGGAAAGAAGATAGAATGGTCAATAAATAACTTCGGGACAACTGGATAACTACATGCCTAGGAAGAAATTAGGCTAATACCTCATGCCATATATTAAAGTAAATTTCAGGTAGATCAAAGGTATTCAGGTAGAAAATGAAATATAAAAGTACTAGAGGGAAGCAGATGTGGCTCAAGCAATTGGGCTCCTGTCTACCATATAGGAGGTCCAGGTTTGATACGCAGGGCCTCCTGGTGAAGGCAAGCTGGCCCATATGGTAAGCTGGCCCATGAAGAGTGCTGTCCTGCACAAGAAGGGCTGCCCCACATAGGAGTGCTGGCCCACGCGGAGAGCTGATGCTGCAAGATGATGCAACAAAAAGAGACACAGAGGAGAGACAATAAGAGATGGAGCACACCAGGGAGGTGAGGTGGCACAAGAGAATGATTACCTCTCTCCCACTCCGGAAGGTCCCAGGATTGGTTCCCAGAGCTGCCTAATGAGAATACAAGCAGAAGAACACACAGCAAATGGACACAGAGAGCAGACAATGGAGGGAGGGGGGAGAAATAAATCTTTAAAAATAAATAAATAAAAGTACTAGGAAAAAATATAGGAGAATTTGTTTTATAATCTTAGATTTAGAAAAGACTTCCTAAGAATGATATAGAACATAGAAGCCATAAAAGAAAAGATGGATAATTTACATAAAAATAAAATTTTGTATTGTGGAAAAGTACTAATTCAAAAGATAAACAACAAATGGAAAAATATTCACATGATGCATCAGATAGATTTCCTTAATGAAGCCCTTCCATAAATCTATAAGAAAAAAGATGAATAAACCAAAAGAAATTGAACAAATCTTTTTCAGAAAAGGAAATAGAAATGATTCACACACATGAGAAGGTGTTAACCTTACTCCGAGTAAGAGAAATGCAAATTAAAACCATAATGATGTTAGTTATTTTTTCTTTTCTTTAAGATTGGTAAACTCACTAAGTTTGGTAATGCACTCTGTGGGCAAGTGTGTGGGGACAGGGCTTCTTTGTGTGCTGCTCTAGGGCATGCAATTTGGTACAATCTTTAGGGAGAGCAACTTGGCAATCGCTGTAGAAATTTCACTTCCAGGAATTTATTCCTAAGACACAGGGCACATGTATTCATGAGCACATGCAAAGGTATGCACGCAGTTTTGTTCATAGTCGGGCTCTGTCAGGAAAACAGAAGCCACTCTAGGTATTTTGAGTAGAAAGAGATTTAATATAGGGAATTGGAGACCTGAAGAAACATTGGAAGTACTGGGGGAGGAACGGTTGGGAAGGCATTCTCGGGGAACTTGGAAGTGAGGAGATGGCAGAGAAGGCACCACCAATGATGCTGGGTGCTGGGGGGGACTGCAGCGGGTGGTCCCCAGAGGACACCTGGCACGGTCCATTGCTGCCACTATGGATCTCGGCTGCCTGTAGCACCACCGTGGGGGGTTATGAGAGGGCACCCAGGAGCCATGGAATGAATCCACCAGTGATTTTTGCTGCTTATTTACAGCTGTCACTGAAAAGCAATGGCTTCTCGGGAAGCGGACTTGGCCCAATGGATAGGCCACCCACCTACCACATGGGAGGTCCACAGTTCAAACCCCAGGCCTCCTTGACCCGTGTGGAGCTGGCCCATGCGCAGTGCTGATAAGTGCAGGGAGTGCCCTGCCATGCAGGGGTGTCCCCCGTGTAGGGGAGCCCCGCGCACAAGGAATGCACCCCGTAAGGAGAGCTGCCCAGCGTGAAAGAAAGTACAGCCTGCCCAGGAATGGTGCCGCACATACAGAGAGCTGACGCAACAAGATGATGCAACAAAGAAACACAGATTCCCGGTGCCGCTGATAGAGGCGGTCACAGAAGAACACACAGTGAATGGACACAGAGAGCAGAGAACTGTGTGGGGGGAGGGGGGGAGGGCGATAAATAAAAAATTAAAAAAAGAAAAGAAAAGCAATGGCTTCTATATCTTTTTGCCTTCCAAATCTGGTGAGGGTGTCCCTCATGGGCAGAACTCAGCCTGGAACATTCTGGAAAGGGGTTCTAGAAATGCAGGGGAGATGTAAAAGGGGATGAGGTGATGTTACTTTAACAGTGGTTGGTCCAGTATGGTCCAGCATGGTCCAGCATGTTCCATCAACAGAAGTTGGTTAAGTGCATCATGATTCATTCATACATACACCATGCAGCTTCATGATCTCGGATTTACCGCTAAGTGCAAAAGTAAAGTTCAGCGACCTAGTATGCTGCAATTGTGTAAGAGATAAAAAGAGGGCCATAGCTCTCTATCTGCTTGTATTTGCATGGATCACCTCTAAAAGGATGCATAAAGACAGGTGACCGTGACTGCCTCGGCGGATGGGACAAGGGAGGGAGAAGGACGATCCTCTAGTATATTCGCCTTTGTACTTCTGGGTGATGTGCATGTGTTTTCTCTGTTTTAGTTTGCTAACAGCTGCCAAGGCAATATGCTAGAAATGAGTTGGCTTTTACAATGGCAATTTATTAACTTATAAGCTTACAGCTCCGAGGCTGAGAAAAACGTCCTAATCAAAGCACCAGGTGGCGCTCTGTCCCCATAGACGTGGCCGTGGGCCATCCTGGACTCCTCTGCACCTGGCCGTGTCTGCTGGCCTCTGACTTCTCCCAGCTCTGTTGCTTTCAGCCTCTGCCTGCTCTGTCTGTGCTTTTCTCTTTCAGCTTCTGTGGGTTCTTGTCTTTTTTCCCTCTCTGTCTTCATCCCATTTGTAAAGGACTCCAGAAAGAGGATTAAGACCCACCCTGGATTATGCCTTACTGAGGTAAGTTAATCAGAAGTTCCCACCTACAGTAGGTTCATGCCCACAGGACTGATTAGCTGTAAGGATGTGACCTTTTCTGGGGTACTTACAGTCTCAAACTACCACAATTACATATTCAAAAAGTAGGTAAGATAGTTTAAAAAGGAAAGGACCAAAGAAGAAACAAACACAACTTCCCAGGTGATAGAGAGGGAGAAGAACTGATTTGTGGGGTGCAGGAGTTCTGGCCCAGACGAGGCTGGAGTGGGAAACTTCACAGCAGCCCCTTCTGCCTGGCCATGTGCTTTTCTCTTCCAGTGACTGTCAGGAGCTCTGGTGGCCAAAGGGGTGGCCCACAGAATCCGGGGAGGCCCAGCAAGGCTGGCAGCATGGAGCGGCAGCCCAGGGATAAAGCAGATCTGTGACCCAGGGTGACAGCCCAGCCCCCCAGGGTGAGGGGAGCAGGGCCAGGAAACAAGCGCTTCCAACAAGGGCTTTGAAAGCTCTGCTGAAGCCAGAACAAGAGCAGGCCCGGGCGTGGGTCACTGTAGGCCGCTGGGTTCTGGCAGCACCAGAGAGGGGGGCTGGCCCAGGGATGCAGTGAAGGACAAGCCCTCCATTCAAAGACCCTGAAAAGTGGGTGGCACCTGGGGCTGGGGTGCTTGGCCAGGCTGCAGGGGGCTCCAAGGCCCAGCGCCTGACCCCACAAGTCTGTTCCTCAGACTTCAGTTCTGACCACTTTTTGTTTTTTCTGCTCCCTGGCTCTCCTCAGACTACGCTTCCAGAGCTCGTGCTCTTTGCTGCTGCTAAAACAACAGCAGCAGCAGAACAACAACATTCCTGGAGATTGTTTTGACGTCTTGCCTTGAAAACAGACACTGTTCTGTCACACACCTGACAGCCTGGGCGGCCAGGGGCTGCGGGCTCAAGTCAGTAGCTGCCCAGGCAGCTTCTCCCTTGGAGCTCTCACCTTGAGTCCTTTAGCATTCTCAGCCCCTAGGCATTTCTGCTCAGTTATAAAGTATTGTCTTCCTTTCTGAGCTTCTGCCTTTCTCTGCGTTTAATTAAGCCGAGCTTGGCCAAGGGCCCTGGGGCTGCAGGGAAGAAAAGTTGCCCTCCCAGGCTTCAGCTGGAAGGGCTCTGGGCCTCCAGCCCCAATGGCTGGGAGGGGCGTGGGCTGGGTCCCAGGTGGCTGCCCTCCCTGTCCCACCCTTGGCCTCTCTCACCTGGTGAGTCCTCTGATTTTCTGCCCCCTGCCCAGCTAGCCCTGACCCTGCAGCCCCTTTCCAGTGCCCGTGGACTTCTGAAGCCCAGAAGGTTGAAATGTGACTGAAGTTTTGTGCCTTTTCTTTGTGACTTCCTCCGTTTCTTTGAGCAGAGAGCAACACATATTCAGCTACGGTCGTTCTGCTTTCTTCCTCCTCCTCTTCATTACTATTCATTCTTTAATTTCTCTGGGTTTTATTTTGTTTTATTTTCCAAATAATCATCTGTCTTATAGACATCTGTCTTATAGCTCTGTCCTTTGTTATAGATGACAATCCTGATGATCCCAGTGTCCATTTCTTACCTATTAAGTATCATTCATTTGACTATGTATTATCTTCTGGACAATACTAATTTGTAATGTTTTTTTTCCCTTTTCTTTTTTTAGGAGGTACTGGGGATCGAACCTGGGACTTTGTATATTGAAAGTAGGCACTCAAACTGCTGAGCTACACCCACTCCCCTGTAATAGGTTTTTAATCTGGTGAGGTTCATTCCTTTCCTTTTCAGCTAGCCTTGACTGGGTCTTAGCTGGCCTTTCAGATGGCTTTTGAAAGAGCTTTTCACAATTTTCCAAAAAAAAAGAAAAAGTAACATATAATTTTGGTTACAATTGTGTTAAAACCTAAACATTAATATTCATACTTCTGTCCTGAAATATATCATTCCCATGTTTCTTTAGACATATTTTTAATACATAAAATTTTACATAAAAAAATATAGGGGATGCCCATATGCTCCACTCCCCACACCTCTCACTTTTCCACATTAACAACTTCTTTCATTAGTGTGGTACATTCATTGCAATTGATGAGCATTGCCACCAAGTATAGATGATGGTTTTGTGTTGTAGTGTATACTCTCTCCCACACAATTCTGTAGGCTATGGCAGTATATATAACATCCTGTATCTGTCTTTGTAATGTCATTCAGGAAGTTCCAACTCCTGAAAATGCCCCCATATTATCCCACTTTTTCCCTCTCCCTGACTTCAGCACCTGCAGTGGCCATTGCTTCCATTGCTAGAATCACAGTGAGTTTATAGTAGAATACCAGTAAGCCCCCCCTAGTCCATATTTTATTCCCCAATCCTGAGGATCCTGGGATGGTGATGCCCACTCCACCTCTAATTGAGAGGGGGCTTCCATTCCACATGGCTGATGGATGGGACTCTCTTGCTTGCACTTGGCGACTCTCTCAGTTCCTTAGTGTGGTGGTTGTCCATCCTCACCTCCTTGTTAGTTGTCCTGGGTGAGTCCAATGAACTGGAGAGTAGGTGTTGCAACTCTACTGAGGCTCAGGGCCCAGCTGGCACATGGACAGCCCAGAGATTCAAGTCTCTGGGACATACACCTACCAACTCCAGCGCCAACTATAGTTTCAGTAAAAGGAATGGAAGAGGCATGTGTAGATGTAAGAAACAAAGATTAGTTTAGCTTTCACATAAAGGAAGAAAATATTGATTAATGTAACTTGGTAGCCTACTGCCTCAGTCTCCCACTCCCGGGTTAAACAGCAACAAAGGAAACCAGCTTAAGCCAGTCCTATAGGCAATAAAAAGATGCCCAAGAAAGAGCTAAGTCAATACCAATTCAGCACTAAATTCCATTCCTTATTTGGCAAAGGGGAGCAAGTAAAAACTAAAGTGGTTGGAATGTGATGGGGGAAGCGGTTAATCACAAACTTTTGCGCTGGAAAGTTAGATCTTCTCGGATAGGCTGTAACTTCTGAAGTATCCAATCTATGGAGAAACAGAGGACGGGCTTGTGTGCTAGGCTTAGGGGTATAAATTGTGTCATTTTTCTTTGTTCAGGGCGCCAGCTGTGTTTCCTGGTTGTGTGCCCCTTCTTGCAAGATTGAGAATAAATTCTTTTCTTCTCCACAATCCGGTGAGCCTTATTTTCTTCCAGAAGAAGATTTCTTTCTAACAGTAGACAAGTCACATCTGAGTCCAACTCTGTCACTCAGGACCACAAAATCCAAAGTAGGTCCTACTGGTAGGGCACCAAACTCCAGAGACATCTGCCATGACCTTAGGACCTGGGTGTCTCTGTAGGCTCAGGAGCACCACCATCTGGGGTAGTATCTACTTTGGCTGTCTATGAGATCCTGCTGAGACGTGCATAAGCATTACCTCTCTGATGACCTCCCAACTCACTTTGAAGTCTCTTAGCCTTATAAACTCATTTGTCCTTAACATTTCCCCCTTTTATTCAAGGTCTTTTTCCAGTTGCATCACCAGCCAGTGATTGGTAGTAATCCCTTAGTGCCAGGGATCATTCCCATGTTTTATATCACAAAGAAATAAATTCTGCTTCTGCATATGCCTCTCATGTTTATTAAGATTATTCTTAATTTTTAAAGTTTAATTTTATGTCAATGCTACCAGTTACTCCATTAACACAAGGTAATAACTACAGTTACAATCAATCTCCCCCTTTATTTTTGTTCATTCCTCAGTCTTGAGGGATTTGGGGTGATGTCTGCTCTGACTGCTTCAGGCTGAGGGGACTTAGAGATTATGGGGCAGAGGAAAGGAACTGTCTTGCTTGCAGTCGAAGACACTCCTAGTTTTCATGATGGAACTGGTCCATCATCACTGTTTTGTTAGTTGTCCAGGGCAAGCTCAAAGTACTGGAGAATAGGATTTGGCTGCAACTCTGCTGGGTTTCAGGATTCAACCAGCATACGAACAATCCAAAGATTTAAGTCTCTGAGAAATATAGGTAAGAGGTAAGTTGAAAATTATAGGTTCAAATAAAAAGAGTAAAAGAATCATGATTAAAGGAATTATAAGTAAGTATAACAATGTTATATTGGGGGAATAGAGTTTCTTATATCCTCAGACTGCCCACTGCAGGGGGTGCTGATTTTGAGATTGTATGGCTTGCCTGTGCTGTCTGGATATCCCTAGAGCCCTCAGGAACATGGTTGTTGGGGACTTTGTGTTATATGGCAGTTAGTGAAATCTGTGAGACCTGCAGAAGTATAACCTCTGGAATGACCTCCTGACACACTTTGATATATCTTAGCCATGAATTTTTGTTATTTATTTAATGCTTCCCCTTTTCGGTCAAGGTTTATTTCCACATGCATCACTGGTTGGCGCTTGATAATAATCCCTTGGTGCCAGGGAGGCTTTATATACACACACACATACTATATATACATATATAATGTATCAGAAGACTCAATATTGTTAAACTATCCAAAACTGATTTCTAAATTCAGTGCAATCCCAATCAAATCCCAGCGGCTTTTTTGTCGAAATTGATAAGATGATTCTAACGTTTATATGGAAATGTAAAAGACCTGGAATAACCAAAGCAACTTGGAAAAAAAAGAACAAAGTTTGTGAACTTAGATTATCTGGTACCAAAACTTAATGTAGGGAAGCAGATTTGGCTCAACGGATAGAGTGTCTGCCTACCATATAGGAGGTCCAGGGTTCAAATCCAGGGCCTCCCGGCCCATGCACAGTGCTGATGCACGCAAGGAGTGCCGTGCCACGCAGGGGTAGCCCCTGCACAGGGGAGCCCCATGCGCAAGGAGTGCGCCCCACATGGAAACCTGACCCATGCAAAAAAAGTGCAGCCTGCCCAGGAGTGGCGCTGCACACACACAGAACTGATGCAGCAAGATGACACAACAAAAAGAGACACAGATTCCCAGTGCCACTGACAAGAATACAAGCAGACACAGAAGAACACACAGCAAATGGACACAGAGAGCAGACAACTAGGGGCGGGCGGGGGGGCGGGGGAAGGGGAGAGAAAAAAAATCTTAAAAAAAAAAAAAGACAATTCTGCCGAAATTGAGATAATGTGGTACTGGTGCAGAGATACACAAATACATCTATGTAGGAGAATATTATCCAGAAATAGACTCACAGATATATATGGTCAATTGATTTTTTTTTGGATTTGAATTATCTGACTTTATTTAGCATGGTAATAGTTTACCATGATAAATTAATATGTACAAATGCAAAAAATGTTGGGCACTTTCTGAAGAAAATGTTTCTGGAGGTATACACTAAAGTGTATGTAGAACCATTTAAACAGCTGTCTTTTTAATTTTTAAATTCATCGGTGTGGTAACTTCAAGCTTTTGAACAACAAAGGCTCTTCCTCTGTCACTCATCATTTAGATCATTTGCGTTTCATATGCCATTTCATTTCCTGCAAGCCACCAAACCTGACATTATAGAACTGACAGTTCAGAAAGCAATTACCCAATTGTAGATAAGGAATCCACTGGCATTGTCAAAAATTATAAGCTAATATATATATATATATTATATATATAAATTATATATATAAGCTAATAAGCCAGGAGCCTGGATTACAAATAGATTCTTGGAATTCTCCAGAAATGTCTGTTGGGCTAAATAAGGCACATATATCACACAGAACTCTAGTCCTATCTAAAACAACCCTGGTTTTACTTTCTGCTTAACCCAAGAGTGAATGCGGATGGTTCTTTTGTTGTTCGCAAACAAATTTAGTGATGCGGTTGCTTTGGCAACAAAATCATTCCCACCAGGGCAGGTTATCACCAATCACTGATTGCCTGTGCTGCTTTCTTTTCTTTTGGGATGTTCCAACTTCGGCGACTTTCCTTCCTGTTCTCCTGTGCTCATAAAAGACCTACGACGGGTGTCCTTGTTGGAACTTCAGCAGCAGCAGAGAGAGCTAACACCGTACCAATATATACAGACCATCAACATTTGAGTTTGGGGCGGCTCATTCCAGTCAGAATTATCACGTATTCTGCTGTGCCCCTTTGAAAAGCTATTGGTTCTGAGACCAGCGTTTACCAAGCAGTTGTGGATTACTTCAGGGGTGTCATTGTTCCACATTGCAATGAGATTTCTCAGCACATCGAGAATATGCCAGGTAATGGGAGGTCCAGGGTTCAAACCCAGGGCCTCCTGGCCCGTGTGGTGAGCTGGCCCACGCACAGTGGTGCCGCACGCAAGGGGTGCTGTGCCACGCAGGGGTGTCCCCTGCGTAGGGGTGCTCCATGCACAAGGAGTGCGCCCCGCAAGGAGAGCCACCCTGCGCGAAAAGCATGGCCCGCCCAGGAGTGGCGCTGCCCACATGGAGAGCTGACGCAGCATGATGACGCAACAAAAGGAGACACAGATTCCTGGTGCTGCCGGGAATGCAAGTGGGCACAGAAGAACACACAGTGAATGGACACAGAGAGCAGACAACGGGGGGCAGGGAAGGGAGAGAAATAAATAAAATCTTAAAAAAAAAGAATTTGCCATGTAATGCTTCACATGATATACCACAGTCATTTATTATGTCTTAGCCTAATGGCTGCAGATAGCCATGCTGTAGGCAGGCAAAAGGCTACTCACTTGTTTTCTTTTAAACCTCCAGTGAATATGTGTAGCACATTTATCAATCAATAATAGAATGTTCAAATTCTTGCAAGCCATTTTTTTCTCTTTAATTGTGGGAGCCATTTCCCAAACAACCTACCAGACATCAGTTCATTTTTATCGACTTTATATACACAAAGGAAAGTTGCATATATAAAGGGGATTTTTGAATTCCCATATAAATGGCTCTAATTTTGTGCTACTTCTCAGCACTGGAGCAAAGGAAGGTTAGTGGCCTCTCTTTACATATTTATTTTCCTCCAGGGCAACATTTTTCTGCACGTCTGGTTTGGTTGTCGGTTATAAGACATTAAATGTGTCCCCACGGTCATGTTTATTCTGCATAGACCTCTAGTTTTCAAGGCCTTCTTCAGCAAACACTGTAGAGGCTTCACATTTTAGGAGTAAAACCGGATACTGTAATCAAGCTGAAAACATTGCCTCTAGCCTTAAAGACTGAGCATTAGCCCCCACCGGGAGTTCAATTTCGTTAGCTTTTATTTCATAAAAAAAAACAACAACAAACAAAACCCACATGTAGAAATGCTATCTGCTCTGATCTGGCGAAATCATTCAAGCATCTCCTTTACAAAGTTGACATGTTCTGCTGCTGTCATTCAGTTAACAATTTTGCAAAGGACCTCGATATTCTTTGACCGTTCCACTTTTTACTTTCCTTCTTATTCACTAACTTTTTTAGCTCTCACTGTATTTTCTCTTTAATCCCACAGCCAGCACCCGAGGCATGAAGCATGAGAGAAAAGTCCTGTTTACCAGAACATGAACATTCTAACAACGAGGAGACAGGTCTCGTGCGTGAACTGCAAATGCAGTGCTGAGAGGCTCTTGTTAAAATGCAGATTCCAGGAAGTGGACTTGGTCCAGTGGATAGAGCATCTGCCTACCACATGGGAGGTCCAAGGTTCAAAGCCCCGGCCTCCTTGACCCATGTGGAGCTGGCCCATGTGCAGTGCTGATGCACACAAGGAGTGCCCTGCCACGCAGGGGTGTCCCCCTGCATAGGGGAGCCCCACGTGCAAGGAGTGCGCCCCGTAAGGAGAGCCGCCCAGCGTGAAAGAAAGTGCAGCCTGCCCAAAAATGGCACTGCACACACGGAGAGGTGACACCAAGATGACGCAACAAAGAGAGACACAGATTCCTGTGCTGCTGACATGCTGCTGACAACATCAGAAGCGGACAAAAAGAAGAACATGCAGCAAATGGACACAGAGAACAGACAACTGGGTGGGAGGGGAAGGGGAGAGAAATAAATAAAATAAATCTTTTAAAAAATAAAAAAATAAAATAAAATTTAAAAAAAAAGAAGGTGAATGTTGTAGTCGACAGAAAGAATCCACAGTCTGTAACAGAACAAACCAAAAAAGGTTGTCCTTGTGAAGAGGTGTGTAACTTTGCATTTGATTTTTCCATCTTGGCTCAGTCCCAACTATTTGAGTTTGGATTCTTAAGGCCTTCTTCAGCATTTAACTAATTCTTTGTTGGTGGGAGGTGCTGGGATTGTTTCCCCACACCTTGGTGGTGGAGAAGTTATCCCCAAACGGGCAAGGGTAGAAATACATCTCTGAGTCCTCATCATATTGGAAGTCTTTGATCTCTACCTTGTCATGAAACACTGCCATTGTCTCTGGGGTCAGCCAAAGGACTGTTGCCCCTGCCAGCCGGCACTGCCTCTGTTGGTCTAACTTCAGTGGCACTGGCTTGGACTGGGCGCTGCACCACCCAGCAGTGCAGGAACTTTCTGGCCAATTTATTTTTTATTTTTATTTTTTTGAGGTATTGGAGGTGGGAGAATGAACCTGGGACCTCTGTGGGAAGCTGGTGCTCAACTACTGAGCCACATCGGCTCCCCGGAGTTGGTTTTCACATTTGTTTTGGCTTGTTGTTTGTTTCCGTTTTCCTTAGGAGGCACCAGGAACCAAACCCACGTCTGCTTCCTCCCGTGTTGGAAGCAGGCTCTCAACTGCTGGAGTCATCTGCTCCCCATGGTCATTGATTTTTGACAAAGATGTAAAGACAATTCAGTGGGGAAAACACAATCTTTTCAACCAAAGGTGCTGGAACAATTGGATTTCTATGTGCAAAGGGGGAAAAAAGCAAAACAAAAACCAAACAAACCAATCTAGATCATACCTTCTCAATGGAGGTGATATTGCCAAGAAGGAGGTAAAAACTGGTTCTTCGAAGGACAACACATCATAGCTTTCTCATTAGAAGTGAATTAAATTAAGTTTAAATTCAAATTAAACATTAAAATTTAAGTTAATTTAAGCTTTCTCCTTAGGTGAGTGTGACAGTTTAAAATTCTTTTATGAATCCCAAAAAAGAGAAAGACGATGTTTTTGAACTAGTCCATTCCTGTGGGTGTGAGACACTTTTTGGTTGGATAAGTCAGTGAGGCAGGACTCAGGTTGAGTTTTGGCCTTCTTACTGGGGATGATAGAGAGAGACACACACGGAGGAAAAGGAAGCCGCCATGTTGATCCTGCCATGTGAGAGAGAGAGGACTGCAGAAAGCAGAGAAGCCCTGTGGGCTGAGAGAGGTCCCAGAGTCTGGAACCCACAGAGGCAGGGAAAAAGGCCGCCCGAGGGGCTGGGCCCACAGAGCAGCTCAAGTGGAGCAGCTGCTGAGAGAGGAGCCCGGAAAGAGATGAGCCCTGTGTCTGGCTGCTCACAGCTGCGCCCCGGGGGCTGGGCTCCAAGAGAGGTGAGCCTGAGGGAAGGCTGAGACCAGGCAGACATGGCCCGCCATCTTGTGTCACCCCGTGGCAGCTGACTTTGGTGGGAAAGCAACTCTGAGGGTGCCTTGATTTGGACATTTCTCGACCTCAGAACTGTAAGATTTTACTCCTAATAAATTTCCCATTATAAAAGCCAACCCATTTCTGGTATTTTGCATTGGCAGCTCTTTGGCAAACTAAGACAGAGGCCATAATGAAAAGAAGATTGAGAAACACAGTGTTAGATTCATACCTCAGATAATATACAAAAAAAAAAAAAAAAAAAAGAATTCAAAATGGACCAGAGACCTAAGCGTAAAAGCTAAAATGAAAACTTTTGGAAGAAATCACAGAAGAAAATCTTTGTGACCCTGGGTTTGACAAAGATTTCTTAGATCCCAACACCAAAAGCATGATCCATAAGAGAAAAATTTTAATAAATTGGACTCCATCACTACTAAGAACTTCTCTTCAAAAGACAATTCACATACTGGGAAAAAAATCTTTGGAAACCATATATCTGATAAAGGACCCATACCCAGAATGTATCAAGAACTCTCAAAACACAGTAATAAGAAAAGAATCCAATTTTTAAAATGAGCACAAGAGATTTTAATAGATGCTTTATCAAAGAAGACATATGGATGGCCAATAAGCACATGAAAAGATGCTCAACATCAGTAATCATTAAGGACTTACAAATGAAACCTGCAATGAGATACCACTGCATTCTCTATTAGAATGACTGAAATTTAAAAAGACTGGCTATACTAAGTGTTGAGAGTATGTGCAGAAGGTGGAACCCCCACATACTGTGTGACCCGGGGGTGGGGGTGGTGCAAAATGACACATCTATTTTGGACTACAGTTTGGCAGTTTCTTAAAAACCTAGGCATACATCTATCATACGAACTAGTCATTTACTCCTAGATATTTACCCAAGAGCAAAGAAAACATATGTCCACGTAAGCACTTGTAGACTAATGTTCATGTTAACTTTACTTCTAATATTCCCAAACTGGAAACAGCCCAAATATCCATCAGTCGATGAAGGGATAAAACAAACTGTGATATATATAGCCATATAATGAAACACTACTCATGCAGTGATGTATCCGACAACATGGGTGAATCTTAAAGTAATCATGCTGCATGAAAGAGAACATGACAAACAAAAAACAGTGTAATTCCATTTATATAAAATTCTAGAAAATGCACACTGCTCTTTACTGACAGAAAGCAGATCGTTGGTTGCCTGGGACCTGGAGAGGGGAAGGCAAATGGGAGGGAAGGCAAAGGGGATTACAAAGGGGCATGACAGAACTTGGTGGTGATGGATATTCCAGTATTTCGATGGTGGTCATGGTTTCATGAGTGTATGCAGGTGCCAAATCTTACCAAATTGTATACTTTAAATATGTGGAATGTATTTTATTTCAATAATACTGAAAAAAAAAAAGAATTTTGGTTAGAATTGTGTTTAAACCTAAACGTTAACTTGGAAAGATTGGCATCTTACAATACTCAAATTTTCCATCCAGGGCATATGTTGCCCACACGTTTTATATCACTAAGAAAAAATTTTATCCCTATGCCCCTGTCTTATCCCTTCCATGTACAACTACTTACCTCCACTTTATCATAGATTTTACCATGCAGGTGTCAGCTCACAGCGTTCCTCTCCCCCCCACTTTCCTGTAAGGGATACTATTAGGTGGGGCTTTGCAGGCTTGAGGGGAGCTAGGGTTGGAAGGATGGGTCAGATGGCCCAAGGAATTGGGGGGAGTTGGGGAAACAGATAAACCTGGGAGAGTGTCGGGTATGTGGGTGAAACTCTAATGCTGAGAAAACTCTTTAGAAAATATAATAAAGAAGGGTTACCTGTTTAAGGTGCTTAAGGGGCGCATCAGGCACAGGGGCAGGCTTCTGGGGAGTTTGTGAGTGCTCATCATGTCATTGTATGTTATATCATTGGGTGGAGACCCATACAATGTGTGGGAAGGTGTACCCCCATCCTGGGGAGGCCTGATGTTCTCAGACATAGGGAATTATGTCTCTCGAGAGAATTGGTGGCTTTCAATGGAGAAGGACAGTCTAGAATGTCAAGCCCTCAGCATTGTTGCAAGTATCTGTGAATCTGGTCCTTCTTTTTTTTTTTTTCAATTTCTCTTCCCTTCGCCCCCTCCCAGTTGTCTGCTCTCTGTGTCCATTCGCTGTGTGTTCTTCTGTGACCGCTTCTATCCTTATCAGCAGCACCAGGAATCTGTGTTTCTTTTTGTTGTGTCTGGTCCTTCAAGCAGTGAAGTGTGGTTGTCACTGTGGGCCCTGAGGGGAGGGGCAGAGAGTAATAGAATGGATGGAAACAGAGTAACTAGGGGGCAATGGAAGTGTTCCACAAGATCATGCAATGATGGATATTGGACATGTTAAATTTCACCAAAAAATGTATAAAAGTCTATAGGCTAAAATGTAAACCATAATGTAACTAAAAATTTAGAAAATTGTACAGTCTAAAATATAAACCATAATGTAAACCAAAATGAAACCATGTTTGGTAGCTACGTTTCAATGTCTGTACATCAGCTACAGCAAATATAACATGAACATGTAAAAAGATCATTGCTGGGGAAAGTGGAAAAGGGTTTGACGCTGGATTTATGGGAGTCCCCTATATTGTATATATGATTTTACTGTGATCTAAAACTTTTTTGAAGACAAAATTTAAAATTAAAAAAAAAAATGTAGACACTGAGGAAGGAATGAAAGAAATTGCCTTGCCACTGTACATACAGGGTAACACCTATTACAGTGATGAAAGGCAAAACATCAAAAATAAAGATTTATGATATTTTTCATTTTTTAATATCCCAATTCATTTTTACTTTATTTTAGTTTTTCTAAATTAGTATGTATTCCATTTCTAATCTTAAAACCTATCATTACTATTTCATTTTCCGACTAATTGAATTTGGCAATATTTTAGGCTTCATTGTTGAAGAAGTTTTGGACCACAGAGTGGTTCAACTATGGCAGGGGAGGAGCACTGGTGTGGGGTGTTATTGATGGGGGACACATTGTTGGGAGGGCATGTATATAGGGTATATAAAAATGTTTGGATATTAATTGGGTATTTTCATAGTAGTTACAATTACAAATGACAACCAAGGGAGTGCTGAGTTCCTAGCCAGGGGAGCTCTGTCACATTCCCCAATGGAACAGCAAAAATCCCCCAAGTACAAGGGCAAAGACCAGTGAAGAAGAATAGTCCAATAATGAGCCCTTAATACTGATGACTATGCTTATGAGCCTGTGTATTAGTCAGCCAAAGGGGTGCTGATGCAAAATACCAGAAATGTGTTGGTTTTTATAAAGGGTATTTATTTGGGTTAGAAGCTTGTAGATACCAGGCCATAAAGCAATAGACTCACCAAAGTCTATTTTCCTGTGTTGGAGCAAGATGGCTGCCAATGTCTGCGAGGGTTCAGGCTTCCTGGGTTCCTCCCTTCCAGAGTCTTGCTTCTCTCTGGATTCAGGGTTCTTCTTTTCCTGGGGTTCCAGCTTAAGGTTTCAGTATCAAACTCCAACATCAAAACCCCACAACTCTGTCCTTTGTCATGACTTTTATCAACACCCTACTGGCAAAAGAATCCAATATAATCTAACATGCCCGGAGGAGAAGGTCAGTTTACAAACATAATCCAATATTTCTTTTTGGAATTCATCAGGCTAGAACCTGTGTGCCTTAAATTTCAACAGGCCTAGAGCTTCAGGGTACCTAAGAGTTACCTCCTGAGAGCCTCCATGTTGCTCAAATGTGGCCACTCTCTAAGCCAAACTCAGCATGTAAATGCATTATATTCCCCTCAGCATGGGACATGACTCCTGGGGATGAGCCTCCCTGGTGCTGAGGGATTACTACCAATCACTAACTGGTGAAACAACTAGAAAACGATGTTGAATAAAAGTGGGAAATGGTAAAGACAAATGAGTTTATATGGCTAAGAGTCTTCAGAAAAGAGTTGGGAGGTCATCAGAAGGGTCGCACTTACACATGCCTCAGCAGGATCCCAGAGAGAGCCAAAGTAGATACAACCCCATGTACTGGTCCTCCTGAGGCCTATAGAGACACACAGGTTTTATGGTCATGGCAGATGGTTCTGGAGCTCAGTGCCTTGTCAGTGGCCCTATTTGAAATTTGGGTTCCTGAGTGTGATGGAGTTGGACTCAGATGTGACCTTTCTACACATGCCTCTTTGTCACTTTTACTGAACTTGTGGTTGGCACTGAGGTTGGAATATATTCAGGAGACTTGAATCTCTGGACTGGCCATGTGCCAGCTGGACCCTGAACCTCAGCAGAGTTGCAACTCCTACTCTCTGGTTCGTTGGTCTTATCCAGGTCAGCTAATAGGGAGGTGAAGATGGTCAACTACCATACCAGGGAACCAAGAGTGCCTACAATGCAAGCAGGAGAATTGCATCCATCAACCATGTGGGATCTAAGCCCCCTCTTGATATAGAGGTGGAGGGGACATCACCATCCCAGGGTCCACAGAATGGAAGAATAAAATATGGATTAGAGTGGACTTCCTGGTATTCTACTATAGAACTATTGTGACTAGTAATGGAAGAAATTGTAGCATTGAGGTGGAGAAAGTGGTCACAGTAGTTGCTGAAGGCAGGGAAAGGGAAGAAGAGATGTGATGTGGGGGCATTTTTTGGGACTTGGAGTTGTCCTAAATGATACTGCAGGGACAGATGCTGGACATTATATTTCCTGCCATAACCCACTGAATGTACTGGGGGAGAGTGTGAACTACAGGGTAAACTATTATCCATGTGGTATAGCAGTGCTCCAAAATGTATTCACCAAATGCAATGAATGTGCCACAATGATGAAATAGGTTGTTGATATGGGAGGAATGGGTGGGGTGGGTATGGGGATCTGGGAAACTCTTATATTTTTTAATGTAACATTTTTTGTGATCTCTGTATCTTCTAAAAAATACGAAAAAAAAAAAAAAGAAAAAATTTTATATTTTTTCATAGGCCTCTCATGTTTATTTTAAGACTACTTTTAGTATACATTTTTTGATTATTTTGATGGGGGTCTTTCCCACTATTATGTAACCTAACTGCTTGTTATTAATATACAACAAAGCATTTCTGCTCTTCTTATATGAGTGCTTCTCTTGCAGCTAGCCTTTTGCTGCACTGTCATATGTTTGAATTATTTTATTTTGAGGCAACCAATTATAGAATCTGCAAATCATATAACTATGTCACTTTTCCCCCACTAATTATATTTCTTGTTTTTGTTACATATCTTCTTGCATGATGGTCCTCCAGACCCAAGCTAACTCATGATTGTGGGGTGAGCAATGTGTTTTGTCTTAGTTCTTGAGAGCAATGCTATTGTTTTGCCATTATATAAGATGTCAACATTTGGATTCAAATTGATTTGTTTTTAAACCTTTTATTATGGACATTGCCAATCATATATTTAAGTAGGAAGACTAAAATAATGAACCTCATAGTCCCCAAACCCCAGCTTTGGCCAATCTTGTTTAATCTGTCCCCCACCCTCTCACACTTCTTGCCTCTGGTTAATTTTGATACATATTCCCAATATTATACCATTTTATCCAGAAATATTTTAATATATATCTCTGAAAGTTAATGACTTCTTTTTAAAAAGAAATAACTATAATGTCATTATCATACCTTAAGAACTAAACCTTAATTCCTCAATATCATTAAATACAAATCCGTGTTCACATTTCTCTGATTGGGAAGCAGATTTAGCTCAATGAATAGAGCATCCACCTACCACATGGGAGGTCCAGGGTTCAAACCCAGGGCCTCCTGACTCATGTGATGAGCTGGCCCATGCGCAGTGCTGATGTGTGCAAGGAGTGCCATGCCATGCAGGGGTATCCCCCGCGTAGGGGAGCCCCATGCGCAAGGAGTGTGCTCCATAAGGAGAGCCGCCCAGCATGAAGAAAGTGCAGCCTGCCCAGGGTGGTGCTGCACACACGGAGAGTTGACGGAGCAAAATGACTCAACAAAAAGAGACACAGATTCCCAGTGCTACTGACAAGAATATAAGGGGACACAGAAGAACACACAGTGAATGGACACAGAGAGCAGACAACTGTTGGGGGCGGGGAGGGTGGAAAAGGGGAGAGAAATAAATAAAAAATAAACCTTAAAAAAAAAGAGTTCTGCTTAAAAAAATTTTTTTCTCTGATTATATAATAATTTTTTCATTTGGTTCCTTCAAATCCACATCCAAACAAGAGCCACTAGTTGTAGAGATGATTAAATCACTTTTAAACTATATGTTCTCCTTCCCCCTTCTTAAGTTTCTTGCTCTTTGTTTGTTGGAAAAAACAAGTAATTTGTCTCACATAATTGCTTATACTCTTGATTTTCTGATTACATTCCTGTGGGGTGTTTTACATGTTTTTCTGCCCCCTGTGTTTCTGGAGAATTGATCAGATCGAAGTTCAAATTTTTTTTTTTGTAAGAACACCTCAGAGGCGGTGTCTTAGGTCAGGTACCCTTGGACACTATGGCAGTTTGATATGGTTATGAATTCCAAAAACAGATACTGGATTATGTTTGTAAGCTGGCCTGTACCTGGGTTTTGATTGGGCCACGTCATTAGGGCGTTGAGTCCCCACCCCTTGGTGGGTAGGACTCACAGGGCTCTTAATGTTAGAGTTTTTTTTTTTTTAAAAGATTTATTTATTTATTTATTTAATTCCCCTCCCCTCCCCCGGTTGTCTGTTCTCTGTGTCTATTTGCTGCGTCTTGTTTCTTTGTCCGCTTCTGTTGTCGTCAGCGGCACAGGAAGTGTGGGCGGCGCCATTCCTGGGCAGGCTGCACTTTCTTTTGCGCTGGGCAGCTCTCCTTATGGGGCGCACTCCTTGCATGTGGGGCTCCCCTGCGTGGGGGACACCCCTGCATGGCGCGACACTCCTTGCGCGCATCAGCGCTGCGCATGGGCCAGCTCCACACGGGTCAAGGAGGCCCGGGGTTTGAACCGTGGACCTCCCAAGTGGTAGACGGACGCCCTAACCACTGGGCCAAGTCCGTTTCCCTAATGTTAGAGTTTTAATGTTGGAGTTTTAATGTTGGAGTTTAATGCTGAAGTCTTAAGCTGGAGCCCTGGGAAAGAGACAGAGCTGTTCACCTGATAGTCTACAGCTGACCTTGTGGAGGAACCAGAGGAGCTGAGCCCAGAGGAGCCCAGGAAGCCTGAGCCCTTGCAGATGTCGGCAGCCATCTTGCTCCAACACGTGAAAATAGACTTTGTGAGGGAAGTAACTTAGGCTTTATGGCCTGGTATCTGTAAGCTCCTACCCCAGATAAGTACCCTTTATAAAAACCAACCAATTTCTGGTCTTTTGCATCAGCACCCCTTTGGCTAATACAGACACAGATGTGGAGATGGAGATCTGCAGCAGGTTTGTTGGGGAGCAGTCTCAGGACCACCTGCAAGGGAGTGAGGAAGAGCACTGGGCAGAAGCTGACTGTGATGCGCTGAAACAGGCCAGCATGGAACAAGAGCGGGGCTTTTGCCTGCCCTCCTTGACCTGACTTTGGAGGTGAGCTACACCCAGCGGGAGTGAGGATAGCTCGGGCGGGCTGCTCTCCCAGAGGGACCCGGCAGTCAGCAGTAGGCGGTCAGTGCTTTCAGCGCCTGGGTGCTGGCTGTACGTCAGCCTCAGACGTACAGGTGGGCGTACCTTGGTGCCCACCGCATAGTGCTGCGTCCCTCCACCCCCCGGCTGCCCCTGCCGTGCTGAGCTTCTCCACTCCCCAGCTGCCCCTGCCGTGCTGAGCTTCTCCACTCCCCAGCTGCCCCCGCGGTGCTGTGCCCTGCCTCTCAGCTCCCGCTGGTGTTGGGAGGGTGTCAGTTCCTGGGTGCTGCTGAGCTGAGGGCCTCACCCCTTGCCAGCTCCTGCTCAGTTCCTTACTTCAGGGACCTCCCCCAGGAGCCCCGAGAGGGTCTGTTGGCAAGAGAGACTCTAAAGACAGAAGGGATATCCAGTCCCTTTTGTCGTGTTCTAGCGGTTAGAAGCAAGTCGTAGTTTCCACCCACGTGGAAGGGGAGGGGGGTCACACCAGGAAGTGGGCATCTTTGGGTCCCATCTCGAAGTCTGCACCATACCTGCTCCGTGGTTAACTGTATTTGTAAAGTGCTACTAAATCTAACCTTTCATTTGGGATTTTGGCCTCAGGGGACCCTAGATGGGTGTGAGCTGAGCCAGCGGTCTGCCTTCTTTTCCCTACTTAGATTGCCTCTTTTGTTTTCATGTGTATGTTTTGTATTTTATGCAGGGGAAGAATGATTTTTTCCCCTCAGTGATCCCACCTTTGATGAGGCCCCTCAGGTTAACTAGACCTGACCTGCGGCAGAAGTGGCCGGTGTGTGATTTCTGAGGCTAGATCACGAAGGACATTGCTAAGTCCCTCTTGCTCTCTTAGATCACTCACCTGGGGGAAGCCTGCTGCCGCGTAGTTTGGACACTCAGGCAGCCAACAGACAGCTCCACTTGGTGGAAAACTGAGGCGGGGCCCAACAGCCAGCGCCCACTCATCAGCCGGGTGCCTGCGCCTCCTTGGAACTGGATCTCCCAGCCCCGCACAAGCCCTCGGAGGCCACGACACCCAGCAAAGCTGCTCCCATACTGCTGACCCAGCAAAATCCTTGAGACAGTCACTATTGTTGTTTCAGCGTGTTACACCTCGGGATAATACACAGTAACTAATAACTAATACAGGCTTCAGTCCTCGAAGGCACGGGTAAAGATGAAAATTTCAGCTCCCTTTCTTCTGCCCTGCATTCCTACTTCCCTCACTCCAAATCCGGGGTCAAAGCCACTTCTCCAGATTTACATAGGCCCGAAGGCCCCTTGGAGAGTGACGTGAACGCTCTCTAAAAATTGGGTTCAGCCACAAGTAAACATTCCTGGAGGACTCTGGTGGGCAAGGACTAGAAGTCCGATTGCGAGGAGACTCAGTACCTCCCAAGAGGAGAGCAGTCGTTTGTGAGGAAGGGATTTGATGGAGGGTGCAGGCTCATCTGGGGACCCAAGTGTGGGGGAAGCATTCGCTCTTGCCCACGACGGGTGGTTGACTGCAGCCTAGCCTAGCCTGGGGTTCTGTGAGCTGAGTCTGTAGATATTTTTTATCTTCTTCCAACCTCTTCTTTTGAGGAATCCATCTTCCTATCACTTCCTTCTTTCCATTGTAATCCTGTAATCATATGAATCAGGAGGGACTAACCCTGTCCCAATCTTGTTGATGTATCAATTAGAGGACTCCGTTCTCCTTGCCATGGACATTAGCCCAGCCTGGGACATTTGATCTCAGCAGCCTAATCAGCATCCTCCCTTGGACTTTTGCCAGAAATATCAGGAAAGACGTTCATTCTTCCCCCTTTGGATTGTGAGCTGTAAAGACCATGTAAGTCTGGAACTGTCTGTGGCCCTCTTTCCCTCCGACCAGGGAAATCCTGCTGGAGAACTAGGATGACTCGGAAAAGCAGAACTAATAGATGAAGAACACTCATTTAAGCACCTGGCCCCAGCCATGCCTGAAGCCCTAGAGATTTCAGTTGTATCTAGTCAAAGGTCTTTAGTTCTTGAACTCATTTGGAGCTGGGTCATCTGTAGAAGAGAGTATTGGTAACCACAACTGGATAGGAAAAGTTTGCGGTGAACCTGAGAGTACCACATCCTCCTGGGACCCAAGCAACCTCTACCATGAGATCCACTCTCCAGTAAGAGCCCGTGATATTGAGAAGGGGAGCTGCATCTCAGCTGGCTGGAGAGACAGAGGTGCTCTTGAGAGCGTTCCAGGGGTGCAGCCACTCCACGAAGGGCAGGCTGCACCCTGCCTTGTCTTGGCTGCCTGGTCCAGGGCTGGTCGGCAACGCCACAGGCTACCCAGGGCAATGCAGCTGGCCCTCGGGGCTCAGAGGCAAAGGCAGCAGTGTGGGCACAGGGTGACGAGTGACTGGTCGCTGTCTGGGGGAAAAGTCAATGACAGTGACCAGTAGGACAGTGGGCAAAACCCAGCCATGGTGGGAAATATCTGGAAGACAAGCCCCTTGGGGACTCCCAGAGACAATTCTGAAAAGGGAAGACTGGATTTGCCTTTGAGAGGGGCAACTACTGATCAGTAGGATTTAGGGACAATGGGAAATCCTGGGAGATGGAGGGACGTTCTGGCTAGACAGTTTGCCAGAGTCAGGGGTCATTTAGCTCTGCTGTGTTTGGGATCAGGATCCATATTAACTTTGTAAAATGGATCTGGGAGCCTGCCATTCTTTTCCGTGGTCAAAGAGGAGTTACACAGGCTGGAATAAGTTGTTTCTGGGGAGTCTGAAAGAACTTACTACCCAAATGGTCTCCAGAGACTTTGGGAAAGGGATTCTTTGATACCTTTTTCAAATTCTTCCTGCTATGGGAGTATATGGGTTTCTCCTCGCCCTCCCTCCTTGCCTCCCTTCCTTCTAGTGAATCTGTCCCTTTTGCTTATTTATTTGAACCATACCTTTCAGTAAGATACAAAAATCTATTCACATATTCACCTGCATACTTCTTATAATTTAAAATTTCCCTCTATATGAATCACACATCAACTTCCTTTTCCTTTCCTAGATTTAACATAGATTTAGTTACTGCAGGGAAGTGGATATGGCTCAAGTGATAAGACCTCCGCCTACCATATGGGAGGACCTGGGTTTGATCCCTGGGGCCTCCTGGTGAAAAAGAAGAGAAAGTGTGCCTGCGTGGTGAGCCAGTGCCTGCGTGTTGAGCCAGTGCCCCGTGCAACTGAGTCATGCAGCAAGATGATGACGCATCAAAAGAGAGTCAAGGGGACAGTCAAGGTGAAGCGCAGCAGAAACCAGGATCTGAGGTGGCACAATTGACAGGGAACCTCTCCTCATCAGAGGTCTCCAGGATTGAATCCTGAGAAGAGAAAATGAGAAGGGAACAACACAGACAGCAAAAATGGCAGGGAGGGAGGAGGGGAAGAGGGGAAAATAAATAAATCTTAAAAAAAGAAAAATAGTTACCGCAATGCTTTTTTTAAAAAAAGAATCAACTTTTAAACCTCTCAATTCTGCTCTTAAATTTATTAAATTCTACTTTTATCTTACATTTTAATTTCCTTTTCCTGCTTCATTTTAGTCTGCTTTAAAATTGTTTTTTTTCTGAAATGTTGAGTTGAAATATTTATTTATTTATTTTTTTCTTACCATAATGAATGCATTGAAACTTGTTAAATTTCACATTGTTAAAAAACCACAGCTTCAGGCCAGGAACTAACCTGTCCCACTCCTTAAAGTCACGACATAAATTGGCATTCTCTCCACAATATAATTATGTGGGATTCCTGATTTTAAAATAATCAAGCATTGAATTTCTAATTTTCTCTTTGATCCAATAGTTATGAGAAAGAGGCTAGGCATTTTGGCATTGTTCTTGTTTGGTTTGCTTTTGTGGCTAGTTTCTGGTTTTCACTGGTGTTCTTAACCTAGAGTTTGGCCTGTTCAGTTTCTGCTTTGGGGGGTGTTTGACATCTTCTTGCTTTCCTGTGAACATTTATTCCATGTGCAAAAAGAAAGTGCAAGCTGTGTTGGTGCAGAGCTTTGGTTTCCTCATTCATGATAGCGAGGCAGTTAGGACAGGGAAATGAGAAGATGAGCTACAACATGGCTGACAGACAATATGGCGCAAGACCCTGGAGACCTTGACCTTGACCATTGGCTGGGGTAACCAATAACAGCTGGGGCCCCTCCCCTTAGCATTAGCAAGGGAAGGAATAATTAATACCTTAAAACATTATCTCACAAGCCAAAGCTGGCTCTCTGCCTAGAGGAGCCCACACCAAATCTTGGTGCATGTTTCCATCCTTCTCTCCATTTCTCACTCAGCAAGCTCTGTTCTTTTCCCCCATTTCCCAATACATGCTTTTTACTGGCCTAACTAAACCGGCATGTTCTTAAATTCTTATGCAACATAGCCAAGAATCTAGAGGTATAACCGGATTTTGTCTAGGTTTTTGACTTTGCTACAGAAATGAATTTCAAGGGCATGTTGGATGAGTTAGGACAGTTATTTATTTTATTATTATTATTTTTTAAAGATTTATTTTATTTCTCTCCCCTTCTGCCCCGTTGTCTGCTCTCTGTGTCCATTCGCTATGTGTTCTTCTGCGTCTGCTTGCATTATCTGGCGGCACTGGAAAACTAGGTCTCTCTTTTTGTTGCACCATCTTGTTGCGTCAGCTCTCCATGTGTGTGTGGCAACACTCCTGGGCAGGCTGTGCTTTTTTTCACGTGGGGTGGCTCTCCTTTCGGGGCACACTCCTTGTGCATGGGGTACCTCTATAGAGGGGCGCCCCTGCATGTCACAGCACTCCTTGCATGTGACAGCACTGCGCATGGGCCAGCTCACCACGCGGGTAGGAGGCCCTGGGGAACGAACCCTGAACCCTCCATATGGTAGATGGATGCTATATCAGTTGAGCCATGTCTACTTCCCAGGCCAGTAATTTATTAAGGTAGGGAGGGAAGAGAAATGGGAAAAAATAACAGATCATGGATCCCAGGTTAGAAAGGAAGGGACCGAAAGTGATAGAGCAGGCTGATTTACAGACTACAATTTCCCATTATAGACTATAAATGCCCAGGATTACTTATGTATTGATCCAGGTGGGAACGAAGAAGGCAGAATAAGGCACAAACGGGCACCAGGACCGGGCAAAGGCAAGAGAGAGCGCAGAGAGAGCAAGCGAGGCTTTGTGCTTGCTTTTTAAACCATTATTATTTGCCCCTTTGCTAATGACATGGGAGGAGTCCCAGCTGTTTGCTGTTTTGATTGATTACCCCACCTATCAATCCCCCAGGAAGGCCCAATGATAAGGCCCCTGGAGAATATCTGGGGCTTTTCCTGACTTCTGGAAGAAATCTCAATCCAAATTGGATTTCTCACAGGGGTATTCCAGCAGCCACCTTGGGGGTACCAAATGATGCATGGACTTCTCTCCAGGTTCCAGATCCATCTATTGATTTCCTATCTTACAAGCCTGCTTCAGAGGAATACAGCACTTCCCCGGCTTCAGTAGTGTTTGGTCTTTGTCTTCTTTAATTTTTGTCGATTAACTCTGGAGTAGGCGGATAGCAGTATGGTAAGGACTCTCATTACATTTGGGATTCTGGCAAAATCTCTTTGGATTCCCATCCTTATTTGCAGGGCTTTAAAAAATATTTTTATTTATTTATTTTAAAAGAGTTTCTATTAATGCAGTCACAGTTCTGGAGGTGAGATGTCGGGCATGGAGTGGCTGGGTTCTTGGCTCAGGCTGAAGTCAAGGTGTTGACTGACTGTCTAGTCATCTAGAGCTTGGGGTCCAATTCCAAACTCATTCCTGGAAGAGGCAAAATTCAGTTCCTTGCAATTATAGTGCCAAAGCCCCCCATTTCCTTGCTGACTGCCAGCCAGGGGCCGCTCTCAACTTCTAAGGAGGCAGCCTCATTACCTGTCCATCTTCTAGTCAGCAATGGTGCATCAACTCCTCCTGCTTCAAATCTCTCTGCCTCCTCCAGGGTCCACCAGCCAGAGAAGGCTCTCTGCTTTTAAAGGCTCATGTGATCAGATCAGGCCCACCCAGATAAGGTCCCTCTCAAGGTCAGCTGGGCCATGGACTGTCCTATGAGCCTGGGAGTGGGGTGTCATCACACGCACAGGTTCCGGGGAGCAGGGGGTGACACTGCTGGTGCGCGCTGGGTGCCTCATGAGCACAGAGGTTCCAGTGTTTTCTTTATAGGATGCATATCTTATCAGTGGAAAGTGACTCTCAATTTTTGGGGGTCCAGCCAACACAACTTCAAAAGACATAAACTTTTGCAAGGAAGTTTTTGACAGGGGAGGTGTGGATGAGCTGGGCTGCCTGACTCGAGCCTGGCCTTTCACCCAGCAGCTGGTTTCCACTGTCTGCAGGTGACCACGGACATGGCCAGCTGTTTCCAGGCCCCCCGTGCTCAGTGGGGGGGCCTTTGCCGCCAGGGAGCCCGAGCACCCATCTCACCCACCGCTTCCCAGCCAGACCGCTTCGGCAAGCGGGCGACCGCTTTGTGCGTCGGTCCCGGGTGAGAAACGGAGTCAGAGTCACCCTGGAGGCGGCTGCCCTTGGGCTTCCACTCCTTTGAGTCAGCAAATCCCCTTGGGGGTTTGGTCTGAGCTGATTATTCTGTCACTTACCACCAAACACATCCTAATCAATGTTGGCTGTACATGTTAGCTTTCATGCGGGAAAAGGTATTTGTGTAGTATTAATCTACGAGAGCTCTGGAGATTAAACAATTCCAACAGCAGCATACTGCTTCCTCTTACCTAAGGCCTGCTTTCTGATCTCAGGTCAGGAGGTCTCGGCGATTTCTGTAACCAGGGAGGGACTGCATTTCTCTTTGGCCTGTAGAACAAGCCGCATTCCTTCTTTCTGCTCCGATCTTAGCCTGCTTCTCTCTCCTAACACTAAGCCCCACCTCGGTGATACGTGCTCAGGACAGAAAATCTCTTCCACACAGAGAAAGGAAAAGAAAAAACCTCCTCGAATCCCACTACCCACTCCTGTTCACCAGTTTGGTGCGGGACCTTGCGGTATTCCGAGGCGCACAAGCCTGGAGGTAATGCAAACGTCACAGAATTCCCGCCAGAGCTCACGGCCTCTCCCGCCTTGTCACGATGTCCCACCGTGGCCAGCTGGGGGCGCCCCCTGCCCTCTCCTGGGCTCGCGCAGGCCCCGGGGGCTCCTCCAGGCCTCCAGCCCCGCCACGCGGCACCCCCCGCGCCCACGTCAGCACCCGAGGAGGACCTGCCCGTGGGTCCCGCGTGAAAATGCCCTCGCCCCGGGGTGCGGACTCGGCGATCCCCGGCCTTCCCGGACCCAGCGGATCCCGCGCCCCACCAAACACTTGGGGTTCACCCCCACTCCTCGACTGTGCAATGCGAGCGCCCCCCACTGAAGCCCGAAGCGGCCTTGCCGGGCGGCCTCGGGCGCACGCCCCCACCCAGCGCCTCTTTTCTGTCCCCGCGAGGGCAAGGTCCCGCGTGCAGGGAGAGCCGGGGCTGGGGAGGGCGGGAGGTGCTCAGCCTGGACGGCGGCGGCGGGAATTCCGCTCATTCCGCTCGGACTCGGTGGCGCCGGGGGTGATGGGGTCCAGGCCCCTCGCCGCGCCGCACGCTGAGCGCAGCCCAGCCCGGGCCTGCGCTTCCAGCCCCGGCCTGCGCTTCCAGCCTGGCTGCGGCCGCACCGCCTGCGGGAGGCTACAACCCGCAGGGCTGGGGCCGCTCCCGGACTTTAGACTTTAACCCGTCCGGGTTGGGGCGCGGACAAAAGTATTTTTAAAGGCTGCGGGGGGGTTCAGAGCCTCTTGCGGAAGGATGCGTCAACTTTGAAAGGCCCGGAGTCGTTGTCAGCTTATCGGAATTTATCGGAATAGTCACGTTTTGAGTTAGAAAAATGAATTCAAAAATTGGGTTATATGGGAAACTCTTATGTTTTCTGTGATCTATTAACTTTAATTAAAAAACATTAAATAAATAGTTTAAAAAAACATTGCGTTCTGCTCAATCATGTATCTGTGTCCAATTGTTAAAAGATAATTTTAGGAAAAAGTCCATTCATGATTTAAAGATATAAAAACAAATGCATTTTAAAGAACTGATTTTACTCATTGGATACTGGAGACAGGGTAGATGGCTATAATCAGTTAAAAGGAAAAATCCAGAAGCACAAATTTAATGGAGTAAAGGAATTGAATTGCAAACTGTTTTTTCCACAGGGGAGAGAGAAGTCAAAGAAAGCTCTAAGGGACAAGACAGTTTGCATATCCATCAGTACTGGCAATTTAAAAACAGGCGGCTGCCGCAGGGTTCTGTGGACAATACATAGTTTTTCAACGGAACACAAAACTTCTCTCTATACATTTTAAGTAGCTCTCTCGGGAAATTTTTAAAATTTTCTTACTGTGCTAATGCCACTGGGCCCCTGCCAAACACCAAATTACCAAATTTCCAGTCATTTATTGGACATAACATTTTTCTACTCTTTGGGCTTTTGGGCAAAACTCAACACATACGTGTTAAGTTACCGCTGAGAGCAGGAAAAGAAGAAGGTTGGAACTCTGGGGAGTCAGCAGGTACGGGGGCTGGGAGCATGCCCCCACAGGGACACAGCACGGAGTTCAAATCATGCCCTGTCACACTATATCTGTGTGATCCTTCTCCTGGGAGCCTCCATTTCTTCATTTGAAAGTGGCGTATAATAGAGTTCCAGAAGCTTCCCTCCTTGCTCCGTCTCAGCTTCGGTGGACTGAGGCTTTCTTTGTTAGGGGTAGGATCCTTTGCAGTGGTCTCCTTTAGTTATGTAAATGTGGCCGAGGAGGCACCCACCGCCCTGGGGGGAGAGCGGAACTCGCCCTTTTGTGGTCTGACAAAGGCTGTCCCTTCTCCAGGCCCCTTGGAATGCAGAGCGGGTGGCCAGCGAGAAGGTGAACCAATTTGCATCCCAAGCCCAGGGCCTTAGGGTGGAAAAAACTTGAGACCAACGCCCTAACCTGCCCCCCCACGGCAGGCTGGGACTGGGTAAAATTGACATTCAGGAAAGGCTTGAGGGCTGGCAAGTTACTTCACCAGGAGAAAAGGGAGTCCGAGCCGGTTTGTGGGGTTCCTCCAGCGGGTCTGGCCCCGGCACACCTAGTGGCTGCTCTCTTTGGGGGGGAGGGTGGACTAGGAGGACGCTTTTGCTCCCGAGTAATGGCTTACCCGACCCACAAAGGTAGTGGCTTGGAAGCTGCAGGGCTGTGCAGGCCCAGGGTTCAACAGCGCCGCCGTGTGGACAGAGACGCAATGGCTGACGATGGCTGTTGGGGCTTGCTGGAGACCAGACCCTTTGGACTAAGCAAGCCTGTGAAGTTCTTGGACAATTTGGGAACAAGTGGGCTCCAAGAAGTAATGATAGATTTTTTTTTTTGCCAATAAGGGTATATAAAGGACTGGAGCAACCAATGAGAAAAACGAAAATGTAGCCCTGCTTGTACCCTGCGTCAAGGAAGCAGGCCACACTGACTAGTGTTAAGTGGGCCAGGCGTAACACGCATGCGCCGTGAAGTGGCGGCTCTCCTGGGCGACAGCTTCTTCTTTCCAGGGGCCCTTTTGCTACGATGCCCGGGGACGGCAGTGGGGGGTGCTGCCCAGCCCACAGGACCTGGCACCCGCCGCCTCGCCTTGCCCCAAGTGGGAGATGGGGTGAGGGCATGTTCCCACGACTCCCATCTGCTCGTTCCTTTCCGGCTTCGCGAGCAGGGTGGGCTCCTCCACGCCCGCAGAGGCGTCCGCTCCGGGCCCGCTGGCCTCCCGGAGGCCGCTGTCCCACCAGGGCCGCACCCGCGAGCACCCCTTCCCACCACTCCACACCCCGCGGCTGGCTGCGCCTCCCGGAGCTCTGCTTCTTTGCACGTTGGGCTTTTGCCTGTGTCCCTGGCCTGGTCTGTCTGTCCCTCTGTTGCTTCCACCAACCTCAAGGTGGGCCTGGGAGGCGGGGAGACTTCTCCCCACCCTGTGCTCCTCCCACTTAGGGGGGCTCCCTCCCTTGCTTCTGCTGACAACCCCCCCTGGGCCCCTGAGGAATGACATGGGCTTGGGCGCAAGGCCCTTGGGGCAGAGGCCGAGGGTGGCAGGGCACTAAGGGCTCAGCGCGCCTGCCCCCCCGGCCCAGGGAGGGTGCAGCTTCCACTCAGGCCTCCCAGTCCACTGAGGCACCCCAGTGTGCAAGCAGGAGGAAGGGAAGCAGGGACCGTGAAGCTCTGCTGGCCCCCCACCCCGCTCCCTCCCTTTGCTCACCCGCACCCCATCAGCCCCTGCTCTCCGGATCCAGCCCCATCGCCTTCCGGCAGCCCCCCTTCCCACACCCCAGCTCTGGCCCTGCTGAGCTCCTCGGCTTCACTGGGCACCCACCTTCTCCGTCCCCTCCGGCTGTTCCTCCGGCCTTCCCATCGTCCTTTGGTCCCGGCATCGGCCCACTGTGGCCCCTGCACCCCTCCCCCAGCCCTGCATGGGCCTAGCGCTCCAGCCACCTACTGTCTCCTGGGTGACCCTCTACTGCTCTCTCTCAAGGACTGTGATTCTGGGAAGGGGCCCCAGCTCCCCACTCCACAGAGCAAACCGGCCGGGGACATGAGAGCAGGGCGGTCACCCCAGGCAAGGGCCTGCCGCTCTGCTGTGGCTGCCCAGGAATTCTTAAGGGCTTATAAAACCTCGTATCACGCAGCGAAGGACAAGTGGGAGGGCGCAGGGACAGGAACTAGGAGCTGGCCCTGCTCCTTCCCTCAGGCCACCACGGACTCCTTTGGGTCCTTTGGTCCCACACCTCCCCCCACCCTGCTCTGTGCCAGAGTCGAGATGTTGCATTCTCTTAGGACCTTCCCTCCACTAGCCTGGAGAAGCCCTGTGTAGATATCAAGAAGTGGGTGCTTTCTGGGGACATCTGTCCCACTCTGGGACACACCCTGAACCTCCTGCTGCCTGACTCCGGCCACTGGTTAATGCTTCTGGTCCACCACCTTCCCACCTCTGTGGGTCTCCCTTTCGAGGCTGAGTGGGAGCCCCCAGCCCTTGCATGCCCCCACCCGATGCCACCCACTGTCGTGCCCCTCACTGGCCTCAGTGTCAACCCTGGTCTTAGCTCCGCAGATGGGGCCCAGCGGGGCCAGGGGGTGCTCTTGGTACACGGGCCTCTCCTGCCCTCGCCTCCCCCAGGGGACTTCTTTCTCGACCCTGGGCCCTGTGGCCTCTGGGGGACGCTGGTGGCTCGCCCCCTCTCAGGTGGCCCACAGGCTCCCTACAAAGTCACCAGGCAAGCCCGAGGAGCAAGCCGAGTCTTCCAGTCTCTGGCCCGTGTCATGGAGCTGGCAAGGGAGTTTCGCGCCAGGAGAAACCCAAAGGCCCTTTATTGAGAAAACAGAGACGGCCCCTCAGACTCTACGCGGGGGACTCACCCTGAGGTAGGCGGTGCACCTTCTGTGCCCACCCCGTGGAGCCTGGCCGGGCAGCCCGGTTCCCTTCCCAGGGGCGAGTGGGGGTCTAACCAGGCCGGGGTGCGGGAAGGGCAGGGCTCTGGGGGGCGGGGGTGGGGGCATGAGGGCCCGGGGGCACTGGGGGTGCTGAAGGGAGGCGGGCCACCACCTGCTGCGGCCTGGAGCCCTCTTCCTCCAGCTTCTTCACACACAGGACTTCACAGTAACAGAGGAATGCAGCTTCCAGGGCCGCCGCCGCCGCTTTCCAGCCAGGGGGCTGCAGCGGGAGCCGGGCCAGGGGCAGGAGCACCAGGACGGCGCGGGCCAGAGCGCGGCTCTGTGGCCCAGCGTCCGGGGGTGGGCCAGGGGCTGGAGCCCCTCCAGAGGGTCTGAGGAGCCCTGAGGTAGTCGGTGGCCAGCTGCGCCTTCCGGGCGGGGGTCCAGACGGAGCCGGGGGGAGGCGGCCAGGAGGGAAGCAGCTGGGAGCCCCGTGAGCAGCCGGGCACCTGGCGTGGGTGGGGGGCGGGCGGGGGGCTTCTAAGCTCTGTCTCCCGGGAGATCCAGGGTCATAGCCTAGGGGAGGGGTGCTGTGAGCCTGCACATGATTGCCCTCCTCCCGAAAGGGCACGGGCCCTGCGGGGAGACTGAGGCTATTCAGAAAAGGACACTCTTCTCTGTTGGGCAAAAGGGCAGCCACAGAGCTGTGCGGGGCGGGCCTAGCCCAGACACCTGAGCACAGGGTTCCTTCAGGGGCCACCAGGGTCCCCGCCAGTTCAGGTGAGGGTCTCTCCTTCTGGGAGAACCTTCTCTAGTCTGCGCTCTTCCCGTCGTTCCAGGGCCTCGACGCCACCTTCCAGGAAGTGTCTGCCCAGGGAGCCCCACTCTGGCCACCTGCACCCCGCCATCCTCGGGGTGGGGGCGCGGGGCACACAGGGCTGGGCCGGCTCCTTGCGGGGGGGGGGGCTGCGGGGCACGGGGGGGGCGGGCTGGAGAGCTGTGGCCCCCCGGCCGGGGGTCAGAGCACCTGCAGCTTGAGGGAGCAGGTGAGGTTGCCGTGCACCAGCCCCCACATGGCCAGCAGCTCGGCCGGCAGCAGCTTGTGCACCACCAGCATGGCGCGGAAGAAGCAGGGCTCCTTGTTCATGCGGCTGTGGCGGTTCCGCGAGATGCCGAACGTCTTGAAGCCCTCGTGGGCCACGGGCCGCACGCCCAGCACCTCCAGGCACATGCCCAGGAAGACGTCGTCGATGGGGTAGAGCTGCAGGGTGCCGCAGGCGCGGTGCAGGCGGCGGGCCAGGCCGCCGGCCATCAGGAAGCCGCCGCCGCCCGCGTACGGGGGGTAGCTGGCCTTGCTGTACAGGGCCCCGGGGATGTAGTACTTGTTGTCCTTCCTGCGGATGGGCCGGGCGTGCTCCAGGACGTCGCCCACCAACAGGTCCTCCTGCGGCCGCCGGTCGGCCAGAAACTCCAGCAGGTTGGTGGGGTGGACGAAGACGTCGTCGTCGCCCTTGAAGACGAAGCGGACGTGCGGGCAGTAGGTGTCCAGCCACTTGAGGAAGTGGATCTCCTTGAGGGTCAGGTTGAAGAAGCTGTCGAGGAAGTCCCACTGCAGGATGTCGCCGTAGAGGCGGTCCTCGTAGGTCAGCAGCTGCTGGTAGTGGGCGCGCTCCTCCCGCTTGGCGGACGTGCCCAGCAGGAAGAGGGTGCGCAGGGCCCCGCGCCCACCGCCCGCCGCCTCCTCGCGGCCCCAGGTCTGGCGGATGGCCTCGCGGCGGTCGTGCTGCGTGATGACCGACTTGACCACCACCAGCAGGTGGACGTCGCCCTGGCACTTCTCGGGGTGGTTCAGCAGCATGGGGAAGTACCGGCAGTGGCGATAGAGCAGAAACTGCTGGAAGTGCGGCTCCAGGGCCTGGAACCAGGCCTCGTGGGACAGGTTGAGATTGGCCGAGCAGTTGTTGGTCGTCACATCCCAGACCTGGGGCCCCCGCGAGGCCATGGGGGTGGGGGTGGCCACCTCCCTCGGGTCCTTCCAGAAGCTGTTGGGGCCCACGAGGTGTCCGCTTGGCTTCTGGTCCTTCGGTGGCCTCTGGGTGGGCGGCAGGGAGTCTGGCAGAAACTGACGGGGGGTCAGGCTGCGCTGGAACACCGTCACGGCCACCAGCAGGGCCAGGGACAGACACACACTCTTGTACAGGGTTTTCTTCCTGGGGAGGGCATGGTGGCGTAGAGGACAGAGGTAAGGCCGGAGCCCCTGGGACTCCCCGGCGGCCCTCTCCTGGAGGCTGGGTGGCCCCAGGTGGGCACGTGGATCCCTGGGGCTCGGGGGGCCCTGAGCTCTCGCCTTGCCTCTCTCGGGGACAGCCACACAGCCCAGAGCTTACACACGGGCACCATGGAGTCGGGCTACCTGGGTGCAAATCCGGCTCGGCCACTCTGAGATAAATAACCGGGTGTCCACTTAACTTCCTGAATTCCTGATGTCTTCTTCCCCCAAACGGGAATAACAGCCCAGGACTGGCTAACTAAAGTGCACGTGGTGCTGTATAGTCGGGAGAACTCTGCGCTCCTCCCGCCGCCGCCCCCCAGACCCCTACCAAGCTCCCTGCTTGTTTTCATTTTCCTGTGCAAATCCTGGGAGCCGTGGGCAGGGGTGTCATTAGGTGACTTGAACGGGGGCCCTGGGGAGGGGCAGAGACTGCACCTTCTCTGCAGTCTGGGAGCGTAATGGCACGGGGGATTCTGGGCCTGCGCCCCCTTCTCTCCCCTTCTCCCCCCCTTCTCCCCAACCCCCCCATCCAACAGAAAGGAAAGCCCTGGTGGAAGCTGGAGGCCTGCAAAGGGATCGAGCATCCCCCGCCTCCCCCCACCGTAGGACCACCGCCCCTCCCTCCTCCACCAGGGCCCCACTCCCTTAACCTCCCACTGGGAGAGAGGGGCCCCCTAGCTCTCCAGCCCTGGAAGGGGACCCCATTCCCACCCTCTCCAGGGCCCCTCCGGGCCTGTGTGGCCTGAGGCCCTCTCACACCTGCCTCTGGGGGCAGCCAGGTGGCCTGGAGGAATCTCTCCTAGGAGTCCGGGGGGTGGGGGCTGAGGACCTGGGTAAAGGTGGGTCAGAAAAGCGGGAGCTCCGGGGGGCCAGGGTGCTGGAGACAGAGCCTGCAGGGAGGTCGGTGCGGGCGCCTGGAGGGGGTGGGCCGTATCTCCATCTCAACACTGGCGGGTGCGAGGTGCATGGCTTCCTGGGGCACGCAGGTGGCGGAAGACGGGGTCACCTCGGGTCCCTCTGCTTCCCTGGCCCTGGGGGTCCCAGCGGACCCCGCCCCGGCAGCCTGAGCAGGAGGCGTGGGAGCAGGAGGTCCGGCGGGGTGGCCCCCACCGCGGCCGCTGGCCGGCTCCACCTGCGCCGCCCCGCTCCTTTAGGAGCCCCGCGGGGCCGGCGGGGCCGGAGCTCCCGCCGGGGAGGTTGGCCAGGGGCGCGTGGGGCGTGCGGAGCCTGGGCGGGGGCCCCAGGGCACGGGGGGGCCCTCGGGGGTGGGGGAGCCTCTGAGCCCGGTCGTGGCCAGGGAGATCCCGGGGCCCTCGGGCCCCGGGAGTTGGGGCGCCCCTCTCGGCCCCGCGACCCCGGGGACAGCGCCCCGCCCTGCGGTCCCCGGAGCCGCGCCCGCCGGGGGCATCTCCGCACGCGGCGCAGGAGTCCCCTGGGTCCCCGGGAAACTGAGGCCCGGGAGGCGAGGGCCGGTCCGCGTCCGCGTCCCGCGGCGCCACTTTCCCAGCCCCGCGCGCCGTGGCCGCACACCTGGGGGTTCAAGCGGGGGGTGGGGGCCCGGGCGCCCCGCCGCCCCCTACTCACCCCAGAGACATGGCGGCCCGGGCCGGGGCGGCGGCGGAGCGGGCGCGGGTCGCAGCTGAGCGCGCCGCGCGCGGGGACGGGCGGAGGTCGGGCCGCGCCCCCGCTGGTGACTTTCCTTTTCCCGCAGCGGGAGGAGGGGCCGGGAGGGGCCCTGGCGGCCCAGGTGCCTTAACCCCTTCCGCGCGCGCTGCCCGGCGGGCGGGCGGCGCCACCCGTTTCCCCCGAGGCGGCCCCGGAGACCCCCGAGCACCGGGGCCCGACTGCCAGCCGCCGGGTCGCGACTTCGGACCCACGAGGGCCGCGTCCACCCCGGGCCGCGGTGTCCCGGTCCCGAGTCACACGGAGGTTCCCACGCCCCAGTCACCCCCCCGGAGCCCCCGGCCCTTCCTGGCAGTGTACCAAGTCCGCGCTGCCCCCCAGCCCCGTTTTCTCTCTGGTCCCTCTAACTTGGGGGGGGGGGAGGCAGAAAGGAGGTTCCTTTTCAACTGCGCCCCCCTTCCTTCTGCCCTCGCCGTTTCCCCCTGCCCAGGCAGTCCATGTCCTCCCTCCCACCAGCCCCCCAACAAGCCGTGGGGGCTGGAGCGGGCAGAGCAAAGCTCCCACGACCGCACTCCCTGGGAGAGGAGACGGAAATGGGGCTGAGTCCCCAGATGGGCCCCTCACCTCTGGGGTGCCCGCCTATCTGCCTGGGCCCAGCCTTTCCTTTCTTAGCATCGGTCAACAGATATTGCCCACAGAATGCTTTCTGTCCCCGAGTCTGTGCCTCTCCTCCTGCTGCCAGGCCCAGCTCCTCGCAGGGAGGGGGCAGCACGGGGCCATCAGGATTGGGAGGGCGCACCCCATCGTGCTCAGCTGGCTGTGCCCTCTTGTTCCCTGTGGGGTCTGGTGCAGAGCGGGACCTCAAAACTGCCCACAGACTTGAAATGCAAGCACGTCCAGGAAATAAACACCGAACATTTTTTGAGTGGTTGCCGTTTGCCAAGCAGCAGTTGAGGCTGCTGCGCGAATGACTCAGTGCTAGAGGCCTGCACACTTATCACTGCGCTTTGCCCGGGAGGAAATGGGGGTGCTGAGAGGGGAAAGCTGTGGGGTGAGGTCCCACAGTCAACGCAGGCGTCTCCCCATTCCAGAGACCACACGCACACAGGGGCGCCCCGCCGAGGAGGGTACCCGGAGACCCCAGGCTGCTTTTGCCAGTCTGGGTCCCTGGTCCCTGAGCCTTCGGATCAAGGACCCTCTCCTTCATTTCCCCTCGAGGTTTAGGGGCCCCTCGGAGAAGGAGGGACACCCTGAGGAATGACAGGGGACTGTAAATTCTAGTCCAGGAAGGTGAGGAGCTTCTCTAGTGGCCCTGTGGGACAGAGAGGAGAGGCAGGCCCGACTTACAGTCCAGGGCCCTTTGGGCCTGGCTACTGCTACAGGGTCACCCGCAGCCCCACGGGTCCCCGGCCCCTCTGGCTCGTCTCAGCTTGGAGGCCCACTCCTGCCCCCGACAGCCCAGCAAACATGGCTTCTGGGAAGGCTCAGGGCCGGCCTGCGTCCCCTCCCTCAAACAAGGCGCCTACGGAGAAGGTGTCCCTGGGTTTCCTCGGGCGCTGTGAGGGCTAGCCACCTCCCTGGGGAGGGGACTTGAGCCCAGGTGTGGCGACTAGAAGGCAGGGGTGGGTCAGGGCTCTGTACTTCCTGGCTCCACTAGGGGCAGGTGGCTTATGCCCTGGGGACCTCAGTTTCCTGTCCTCACATTGTTAGGTGCAGCAACGCCTGTGAAATGCAGGTCCTCCCTGGTGACATCGCTATTAATTATTCTTATCGTCAATCTTCCGCCCAATGCCAGGGTCCCAGAACCCACTGGGTTTGAGGAGGTGGTAATGGGAGACCCCAGATGCTTGCCTGGAATCTGGCAGGTGGAGCTGAACAGCTTGTCATCCAGGGTTCATCTGCTCAGAAAGGGGAAAGGAGTGACAATTATATGCTGGCCTCTCTGGGGCGGTCAGAGGTGTGAGAGGTCAGATGTCAGCCTGGCCCGCCCCCTGGGCCATTTCCTGTGAGGAAGCACAGTGACACCCTCCCTCCCCCACTCGAGGGCTCACCTCTCCACTAGTTCCTGCTCCTGAGGACAGAGTGCCCCTGCGGATTTCGGGGGGCTGTCCGCGGCCACAGCTGGGGTGGTCGAGCAAGCTCCTGCCCCACTCCCCCTGGCTGAAGGCAGAGCTCAGGGGGAGATGGAAAGATGGGCCAGCATAGTGGGGGGTGGAAGGGGGTCTTCCCAGAGCCCTAAGGGGGGTGGGAGGACCAGAGGGGCCAGTAGCTGCAGGTGGGCTCCTGTCTCTGTCACAGGGCTACCCTCTGCTCCCCCCAGGGAGACATTCCTGGAAGGGGGGGCTCAGTGAACCTGGATATGGGAAAATCCCAAGGAGCTCCCGTCACCCCCTTCCCCCCTCTTCTGTCCTCTTCCCTAGCCCCCTTTAGGCACCTCAGCCTCATTTTCCCTCCCTCCTCTCCTCCCCCTCCCCTCCCCCTTGGACCCATCCCCATCCTCAGCCCCTCCTCCCCTCCTTGCATCCCCCTTCCGCCGCCCCATTCCCATGTCTTTCCATCCCCTTTCTCCTCCCTTCTAAGCTGGTTAGACCCCAGGCCGGGAGGGCCTGCTGAGGCCTTGGGTGTGGGGGAACCACCGGCAGAGAGGCAAGTTGGGGGCCAGAGAGAACAGAAGCTAAAGCGGGATCTGAGCTGCACCTGGAGGGCACCGCCCCCCCACTGGACCGCAGCTGGCGGGGAGAGAGCGGCTCTGGTTGTACCCACTTCAGGGTGACAGTGTGGCGCGCGCATGTGCGTGCGTGAGTTCATCCTAGCTGGTGCTGGAACGGCCCGGAGCAGGAGGCCACTCCGGGGCAGCCCCGGCCTGAGCTTCCGGCGTCGCTCTCATCAGCCCCGGAGGGTCTGTGGCTTGGCCAGGGAGTCAGAAATCACCGGTCCTTAGTGAAGGGCGTGGCTGAAGAGTCTGCCCGGGCCCGACTGAGTGGGAATCCAGGGAGCAGTGCCTGGGTCTAGAACTTTCTCTCACTGGCCTTGGGCTCCCACACATGATGATCTGACTGCAAGGCCAGCCAAGCCTTCGGTGAAGACGTCCTCGAATTCCCCGTGGAGAGAGCCTTTCCTTCGAAGTGCTGGCTGCTGTGCCTGAGAGGATGGACGGAGCGGCCTGTCCTTCCGGACAGACAGGCTGCTCAGGAGGGGATGTAAGCAGGAAGCAGCTGACCTGAGCCTTGATTGCCCTGTAACGTTGTTGTGGAAGTTGAGAGAGGTTCAATTATTTGCGTATAGAGAGACCAGGACTCAGGAATGATTTTGAGAAGGAAAAATGGTTTATTGACAGCCAGCCGGACTCGGGAGCTTTCTGTTTCAATCCTGAGCCCGGAACAAGATTTTTGAGTCCCTTTTATACAGAGAGGAAACCAAATGTCCTTTTGTCTCAGTTCTCAATAGGCTTGAATTAGCATACATCTTCCACTTCCTGGCTAAGCCCCCAGCATGGACTTCACACATTCCAGATAAGCCTCTAGCCCATTTGGTCTGCATTTTCCCTGAATATTTAAAGTTTATAGACTTTGCATTGTCAAACCGTTTCCTGGGACTGGAGTTGCTGCCATGGTCACCAAGGGCAGGACTGCAGCCTCTTACCGTCCCACACCCACAAGTCACAGACAGCTTAGGTTATCTGTTAAGAGACAAAGAGCCTCCCACCCATAGCTCACATCAACGCAGGCCCTGCTAAGGAGGCGTGGGGTGAGCCCGTCACCCTCGTCTGCCCCTGGTCATCGGAGGTCTGTCCCCGAGGGACCTTGAAACGGCCAAGTCAAGGGGTGCCCCCCACAGGCCAGGCACCAACCTGCACTGAGAAGGACTCATGAGAGAAATGAGCTGTTGGACCCCCTCCCCGCCATGAAGCCTGGGTACATCCGGGTCCGAGGGAGGTGGGTGGGGAAAGGGAAGAGGGGAACGGTCTTCCCGGGGAATGGGGCCACTCCTTCAGGGGCGGGAAGCAGAGGAGGCCAAGATGGGGCCCGACAGAAGCCTGGGGAGGGGAAGCAGGTATAGTTCAGTGGTCAGTGCCTGCTTCAAGGTCCAGGGTTCAAGCCTCCTTTTAAAACAAGAAAGGAGGGGAGAGGTGTGGTGGTCATTGTTGCCATGACCACGTTTGAAAGATGCTGTCCCAGGGCCCCCAGAATCTGACTCAGTAGGTGCTGGGGATTGCATGGTGCCCCACAAAAACCATGTTCAAGTCTTGACCCCCCGTGCTGAGTGCTGAGGACCTTTGAAGATTTTTTAGTTAGGGTGCGGCGCAGCTGAAGGATAGGACCTTAATCCACAATGGCCAAAGTCCTTGCCAGCAAAGGAAACTGGACAGGGAGGCAGGCACTGGGGAGGAGGCACGGAGAGCTGGCCAGGTAGGCAAGGCAGCGCTGCCTCCATCGGCCGGGGAGTCCCTGGATGGTGCAGCCAGCTCGAGAAGGCCACAGATCCAGGAGCGAGCAGGGCCTGCAGTTCCCTTGGTGCTGGACTCCTAGCACCCCAAACGGTGAGGCCGTCAGTACCTGCTGCTTCAGCCCGCCGGGGTGTGGCTCTGTCCCAGCAGCCCTGGCCAACGCGGACAGTACACGTCTAGGCAGGACCAGGGTTCCCGATGTGTCGGTGGGCTTGGGACCCCTGCCCTGGAGTCCTCCCACTCCAGCTGCCTTGGACGACCATGGGCACGGGCAAGGGGAGGGGCCTCATCCTGCAAGACTGGGGAGAAGAAGACAGAATGGGGAACGGCTGTGAAGGAGATCAGGCACAGAGATGGGGAGAGACGGGGAAGTTTGATTTTCCCACAGCAGAGGAAGCAGAAGTGGATTTAGGAGCCTGAGAAGAGGGGGAAAGCTGCGGGGATCTGGGGAGCCCGGAAAGGACGGCGGGGAGTGTTGACCCCGGCCTGCAGCCTGGGCCTGCGATGAGCAGCCCCAAGGGAGCAACCTGGAGGGGGCACAGCAGCTGCTGTTATCAGGACACCTGGGGGAAGGGCACCCCATTCCAGAGGCCCGCTGACAGCTGGCCCGGCCTCTCGCGCCAAGGCCCCTGTGCTCTGGAGCTGCCCCCCAACACCCCACGGCCCGGAGCTCAGGGAGGAGGAAGGCATGTCCCGCGCACTTGCGACAGCTCCTCCCCTGGGCGGCGCCCCCAGGCCGGCCAGTGCCCGCCGTGCTGGCCGGTTCCTGCGCCGGGCACCCGCTGGCTGCCGTGGCTTCCCTGGCCTGGGAGCCGGGCAGGTGGGGGAGGAGCCGGGCAGCCGAGAGAGGCCCAGAGGAGCAGGCGGGCGCGGGGCCATGGCAGGAGCTGGCCAGGGCCTAAACAGTGCCTCCTGCATGCCGGCCAGCAGCTCCTGCCTGACACGGGCCAGGCGGGCACTCTCACCAGGCACGCACACTCCCACATGCTCACATATGCACAGAGAGACAGACACACTCACCCCGGCACTCACATATACACAGAGAGACATGGGCACACTCACCCAGGCACACACAGATATGCATGCAACACACACAGAAGGACATGTGCACACACAGATATACACACCTCCAGAGAGACACACACTTGTACACACACACCCCCAGAGAGAAACACAGGCACATTCATCCATCCAAAGACACACACAGTCTCATGCACACACACATCCAGACTCGCACAGAGTCTCACTCCCAGAGGGACACACGCACCTCCACACCCCCCCCCCACACAGGCCCAAGGCCTTTCCTAGGTGGGAGTAGCCTTCCCGGACCAACTCCTCTGCGCCCTGCTGGAGCCCTGCCTGCCATGCCCTTGGGAAGGGCTCCGGGATGGGGGCGGGCCCACAGTGGGGCTGTGAATAGTCCTTTGTGGTCGTCCCCAGGTCCTCAATCCTGTGCCTCCCTGACCTCCGGGGGGCCTCTGCACGCTGCCCACAGGCCAAAAAGCGCTCCCTGGCCCCCGAGTCCCTGTGCCAGCAACAGCCCTACCGGTTCCCGCTCACCAGGAGCCGCCCCCTTCCTTCAAATGTGCTTGCCCCCTTCTGCGTGGAGGGGAGCCCTGCTCATCTTGTCCTGGGCACCCTGGGCAAGCATGTCTGTCTGTCCCTCCTCCACCTTTCTGCTTTCCTGGCGGGCAGCATGGGGGCGGGGGCAGGTGCCAGGGCCCCTTGTTGAATTAGGGGGGCACGACTTGCCAGCGCTGGTGCCGGAGGAGCCCCTGGCAGGGTGGAGGGCCAGCCTTGCCTCAGCCAGGTTCAGAGGGCGACAGGATGTGCCCGCCTCCGGGACGCTGCCCCCCTCCCCCCGGGAGCCTGGGGCGGCGCAGACATTTGCAGACACAGACACCCCCGCCCCAGCACGCACGTTCCAGCTCACACTGGTGCACATTCACACGCGGTGGCCGCCGCCCTCGGCCCGGACAGCTGGGCCCAGGCCGCGCCCTCCCCCGGCCACCAGTGACTCACGCCCCCGCCCGCCCGGGCACACACAGCCTCCTTTCAGCCCCTCGGCCTCAAACACTGGCTTAGTCTTCCCTCGCCGCGCCTCCCCCCCGCCGCCCGCCTGCTCTCCCCCTGCGCTGAGGCCTCCTCGGCTCCAACGGCCGCTGTCACTCGTCACCTGGTTCCTGTCCAAGCCAGCTCCGAGCGGGCGCCCGCTCATGGTCCAGAGCCCGGCTGGGTGCCTTCCGGGCAGCGCCTGCTCCCATCTCTCTGCCCCTGGTGCTGCGCCCAGAAGGACAAGGCCCGAGGGGTGGGCTGGAGGGCCAGAGGGACCGGCCAAGGGGCAGAGGTGGCAGCTTCCGCACTCAGAGCCCCGAGCCCAGAAGCTCCAGCCAGGGCCTCCTCGCTCACCCAGAGCCCCCTCCTCACACATCCTCCCGTTGGCTGCCCAGGGCCTGCAATAGCTGGCTGGGCAGGGGCTCCTTCTGCCCATTTTACAGGGGAGGAAACTGAGGCTTGGGGAAAGGTGAGTGGTGGGGCTGGGACTCTGTAAAAGGGAGTGTGGGCCAGGCCCCTGGGCACTGTGATCACGATTTGCACAAAAACCAGCTCTTGGTTTTGGGCCCGGCACCCTCGGCTGTTTTTTGGACCAGGCCTCACCCCTCTCGTCGCAGGGGCGGGCTCTCGGCCGGGCCCATCGTAGCCCCCGAGCGTCCCTCCTCTGGCCAGTGTGTTTGGTCCAGTGCCCAGAGCTGGGCCAAGCAGGGTCCTTCCCTGGGGGTTTTCAGACCGGCCCTGGAAGAGAGACACCCCCTCCTCTGTGATGGCGCGGTCTGGAGGGTGCAGCTCTGAACGTGTGCGGGAAACGTCCTGCCATGGGCACCCGCCGTCTCCAAACCCCCAGCCGGCTCATGAGATCTCAGGGGACTCCAGGAGCAGAGTAAGGCCGCGGGAATGTCCGTGCCTCCTCCCAGGACCCGGGCCCTGCCACCTGACGTGGCAAAGACGGTGTCACGGGAGGAGGCTGCGGCCCTCAGACGGCGGGAGTGCTTGGCTTTACCCAGGTGGGCCCAGTCGGGTCACCGCGGCCCTGGCAAGCGGCAGAAGGAGTCAGAGTGACGCCAAGCCGAGGCGTCGCGGGGCCTTCGCTGGCTCTGAGGAAGAGGGCGCCGCGGCTGAAGGCTGGAGAGGGGCCTCTAAGAGCTCGGGGTGCCCCCCTGGCAGCCAGCAAGGAAATGGGGACCTCAGCTGCGCCGGGCTGGGTTCTGCCACCCTGAGGGAGCCGGGCTCTCTCGGTAGGAGCCCAGCTGGGGCTGGCACCTGGCATCAGACCTCGTAGAACCCAGAACTGTTCGGCCAGCCGAGCCAGCCCGAGCCTCTGAGCTCCAAAACTGTGAGAGAGTAAATCTGTGTCGCTTTAACCCCCTGCATCGGGTAACTTGATACACCGGCAGTAAGAAACTAATATAGCTGGTGCCACTCAACCTCCCCTGGTTTTGTTCCAGGAGCTAATAATTTTCCATTTGTGGATTTGGTCACCCACCAGTGAAGACTCCTGACTGATGTAACCTGTCTCCTTCACCACGCTCAGCTTGCTCGCCAGGGAGACCGGGGGACCCAGGGACCCAGCCCTTCCCCCCAGCCCCCCCCACCCAAGCTTGGGGACAGCAAAGGTGTGAGAGTGACTGCGGGTCCCTCAGGGGCCAGCTCCACCCCTTCCTCACCAGGCCAAATGCCGGCCCTCCCCCCCCTTCCCCTGCAAAGCTGAGCTTAACCGCGCAGGGAGCCAGGCCTGGGGGGCAGGCGGGCGGCTGGTTGGAGAAGGTTCTGCCGGCCGAAGCTTACAAAGGCCGGCAGGGTCAGAAGACGTAGAAGGCCACGCCTTCTCTGTGCAGCAACTGGGTAGAAAGGGTGGTGTCTTCACCACATGCAGAATTCACATAGATGGAAAAGCAAGGAGACCCCGAGAGAGCAATGCCGCCATGGAAGGAAGCAAAGCGTTGACGGAAGAGCTGGCTCACAATCAAGAGAAGTGGCCGTCCCCAGAAGAAATAAAGAGGACGTCGAAGAAGGAAAGGAGGAGGGAGGGAGGAAGGGGACAAATGCCATTTTCTGCTAAGTATGAATGGACTGGGAGAGAGTGAAAGCTACAAGATAAACCATAATCCCTGCTGTGTAGCCGTGCTCCAAAACGTACTCATCAAATGCAATGAATGTACCATGCTAATGAAAGAAGTCGTCAGTGTGGGAGGAAGGGGCGTGTGGGGAGTGGGGTATATGGGAACCTGTTATATTTTTTAATGTGACATTTTGTGTGATTTATGTATCTTTTAAAAATAAGATAAAAAAATTAATGGCAAAAAAAAGATAATGCTCAGTTCTGGTAAGGATGAAGTAAGATGGACAATTGTCCTTTGTTGGAGGCAACAGGATTTGGTTTCATTCTTGTGGAAAACACTGTTTGCATGTACCAATGGTCTTAAAATGTTAGTATGATTTGACATAGTAATTACACTTTTGCCCTTAATAATGACAATGATGATAATCATAGTAACAAAAGCTTAATGCACCTGAGAAGTTTAAATAGGATAGAACTTCCATGCCCAGCAATAGGGTTAAATATGTAATGGCATAGTGCATAACCGTTAAAGGTGAAAATATGCATGATAGAATGTTGAGTGAAAAAGATTAGGATACAAAAATTATATATATATACACAACTGTGGGTAATGGACCTGTGAAGAGAAAAAAAGATCTTTAAGAAATACAAACCTTTCTGGATGAATGAAATTGTTCTAAACTTTTTGTAGTGATGAATGCACAGCACTGTGATTATACTAAAACTTGAACATTTTAGATAGAGTGTATAGTATGTGACTATATCTCAATAAAAGTGCTTTAAAAAAAAAAAAGAAATATGACCAACGTATTAGTGGCTGCTTGTGGGTGGTGAGGACGTGGTCGACTTTTTCCTCCCACTCTGCCTTGATGAGCATGTACTACTGAATTAGTTAGACCATAGGTTCAGCTGCACCGGAGAGGCCACAAAGGACAGTGGCTTAAGCAAGGTGGACGTTCTTCTCGCTCTGCTGGCGGTCCAGGTGAAGGTGGCAGCCGGGTGAGTGTTGCCCTGAACCGCCCTCACGATGGTTCACGATGCTTTCTGGGCAGCAGGAAGGACCCCCCCCCCGCTCCCTCACAGCTGCACCCCTCAGGGCTGCCCCGAGCCATGTGGCCATGCCTGGCTACGAGGGCCAGACTGTGTGCCCGGATGTCAGGGCCAGCTAGCCGAGCTCGAGATCTTCTAGGACCAGCCCCCACCTCCAAGGAGACCCCAGGGGGATGTAGGAGCTCTGACTCAGCATGGGGGGTCGAGTGTGGCAGAGGCCTCAGAAGGAAAACTGAGAGCTTTGAGGGGAGCCAGGGGGAAGAGACGGGGTTCAGAGGGTGTGGTAGGCAAAAAAGGGCTCTCCAGGCTGTCCCTGCCCTCAGCCCCAGAGCCTGTGCCTACGGTACATTACCTGGTTGCTAACCAGCTGACTTTAAGATGTGGAGATAATCCTGGATTTTCTGAGAGGGCCCTGGGTAATCACGGGTGCTGAAAAGTGGGAGAGAGCCAGAGGGGGAGCCAACGCTGCTGGTTTTGAAGAGGGAGCCACGGGGCCATGAGCCGAGGAAGGTGGCCGGCCTCTAGGAGATGGGAAAGGCGGGAAATGGCTTCTTCCCTAGAGCTTCCAGAAAGGAAGGAGCCTGTGGACACTTTGATTTTTAACCCCAGGGAGAGCCTATCAGCCTTCTGACCTCCAGAAGGTAATACACTGGTGCTATTTGCACTGGAGGTCATTTGTTACAGCAGCCAGAGGAAGCCAATACAGAGGGCTGGTGACCAGCACCGGTGACCAGTCTGTGGTGTCAGAGGCGTTTAAGCCATCACTGGAGGCGCTGGCACCCGCACTGCCTCTGGCATCTGGAGGACCGGGAAAGAAAAAACTCAATTAAATTCAACCAGCTCTTGCTGGGAACCCACCTTGTGCCACACAGTTTGCAACTCTGGGGTATGGAGATGGCGGAGCGCCCAACGATCTCATGGAAGGGTGGGGAAGAGAAATGGGGCACCGGGGATGCTTTGGGCTGCAAGAAACAGAAACCTCAGCGCCATGTCCAACGCAAGGAGGATTTATCATCACGCTTCCCAGGTAGGCCGGGGAGGGTGGCTCCAGGGCTGGCTGACTCAGCAGCACGGCGATGCACGCAAGGAACCAGGCTCCCCCATCTTTATGCTCTGCTGTTCCAGTGTGTCGATTCACCCACAACTTGGCTCCCCTCACGGTCACACTGTTTTGGCATCAATCTCAATGTGACCCTCACCATCGAAATAAGCTGAGGAGCTCTCTCCTTTCCTGAAACTCTTCACCACATTTCATTGCCCCAAATTGTAGACACACAGAATGGAGCCATGGGCATGGACCCGGGAGCAGAAGGTGGACAGGTCGGGGTTCTGATAGGCAGGAGGGGCGAGAGCACAGATATTGGGGAGGCAACGCCCGTGTCTGCCACAACCCGTCAGGGCTCTCCGTTGCCAACTACAGAAACCAGTAACTTAGGCCGTGCCGAGCAGGAAAGTGCTCATGGGAAGGAGAGCCCTTTCTGGAAAGTGGAGACCTGCCCAGGGACGGCAGGTTAGAGCCACGGGCGCCTCCGGGCAAGGGGCACGGGAGGAGCTCATGCAAAGTCAGACCCTTGGGCTTTCACTGCTGTCACGACTTGGCTCTGACTTGCCACCAGCTAATCCTGCCTTTTTGTGTCACCTTCTGATTAAAACCCTGGCTGGGAGCATCCACGGGCTGAGCCTGGGGTGTGGTTGCTGCCAGGTGGGAACTGGACCCTTTGGCTTTTGGAGGAGGCAGGTCCCACCTCTCCCCAGGTCCCACACATGGGGTGGGTGCTTGGCTTTGGGGCAGCTCCAGCAATGGGCGATGCCCCCACACTTCCCCTGCTGAACTCCACCGTCTTCTCAGCGCCAGCTACGCTGGCATGCGCCGAATCCTCACATCGGTACCCGAAGTGCTGGTGTAATAGATGCTATTATTACTATTCTCCTTTTTTTTAAGGTAAAATTCACATAACACAAATCGCACCGTTTTACCCATTTGACAATATGCTTTTAGCACATTCACAATGTGTTTTTTTATTCTTTGTTTTATAAAGATTTTATTTTATTTTATTTTTTTATTTTTCGCTCCTTCCCCTGCTCCCCACCTGCCTCCCCCCGCAGTTGTCTGCTCTCTCTGTCCATTCACTGTGTGTTCTTTGTGTCCGCAGCACCCGGAATCTGTGTCTTTTGTTGCGTCATCTTGCTGCGTCAGCTCATCATATGTGTGGTGTCACTCCTGGGCAGACTGCACTTTTTCATGCTGGGCAGCTCTCCTTCTGGAGCACATTCCTTGCGCGTGGGGCTCCCCTACCCGGGGACACCCCTGTGTGGCAGGGCATTCCTTGCGTGCATCAGCACTGTGCATGGGCCAGCTCCACACGGGGTCAAGGAGGCCTGGGGTTTGAACCGCGGACCTCCCATGTGGTAGACGGACGCCCTAACCACTGGGCCAAGTCCTCTTCCCGAGTTACCATCACCACTAACTTCTGAACATTTTCATCATGCCAAGAAGAAAAACCCTAAACCCATTAAACAGTTACTTCCTAGTCCCCTCTTGCCCAGCTCCTGGCAGCCACGAATCTGCTTTCTGTCCCTCTAGATTTGCCTATTCTGGATATTTCATATAAATGAAGTTATATAATATGTGCCTTTTGGTGTCTGGCTTCTTTCACTCTGCAGGATGTTTTCAGGTTCACCCATGTTGTAGCGTGCATCAGAACATCATGCCTTTTGGTGGCTGAATTCTATTTCACTCCAAGGCTAGACCACATTTTGTTGTCTGTTTATCAGTTGGTGGATACTGGGGATACTCTCACTTTTTGGCTGCTGTGAACCTTTGAGTACAAGCGTTTGGACGCGTGCTTTCATTTCTCTCGCGTATGCACCTGGGAGTGGAATTGCTGGGTCGTAAGGTAATGCTCTGATGAATTTTTGAGGAACTGCCAGGCTGTTTTCCACAGTGACTGAACCATCCAGCACTCCCACCAGCAGGGCATGAGAGTTCTAATTTCTCTCCTTCCACACCAATACTTGTTTTTTTTCCATTATTAAAGGGGGAGGAAAGGGAAGGGGGAGCCAAGGAGAGTGGAAGCCAAGAGGTGGGGGAATGAAAGCCGGAGGGCCAGGGGGCCCTGCGAGGGATCTGGGGACATGCAGGGGACCCCAGGTAGCAGTGGGAGCAGTGACCGCTCAGCACCTTCCTCTGCTCACGGGGACTCCAAGGGCCAGCAGTCCGGGGGCAGTGGGCGACGCCTGGAGCCTCTCCAGTTGCAGCCGCTGCCCACCCAAGGACAGGCGACCGTCCCCGTGGGAGAGCAAGACGCTGAGTGCCTGCTCGGCCTCAAATGACAGGAAAGGGCATCTGAGCACCCAAGTGCCCCCCCCCTCCTGGGGTGTGTTCAGGCACCATCAGCCTTTCTTCTCCCGGCAGAGCCTTAGGCAGCGGCCTCGAGCCATGCTCCCCGGACCTCTGCTCTTCCCACAGCCAGGCCCAAAGCCCCTCAGCCTGCTGGCCTCCCTGCCTCGCCCTGGCTGCCTTCCTCCTCCTCTCCGCTTCTCACAAACACGGCTTGAGCAACAAGGGCATACAGGAACGCGGGTGCCAGGCCCTGGAGGGGAGATGCGCCTCTCTTAGCGGCAACACCGAAAGCATGATTCATCGAAGAAAAGCTTGATGAATTGGGCTCCGTCAAAATGAAGAACTGCTGCTCTTTGAAAGATATTGGGAAGAGAATGAGAAGACGAGCCACAGATTGGGGGAATCTCTTTGCAAAGCACATTTCTGTGTGGTGATGAGCGCACAATGCTGTGATTATACTAAGAGCCTTTGATTGCCCACTTTGGATAGATTGTGCGGTATGTGAATATATCTCAATTTTAAAAAGCACATATCCGATGAAGGACTACTATCAAGATTATACAGGGGAGTGGGTGTAGCTCAGTGGTTGAGCACCTGCTTCCCACATTTGAGGGCCTGGGTTCAAGCCCTGGTGCCACCTTTAAAAAAAAAGGATTAAACAAAGAACTCTTAAAACACGATAATAAGAAAGCAAACAACTGGATGGGAAAAAAAGCAAAAGGTGTGAACGGACACTTAACCCGATAATATATACGAATGCCAAATAAGCCCATGAAAAGATGCTCAACATCATTAGCCCGTAGGGAGATGCGAGGTAAGCACACACTAGGGAACTGCTCCACACCTGTGCCAATCTCTGAACTTAGAAAGACTGAGCATAGGAAGTCTTGGCGAGGACGTGGAGGAGTGGGCCTCTCCTGGGCTGCGGCTGGGAATGCGGAATGGCACAGCCACTTTGGAAACCAGTTTGATGGTTCCTTAGAAAGTCAGACATACACTTACCACGTGACCCAGCCATTCTACTTGGAAGTGTCCGTCAAAGAGAAACCAGAGCACATGTCCACACAAAGCCTGGTGTAGGAATGCTCAGAGCAGCTTTAATTGTGGTGGCCAAATACACCATTTGTGGCACATCCACACAGTGGACAGCTTCTCAGGAATCAGAAGGAGGAAACCACTGGTAAACAGTGTACTTATGCTGAGCAGAAGCCAGACACCATGGTATTCTCTACGTACAGACACATACATGAAATCCTAGAAAAGGCAGCTTACTGTATGATGGCAGAAAGGTCATTGGTGGCCCAGGGTGGGGGAGGCGAGGGCTGGGGCAGGGCTAGAGGAAGCTCCTGGGGCCAGGGACAGTTCACCACCTCGTTCAAAGGTCAAAGCTTATCTCCCCTTAACCACACACAGGTGATTGTCACGCACACCCAGTAAATCCGTTACAAAGAGGTCTAGGACCCTGCAGGAGCTTGGGGTTTGCGGGTGAGGCCAAAAGTGGGGAGCAGGGCCTCGAGCCCCTGAATGGAGCAGCACCCATCATCCAGGCAGGCTGGAAATGCAGGCACCCAGGACCCCAGGCCCGCCCAGGCCACCCTATGCACTCACTTGGAGGTGTGCCAGCCCCCCCGGGGCGTGGCGGGACAGCCCCGGGTCCTCCCCGCCCTCTGGAACCTCAGGCATCGAGCCAGCAGGGGATCTGGGCTGTAAAGGGACATCAGAGGAGCTGGGGGAGCTGGGGCTGGGAGCGGGGAGCCCTTCTGAGGAGCAGGTGTCCATGCAGTGACCAGAACAGGGGGCGGGGTAAGCTGAGGGGGGTCACGGGATAGCACGTGCACATGCCCAGAGCTGGGGGAGGGGCTGCGTGGGGCGTGTCCCAGGGAAGGCTGCAGCCAGAAGTTGGAGGGAAGCACGCCGGGAACAGGAGAGTGGGGAGGGGGGCGGGGGGGGGGGGCAGGAGGAGCAGGAGGGGTGGGGGGGAGGGGCAGGAGGGGACTGGCAGGGCCAAGGCACCCAGCCAGACGAGGTCAGAGGGGTGCTGAGGTAAGGAGGCAGAGTCAGGAGCCAGGAGCAACCCTACCTGGGCCTGGGGGCCCAACCCCTCCCTGCAGGGCCTGCGGGGCACTCCTTCAACCAGGTGAGGCCCCTCAGAGGGTCTCAACTTAGCACCTGCCTCCAGGGACCCTCCCTGCCCAGGCTCCCACGTTCCTTGCGCCTGTAGCCTATCCATTGCCGGGTCCCTGGTCTGCTTCCCTCCCCCAGGTGCTGAGCTCCCAAGGCCCCAGGTGCTGAGCTCCCAAGGTCCCAGGTGCTGAGTTCCCTAAGGCCCCCAGGTGCTGAGCTCCCATGGCCCCAGGTGCTGAGCTCCCAAGGCCCCCAAGAGCTGAGCTCCCCAAGGCCCCAGTGCTGAGCTCCCAAGGCCCCAGGTGCTGAGCTCCCAAGGCCCCCGGGTGCTGAGCTCCCAAGGCCCCCGGGTGCTGAGCTCCCAAGGCCCCCGGGTGCTGAGCTCCCAAGGCCCCCGGGTGCTGAGCTCCCAAGGCCCCCGGGTGCTGAGCTCCCAAGGCCCCCGGGTGCTGAGCTCCCTAAGGCCCCCGGGTGCTGAGCTCCCAAGGTCCCCGGGTGCTGAGCTCCCAAGGTCCCCAGGTGCTGAGCTCCCAAGGCCCCCGGGTGCTGAGCTCCCAAGGCCCCCGGGTGCTGAGCTCCCAAGGCCCCCGGGTGCTGAGCTCCCAAGGCCCCCGGGTGCTGAGCTCCCAAGGTCCCCGGGTGCTGAGCTCCCAAGGCCCCCGGGTGCTGAGCTCCCTAAGGCCCCCGGGTGCTGAGCTCCCTAAGGCCCCCGGGTGCTGAGCTCCCTAAGGCCCCCGGGTGCTGAGCTCCCTAAGGCCCCCGGGTGCTGAGCTCCCTAAGGCCCCCGGGTGCTGAGCTCCCTAAGGCCCCCGGGTGCTGAGCTCCCAAGGTCCCCGGGTGCTGAGCTCCCTAAGGCCCCCGGGTGCTGAGCTCCCAAGGCCCCCGGGTGCTGAGCTCCCATGGCCCCCGGGTGCTGAGCTCCCAAGGCCCCCGGGTGCTGAGCTCCCAAGGCCCCCGGGTGCTGAGCTCCCAAGGCCCCCGGGTGCTGAGCTCCCTAAGGCCCCCGGGTGCTGAGCTCCCAAGGCCCCCGGGTGCTGAGCTCCCAAGGCCCCCGGGTGCTGAGCTCCCTAAGGCCCCAGGTGCTGAGCTCCGTAAAGGCAGGGCCTGGGCTCTCCTGCCCACCATCACCTCAGCACCTAACCTGGACCTGGCATGGAGCAGAGACCCTAAAACTGGGGCCTCTCAGACACCCAGCGTGGTGCCCATTTCTGGGGGCTGTGCCCATCCCCCCGGAGGCTGCGTTCAAATCTTCGGGCCCCCCCCCACCAGCTGCCGGTGCCTCTGCGAAGCGCCCGCAAGCCCGCGCCCGCGGGATCCTTTCGGTCTTGAGAGGGAGGATGGGATGGCGAGACAGGCTGGGTGGCTCTTGGCTGCTGGGCCGCCCTGGCCTGGCCCCGGGAGGTAAACATGTTTACAAAGGCTGTGCGCAGCCGTCTGGCCGCCGAGGTTGCAGCGGAGAAGGCGCCGGCCTGGGAGGTGAACAGCCGGACTTCCCACCCCCTGGGGCAGGGACAACCGAAAGAGAAGGGGCCTTGGAAGGGAACTCCACGGGTCCAGCCTGACCCAGGTCCCAGCTTGGACCCGCCCTTCCCGCCGCTTCCCCGCACGCAGAGAGCCCTCCAGGCAGCCGTGGGGCCCCTGCGGGGCAGGCTTCTGGGGATCCCCCACCCCACTTCTGAGTGGCGGCTCCTCTCCCATCCCCGTCCCTGTCCAGCTTTCTCAGTCAAACCTGGGAGAAGCCAGGAATGGTCCTTCTTTAACCCAAGGTCCGTCCCACCAGGGGGCTGCCTCTTATCGGGGTTCACGTTTCAAACCGTTTACTCCATCCCGGACCTAAATTCTGAGTCCCTCTCTGGGGCCTCTATGAGCTTCCTAGGGCTGCTGGCCCTCGGGCTGGGTGGCTTGGGACCCCAGGAATTTTTCATCTCCTGGTTCGGAAGGGCAGAAGTCTAAAATCAAGGTGACGACAGGGCTATGCTCTCTTGGAATCCTGCAGGGAGGCCCCTTCTTTGGGTTACAAGGTGTTCTGGGTTGAATTATGTTCCTCCCAAAAGATGTGCCGCAGTCTTAGCTCCCAGCCCCTGAGAATGCGCCTTTACCTGGATTTAGGGTGGCTGCAGGTGGAATTTTTTTTGTTTTTTTTTTTAATGCTACATTCAATAAATATGAGGTCCCCATATACCCCCCACCCCCCTCACCCCACTCCTCTCATAACAACAACCCTCTCCATCATCATGGGACATTCATTGCCTTTGGTGAATATATTTCTGAGCACTGCTGCACCACATGGTCAATGGTCCACACTATAGTTTACACTCTCCCCCAGTCCACCCAGTGGGCCATGGGAGGACATACAATGTCCAGTAACTGTCCCTGCAGTACCACCCAGGACAACTCCAAGTCCTGAAAATGCCCCTACATCACATCTCTTCTTCCCACTCCCTACCCCCAAGCAGCCACCGTGGCCACTTTCTCCACACCAATGCCACATTTTCTTTGATTACTAATCACAATAGTTCATGAATAGCATATCAGTAAGTCTATTCTAATCCATACTCTATTCCTCCATCCTATGGACCTTAGAATGGTTATGTCCATTCCACATCTATATCAAGAGGGGGCTTAGATTCCACATGGATGCTGGATGCAATTCTCCTGCTTGCAGTTGTAGGCACTCTTGGCTCCCTGGTGTGGTGGTTGACCTTCTTCACCTCCACGTTAGCTGGCTGGGGTAAGTTGCAGGTGGAATTAGTTGAGGGGAGGTCCTGCTGGAGCAGCGTGGATCCTGAGTCCAGCATGACTGGTGTCTTTGTTATTTTTTATTTTTTAAAGATTTATTTTTTTATTTCTCTCCCCTTCTCTCCTCCCCCCCAGTTGTCTGCTCTCTGTGTCCATCACTGTGTGTTCTTCTGTGTCCACTTGTAGTCTTGTCAGTGGCACTGGGAATCTGTGTCTCGTTTTGTTGCATCATTTTGCTGCATCAGCTCTCCATGAGCACGGTGCCATTCCTGGGCAGGCTGCACTTTCATCTGCGCTGGGCGGCTCTCCCTTACGGGGGCACTCCTTGTGCATGGGGCTCCCCTACGCGGGGACACCCCTGCGTGGCAGGGCACTCCTTGCGCGCATCAGCACTGCGTGTGGGCCAGCTCCACACGGGTCAGGAGGCTCTGGGTTTGAACCCTGGACCTCCCATGTGGTAGGTGGAGGCTCTACCCATTGAGAAAGAAAAAGGAAATCTGCCTACAGAGACGCGGAGGAGAAGTCCACCTGGAAATGGAGGCAGAGGTTGGAGTGACGCGCCTGCAAGTCAAGGAGCGCCGGGGATGGCTGCTCCCAACAGCAGCTGGGAGAGGTAAGGAAGGGGCCTGCTGGACAGGCTTCTGGAACCGTGAGACAACACAGTGCTGTGGTTTTAAACCACCCAGCCTGTGGTCCTTCGGTAGGGCAGCCCTAGCGAACTAAGACAGGAGACGGCAGGCTGGAGGCCACATCTGCCTGGCACAGGGAACCTGCTTTGGGGTGAGGGCAGGGAGGGGCCGGGCTGGCCCAGGGTGCCCAGCGTCTTGGGCCCAGACAGCAGTGCTGGGGGGTCGCTCGCAGGGCAGAGTGGACAAGCCCCGAGCTGCCCCAGGTGAAAGCATCTCCAGGCCTGCCTGTCCCGGCCCCGGGCAGCTGGTCAGAGAGGCTTTCCACCAGTCATGGTTTCTACGAGCCAAAGCACCCTGTGGGAGAAGATGGTGATGCATTTCATTCGTGGGCCAGCCTGAGATTCTGAGAAGTTTTACTTAAGGGCAACTGTGACTTTGACCTCTCTGGTCTCCTGTGGTGGCCTGAAAAACCCTGGCAGGAAGTTTCCCCTCTAGTGTAGTAGAGATGTCATGTGTATGCGGTATCGAGGCCGGGACACGAGAACTCTGAGAAGGAAGATGATTTATTTTGACTGGCTAGACTCGGTGGACTCCTGTCCTAATAAAAACCAAGCCCTGAACAGAATTTTGGGTTCCCTTTTATACATAAAAGATATAAGGGTGGGGAGTTTAACGGTGCTTTTATGAAAGAAAATGACTTTCCTTGTTAAGTATTTGAGTACCAGATAGGTTTTGAATTAACGTACCCCCACATTTCAGGGGAGCTGGAATTAGCATATCCCCCACGTTTCTGGTGAGGTTGAATTAATATTTAGCCCACATTCCATCTGGATGCAACTTTGAATATACATTCAGTCTTACATCCTTTCTGAATATTCAAAGCCTGTAGGGTCTATATTACTTATTTGGATTTCTAGAGACTAGGCACACTTGGATACAGAATTAGATGATTTTGAATTTATGCACAGGCTGTATTACCAGAACAAGGCGGCTGGACAATAAGCATGGCCCTACTTGTGTCGTTTCTGCCCCACCTTGTGCCCACCCCACCTTTACTCCCCCTGCTGGGTTCCCCAGCCACCAGTGTCATCGTCACCTCTCTGGCACCGAGGGGACCCTCACCACTGTGAAAGAAAAAGGAAGGTGGCTTGGTCTTGAACTTCATGAAAGCCATGTTCATCGCTAAAGTCTCAGAAGGGACCCGACTTAATGAGGGCTCCCTAAGGACAGAGCCCGAGGCCGAGGGCCGGTGCCACAGGCCACCCTGGCCAGTCTTCCCGGTGGCCCAGGTAAAGATGATGTGTGTGGGTTGGGGTGGGGAGGTGGCTGCAGAGAGAAAAGTGTTACACAGCCTGGACTGGAGGTGGGTCTTGAAGGTGGCCTGCAGAACTCAGGCAAGCCCAAGTTATAAATCTCTCATTTTAAAACATTTTTTAGGAGGTACCAGGGATTGAACCTGAATCCTCCCATATGGGGAGACGGGAAGCAGGTGCTCAACCACTGAGCTACATCTGCCTCCCGAGTTATAAATCTTTTGGTTGCTAGCAACTGGCACCAACTTGAAGAATGCTTTAAAAAGAAGGGAGGGAGGGAGGAAGGGAGGAAGGAAGAGAGGGAGGGAGGGAGGAAGGAAGGAAGGAAGGAAGGAAGGAAGGAAGGAAGGAAGGAAGGAAGGAAGGAAGGAAATATAGAAAGAAGTAGAAAGAAAAGTAGAAAGAAAGAAAAGAAAGGAGAAAGAATGAAAGAAGAGGAGAGAAAGAGGGAGGGAGGGAGGAAGGAAGGAGAGAAAGAAAGAATGAAATAATGAAAGGAAAGAAAGAAAGAAAAAGAAAAGAAGAAAGTAAGCTGGACCTGATGGTGCAGATAAGCAGAAATGGGCAGGGCTTTGCTGGGACACCTGTAAGCTGGCCAGAGCTTGCCCTGCCTTTTCCGCATTCTCTCCTACTGCACAGTGGCTTTTTCCAGAATGGGGGCAGGGCCACCAGCTGCTGTCATCTGGGCTATGCCATTGACAAGGACAGGGCGCTTCCCGCCCAGCTAGAGACCACACTCCCCGGGGAGATGTTTTAAAATAGAAAAGCCATTTTTAAAATACCTGGTAAAATACAAGCTTTTAAAACAGGTGTTAATTACACCAAGTAGGATCGACCAAAATATTTAGACAAGGCCAGTTTAACGTCCCCAATCACAAGAGGCTTTGATTCGACCGCGTCGTTAGGGCGTGCAGGGTTGAGTGTCTGCCCCCTTGGTAGGCTGTATAAATGGACACTCGATCAAGCTCATGGGACAAATACACAGAGGAAGAGAGCTCCACAGACACGGCAGAGCAGAGAGCTTTGATCCTGCGGCCCCAGGGAGAGACGAGCCATTCGCCTGATGGTCTACAGCTGACCTTGTGAAGAGGACAGAGCAGCTGAGCCCAGAGAGAAACAAACCCCCCAGCCTACAGCTGAGATCGGAAGAAGCTGGGCCATGGAGCCTTAAGGGAGAAGAGGAAGGCTGAGCCCTCGCAGACATTGGCCGCCGTCTTGCTTCAACACGTGGCAAATGACTTTGGGTGAGAACTCGACCTTGAGTTGGCCTCTTTAGGGCCTTGGAACGCTAAGCATTTACCGCAACTAAATGCCCTTTATAAACACACAGCGAATGGACACAGAGAGCAGACAACTGGGGTCGGGGGGAGGAGGGGAGAGAAATAAACAACAAAAAAAAAATCTTAAAAAAAAATACCCTTTATTAAAACCAACAGATTTCTGGTACTTTGCATCAGCACCCCCTTGGCTGACTAATATGGATGGGGTACCCCAGCCTCCCTGCCCTTGCATGGTTCATGGGTGCCTGTGAGTTGTTTGTCCATTAGCCAAGCCAACCAACCCCATTTCCCCAGCGGGGAGCCTCCGAAGTGCTCAGAAAACCGTCTCTCTTCTCTTGCCAGCTTTTGCATTTTCCCCCTTGCTGCCGCTCCACGCCTCTAGTGAAGGGGCGCCCCTGGCCACCGCTGGGAGTCTCCGCAAGGGCATTTTCCCACCAAGACTCGTCTGCACGCTCTACCCAAAGCCACGAGAGCCAGAAGGACGCAGGGTCTGGGCTTCGGGGCTCCCCCTGGCTGGAGCCTCACTGAGCACCTGGCTGAAATGGGGGAGGGCCCTGTTCCCCGCTGGTGCGCCTGAGCCCTGAGCCCGCAGAGCCACGCCCGGCGCCCCTGGCCTCTGCCCCTCTCTGCGCGGGCCAGCTAGTGCCCTGTCCACGGTGCTCAGTGCCGGCTCAGTGCCGGCTCCCCCCGGCAGTGGACCCCGTGTGCGCCCACCTGTTCCTTTGCAATATGGACCAGGTCGACTGGAATCCCAAAGCCATTTCCAGATGGGATCCTGCTACCAGCCCATTTGTTACCAGATTCTATCTAGGTTCTTGGCTATGCTGCAGAAATGAATTTCAAGAGCAGGCCGGGTGAGTTAGGCCAGTAATTTATTCAGGTAGGGAGGGAAGAGAAATAGGAGAAAATAACAGAAAGTAACAGAGCAGGGTCCCAGGTAGTGAGGAAGGAGATGAAAAGGGATGAAGAGGGCTGATTTACAAGCTACAATTCTCCATTACAGATTATAAATCTCCGGGGTTACTTGCGTGGCCACAGGGCAAAGGAAAAATGGTGAGAGCAGCACAGAGAAGGTAGGACAAGGCCACCAGCAGGGCGAGAGAGCAGACGCGAACCTCACCGTTTGCTTTTAAATTGCTAATTATTCCCCCCCTTTGCTACTGGCAGGGGAGGGACTCCAGCTGCTTGCTGTTTGGATTGATTACCCCACCCATCAATCCCTTAGTGAGGACCCAAGGATAAAGTTCCTACAGAACCTCTGGGCTTTTCCTTGCTTCCAGAAGTCTTTGTTCTGGGTAGCAGAATCCTGGGGGCGGGGGTCCGCCAGCAGCCATCTTGGGGGTTCCAGATGTCCATGTGGACTCTGCCAGGTTCCAGATCCGTCTATGAATTCCCTATCTTATTAGCCGGCTTCACATTCATCCATCATATGCAACAGTGAAAAAGCGGAGGGCTGTGGTCCACCCCGGAGCCCGAGGGCCTCCCCGGAGCCCGCCTGGCCCCGAGCTCCTGCTGCTTCCCTGGCCCTCCCTTAAAGGCCGGCTTTTGGCCTAGGAATGGGGTCCCCGGGCCCCGTTCTTGCCTTTGGCTCAGGCAGTTTATCCAGGAAAGCTGGGGCCCGGCCCTGCCCCTCTGGAGCTGCGGGTCAGTGCGCCCCTCTCCCTGGGAAGACAAGGGCACCCCACGCTTCTCCCCCTTTCACGCCAGGCCCTTCGCCCGAGGCTGACTTGAGAACCACAGTGGGAAGTCCGCGTCGTCCGCCTGCGTATCCAAGGCAGGCTCTTCAGCCCCAGGGAGGGGTCATCAGCCGCTGAAGTCTGCAGCCTGCACCCTTATGCAGCCGGCGGGTGCGCACCCGCGAGGCAGGGAGATGGCAGAGTGGGCGTGCCAGCCGTGCGCCACGCAGGAGGGTGCCCGAGGAAACCCCAGGTGACCGGGCGGGGTGCCCAGAGAGGGGGCTGCAGGCTCGTTCCTGCAAGGCGGAGGCCGGAAGTGAGATGATGCTGGGCGCCGGAGGGGGCCCAGGGAGGATGCGCAGAGAGAGGTGCCAGGGACCTCAGAGCATGTGCCGCCCTGCCAGGGGCACACAGGGCCAGGTGTTTCCAACTTGCCCCCGCGCGGTCCCTGGGCCCTGCAGCCGCTGCCTCTGGGGCTGCATCTCCTTGCACTGCTCGGGCCAGTGGTGTGCTGGCAAAGCTGAGCAGCCAGCTCTGGGGGCAGAGGGACCGCTCTGTCGTGTTTGCTGATTTCCAGGGTGTAAAGCAATCAATTTCAAGCTACCAAACGTCACAGCACTGAACGCAGAATTGGGAAGAGATGTGCAGTCCTATGCCAGGAAGTGGCCTTTCCACCACGCAGACTCGGTAGAAGTTCATGGCCTTGGGGCCCAGACGAGAGCAAACGCCACAAAAGAATGAGGAAAGTTTTGAGTATGTGTTACCTTTGCTGTTAATATATTCTACTAAATTCTAAGTTTTAGTAATGGCTATGTTTAAAAACAGCTTTTGCAGGGGAACCGATGGGGCTCAAGTGGTTGAGCGCCTGCTTCCCACGTATGAGGTCCTGGTTTTGATCCCCGGTACCTCCTAAAAAAAGCAAAACAAAACAAAAAGCCTGCAGGATTCCTGAAAACTTTGTACTCAGCTCTTGGGAGCTGGTACAAGTCAGGTGTCACCCCACTGCTGCCTGCCCTCCCCCGCACCTCCAAGATCACTGTCAGGGCCCCTGGCTCCAGCCTCCCTTCTTAGGTCAGCCCCTCTGGCCTCCATGCCTCTGCTTACTGGGGGACACGAGTCTCATGGAGGAGAACCAAGGGCTCCAGCCAACAGCCTGCTGCTGGACACACGTGAGGCCCGCGCCTGCTCACTGGCCGCAGTGTGACCGACCCAGCCAGGCCCAGCAGGAGAAGCCTCTGTCTGATTCTAGCCCCCGCTGCTGGGCCACGTAATTGTCAGCTAATCGATTGCTGTGTCGAGCCACTAAATTTTGGGAATGGTTTGTTTGTGAAAAAGCTGACTGCTACACCCCTCAACATGGCTCACCACAGTGAGGGGTGAGGCACTGACTGAGGAGACAGGCCCAGCCATGTAGCCATAGGCCGCTCTGTCCAGCTCACCTGCAGGGCCCTGGAGGACCCCACCCCCACCCCCACCCCCCAGGCTGGAGCACAGACTGGAGCAAGGGAGTCAGACATTTTCCTTGGGCACAAAATTTAAGGGGGTACCCCAAAATATATAATATCTTAATACAATATTTTTGAAAAATCAAACTAGTTAACTCTGGCCCGTGGGCGGGCTGCCTGTGTCTGTGCATCAGGTTGTGTTAGAATCAGGGCTGGGTTAGGGTTCCGCAAGCGAGGTCATGCAAAAGCAGGGTCAGAACTTGTCTTTGTGAAAAGTTTGATATTTTGTTTATCAAGGAGTTTTTCTTTTACATTAATCTGTTTTGTTTATTTTGTTCTTTTGACTTGGGCCACATCCTTCCCAACCTACAGAGGGACACCTGGTCTCTGATCGGACCTTTAACCTCTACCTGCCTATTTTATTCCCGAGGAAGGGTAGTGATTTAAGCTGCTGCTAGCCATTTGCACCTTGCTGAGAATGAAGCAAATGGGATCAAGAGTTACTCAGCAGAGATTGTGGGGCTGGGGCAACCCCTGGAGAGCTGGGTGAGACTTAGCTCCTAAGAGCAGAAGGAGCCCCAATCTTCTGGCGGGGCCACCGTTTTTCCAGCGTTCCAAGGACTCTGTGCTTCCAGGTAGGTTGCCTGGACAAGTCCAGGAAGCCAGAGGGTTAGATGACCTCTAACCCTGTTGTGGTGTCTCCCTGTCCTGGTATTTATCCCCTTGGACTGTTCGTATCCAGTGAAGCCAGCAGAAGGCTGGAATATGTTTAGCTGTTGGAATTTAAAAACTCTCCTTCTGGCCTCCGATCTTGGAATGCGGAGGTGTGAGGCTGGGAGCAGGCGCTCCCAGGGGCGTGTTGTGGAGAGCCACCCAGTCCACACCCAGTTATGATGGTGTATTTTGACCCTGAGTAGGAGAGTGTTCTCATCTTTGAGAAACCCAGTCTTTCCTTCTCCCCAAACGACCAGAAATGGGAAGATCAGACTTGAGCTCATCTGTAGGCTCAAGGGCAAAACAGTAGTTGCCGTCACACCATTGGGTTGAACCCGGAGGGTTCTCCCACCCCGGTGGGATTTTTGAGACAGGGCTGCTCCCACGCCGAGGCAGAGGAAGGCCGTGCCAGTGGGCACCATCTGGGCAACCTGTAGAGGAGCAGACGGAGTAGGGCAGAAGCAGAGAGATTTTTCCACTACGTTCCTCGCGGTCCATCGGCATCACCTCCACAGCTCTTCAAACCTTGGCCACGGGGGGTCAGCTTTCGGGGACCCATTCTCTGCTTTCCCTGTCCTTATCAAGAATACTGGGAAGCGGACGTTGGTCAACTGATAGAACGTCCGTCTACCATATGGAGGGCCCAGGGTTCGGTCCCCAGGGCCTCCTGACCCGTGTGGTGAGCTGGCCCATGCGCAGTGCTGCGGTGTACAAAGGAGTGCTGTGCCATGCAGGGGCATCCCCGCACAGGGGAGCCCCACATGCAAGGAGTGCACCCCACAAGGAAAGCTGCCCCATGTGAAAAAATCGCAGCCCTCCCAGGTGTGGCTCCGCACACACGGAGAGCTGATGCAGCCAGATGACGCAACAAAAGAGAGACTCAGTTTCCCAGTGCCGCTGGATGATGCAAGCGGATGCAGAAGAACACACAGCAAAATGGACAGAGAGAGCAGACAATGGGGGGAAAAGGGAGAGAAATTTAAAAAAAAATCTTTTTTTTAAAAAAAGCAGTGGAACTGACTTAATCAGATTAAAAAAAAAAAAAAAGAATACTGGAGATGCTCCAAACCCAGATAAACATGTCTATTTTCTTTTTATAAAGGTCAAGTCAGGCGTCCAGGGAGGGCCTGGAGGGTGGCAGGTCCCAGAGGGCAGGGCCGTGTGCTCTGCGGCCTTCTCCCCTCAAACCGAGAGGGGCTGGCGCATTGGCAGAGAGCAGAGCTGCAGCTGCCCGGCCTGGGCCCACTGGCGTGGTTCTCCCGTGCCCGGCCTGGAGCTGCTGCCGAGGACCCAGGAGACCCCCCGAGACGAGCTTCCGTCACCTCCCAGGGTAACCTGGCCTCTGGCCTCTCAGACCTCCCCCGCATGCTCGCTTAAAAGCCAGAAGGCCATTGAACCATCCAGCGCTTAGACTTTACATCCAGGTGGGGCCGCAGGAACATCCTCTCCACCGAAGGGCTTGGCCAGGACCGGTCAAGTGTCAGGGCAATACCGTGTGATTCTATGCGCTCTCCATTTACACACACACCATCTAAATAGCGATGTGTTCTATTTCAAGATTTCAGTTCTAAGGGAGGATTAGGCTGCAGGGATTAGACTAGCAGCTTGGGTAACATTCAGGGCCCCATGCCTTGTTGGCTCTGACAGTGAATTTCCTCCTTGTGCTATGGCTCGGTCCCTTGTACTATGGCTCAGTCATTTGTGCTGACTTGGTCTCTTGCTCTATGGCTCGGTCCCTTGTGCTATCACTTGGTTCCTTGTGCTATGACTCTGTCCCTTTTTCTATGGCTCAGTCCCTTGCTCTATGGCTCGGTCCCCTGTGCTGTGACTTGGTCCCTCTCCATGGCCCTGGCCCCAGCGGGGGCTTCTCCTGTGGAGCTGCTCGTGTTTACGTCTGGCTGGAGGGAGGGAAGCAGAGAGTCTTTAACTGGCCGCTCTTCTGGGACCTTAAAAAACACCTACGCAGAAACACAGGTCTGCTTCCGAGAGGAGGATGTCATAATCTTTGTCAGATTTTAAAGGGGAAGAAAAGACCAAATCTGCTGCCCAGGCACGTGGGTTGCAAATGTGCTTCCCTTACTCCCGCTTGGTTTCTGGCAGTTGGTGGAGTGGGAGGGCCGGGGGCCGCCCTGGCCAGCAGTCCCAGGAAAGGCCGTGCTCTCTGATTGGGACACAGCCGGGTCTCCTCCTCCCGTGCCCGGGGGCACTCCGGGCTCACTGCTTTGGCCTTACAGGGGCACCTGTGAGGACAGGGCCTGTGCTCCCCGGGCCAGAAGGTCTCCAGAGCCCAAGAGCCTCCTGTCCCCTCCGCGTCCCAAGGGACCGCGACAGCAGCCTCTTTTCTGGGCCGTGGGGACTACTGCCCAGCTGCTCCTGCCCTGGAGCACCACCCCACCCCTCCCCGGCCCCCAGGCGTCCCCTGGCAGCTGCAGGGAGCTGGCCGGGCCTCAGGCAAGGCCCAGCGAGCCTCACTTCCTGTGGAACTGGCTGCCCCGGAGAGAAAAGTGCCAGAAGGCGCCAGCTCCACCTCGGGCTCCATACAAACCCCCTCTGTCCCCTACAATCCCGCCTTTCAGCCGGCTCATGTGCAGACAGGATAAAGAGAGCCTTCCCTCCGGGTCACCTGCTTGGTGACCTCGCAGGAAGCAGGCTGCTTGGCGTGGGCCTCTCACTGCGTTTCGCTGGCAGCTGGGGCCATGGGACACGTAACCCCCGTGCCCGCCCAGCCAGGCGCGGCGGCCGGGCCCTCCTGTGTCCTCGGATGTGGGGCCGCCCACCGGCTCCTGGGGTGCCCGGACCCAGGGCAGGGCTGGATGTGTCCCATCGGCTGCTGTCCCGGCCCCGCGTCCCCCGGGCCGCCTGGCGCTTCCTCTGGACCTGTGTGAGGAAGCACCTTGGCCTGTCCCGCCGGGTGGGACCGGGTCAGGGCTTCGCCGTGTGTTTCCCAGGGTCGGGAGCTGGGGGAGGGCCTCCCAGCCAGGGCCCAGTAACCCCAGCCCCAGCTCAGCGGCTCCCAATAGGCCCGTGCAGGGACCCGGTCGGAAGGGGTGGGCGCGGGGCAGGAATGCGTGTATCCTGCGGGTGCTTCACCTTCCGTGGCCCTGTTTCCCTTCTGCTTTCCCTTGTTTTTTAAAAAAGATTTATATATTTTTATATATCCCCCTCGTTGTCTGCTGTGTCCATTCACTGTGTGTTCTTTGTCCGCTTGCATTCTCGTCAGTGGCACTGGGATTCTGTGTCTCTCTTTTGTTGAGTCATCTTGCTGCGTCAGCTCTCCGTGTGTGCCGCTCCACTCCTGGGCAGGCTGCACTTTTTTTTGCATGGGGCGGCTCTCCTTGAGAGGCACATTCCTTGCACGTGGGGTTCCCCTACATGGGGGACACCCCTGCGTGGCACGGCACTCCTTGCATGCAGCAGCACTGTGCGTGGGCCAGCTCCACAGGGTCAGGAGGCCCTGGGTTTGAACCCTGGACCTCCCATATGATAGGCAGATGCTCTATCAGTTGAGCCAAATCTGCTTCCCTGCTTTCCCTTATTTTGAGCAAAGTTCTTTAGGAAGGCCTGGCTGGGTTGGGGAGCAAGAGAGGTGGGGAAGGCTGCTGGCTGAGGCTGGGAGGGGCAGAGAAGGAGGGAGAAGTGCCGTCACCTGAGCACACAGGGCGGGCGTCCCACCCACCCTCACCCCTCCCGGCGGTCCCTGGCACAGCCGCTCGCTGCGCCTGTTTCTGTTTGCAAGGGAGGACGTGCTGTCAGGTTGGGTGGGTGTCTGCGTCCCCCAGAAGGCAGGCACAGTTTTCTTGGCTGACCACGCGGCCTTGGGGACAGGTCAAGCAGACGCTGGCACTGCCCCCCAGAGGGGGCTATGACCCCAAGCGGCCCTGCCTGCAGTGCCTGCCTGGCCCGCGTGTGCCTGAGCCACTGACAACCTCGCCAACTGGAAAGATTTGTGAAGAAGCGGCCTTGGGGTGTGGCCCTTTCCCATCCCGGTGGGCGCACGTGGAGCGCGCACGGCTCTTCCCCCGGGGGGGCTGGCCAGGCCAGGGCCTGTGCAGGCCGCCTCGTCCCGTGGGCCCCTCGAGTCTCACCCCCTGGGTCCCTCAAGACCAGCTCACCCCGTGGGGCCCTGGAGGAGGCTGCTGTGGGGCCAAATGGCGAAAACGGAGGGGCCGGAGCAGAGGCCTTGGCCTTGGCGGGTATCAGGTCCAGGACCTCTGGAGTGTCGAGGCTGGTGGGTAAAGGCTGATGTAAATCCCCTAGAACAAAACGTGCCACCTGGAGTCCCAGCTCATGCCGCGTGTGAGCAGGACTAGAGGCCAGGCAGGCACAGGGCTAGGCCCGGCCTGGGGGTGGGGGCCCAGGGAGGCGGCAGGCAAAACCCCAGCAGTGGTTATGCTGGACAGGACTTGCCTTTGTTTATGGCTGTTTCAGAGCGGGGTTCACCCTTGTGTGGACCTGCGTTGGCATGGTAACCACTCCACCCTCCTTTTAATACCCGCGGGAAAGACCTTGGGGCTGACCTCTCCGCTGTACTTGCCTATCCCAGAACCTCCTTCTTGATAATGACCTTCACTTTGTAACTCCCCCTGTTTGGTACCCGCCCCGCCCTGTTCAAGCCCTCAGTGTTATCAGTGAAGGAACCTGAGTCCATCTCCACCCCACCTACTCGTGAGCATCCCAGTGGTATAAAATATTAGAATTTCTGCAGCTGGGGGAGGCTGATTTGAGGTTGTACATCTCTGGTCTCCCGCCGGCAAATAAACCCTCTTTTCCTTCCTGGCCTCGTTTTGTGTGTCTGTCTATCCTGCTGTGCCGACCGAATGACCCCAGCCAAGGCCCCTCTGGCCCCTCTTCACCTCTGCCCTCAAGGAGCTTAATTCTAGGGGAAGAAGGAAAATAGTGAAAGAAAGGAAGAAATGCTGAGAAGATGACGGGGAGGCTGCGAGAATATGAACAATTTAATTCAAGTGGTTGGTAGACTTAGGCTCCCAAAGATGACACAGCTTCACCCCCAGAACCTGCGACTCTGCTGGTTTACTTGGTGTCCCTGGTTGAATAGTGTCCCCCCCAATTCACATCTACCCGGAACCTGTGAATGTGACTTTATTTGGAAATAGGGTCTTTGCAGATGTGATCGAGTTAGGACGAGGCCACCCTCGTCCCAGGTGGACCCTAAATCCAGTATAAAGGATGTCCTTAGAAGGAGAGGGTCACTTGGACGTGGACGTAGATGCAGGGGGAGGCGGCCACGTGATAATGGAGGCAGACGTCGGAGGGAGGCTGCCGCAAGCCAGGGAACCCAGGGACGGCAGGTCTCAGCCAGAGGAGGGCGGGAAGATTCTCGGGAGAGCCTTCAGAGGGGCCTGGCCGTGCCCACACAGGGACTCAGGACTTCTAAACCGTGAGCCAATACATTTGTATTGTTTTAAAGCCCCCATTTTGTGGGAATTTTTTCACTGCCACCCTAGGATGTGTGGCAGGTGGAATCAAGGTTGCTCCTGGCCTTGAGAGGGTCCCAGCTGACTTTGAGATGGGGAGATTACTGGGATTACCAGGTGGGTGGGAGAGGGGACAGAGGAAGATGTGGCTATGGAGGACAGGCACAGGGAGAGGCAACGTGGCTGGCCTCGAGGATGGCAGGAGGGACCACGAGCCAAGGAATGCGGCCGCTCCTAGAAGCTGGAGAGGGCAAGGACACGGGTGGTCCCCTGGAGCCACCGGAAGGAATGCAGCCCGGCCAGTGCCTTGATTTTAGCCCAGTGAGACCCCAGTCAAACTTCTGTAAAATAAGAATTATCTGTATTATTATCTATATTTTTAGGAGGTACCAGGGATTGAAACTTGGACCTGGTATATGCAAAACAGGCACTCAACCACCGGCTACACCCACTCACCTTATCTGTGTTGTTTTAAACCACTTACTTTGTGATAATTTTTTTTTTTTTCGAGTGATCCACCGCTAAGAGTCGTACAACTTTGTGATAATTTTTAACAGCAGCAAGAGGAAACTAATTTTAGAGAGCGTAACCAGGGAAGGTGACATCTGACCCTCAAACAATCCCACGAAGTAGGCGTTACCATCCCCATTTTTCAGATGTAGAAACGGAGGGTCCAACGTTCGTGAACTTTCCAGAGACCCCACGCAGAGCCAGCAGGGCCCAGTGGGTCTGGAGGCCAGCGGTTTCCCAGGCGCGGGGAGCTGTGGGGGCTGCGCCTGGAGGCTCGCCTTCCCTCCCCGAAGTGGGTGCCTGCGTCTTGGACAGTGAGGAGGTTGAGCTTGGGGAGTGGGAGCCCCCCTGCCAGGACATGGAGATGCTGGCAGGTGCAGGGCTTTCCCAGTGGGCAGTGGGGGTCGTGCATGAGTGGTGGGGAGCCGCGCCCCGCCGGGAGGGGGGCAGGGAGAGGATCGGGGCCGGGAGCCGAGGACTTGCAGCGAGGGCACGGTGCTCACGGCGGAGGTGCCCCAGGTGCGCCGCCGGAGGCCTTCGGGCGCTGTGGCCTGGATGAAAATCCCGTTCCCACCCTCCCGGGACTGGACACGAGCAGGTTCCTACCATGGCGGGAGCCTCAGTTTCTCCGTCTGTAGAATAAGGATACCCCTGTCCACTCTACGCAGTGAGGATTGGGCGAGGTCACGCCCCGTGGCCAGTCGTGGTGAGATCGCACCAACAGGAACGGCAGCTCTGGGGGTGGGACTTGGAAGAAAACGGGGGGATTTTTCACTTCATTTGTTTCTACATGATTTAAATGTGTGTGTTTTTTGAACATTGGGAATATATTGCTTTAATAATTTAAAAAAAGTAAAACTTACCCTGAAAAGTCTCCAAATTCAAATTTAGGAAAAGTCTGGCATAAAAACTGCCCATACTTTGGGCAAGAAGTGTTTTATACTGGGTTGAAAATGATAGGCGAGATTCAGCCCTACGAGGCTTTCAGTGGGAATAACAGAGAAAACCGTAACTAAGCCACTCCCGTGGACAATGGCACTGGGTCCTGGTAGTGGTAATGGCAGGGGGCCTGCCTGGTGTCCAGAGACCCTCGTCCTAAGCACGGGTCAGCCCAGGAGGCCCCTCAAAGGCAGCCTGCTGGGGCCCGAGACCGAGGGGGCTGGCCCACTTCACCACATGGGCCCTCGAGCCAAAGGGTCGCGTGGGGCAGCAAAGTCAATGTCAGGGGCCCCGCTGAGGTGAGATGGCAAGAAGCAGAGGGAGAGAAGGGCTCGGGAGTCTGCGATCTGACAACCAAGGCGGCCAGGAAAGGGCGCCACCCCTTTGGGGAGTGTGATGGTCAGGCTGTTGTGTCAACTTGGCCGGGTAATTGTGCCCAGTTGTTTGATCAAGGAAGCACTGGGCTAACTACTACAAGGGCATTTATGGACGTTAGTCACCATCGACTTTCCTGCAGTGGTAAATCATAGAAAGCTGGTTACAATTACATCAGTCAGGGAGATGGCCATCATCAGTAAGTGATGCTTAATGCAATCAGCTGAATGCTGTAAAAGGGGAAGTGATTCCAGCATTGAGAATTTCCCAGCTCGTCTTTGGACAGCCAACATCTCCCAGAACTCATCAAGGACCTTCACTGGACTTTCATAGGAGCTCCTGGTCGCATCCTGCCTGCAGAACCTGGACTTGTGCATCCCCACGGTCACGTGAGAGACTCTGATAAAATCTCTTACTTCTCACAGCTATCCCTTGTTGATTCTGTTTCCCTAGAGAACCCTGACTGATGCAGGGAGCACTTGGGCAATGTGTATCCCAGCCCTGGAAAGGGAGCGCCTCCTTTGTCCCGGGACAGGCTCTTTGTTGGGGCAGGGCAGTGCTGCTGGGGAAAGAGCCCTGGCAGCGCCCACCTGCAGGCGGCCCCCAAGCTCCTGGGGCTGCTGCCGAGCCAGTGGTGCAGGTGGAAGGTGCCAGGCCACTGTCACTGGGTGGCATCGGGGTCCTCCGGGAAGGACACTGGCAGGAGACAAGGGCCAGCTCAGCCCCCTGGTGGCCCCCTGGTCACTCCCTCCTCTGGGCCCCCAGCATGGTGAGCTCAGCAGCCCGGAGCCGTCAGAGCAGAGAGAGCTGGGACCGCAGTCATTTATGACCCAGCAACAGGAATTCCTGGGAACGCCTGGCACCGAGTACGAGGAAACAGGTAGATCTCCACGTAAGTTGGGAGCCACCCTGCAGGGTGGGTGATTATTTACTAGAGACCTGCCCACTCACACCATCTCCCTGCCTCGGCAGGAAGCATCGTGTGGGAAGAGCAGAGAATTCAAGGCTCTGGAGATGCGGACTCTGTCCTGGCGGTGGAAAGCTGCCGAGTCGCCCCCAGGTCGGGGTTCATCTCGGAGGGTCTCAAAGCCACTGTCTGCACCAAGGTTCAGTGAAAGTCCTCAGGGGTTCCCAAAGAGGATTGGGCTGGTTAGCTGCGAACTGGCTCTGGGGGGCCACCGCAGGGGTTTCGTGTGGGTTATGACAAAACCCCCAGTGGGCGAGAAGAGGATGCACCAGAGGAGGGCGAGTCTAAGACCCTCGTGGAACTGCTCCCAGGGGAACGTCCAGCACAGAGCGGCGCGCAGGGGCCCGGGCCTCGTGGGGCGCGAGGGGCCCCTCCTTGCAGCTGGCAGCCTCGCCCGCGTGTGAGCAGCCACAGGGCTGCCCCGGGGAAAGACAGGGACGTTCGTGTATAAACCTCTCTCCCTACTTTTATTTTTTTTAATTTATTTTTTATTTTCATTTTTTACACTTTAAAAATTAAAGTTAATAGATCACAAAGAATGTTACATTAAAAAACATAAAAATATAAGCGGTTCCCATATACCCAACTCCCCAACCCCCACCCCATCATTTTTTTTTTTTTAAAAGATTTATTTATTTATTTAATTCCCCCCCCTTCCCCTGGTTGTCTGTTTTCTGTGTGTATTTGCTGCGTCTTGTTTCTTTGTCCGCTTCTGTCGTCAGCGGCACAGGAAGTGTGGGCGGCGCCATTCCTGGGCAGGCTGCTCTTTCTTTTCACGCTGGGCGGCTTTCCTCACGGGCGCACTCCTTGCGCGTGGGGCTCCCCCACGCGGGGGACACCCTTGCGTGGCACGGCACTCCTTGTGCGCATCAGCACTGCGCATGGCCAGCTCCACACGGGTCAAGGAGGCCCGGGGTTTGAACCGCGGACCTCCCATATGGTAGACGGACGCCCTAACCACTGGGCCAAAGTCCGTTTCCCCCAACATTTTTATAAATTGTATTTTTTGGAAGATACATACGTCACACAAAAAAGTTAAGTTAAAAAATATGAGGTTCCCGTAGACGCCCCCAGCCCCCCAACCCACTTCTCCCACACCAACAACCTCCCCCATCATTGTGGCACACTCATCGCACTCGGCAAACACACTTTGGGGCACTGCTGTACCACACAGATAATAGTTTACCCTGTAGTTCACACTCTCCCCGGTACATTCAGTGGGTTATGGCAGGATATATAAGTGCAGCATCTGGCCCTACAATATCATTTAGGACAATGCCAAGTCCCCAAATGCCCCCACGTCACATCTATTCTTCCCTCTCCCTGCCCTCAGCAACTACTGTGGCCACTCTCTCCACCTCGATGCTACAATTTCTTCTATAGTAGAATATCAGTAAGTCCACTCTAGTCCATAGTTTATTCCTCCATCCTGTGGACCCTGGGATGGTGATGTCCTCTCTACCTCTGGATCAAGAGGGGGCTTAGATTCCACATGGATGATGGCTGCAATTCCTCTGCTTGCAGTTGTAGGTGCTCTTGATTCCCTGGTGTGGTGGTTGGCCATCTTTACCTCCCTGTTAGCTGACCTGGGTAAGACCAATGAACCAGAGAGTAGGAGTCGCCACTCTGCTGAGGCTCAGGGCCCAGCTGGCAAGGGGCAGTCCAGAGATTCAAGTCCCCTGAGCATACACCATCCCTAGCGCCAGCCACAGGCTCAGTAAAAGTGACAGAAGAGGCATGTGTGTGTAGGAAGGTCACATATGAGTTCAGCTCCGTCACACTCAAGAGCACAAATTACAAAGTAGGGCCCTCTGACATGATGCCTGCACTTTAAACATGGCCCTGACCCAATATTTCGGCTCAGGCTTTCCCTTTTCCACTCTGCCCTGCAACTCTGTAGGGGCCACGAGGAGGTGGTGCGGGGTGGGGGTCAGGGAGATGGGTCGCCTCTCACACCTTGGCCAGGGCCCCCCCTTCCCAGACCAGCTCTCCTCCGAGCTGGAGGAAGGGGCCGGTGAGATCCGCGGAGAGGCCCTTTCTGGCATCTAAATACCCTAGTGCCCCAGTAAGGGCCCGCTTGTGCCCCTTTGGTGCAGCAGGAGAAACCCCTGCACCCCCCCCACCACTCCCGTGTCTTCCGCGAGCCTGTCCTCCACCCCCAGGGCCGGCCGAGCACCTCCCGCAGCCTCGCCTCTGCTCCATTCCCCCTCTCCTGAGATCTGCCCCCGTGGGCACGTGCAGGAGCCCTGCCTGATAGGGTGGCACCCAGGCAGCAGGTCGCCTTCCGTGGGTCGTCGGCCAGGGCGGCTGGCTGCCCTCCGCAGGTGTCTTGGCGCATGTCGCAGGTCCCAGCAGGCGCCCGGGGCCACTGTCGGTGGCGCTTTCCCAGGACTCCTGGGTGCTGCCTCCCAGGCCTGCGCAGGGCCGGGTCGGGCGGCCCCTCCCCTGTCCCTCCCTGGAGGTCACCCTGCTGCCTGGGCCCTGGGGCACCTCCCGGGGCTCTCCCTGAAGTCCTGCTGACGACCGCTGTCCTGGTTCGGTGTCCTTGGCTACGGTGAGGGGAAGAGAGCGCACACATTTCGGAGCTCAGGCTGTGTCTGCCCCGGAGCCTCTTAACACTCTTTCCTGGACTGGGTCACAGGGCCCAGGAAAGCACGGGCCCCAGGCCAGTCCCTGATGGCTCCCCGGTGCCCGTAGGTAGGGGGCTGCTGATGGTGCAGCCCGGGCAGTTGCTGGAGTGGCCCTGTCACCCAGAGGAGGCCACGGCCAGACAGTGGCTGTCACACGTGGACAGGAGAGGCGCCAGCCAGCATCCTGTTCAGAGTCCCTGGCTCCTCTCTGCCTCTGGGGCAAAGGCCTGGCAGAACACGGAGTTGCCTCCCTGGGCCACTGCTCGGCAGCCCCCCACCCCACAGAGTGCGTGCAGGCACAACGAGCGCTTAGGCGTTGTATATCCAACATTCACACCTAACAGGGCATACACTTTTTATGTGCTAAATCTGGCAACCCCAGAGGTGTGGCTCTCCCCACACAGATGCCCGATGCTCCTTCAGGCTGAGGCCCGGAGGCCCACCGGTGCACGGGGTGCAGGAGACGCCCCAACTCCAACTCACACAGCTCCAGCTGGTGCACACGGCCAAGGACTGGGCGCTGGGCCGCACAGGAGCCCTTCACGGAGAAGCCCGGGGAAGCCATCCCAGCGCCAGCCGGGAGCTCTCCCTCGGGCTGGGGAGGGGCAGAGGAGGGCTTACACCTTATTTCTGTATCTCAGATGCCAGGGACCCTCTTCTGGGCCCCATGCTCCACTCCTCTGGCTCTACAGTCCCAGGGATGTGTCTCTCTGTTGGAGCCAAACAGTGACAGAGTCTGGGTCCCTTGCGTCCTTAATCCAAGCTCTTTTCAGCTCTTTCACTTTAAAAATATCTCCCTTACCTTTGCAACATGACCTCTCTGTTTCATCTTGAATATCAAAGGAAGCTTCCTGGCTGGATTCCTCAAACATCCAGGGCAAGTGGTACAGCTATGACTTCCAGATAATTCTATGTTGCCCCAAACAGGCAGCCTGTTTTGGATAGGAAGCCGCAGGGTGGCTTTATTTACCTACAGAAGCACAGCCTGATGCCTGCACGCACTGGCCCCAGCCGCACTGGTCTGGGAGCTAGGATTCCAAGCCTCTCTGATCCGCCCTCCAGCAAGCCTGTCTGGCTAGCGCCTGCCTGTATTCTCTGCTCAATGGGCTTCTGAGAAGCTTAGGTGTATGAAACCATATTTGAGGGGAACCACGCACAAGTGCTGGGACAGACAGGACAATCCCGCGACAGCTGCGGGCCTTGTAAAAGGGTGCCCAGAGGCGAGGAAGCCCTCAGGGACCGGGCACTCCCCAGGGGGCACGAGGGCGGATGCCTGTGACAGGGACAGAGGACGACCTCCCTGAGGTCTTTGGGTCCTGTCACCAAGCAGCAGTCGCCTCATTTTCCAGTTCCTCTCGCCACGCACACGTCACACCACAGACGTGCACAGGTCCCAGCAGCAAAGGCCAACAGATGCACTGGAGGGGGCTGGGAGGGGAGCAGCAGGGCGAGCCCTGGGACTGGGGCAGGTTAGCACAGGGCGAGGGGAGACCTGGCCCCAGCTCAGGACCCCGCAGGCCACGGCCCCAGCCCCGCCCGGAAGCCCCCTGAGGGGAAGGTCCGGGAAAGGTCCTCCAGGCCCTGGCCTGAGATCCCAGTTGGAACGCTTTCCAGCATCAAGGGGAAGCCCGGGATAACCCAACCAATCAGAACCGCAAACAGCTGGGGCCCCCCCCCAATGTTATGAAGGGGGAGGGGTAAAAGCCCTAAAAGACCTACCTTGGGGTACCCACGCACAAGCACCCTGCAAGACACCCGCAGTCTACATCTCAGTTTGTGTATTGTTTCTTTTCTTACCCCGAGATGGCTCCCTTATCTGTTTGCTCGTTGTTTTTTTGCTCTATGTATGCACTTGTTGTCTGCTCGTTGTTTTGTTTTTCTGCTTGTGGTCTGCTTGTTTTTTCTTTAGGAGGCACTGGGAACCAAACCTGGGACCTCCCACATGGGAGGCAGGCACTCAACTGTTTGAGCCACATCCACTCCTTGTTTGTGGTTTTTTTGTTTTTTGTCTGCTCATTGTCTTGCTCATTGTCTGCCCTTTTTTGCTTGCCTGCTTGTTGTTTTTTGTTTTGCTTATTGTCTGCTTGTTTTTGCTTGATGTCTGCTCATTGTTTGTTGTTGTTGTTTTTGCTCATGGTCTGCTTGTTTTTTCTTTAGGAGGCACCAGGAACTGAATCTGGGACCTCCTATGTGGGAGGCGGGCACTCAACTGCTTGAGCCACATCCACTCCTTGCTTGTTTGGTTTTTTTTTTTGCTTGTTGTTTGCTCATTGTTTTTGCTGGGTGTCTGCTCATGGTTTTTGCTCATCTCCTCATTGTTTTTTGTTTTTGTTTACTGTCTGCTTATTGTTTTTGCTCGATGTCTGCTTGTTGTTTGTCTTTAGAAGGCACCTGGAGCTGAACCTGGATGTCCCACATGGGAGGTAGGAGGTCAATTGTTTGAGCTACATCCACTCCTGTTTCTTGATAAACTCTTCACTCCCTTGCCTACCCCATGGCGTGTCCTTAAATTCTTTTATGCAACATAAGCCAAGAATCTAGAAGCCCAGAACCCAGAGCCTCCACCAACAGGATGACTCACCGTGTTCCTACCTGCTAATCCACTTCAGATGGGACGAGCACTCTAACTCCAGGGTCTGCTGACAAGGCTTGTGGATTTTGATACTCAAGGTAGTCTTGGTTGGTGAGGAAACGAGAAGAACTTTCCTCAGGCAGATGGCTTGTAAGATGCTAAGTCACATTCTTGGCCTCGTCCCTTGGGAATTGTTTTCTTTTGGCCCTCTGGAGCAGAGGACTTTGCTTACAGTGAGGTACTTTCTGGCCCTGCATTTAACGGATCGTACAGTTTGAGGATGCCACAGTTTCCTCATCATGAGTTTTTTAGTACCGACTGAATGCGTAGGTGCTCAGGGGACGCAATAAGGGGACTTCCTGAGCTCCTCAGTGGGTAGGCCCACAGCCGTGGGCTTTCACCTGCGCCTCTAGGTGGGGCGTTGCCCCCAGAGGGACACAGGCATGGATGAAGGCCAGGCTCAGCACCGAGCCATGTGTGAGGAGGTGCGGGGGGCGTGCCTGGGGGTGCCCAGGGGCCTGGGGGGCGAGGTGGGCAGGAGAAGAGGAAGCAAGGGCTGGAGAGCGGGATGAGTCCAGAGGAAGGCAGTTCAGGCTCTTGAGGAGGGAGGGAACGACCTGGAAGGCAGTGAGGCTCGAGCTGGTTTCTCCACAGGGAGAGCTTTTCTCAAGTAAAAGGTAAATCGTGGGAAGCAGATGGGCTCCTCTCATAGAGCATCTGCCTACCAGATACGAGGTCCAGGGTTCAAACCCCGGGCCTCCTGACCTGTGTGGAGCTGGCCCATGCGTAGTGCTGATGCGCGCAAGGAGTGCCCTGCCACGCAAGGAGAGCCGCCCTGCGCGAAGAAAGCGCAGCCTGCCCAGTAGTGGGGCCGTCCACAGGGAGAGCTGACGCAGCAAGATGATGCAACAAAAAGACACAGATTCCCGGTGCCGCTGACAAGAATGCAAGCGGACACAGAAGATCACACAGTGAATGGACACAGAGAGCAGACCACAACGGGGACAGAGAGAGAAATAAATAAAATAAACCTTAAAAAAAAAAAAAGGCTTAATCGCAACTGCTTGGACATGGCCAAGGAGCTGGAGGAGAGCAGAGGGTGGGAGCGGTTAGTATGCGGGTCCCTGGCAGGTGGCGTGAAGGCGGGCTGGGGGATGGAGTTCCGGGGTCCAGGTGAGGGGGGACCTGAAAGGCAGAGGTGGGAGTCCTGGGTCCCAACCGGGACTGAGCCAGGGGAGCAGGCAGGTGGACGGGGCCGCGTGGTCCAGCGCAGGCTCACGGCGCGAGGGCAGGGCTGACAGCGTGAGGTGGGAAGGGGCTGCCCTGGCTCTAGGCCGCCTGCTCGGGACACAGAGGCCTGAGCCCCCAGGTGGGGGCCACTGTTTCCCGAGAGGAGCAGCCCCTGCCCAGGCCCTGGATTTGCCAGGGCCGACTAGAGTTGTCCCAGAAGCACCGCGAGCTCTTCAGGACGTCCAGGCCTGAATTTGAAATCAGTCCTTTTGAACTCGATAGCACTGGTGCAATTTGACAACCATTATCCACCCTGGATAAATCATGTAGCTAATGACCTTCTAGTAATAGTTATACCTCTAATTACACATGTAAAATGATGCAACCGATGTTGGCAGGATCTCTAAAGGCAGAGACCCTTGGCTCAGGCTCCTGCTCTGCGCCCCCTCCCAGCCCCTGGCCCCCCTGGCTTGGTCCTGGGCTGCACCAGTTCAAATCTGGGCCTGGCAGCCTTTGAACCCAGTCGTGAGCAGAATGTAAAATCTCCGATGCTTCTCCTACTGGAACCTGACCTGCTCCTCTGTTCTTTCCTATTTGAATTGGAGATTAGAAGCGTATCTGGCCTGCTCATAATCCTTTTAATTTCCTCTTGAAAATTAAAGACAAAGCAAAACAAAACTTTGTCCCTTCCGGACTTAAGGCATCGACTAACCAGCTTATCCCACGTGGTGTCGGGTGAACTCCACGGGAGCTGCAGTGTGGGTCTGATCTGCGTGGCGGCCCCACCCACCCCTCTCCTGCAGCGCCCTTGGCACCAGGGCCCCCTGGTCACGCAGCTACGGCATCCTGAGATCCCTTAGCAAGCCCGGCTCCTCCTGAGCGGAGAAACCGTGCCCAAACAGCTGCCGCCCCAGGGCGAGGCGCCCGGGGCCAGGCCTGGCGGGGGGCTGGGGGGCCTGGGCGCCTCGGTGACTCGGGCGGTGCCTCCTCCTGGTGAGGTCCAGGGGCTTTGGGAGCAGGCCCGGCAGGGAGGGGGCTTGCAGAGGCGTAGCAGCAAGTCTGTCCTTGCCCTCAGGAGAGGCCCTGGGAACCCTGGGGTCCACGGGAGATTTTGGGGGTGCGTGCACACGCTCATTTTGTTCTGAAGAGGGGGTGGGTGGCGTTCACCGGATCTGCAGCCATATTGAAGTGGCACCACTGGGGATCACGTGGGGAGGGCAGGTTGGCCCCCCAGCCACGTGTCAGCACGCACGGGGCCTCTGCGAGCAGCAGGCACTTGTTGCGCAGCTGAGGCAGGGGAGGGCGGAGGGCTAGGGACTGCTGAGGTCACTCCACGGGGAGGTGCCCGGCCAGGTCCCATCTCTGGGGTTTCCCACCCCTCAGGCTCAGCCCACCCACTTCCACTGACCCCCAGTGTGCCGGTGCCCGAGCTCAGGCTCTCTGCTTCCTGTGGGCCAAGAGCACATCTTACCCCTCCTCTCCCCTCCTCTCCGCCCCTGCTGAGGCTGGCCCTTGGCCTGGTCCAGGCTGACCACCCGAGACCCTGCCTCACCTGTCGCCAAGACTCCTCCATCCAGGGGACGCTTGCTGGGTGCCGAACAACCCTCGTTCTGTGACCGGGAAACCAGGGGCTCAGGGAGGTTGGGACATCGGTCCTAAGCCACACGGCCGGTGCTGAGCCCACGTGGACACAGCAGGAGCCCGGCTGATGTTTGTTGGGGTAGAGGATGCAAAGCTGCGGGTGACACAGTGGCTCCAGAAGGGGTCCGGAGGAAGGCGTGGGAGTTCAGCCCATAGAGGCCGCCCCCAGGATTCAGCCCCTGAGGTGGGGGCACGCACGCGCCCTGGGCAGGGGAGAAAGAGAGGCGTGTCTGGGCTCTGTGTTGGGTGGGCTTGGAGTTTGGGGTGACGGTGAGACGGTAATGGAAGGCGGCACCTACGTGAAGCACTGCAGGGCCTTAGGGTGCGCGGCTGGCCCAGAGCTGGCTGGGAGAAGGGGATTCCGAGAAGCCTGGGCCTGAGTCTCGGCAGCTCCGGGAGGTGGGGTGAGGGGCTGGGGCCAAGACAAAAGGGCTCCCAGAGCCGGCGGGAGCCTGAACTCCCCCGCTGGGCCTAAAGCCCAGCTCTGCTGCAGTAGCTCCTGGGCCACCCCAGCCCTAGAACAGTGCTGTGCTGCCACGGGCTTACGGGTGCCCAGACTGGGGGGCGCCTGCAGGGGAGCCCTGGGCAGGGCCTGGAGCTGGCCACTTCTGGTGTGTGCGGCTGGGGAGGAACGGGATGTCTTCCAGCCTGGAGGGAAAATGAAGAAACAGCCATCAGCATGGAGAGATAGTTGACACGGGGGCTACCATGAAGCATGACAACTGCGGTGCCTTTGGTAAACCAGCCTTAGCAGATGCTCTGTGTTTTTAAGGGGATCTGCAGAAACGAGGCGGTGTGAACCTCACTTCTGCTGGCCCCTTTAGAACTGTCCACGGCTACAAGGAATTTTCCAATGCGCAGTGGTGTCTCAGGCCGTGGATGCTACGGAGCTGGGCATTTTAACCAAGTCAAGGCATGAGTCTTCTGGTTTTTCTCCAAGAATGAAGCAGGTGTTTTTAAAAAGTCATGACAACAAGGAAATGGATGTGGCTCAAGCTGTTGGGCTCCCGTCTACCATGGGGGAGGTCCAGGGTTCGATACCCAGGGCCTTCTGGTGAGGGCAAGCTGGCCCACGTGGTGGGCTGGCTCACGCAGAGTGCCAGCCTGCATGAGAATGCCGTCATGCGCTGCTCTGCTTGGGAATGCCACCAGTGCGGTAAAGCCACCCCATGCAGGGGTCCAGCTGATGCGGAGAGCTGGCGCAGCAAGATGACACAACAAGAGACACAGAGGAGAGAAAATCAAAAGACATAGCAGAACAGAGGTGGTGCAAGAGAGTAACTGCCTCACTCCCACTCCAGAAGGTCCCAGGATCGGTTCCTGGAGCCACCTAATGAGAATCCAAGCAGACACAGAAGAACACACAGTGAATGGACACAGAGAGCAGACAACAGGGGGAATGGGGCTGAGGGTGGGGGTGCAATAAATAAAATAAATCTTAAAAAAAAAATGTGACAACAAGAGTTAGGGAAGAACCAGATGAGAGGAACTGATAAAACGTCCTGGGCTCTGCCTGCAGACAACACCTTTCCTTGCTTAACGTGGGCGCCAAGCGCAGCACAGGCGCCTCGTGCCAGGCATGAGAGAGATGACCGTGCCCTTGCAAGCTGCCCACGGGGAGGCACCTTCCCAGCAGAGCCGCGGTTCTGACGTGGCCGCGGAGCACCTGCCCCTGCAGCCCCTCCCCCTGCCCACCCGCCACGCAGTGGCTTTGTGGGGACACCCAATGGCAAGCACGAGCTGGCCCTTCCTAGGGCTCACCTGCAGGAAGCTGCTGTTTTTGAAGCTCCCGAATGTCACAGTTGGCCACCCACACGGTTGAGCTCCAGGCAAGGAGACAAAGGGGCAGAGGGAGAGGAGGTGGGCCTGAGCCACGGGCGTCCTGAACCAGGATATATGGTCATGTCACCTGATCACGGACATGCACATCCCTGGAGTGCATGGAGGGTCTGGGAGCTCGGGGCTGGGGTGGGAGGCAGGTGCACCCTGAGGGCCCGCAGGAGGTAGACTAACCCGAGGAAAACGGGGAGCCCGAGAAGCGTCTTCATGATGCACGGGCAGATCACTGACCCGGAGGTAACAGCTGCGTGGGGCAGGGAGGGGTACAGGGAGATTGGGGGGCTCCACAGGAAGGGTTCAGGCTCAGAGAGGGAGGTCCAGAGGTAAGGGAGCTCCTAAGGGCGGGCAGGGGACAAACCACGGCCGATGGGCTAGGAGTTCTGGGGTGGGGGGAGGCAGGGGGCTCAGAAAGCAGCTGCTGGTGTTGACTGAGGACATGCTGGGTTTGGGGTGCTGTGGGAACATGTGTAGCGCGTGGGGGCGAATCTGGGAGGTGTTAGGGGTTTGGGAGTGGTCAGAGTGTCCCTGGTAAGTGGAAGTAGAGAACGGTGGCAGTGGCGGTGGGGACCTTGCAGGGGCCGGCAGAACACAGCACCTCAGGAGGAAGAGGGGCCCGTGGATGTGGAGGTGGGAGAGCCACAGCGCAAGGGGGCGCGACAGGAAGATGCAGCTGCGCAGTGCAGAGCGTCAGAACTGCGAGGTCTCCTGAGACCGCAGGGCAGTAACGCCCTGACGTGGCCGCCAGACCACGCAGGGCTGTGAAGAAGTGGGGGGTGAGGGTGGGCAGCGGAAGCAGCCAGGGAGGAAAGGTGGGGGACCCTGGAGTGTGCTGGAAGGCGGGGAGAGAAGGCAATGCAGGGGAGGGGGGAGCGTGGAATGACGGGCACGGTCAGCACACATGGGAGGAGAGTGTCTAGAACACACGGAGGATTAGGATGGGCTGAGGGCATCAGGGGAGAACGGGAGGTGACAGCAGCAGCTGACGTGGGGCTGGGGGAGGGTGGGAAGGCCCATGGCTCACAGGGTGTCTGTGTTGGTTTTTATTTTCCTCCTATTTTTTTCCTTGATAAAATCAGAAAGCATTTATCAAAAAAAAAAAAAATCTGGAAAATATATAGAATGACCTGCTCTCCCAATATCTAGAAAACCATTTTTAACATTTGATATCTTTAAAAAAATTAACTCATATATATACTTAAAAAAAAACCCCACAACTGATGGGATCATCCTAAGTGGCTTACATGGCTAGAGTTACACTATTTTCCACATTGGCTCTTTATACATTGCTCCCTTAGCAGTATATTGAGAGGCTGTACCCCGTCATTAAGCTTTCTTCCAAAACATCATTTTCAATACTGTTTTGTGTGGCAGTGTCAATTTATGTGACCACCTTCTATTGTGGGCATGTAGATTATTTCTCACTTTATAAATAATCCTGTAGTCAATACCTCTCAAGCAGTTTGATATTGGTTATGAATTCCAAAAATAGATAATTGGATTATGTTTGTAAACTGGTCTGTTCCTCTGAGCATATTAGATTGTATCGGATTCAGAGGTTTCTCTTTTACTTGATTAAATAATGACTAAGGCTTTGATTGGGCAACAACAGTAGGACGTTGAGTACCACCCCCTTGGTGGACAGGGACTCACAGAGAAACTGTCCACAGAGAGGGTAGTTTGAAGCCTTGGGCTGGAGCCCCGGGAAGTAAGTACACAGAGGAGCATGGTTGTGATGAAAGAGAAAAGGCCCCGGGAAGAGAAACAAGCTGTTCACCTCATGGTCTACAGCTGACCTTGTGGAGTGAGCAGGACAGCTGAGCCCAGAGAAAAGCAAGTCCCAGGAAGAGAGGAACCCAGGAAGCCTGAACCCTCGCAGACGTCAGCAGCCATCTTGCCCCAACACGTGGCAACAGACTTTAGTGAGGGAAGTAACTTATGCTTTATGGCCTGGTAACTGTAAGCTTCTACCCCAAATAAATACCCTTTATAAAAGCCAGCAGATTTCTGGCATTTTGCATCAGCACCTCTTTGGCTGACTAATATACCTCTATACATCTGTCAACATTTCTGATCACTTCTCAGTGTAAAATCCTAGCAGTGGATTCCTGTAATGGCTGCTTCTTGGAAGGTGGTGTCACGTGGCACTTCCTAACCCCAGGAAGGGAGTATTTCAAGTCAGATAGAATTATATATCTATATACTCTTTCTTTTTTGGAATCTTCAGCCCTCAACGTTCCAGCATCATGACCTCAGTTTCAGCACAATTGCTGACAGTCCTCATTTCTCCGCTTCTGGGGCTGCCCGCCGTTGAAGGTAGAAGCTGGAGATGCAATCGCTGTCCTGCTGGCGTGGTTCTCAGCGTGACGGGCATTTGTGCTCGTTTGGGGGTATACGCACAAAAGAGAAATGAATAGGTGTGACTTGGAAGAGCCTCCTAAATCAAACCTCATCCTGAAAACCTTTGTGTTATTGAGGTTAAAACTGGGCTTTGGTGTCTGCAAGTTCCCAAGAAACAGACAATAAATGAGGTGATAATTTCACACTCCGAAATGTTTCCCTACAGATAGGAACAAATTGATGCATGTTACATGGACAAAAATGTTTTCTTCACGTCAAAGAAAGCACTGAAAAAAGCAGACTATAATTTGTATTTGCATGTTGTTAAAGGGGTCAAATAAATAATATGATTGAAATTTGCATAAATAATCCATAGTTTCAGAAGTTCCAAAGCTCACAAAATAGTAAAAAGGAAGCTCTTGCTCAGAATCCTAGAAAACTGCATTGTTCACTAGTCACTGCCTCCTGAACTGTTGAGTCTTTTCTCATATATATATATGTCTTTTCTCATATATATATATATAAAAATATATATATATATATATATTTTTTTTTAAAGATTTATTTCTCTTCCCCATCTCCCCCTCATCTGCTCTCTTGTGTCTAGTTGCTGTGTGTTCTTCTGTGTCTGCTTGCATTCTTGGCGGCCCCGGGAATGTCTCTTTTTGTTGCGTCATCTTGATACATCAGCTGTGTGTGTGTGTGAGCACCACTTCTGGGTGGGCCGTGCTTTTTTCACGTAGGGCAGCTCTCCTTGTGGGGAGCACTCCTTGCGTGTGGGGCTCCTGTATGCAGGGGATACCCCTGCATGGCATGGCACTCCTTGTGCGCTGCAGCACTACGCATGGGCCAGCTCACCACACAGGTCAGGAGGCCTTGGGTTTGAACTCTGGACCTCCTATATGGTAGGCGAATGCTCTATCAGTTGAGCCACATCTGCTTCCCTTTTCTCATATTTTAATTAGATTTTTGTTTTCTCATCTCCCAAGTTAATAGTGTACTTAGATATTAAACTCAGTAAAAAATGGAAACCTTTATTTCTTTGGGGAGGAGGGAATTAGAAAAATGTATACAGTGTATTTAATATTGCAATGGAGGAAAAGATTTAATGTAAAAAAATTCTTTATATTAACACTGAAGTGGAGAAAAGATTTGAAAAAATTTTATACTGATTAACCAACTAGAATCCTTCGATGAGAAGTACTGTATTAAATATTAAATATAAAATATAAATCCATTATGTAGTAAGTTAAAAAAATCCTAGCAGTGGAATTACTGACTCCAAAAGTACTAATATCTTGAACTTGTGTAATACGTCGTCGGAGTGTCCCTAAGAGACTGAGACTCTTGATTACACCCCTGGCAACGCGGCGTGATCAGAGCATGCTGGTTGTGAGCAGAGAGCCACATGAACTTTCTAATTCAAGAGGTGGAGGCTGCACATGAAAGTCTGAATGGGACGCAGTGCCGCCATCCACACGTCCTAACCACGCGATTCCCCTGCTAGACAGGCGGGCTGTGTGCTGCTGAGGGCAGGAGGCACATCTCATTTAATTTTGCATCCCTAGCGATTAGCACACCATCCGGTACGCGGAAGAGACTACTGTTTGTTGGAATTATCTGGGAGGGGCTGGTGTTGGGCAATTGTAGCATTTGAGCAGTTTCAGAAAACGAGGTGCTCTCAGTCCTTGGCAGGTTTACAATAGCCCAAGACTTTGATGAATCAGGAACCAGCCAGACAGGCCAGGCCCTTGGGCATGGAAAAATCTCTTCTTTTTCTCCAAAAAGTGGACCAGGTGGCCCAAGAACTGACTACACCCATTGTTTAGATATTGCCTTTATTAAATTTCCTTTATCCTGATCTCTGATTGAAATATCATTGTTGGACCTCTCTGAATTTTTTCATAAAACAAAAAATTTTTATTAATTTTAAAATAATTTTTTCAAATGATTTGGTGTCCTCTTTCCTATGTTAACCAAGATGAATTTTATTAGTTCCATCTGCTAGTTTCACTCAAAAAGATATATTTATAAGCTGCATTTCCTAATAGTTGATACTGGCTGTATATTGGATAAAAAAACAGACAAAAAGCCCTCAGATATAAACAATAAATGATATTTGGGGGACAATTAGGAAAATATGAATATTGGTACATAATATATAATAGTATTAAATTAATGTGAATTTTCTTAGGTGTGATAATGTGGTTGTATATGGGGATATTCTCAACATTAGGAGATGCGTGCTGAAAATTTACAACTTTTAAGTAATTTTTGCAAAAATATTTCTGTGTAAATTCTATATTATGGGGAAACGGACTTGGCCCAGTGGTTAGGGCGTTTGCCTACCACATGGGAGGTCCGCGGTTCAAACCCCGGGCCTCCTTGACCCGTGTGGAGCTGGCCCATGCGCAGTGCTGATGCACGCAAGGAGTGCCCTGCCACGCAGGGGTGTCCCCCGCGTAGGGAGCCCCACGCGCAAGGAGTGCGCCTGTAAGGAGAGCCGCCCAGCGCGAAAAAAGTGCAGCCTGCCCAGGAATGGCGCTGCACACACTTCCCGTGCCGCTGACGACAACAGAAGCGGACAAAGAAACAAGACGCAGCAAATAGACACAGAGAGCAGACAACCGCAGGAGGGGGGAAATTAAATAAATAAATAAATCTTAAAAAAAAAAATTCTATATTATGCAATTATAGAAAATAAGCAACAAAAGAAATGTAGCAAAACATTAACAATGGAAGGTGCTCATTGTAATATTCTTTCAATTTTTCTGTAGGTTAAAAAAATATTAATTTTAAGTTTGAGAGAGAACGCAGCATGGTATTTGTTTGGTTCATGACTAAAAGCCTAGAAATACAAAGCCTATGACAGCTAGATCTGAAATCAAATCAGACAGATCTCAGAGCACAGACCCATGGACTGGGCCTTCAAATATTAACAAGTCCCAGGTAGGCAACAGAGCTGGGTTCAAGGGAGCTGGCACCCCCAGTGTATTTGTCAGGGTTCTCTAGGGAAACAGAACCGACAGGTGATACCCGTAAGTAGCATGAGTTTTTATAAAATTGTCCCCGTGACCGTGGGGATGCACGAGCCCAAATTCTGCAGGGCAGGCTGTAAGCCAGGGACCCCACTGACGGCCCTCGATGAGATCCCCAGAAGCCGTTTGTCTGAAGTGGAGATGGGAATTGTCTTCTGATTACTGAAGCACTTCTCCTTTTAAGGCCTTCAACTGGTTGGATGAGAAATCTCTCAATGCTGACGGTAACTTCCTCAGTTTATTATAGGTGCAATCAGCCATAGATGCAATCCACTCACTAGTGGTTTAAGTGCAGGAAATGTCCTCACGGTGCACTTAGCCCAGTGCAGCTTACCCAAACAGCTGAGCCCCAATACCTGACCAAGGTGACACATGAGCCTACCCAGCAGTCACAGCACCCCAGCTGGGGAGCCAGTTCCCCGAAGGTAAGCTACTTGTCGCTATATCCTCAGCGCCTAGTTGTTATTACATAATTATTACAGAGTAAAATGGAAAACAACTTAACTGTCCAGCAATAAGGGAATAACCAAGAAAATATGATATTTTCATTTGAAATGTTGGATGGCCAGTGTCTGTCAAAGGAATAAACGCAGGTTTTCAGCCTGCGCTCTGTACCCCCCTTGTTGCATCTGTTTCTCTACAGCCTACTCTCGAGCTGGGAAAAGAGGGGCCTCCCAGGCCGTGGAGGAGGCTTCTTGTCTCCTGCTCAAGTCAGAAGACTGTGCTCGGGTGCTCTCCAGGCCCCAAGAGAGACCAGGGGCTCCGGGTATCAGACCCAAGTGTTACATATATAAACGGGGTAAAGAGCAAGGTAGCGAAGAAAACACAAGGCTTGGCAGCTAAAGATGCCTGAAGCTGCTTTAAAAATCATCTAAAATAAGTTGACCCCTTCCTCTGACAAAGCATCATTGCTACAATTAAGGAGTTTATTGAGGCTATTTTCTCTTATGGTAAAATTCAGTGATTAGGAAAAAAATTAATGTAAGAATCCTCCAATTACCTGGATAGTCTTCCTAAAAAATAAAGAAGGAAAAACTGGGGATGGGTATTAGAAATCTGTTGCTCTTACAGAACTCTGCGTTGATTGAGAGGCCCTGGGTTCTAGAGGTGAAGCCCGCCAAAGGTGATGACCACAAAGATGTCAGCCCAGAGCAAAACTGCACCGACCAGAAAGAAAAAGCCATCTTTATTTCCTGTTGTCCATCTGGTTACAGCCACCTGTAAGGTCCCACTCTGAACGGATCAAAGGTGGGTAAGAGCAGGCGAACAGCTGGGACGGTCTACACCTACAGCACACCCAGTTTCCACTGTCTACCTGCAAATACCCCAGGGAAAGGGTGTCCCTGAGGGAGTGGGCTGGGGACACTCAGCAACAAAGGACTGGGTCCCGTGATGGCAGGTGGCGGAAGTAAGGACAGGACTCCCTTCCAGTAGAACCCACGGCCCCTTTCTGTCCCTTTCCTTTGAAATTACATTGGTCAATACTTGTCTTCTCCTGGTTGAAGGCTGGAAGTGGCCTTGGGGATCTGGCAATCTGACCACTTGACTTTTTGGAAGAAAAACTGGGTAGTGCTGGTGTGAGAAAAATTTCTTTCCAGAAACCCCCCAAAAAGATAATAAAGAGATAAATGTCGTTCAGTATGAATGCTTTATTTTCAGTTTTTTTTTAATACACACATTGCACACTGTAGTAAATCAAAATGAAGCTTAAGAAAAGCTCCCTCCTCCTTTAGCCCGGACTTACGCTGGGCACCCGTTCCTGTGGCCGCCGGGGGTGACAGGCCTGCGCAGGGGCTCATCAGGGCCCCACTGCACGCCGGCCAGCCCCTTCCGCTTCGTCTTGCCCGTGTTGGTCATGATCTGGTGGGAAGAAAAGGAAATGGGGCTCAAGAGAGCAATTGCGTGCGAGCTCAGCTAGAAGCAGAGCTTAGGACATTTAAAGTTTCATCTACGGGGATAAAAAACTGCAAGTATGAAGAATCATGGACCAATTATTTAGGGAAACAGAAATTTGGGGTGCTGGTGGTGGAATCCATTTCGATTTAGCACTATATATTAAAAAAAAAAAAAATCAAACCGCAGCCAAAGGAAAAGAAAACAACTGAATATCCTAACTTATCCCATCTCTGGAGAGGGATGGCTTTTGAAAGTATAAAGGGAAAAAAGACTGAATTTAGTTTCATAAAAAACAAACATTTATATATAATATATTAAAGGTAACCCAAATTGACAGGCAACAAACTGGGAAGAAATAGTTGCAGCAAATTTAACAGATAAAAGGCTAAATTTTTCATTATATAAGAAGCTCTTAACAAATTAGTAAGTAAAACACCAAATAGATAATTAGGCAAAGGCCTCACACAGCCAAATCACAAAACAAGGTATCACCAGTAAATTACACACACACACAACAACTAGTTTTCACTAGTAATTAGAAATAACAACTTTGCAAAAAAAGGTTGCTGTTCTTCAACTACTATAGAAGCAATAATTAAAGAAATGATCACAGCCACTGTAGGCAATAGTTTAGAACATGACTGACACTGAACTCTGAGACAACCCTTTTTTTGGAGAGTTAATTGTCATATTATATCAAGAGTCATAACAATGTTTAGACCCTTGGGTGTGTACCCTATGAAAGAATCCAAAATATGGAAATATTAAACAAGGTTGGTTATTATAAAATTATTAGAGTAAAACTGGAACAACCTAATTGTCAAGCAATAGGGGAATAATTAAGTAAAATGTGTCATACTCTTGAAAATTATGTGGCCATTTACATTGATAAAATGCAGGTTACGGGAAACGGACTTTGGCCCAGTGGTTAGGGCGTCTGTCTACCACATGGGAGGTCCACGGTTCAAACCCCGGGCCTCCTTGACCTGTGTGGAGCTGGCCCATGCGCAGCGCTGATGCACGCAAGGAGTGCCCTGCCACGCAGGGTGTCCCCCGCGTAGGGGAGCCCCACGCGCAAGGAGTGCGCCCGTGAGGAAAGCCGCCCAGCGTGAAAAGAAAGAGCAGCCTGCCCAGGAATGGCGCCGCCCACACTTCCCGTGCCGCTGACGACAACAGAAGCGGACAAAGAAACAAAAGCAGACAAAGAAACAAGACACAGCAAATAGACACCGAGAACAGACAACCAGGGGAGGGGGGGAAATTAAATAAATAAATAAATAAATCTTTAAAAAAAAAAAAATGCAGGTTACAATATTGTACGTAAAACATGCTTTCAATTATGTTAAAAGTGCTTAAAAAGACTGGAAGGAAATGAACATTAAAATGATGACAGTGGAATAATTTTTCTCTTTTCCCTATTTTCCAAAGGCTATATTATGTTACTAAGTAAGAAAAAAATGTTTAAAAAGTTAATCACTGCAAAGCCTGTAAAATCTGAGTAGGGCCTGCGGATTGCACCAACGCCCCCTGCTTTGACAGAGTTATTCCCGCTACTGGGGGGATCCAGGTGAAGGGTACGTGGGTCTCTCCGTATTACTTTTGCACCTTCCTGCGAATCTGTAATTATTTCAAAATAGAAAGTTTAAAAAAAAATAAAAATAAAACCTGGCAGAGTATCTTTAATTACTTTTTGCTGAGAAATTATGTGGGTCTATCTAGCAGTTGAGGTGGGGAGAGGGCAAAAATGGGCCAGTTTCTTCTGGGACTCCATGAGCCCCACTCACCTATGCCCTGGAGACCCCTACCAACTAGGGGAAGGCCCTGATGGGGGAGCGGGAAGGGTTTCGAAAAAGGCAGGAGGAGAGAAAAGGTGGGAGGCTCTGATAACTGGAAAATGTGCTTACTAGAAATTTTTTCACTTAACCAGCTCTGAAAATTCTAATACACTAACAGAGCTGGTTTTCTATTAATCTAATTTTAGAAGTTTAACCTTTGCCCTCGGTTCCCTGAAGGATATTAATCAGATCTTCTCGGTTTTGCTAACAGGAATAAGATAAGGTCTCAAAGCAAAACCAAACAGAATGGTGTAAATTGATAACTTTTCTCAGAGACAAAAAGCTCCATGTCCTTGCGCAGATGGCCGAGAAAGGAGCCATGACCACCTGGCTAAACTGGGGTTTATTAGCTGCTGAAACCAAGGACAAGCTGAACGTGCTTGGGACAACACAGGACTGACAAAACGCACGTACCTTCCTCAGAAGATGTAATTACTTGTTTTTCTTCTCCCCTACCCTTCTTCTTTTGCCTATAAAAACCTTAGCTCCCATTCTCACTTTGAACTGTTTTGGGGAAGATTCCCCCAGTTCCTTGCTTGTCCACTTGCAATAAATCACCTTCTCACTGGCAGACATGCTTCTCCTTTGTGGCCCTGGATGGGGCAGACCCTTCTGTTTGAATTAGCCATGCTTATGGTAACACTGCCTCCAGGAGGAAGCAGGACTTACGCTTTCCAAAGACCAAGCTACAGTTCCAACTCCCTCCATCTCTGGAAAGATGTGCCAACATAGCATCCTTCGACTGCAATCTCTTCGTCTTGCCATCGCCTCCTACCCTGGCTTGCCCCCTGCCCAGCACTGGGGTCAAGTTTACATGACCGCTCTCATAACCAGAGCAGGCCTCAAGGTTTGATTTTCAACGGTACCTAAGGGCCACTCACACCTTCTCTTTTTTCCTCTCCATTTTGCCAGTCAGCCCACCTGGGACCCTTCTACAGTGGAGTGTTAAGAAAGCTAAGTCTTAAGTTACTGGGAAAGGGGAAATAGTTATTATGTGGATTCTTTCAAGTCTGCAGTTAGCCTCTCCTCCTCACCCCTGCATCCTGAGCTCACTCCTTCCTGGTGCCTTCTCAGAGAAGAGAGAACATAACTCTCATTACAGAGAGTGTTTCAGACTTCTGAAAACCCTGTCAGCCCTCCCACCTCCTTAGGACCTCACAGTCCACATGGGGAGTAACTGGAGGTGAGCGGTACTTCTCCTCTCCCATGGATGAGGAAACAGTCTAGCCTGTGGGCCAGAATTTTCTGATGTGTGCGTCGAATGCCCAAGGAGGGGCCTTGGTGAAGAGAGTCTGTGTGCCAGACACACCTGGCTGCTTTCCAGTCTGTGCCTGAGGACCAGTGTTTCCCACTCATCTTACAATCTGCTTGCAGGGCGGGCCCCAGAGCAGCTCCTAAGGTCTCCAGGCCCTTGGTGAGGGAGAAGTCCTTTGCAAAGGAGCCCTTCTAGGCTGGAAGGATCTTTTTAAAAAAAAATAATTTAAAGAAAAATTACAGGGAGTTCTCATATAACACCCACCACCCACCCACACCCACACCCACACAGTTTCCCCTATTATTAACCTCTTACATTAGTGTGGTTGGAAGGGCTTCTAGCCTGACAACCTGCTGAAGCAGAGCTGTTTACACTGAGTTCCTCAGAAATGTTTCAGGGGTCGTGGGGAGGAGAGGAGATAACAGGTTCTTGGTTCCCATCTCCATAAATCCAGAGAAACTCAACTTCTCTCTTACAGATAACAGATGGAGATTTGGTTTGAAAGAAGGTCCAGCTACTAAAAAATACAGCACGATTTAGATGAATGAAATTTATTCAGTAGTAAAAGTTGGGCGACATATGTCAATCTAGGTAAAAATGGTTCCCATTTACTAGTTTGTGAGTAGTGGTGAAGCACTTACAGAAATTATGACACATTACAAGACAGTATGAATTTCTGTAAGAAAACACAAGTAGGGAAGTGGACGTGGCTCAGCTGATAGAGCATCTGCCTACCATATGGGAGGGCCCAGGGTTCAATCCCCAGGCCCTTCTGACCCGTGCGATGAGCTGGCCCACTCACAGAGCTGCTGCGCGCAAGGAATGCGTGCCACGCACGGGCGCCCCCACGTGGGGGTGCCTCACACACAAGTGTGCCCTGCAAGGAGAGCTGTCCCACGTGAAAAAAGCACAGCCTGCCCAGGAGTGGCGCTGCACACAGAGAGAGCTGACGATGCAAGATGACGTAACAAAAAAGAGATGCAGTTTCCTGGTGCCACCAAGGGTGCAAGCAGGCACAGAAGAACACACAGTGACTGGACACAGAACGCAGACAACGGGGCGGGGGGGGGGGGTGGGGAGGAGAGAAATAAATCTTAAAAAAAAAAAAAAGAAAATACAAGTACACAATATCTATTTATACACACAGAAAATAATCTGAAAGCTGAAGTACACTACTGCTCCCTGCCTTCCTGATATCACTCTCTTCTTGACCCACAGAATTCTGATTTTGTTGGCATAGCAATGTGTCTATGTAGAAAGTCTCACCTTCCCAGACTCCCTTGCAGCTAGGAAAGGCCAGATGGAACTTTGGGGAAATCACTGCAGGGGAGGTGGATTCGGCAGGCCTGCATGATTGTTTGGCTTTCTTTCTTTCTATCAGGGATTTGAACCAGGAGTGGCATCTGGCATCTTTGCCCAAGAGGCAACGAACAGGTAAATGAAAGGCTGGGGCACCAAGGCAGAATTCTATGGAGCTAATAAAACATAAGCTTTAAGGCCCTGGAGAGGTCCCAGGGGTGTATTTACACGGACATATGTTTTTGTAAAATTTGCAAAAGTAAGGTATTTTAACTACAATCACTTAATACTGTTATTTCTTCCTATTCTGACTTCCCTTCTTATCTCCTGGAGCTGGAAAAGCCAAAGGCACTTTGGGATTTAGCTAGGGGTAAGCTAAGTGGGTTACATTTGAATTGCGGTCAGTGGGATCTATCTGTGCTTTACAGTCACTTCTGGGCATAGTCAAAGGGCTGCTAGCTGTCCTAAAAGAAAGGTTTCCGAGAATTCTCTAGACTGCCAAAGTATCCATGAGCAGTCAGTGTGCAAGAAAACTTGACTGTCCCCAAATCTTCCAGTGTCTATGTGAACGAAACTTGTTTTTCCCTCAAATTAAACAATCATAAAAATTTCACACAGTATTACCAAAAAAACTGAATGTGGAGGTAATAGAAATTTTTCTAATCTATCAGTAGTAAAAAACCAAATTTGATCCAATGTGTTGGCAGGGGTTCTTAACCTTTTCATTCCATGGACCCTTTTGCCAGTCAGATGAAAACCACGGATCCCTTTCTAAGTCCACACTTTACTGTGCATTATTTAATAAACATATCACACCCTCACCAACATATCTCCACAAGAACAACGTTTTTTGTTTTTTTTTTTAATTTCAATTCAAGCTCACAGACCCCTGGCTAAGAACCCCTGTGTTAGAGGAAAGACTGTCATCTTTTCTCTCTTGAAAAATCCCAACTCGTCATATATGTACAGGTGATCAAAGGGTATAAAACAAAAAGTGGACCAAAAAACTATGACTGAGGTGTGTTGGTCAAGCACTAGCTAATACAACCATTACATTACCTTTTCTGGATTTTGTGATGTTTGCGGTATCTATTTTTTTTTTCAAATTTGAATTTTAGTGTGATTTATTTTCTCATTTGAAAGAAGCATTCACTTTGTACCTGACTTTGCATTCCTTTATTTTGAAGAGGGCTTCCAACACTCCAGAAGCTGGAGGCCCCACCCAGACCCGGCGCCGGCCCTGGCTTCAGGCAGGCAGGAGATGTGGAGAGGCAGCGCCCAGGGGTCCAGGCCCTGCTGGGCGTGTCCCCGGGACTGAGGAGGTAGGAAGCTCTGCTACTGGCAGCTGAGCACAGTCCTGACTGAGGAAGGCAAGACAGAGCGGCAAGAAAGGGTTAGCACAGCTCCTTCAGGCTGGGTAGAGTTAGGGTTGTTCTATCCTTGCTGATGACTTTTGAGTCACAAGCATGCATTTCTTTAGTAATTAGAAAAAATAATAATAAAACGAACTGAAAAAGGGTTCAGAAGATTTTGGGGCTTGGGAATTTTTTTGCTGCTGCTTGTTGCACAAAAATATGGACATTTCGTCAATTCCGACTAATGCCTGCCACCAGCGACGCAGAGGGACCTGCTCCTTCACTACCCGTGAGGCAGGTCAGGAGTAAATGACCGAAAAGTGATCAGAACAAGCCCCAAGGTACAAATTTGGCAAAAGAATAAAAAAGCAACAGTTGGAACCGAGGCCGTAGGTCTCTGGTTTGTTTTTTGCTACAAGCAGGGCTGAGCGAGAGAGAGGAGCCCCAGGCCTCTTGGACCTGTCGCTCCCCTAGTTCCAAGGCCCAAGCCCCAGCCTGACACCCTAGGAGGGGCTTGGCCTGTACCCCACCCCACCTGACCACTGACCACTCAGCATTCCAGTGGGAGGCGGTCACAGCCTCTATCTGCCGGGCCATCGTCAAGACTCTGGGCTTCAGGGCAGCGGACTTGGCCCAGTGGTTAGGGCGTCCGTCTACCACATGGGAGGTCCGTGGTTCAAACCCCGGGCCTCCCTGACCCGTGTGGAGCTGGCCCACGCGCAGTGCTGATGCGCACAAGGAGTGCCCTGCCACGCAGGGGTGTCCCCCGCGTAGGGGAGCCTCATGTGCAAGGATGTGCGCCCCGTAAGGAGAGCCGCCCAGCGCGAAAGAAAGTGCAGCCTGCCCAGGAATGGCACCACACACACAGAGAGCTGACACAGCAAGATGACACAACAAAAAGAAACACAGATTCCCAGTACCGCTAATAAGGATAGAAGCGGTCACAGAAGAACACACAGCGAATGGACACAGAGCAGACAACTGGGGGGAGGTGGAATAAATAAAAAATAAATCTTTAAGAAAAAAAAGACTCTAGGCGTCAGGGTCCCTGAGGGGTGTCATGAAAATGCCCAGCCCTGGGCGGGCACCTGCACTTTTACAAGCCCTTAAGGGGATTCTTAGGAAAACTAAAAACATTTTGGTCCTCATTTTGCTGAGGGAAAAGAAGGAAGTGTGGAAAGAGAGCAGTTCTTATTTACCATTGCATTTCCACCCCGGAACTGAGTCTATGTTGAAAAATTAGACGATAAGTTAATTATGAATATTTCATCAGTGGGAAGTTTCAGCTTTCACACACGGAATTCAATTCACCAGAAAGTCAATGGCTCTTCCGGAAAGAGGCAGAACTTAGAGGTAAAGAGCAAGCAGGCTCACACAACACTAGAGAAAGTGACTGGATCCTTCTAAGCCTCAGTCTCCCCATCTATAAAATGGGGATGCTAGCAGAACATACTGCAAAATTTGTTGAGAGGATTAAATGAAATGGAAGCAGGTGTATGAGGCCATGCAGGGCCTGTAAAAAGCCATCTTTCTCCTTCCCGCGCCACCGTCTCGGCCAGCCAATTGCCACAAAGGAGGGCACCCAGCACACCCTGTGCAGGCTCCTGGCATGTGCCTTTAGGTCTGCTGTTCCTGGTCACTTTTCTGTACTCCAGATCTACTGGTGACACACAGCTGGGGCCAAAGGGCACGTGAGAGCCACCGAGAGCAGACTGGCTAACACAGACCTTCTCATAAACACAATATTGTAACATCAAGACCAAGGCCTTCTGTGTTACGAAAATGTGAAACACACCCCTGGTTGTTGTACCCGTCCCACGCCAGGCCCCGCCCCGTGGGCACTTACTCCCAGGTACTCCGTGGTCAGCAGCTTCTCGCCTGCGAGTTCTCCGAGCTGGGGCTGGATCAGTTCGTCTTTGTCCAGGTCGGCTTCCAGCGTGTCATGGTCCTCCTGTTTCAAAGGAGAGGTGGGCTGAGACATCTGGACCCTCTGCTGGATATGCCCAGAGAGATGTCCCCAAACTTTCATTCCCTGGACAACTGTGACATAAGAGGCCTCAGCCCCAGCACCGCACCTCATAGTTTATATTTCAAGGGGTTTCGGGGGTCTGTCCTCTGCTCACAACCTCTCCAGGAGGCTGGAGGGGAGAACCAGTCCTCCTAGGGGGCCTCACGGACACTTCCATGGCCACACATGTAAAGGGGGGCAATGAGGCTCTTCAGAGGTCTCCTAGTCAGAGTTCCCAGAACGTCTCTCTCCATGAGGTCAAGGCACCACGTGAACAGGCAAACCAGTCCACAAATCACCACAAGCACCTTCATACGAACGGGACTGACTGGGGACACACAACTGTACACCACAGCTTCCTCTTCTCAAGTAGTCTGTGGTCAATAAGTAAGATTCAGCAAGAAGAGAAGAGTTGTGAGCTCCTGGGAAAATGGAGTAGATGTAGGCTTCCCTACTTCTGCCACTAAATACATTAAAACTCCTGGGTGCATTGGGAAGCGGCTGTGGCTCAATCAGCTGGGCTCCCGTCTACCGTATGGGAGGCCCTGAGTTCGCCACCCGGGGCCTCCTTGGGAAGGCAGGCTCGCCCGCATGCTGTGGAGAGCCGCCGGCCGCGAGAGCTGCGGAGTGCTGACTCAGCAAGGTGACGCAACAAAAAAGGGAGACAAGCAAGAACTCAGAAGAGCGCAGCGAATGGACACAGAGAGCAGACAGCAAGCTAGCCGCAAAGGGGGGTGGGGAATAAAAATAAATACAGACCCAAGAATACACAGCGAATGGACAGAGAGAGCAGACAGCATGCAAAAAGCCACAAGGCGGGGGATAAAAAAAAATCCCGGGCACTACGTCTAAAACAAACACAAGAAGGCCCTGAAAGGGGGAGCCGGGGGCTGGGAATTCACGGAGCCACATGGTGGCGAGTTCCCTGCTGCTCTTTTTGTCGCCTCTATCCCAGCCTTGGAGCTGAAGAAGCCACCAACCCAGAAATGCCAATGAGCACAGACAAAAATGTCCCCCAAGAAGGCCGTTCTCTCCAATCAAAGGACCAGGAAAGGCGGAGCCTAGCAAGACAGAAAACTTTTTAGAAAATAACCAAACACCACAGGATAAAACTGTAGCCAAGCAAGGACCGAGTGGGGGAGCCTAGACTTCCACAGGCTATAACAAGACGCCCACAAGCCTGGCTGGGGGCAGGGGGCCAGAGAAGGCCAAGTAGGGAATCGGGACCCCCACCCAGCAGTGACGGTAGAGACCATGTAGGGAGCCTGGACTTCCTCCCCCCACCTGGCAGTAACATGGCCCCTCTCCTCTGTTGGAAGGTGCTAGAAGAGGCCTAGAAAAGAGTCCATACTTGCCCAGTACCACCATGACCCCGTGGTGGCAGTGGGGAGCAGCAATGAGGCATTCCTAGGCTTCCTGGGCAGGAGGGACAGTGGAGGCCTAGTGGGGAGCCAGAACCCCACCGTGCCCTACGGTAATGAGGAACTCCCCCCACTGGGCATCAGTGGAGGCTGAGTGGGGAGCCTGGACTTCTACTTGTGCCTGGCAGTAATGAGGCGGTGCTCTCCCTTCCACTGCTAACACAATAGCAGAAGTCAGCAAAAATAGAAGGTTTAAATAAGACCCACAGTCTCATAACATAATTCCCCAAACATCCAGGCTTCCATCAAAATCATTCAATTGTAAGAAGATACGGAGTTGTGAAGCATACAACAACTTGGATGAAACTGAGGACACAGAAGGACAAATACCATATGATGTCACTATTATGAACTAAATATAATGAGCAAACTCATGGAGTTAAGAGCTAGAATAGCTAGAGGAAGTCACCAGAGAACAGAATGTGGTTATGTGGTTAGAGAATGGAAAGCTGTGGTTTAATCTGTACAGAATTGGTAAAAAGTTGTTTACAAACTTTTGGAAATGAACAGAAAATGGTGAAAGCACCATAGGATCTGTAATTAGTGGCACTAACATACATGTAGGATAGTAGTTTGTTTTTTGCTGTTTTTTTTTTTTTTTTTGAGTAATGAAAATGCTTTAATATTGATTGACGTTATTGTGGCTGCTTGATATTATTTATGAATTCCAAAAAGAGATATTGCTTATGTTTGTAAACAGGTCTGTTCCTCTGGGCATGATATCCTTTGATTGATTTAAACTCAAACACTTTACGTTTAGTTGATAAAAATCAAGATTAGGGTTTTGATTTGACCACATCATTAGGGCATGCAGGGTTGAGTCCCCGCCTCTTGGTGGGCTATATAAACGGACATTCAATCAAGAAGACAGGAGAAGATACACGGAAGAAAGTGAGAGTTCCATAGACATGGCAGAGGAGAGAACTTTGATCCTGGGGCTCCTGAGAGTTGAGCAATTTGCCTGATAGTTTGCAGTTGAAGAGACCTGAGCAGCTGAGAAGGCTGATAAAGATATGAGCCCTCCAGCCCACAGCTGGAAGGCACTGGGACCACAGAGCCTTAAGAGGAAAGAGGAAGCCTAAACCCTTGCAGACATAGCCTGCAATCTTACTCCAACATGTGGCAGATGACGTTGGGTGAGAAACCAACCTTGAGTTGGACTCTTAAGGGCCTTGTAATCATATGATCTTACTCCAAATAAACACCCTTTATAAACGCCAACAGATTTCTGGCTCTTTGCATCAACAGCCCTTTGGCTGACTAATACAGTGATGAATGTGCACCTCTGTGATTATACCAAATACCATTGATTACGAATACACTTTAAACTGTATGATTAACAACAACAACAAAATAATAATAGTGGGGTGGGTTGGGGGAAAGATGCACTAAGTGTAAGATATGGACTGTAGTTAGTAGTGATATTTTGACAATGGTCTTTCATGATAAGCTACAACTGTTTCATAGCAATGCAGGGTGTTGGTTGTGGGGTGAGGTATAGGAGCCCTGTATGATGTTATACATGTTTGTCTTGTAAGTTCACAATTTTTACTATACATTCATTGTTTATATATGTTCATGTATGAATGATACATTTCAATAAAATTTTCAAATGAAAAAAAATCCAATATTGAATAGAAATGTTGATATGTTACTCAATAGCTGAAGAGAAAATCTTCCACAATAAAAAGTGATCTTAAGAAAAAAGAATCACTCCTCATGCTAAGAAGTGGGAAGATCTCAAAAGACAAACAACAGTTTCCAACACCAAGATGACAGAGTTGCTGGAATTATCTGACATAGATTTTTTAAAAACCTTCATAAAAATGATTCAATGAGAAATTACGAACATTCTTAGACCAAATGAAAAAACAATTCTTAGCAAAGAAATAGAAGATATAAAGGAGAACCAAATGGAAATTTTGGAACTGAAAAATACAATAACCAAAGGAAAAAACTTAATGGATAGGCTCAATAGCAGATAGAGGGGACAGAGGAAAGAATCCGTGAACTGCAAGACAGAAAGACAGAAACGAATCAATCTGAACAAAAGAGAAAAATGAGCTCCAACAGCATAAACCCAAAGAAATCAAAATGAAAATATATCATAGTCAAACTTCTGAAAACTAAAGACAAAAAAAAAAAAAATCTTGAAAGCAGTGAGAGAGAAACAACACTTTACCTAAAGGGGAAGACAGCTCAAGTGATAGTGGATTTCTCATCAGAAATAATAGAGGCAAGAATGAAGTGGCACAACATTTTTCAAGTGCTGATTGAAAAAAAACTCAACCAGAATCCTATAATGAGAAAAAATATCCTTCAGAAATGAGGAGAAATCGTGCATTTTCAGTAATAAAAGAAAAATTAAGATAATGTCACCAAAAGACATACCCCCTACACAAAAAGGAAACCTTCTCTCAAAGATGGAAACCTGGAACATGAGGGCAGTATAATGAAAAACTTGGCTGGTCTTTGCTCCAGTTCCTAGGGAGGGAAACTCTGAATCTGTAGAATTTCCTGTCACAGGAGTGTCTTTTGTTCTTTACAGTTGGCCCAGGACCATGTTTGATAGTTTATAAGCTAATGAGACAACAGGGAGGAGCCAATAACACCTGCAGATTTAGTGTGGGGGCCAGTCAAAGCAGAGAGATCAATCAGGTGAATACAGGGCTGGGCTTTGAACCACAGCATATCAGCTCACCACTGTGACCTCTGGGATGAGAGGGGAGCTGCAGATTAAGTTCAGCCACGTGGGCATTGGGTCTATCAATCATGCCTATGTAATGAAACACTAAATAAACTGAAAGCGTTTGAAGTCACAAAGAGCTTCTATGCTTGAGAAAATATATCACTGCTGCACCAGGAGGATGGTGTGTTCTTACTCCACATGGAGAGGCCATGGAAGCTTGCATTTGAGACCCTTCCAGGGGAGTGGATGTGGCTCAAGCAGTTGAGCATCCACCTCCCACATGGGAGGTCCTAGGTTTGGCTCCTGGTGCTTCCTAAAGATGACAAACAAACAACAAGCAGACATTGAGCAAAAACAATGAGCAAACAATGAGCAGAAAACAAACAAAAACAATGAACAGACCATGAGCTAAAACAAATGAGCAGGGAAGCAGATGTGGCTCAAGCTATTGGGCTCCTGTTTACCATATGGGAGGTCCAGGGTTCGATTCCCAGGGCCTCTTGGTGAAGGCAAGCTGGCCCATGAGGTGAGCTGGACCACATGGTGAGCTGGCAGCATGGAGTTCTGGCCTGTGTAGGAGTGCTGACCTGCATAGGAAGGCTGGCTCGAATGGAGCACTGGTGCAGGAAGATGATGCAACAAAAAGAGACAGAGGACAGACAATAAGAGACACAACAGACCAGGGAGCTGAGGTGGCGCAAGAGATTGAGCACCTCTCTCCCACTCCAGGATCAGTTCCTGGTGCCATCTAAAGAGAAGACAAGCAGACACAGAAGAATGCACAGCAAATGGACACAGTGGGGGGGGGGGGGGGGAGGAGAGGGAGAAATAAATAAATCTTTAAAAAAACTAAATAAACAAATGAGCAGGGAGCAGGTGTGGCTCAAGCAGTCAAGCACCTACCTCCCACATTGGAGGTCCCAGGTTTGGTTCCTGGTGCCTCCTAAGAAGAAATAAACAGACAAGTGCACACCATGAGCTAAAACAATGAACAAACAGATGAGGGAGCCATTGGTGGGGGGAGGGAGTGGATAAAAAAAAAAGAGAGACCCTCCCAGACCTCACCCCTCTTTTGGCTTCTCCTTATTTGTATCCTTTTACTGTTAAAAGTATAATCATAAGTACAGTGCTTTCAGTGAGTTCTGTGAGTTGTTCTAGTAAATTATCAAGCCAGAGGGAGTGGTGGGAACCCCTGAATTTGTAGCCAGTTGGTTAGAAATGCGGGTAGCCTGGCCCTCAAACTACCAACTGCTGCCTGAAGGACAATCTTGTAGAGGATTAACCTTAACGTGTAGAGTCTGACCTAACCCCAAGTAGTTAGAACTGAACTTGGCAGTCTTTGCAGAAGCTGATAGAAGCTTTTGATAGGCTTTATAATCAGAAAGGTAGAAAGAATACAGTAAGCAAAAATATGGGTAAGTAGAATTGGTCTTCTTGAGTTGTCTAAATTATGTTTTATTGGTGGAAGCAAAAATCATAACATTGTCTGATGTGGTTGTAAATGTATATAGAAAAAATATCTAAGACAATTATTTTATAAATGAGGAGGGTAAAGGGAGATAAGGTTTCTACACTGTGTGTGAACTGATAAGTGACAACAACAGATGTCATTCATTTATACACACACACACACATATATATACATATATATAGTAATACCTAGAGTAACCATTGAAAAAGCTATACAAAGAGGTAGACTCAGAAACATTACAGATATTATAATGGAATTCTTAAAAATTCCAAAAGTAACCCAGAGAAATGCAGGAAAAATGATAGAGAAATGAAAAACAGAAAACAAAGAACAAGTGAAATGGTAGATTTAAGCCCTAACATAATAATAATTACATTAAATGTAAATGGTCTAGGCATACTCATTAAAAGACGGAGATCAGCATGGTAGTTGCTGAGGGCAGGGAGAAGTGAAGAAGAGATGTGATGTGGGGTATTTTTGGGACTTGGATTTGTCCTAAATGATATTGCAGGAACAGATGCTAGGCATTACATATTCTGCCATAACCCACTGAAAGTACTGGGGGAGAGTGTAAACTACATTGTAAACTATACTCCATGCAGAGCAGCAGTACTCCAAAGTGTATTCACCAAATGCAACAAATGCGCCAAAATGATGAAAGAAGTTGTTGATGTGGGAGGAGTGGGGTTGTGGGGTGTGGGGTATATGGGAACCTCTTATATTTTTTAATGTAACATTTTTTGTGATCTATGTATTTAAAAAAAAAACAAAAATATAACCCGAATATATGCTGCCAACAAGAAACTTACTTTAATTACAATAATATAGGCAGGCTGAAAGAAGGAGTAGTTATATTAACATCAGATAAAACAGACTTCAGAGCAAAGAAAATAACCAGAAACAGAGGATGCCACTATATAATGATAAAAAGATCACTCTACCAAGAAGACATAAAAATCCTAAACATGTAGGCACTAAAAAATAGTGCTACAAAATATGTGATGCAAAAACTGATAGAACAGAGAGGAAAAATAGACAAATCCACAATTATAGAGACCTCAACAGCCTTTTCTCAATAATTAATAGAACCACTAGATAGAAAATCATCCAAAATGTAGAAGAACTCATCACCACCACTAACTAACAGGATCTAATCCATGTTTACAGGACACTCCATCTCACAACAGCAGAATACACATTCTTTTAAGTGCCCACAGAATACAGACCACATCCTGGACCATAATAGAAACCTCAAGAAATCTAAAAGAATGGAAATCATTCAGTGTATGTTCATCAACACAATGAAATCAAACTAGAAATAAATGACAAGAAAGATAATGAGAAAATCTCTAAACATCTGGAAATTAAACAACACATTTCTAAATAATCCATGCATCAAAGAGGAGGACTTTAGGGAAATTAAAAATATACTGAACTGAATGAAAATTAAAATGTAAACACTACATATCAAAATTTGTGGGGTTGCCAAAGTATGCAAAACCTCAAGATATGTTCCTCAAAACCCCAAGGATATTTGGACACCATAAAATAAACCACAAGATCAAGAACTCAGTTAATGATATAACCTGAAGAACAACAACTGGAGCATTTCAAATACCTACCAACCGCGAACAATTTATATTTTCTTTGGAAAAAACTCTCACCTGGAAATGCCAGGACTGGACACGATTTGGGTTGTTTCCTGAATCTGTACTTCCCAAATTACAATTCTAACCCCAAATAAATGCCTTTGTTGCCTTGCAAAAAAAAAAAAAAAAAGTAGGACACAGTCAAAGTAGTGCTGAGAGTGAAATTTATAACACTAAATACATACATGAGAAAAGAGGAAAAGTCTCAAATCTAAGCTCCTACACGTCAAGAACCTAGAAAAAGAAGAGCAAAATGAAACCAAAGAAAACAAAAGGAAGGAAATAATAAAGATACGAGCAGAAATCAATAAACTGAAAACAGAAAAACAATAGAAAAAATAATTGAAATGAAGAACTGGTTCTTTGAATGATCAATAAAGCAGACTTGGCCCAGTGGATAGGGCATCTGCCTACCACATGGGAGGTCTGTGGTTCAAACCCCCGGCCTCCTTGACCCCTGTAGAGCCGGCCCATGCGCAGCGCTGATGGGCAAGGAGTGCCCTGCCACGCAGGGGTTTCCCCCGCATAGGGGAGCCCCACGCGCAAGGAGTGTGCCCGTAAGGAGAGCAGCCCAGCACGAAAGAAAGTGCAGCCTGCCCAGGAATGGCGCTGCACACACGGAGAGCTGACACAACAAGATGACGCAACAACAACAAAAGAGAAACACAGATTCCCGGTACCGCTGATAAGGATAGAAGTGGTCACAGAAGAACACACAGCAAATGGACACAGAGAGCAGACAACTAGGGGGGTCGGGGGGAAGGGGAGAGAAATAAATAAATAAATAATGAAAAGAAAAGGTCCATTAAAAAAAAAAGATCAGCCACAGCTGAGTTCAAGGAGAAAGTACAGCGAGACTGGCAGACCCACCGTCTTGCCTGATCACCACACGGTAGGATGCTAGGATCGCCAATAGCTGACTTTGGTGAGAAAGGCATCTTTACTGGTGCCTTGATTTGTACATTTCACAGCCTTGGAGCTGTAAACTTTTACCCTAATAAAGTTCCCATTATAAAAGCCAACCCATTTCTGTTACTTTGCATTGGCAGCTCTGTGGGAAACTAAGACAAACACTGACCAAAAAAAAAAGATGCAAATAACAAAAATCAGAAATGAAAGGGAGGGCATTATTACCGACCTTACAGAAATATTATGAAAGCATTATGAGAGGATACTATATACACCAACAAACAAGACAACCTACATGAAATGGACAAATTCCTAGGAACACAGATTACCTAAACAGACATGAGAAGAAACAGAAGATCCCAATAGACTAGTAACAAAGAAATTTTGAACCAGTCATCAAAAATGCCCCAACAAAGAAAAATCCAGGCCCAGATGGCTTCACTGCTGAATTTTACCTAACATTCAAAGAAGAATTCATACGATCCTTCTCAAACTCTTCCAAAAAATTGAAGAGGATGAATTGACTCTCTGAGGGCAGCATCACCCTAATCTAAAGTCAGATAGAGCTATTAAAAGAAAAGAAAACTACACACCAATAACCCTCATGAATATATATGCAAAAATCCTCAACAAAATACCAACAAAAGGTATCTATCAGCAGATTAAAAAATTATACACTTTGATCAAGTGGGATTTATCCCAGGTATGCAAGGGTGTTCAACATAAGAAAATCAATCAATGTTATATACTACATTACTCGAACAAGAAAATAACCCACATGATCATTTCAACTGATACAGAAAAGGCATCTGACAAAATTTAGGACCCATTCCTCATTCAGAAAACTAGGGGTAGAAGGAAACATTCTAAACATGATAAAAGATATATGTGAAAAGTCCACAGCTAACATTATATGTAATGGTGAAAGACTGAACACTTTCCCCTTTAGATCAGGAATAAGACAAAGATGCCCACTGTAACCACTGCTATTCAGTGTTGTACAGGAAGGTCTAGCCAGAACAATCAGACAAAATAAATAAATAAAAGGCATTCAAAAAGGAAAGGAAGAAGTAAAAATCTCCCTATTTGCAGATGACATGATACGATATATATAAAAATCCAGCAAGCTACTAGAGCTAAATAATGTATTCAGGAAGTAATGGGATACAAGATCAATACACAGTGGTGTTTTTCATACACCAGCAGTGAACAACCTGAAAAGGAAAGCAAGAAAACAATTCCATTTACAACAGCAACAAAATTAATAAATATTTAGGAATAAATAACAAGGTTTATAAAGGGCTCGTATGCAGAAAACTACAAATCATTGTTGAAAGAAATTAAATTAATAAAATAAAGATAAAAATAATTAATATCAAAATTAAATCATGGAAGCATATTCCAAGCTCATGGATTGGAAGACTAATATAGTTGAGATGCCAATACTACTCCAAGCAAATTACAGATTTATGACAGTGCCAAACAAAATTCAAATAGCCTTCTTCTCAGAAACAGAAAAGCTAATCAATTCATATGGAAGGGCAAGGGACCTTGAATAGCCAAATCCATTTTTTTTGGTTTCAGTTTTTTGTTTTCGTTCTTTTTTCAGCCAAAGCCATTCTGAAAAAGAAGAACAGAGTTGGAGAATATACACATATATATATATATGTATATATATACATATACATATACATATACATACATATATATTCTAACACGTCCTGATTTTAAAACTTATTACAATCTACAATAATCAAAAACAGTATGGTACTGGCACAAAGACAGCCATGCAGACCAATGGAGCAGATTTGAGAGCACAAGAATAAACCCACATATCTATGGCCAATTGATTTTTTTTACATGATATATTTGTATTTTATTTTATTTTTATTAGAGTACTTGTAGGTGTAAAGAAAAATCATGCAGAAAGTACAGAGGCTCCATATCCCTAGCTCCCCAGTTTTTCCTATTATTAATATCTTGCATTAATGTGGTACCTTTGCTACAACATTATTATTAAAATTGTATTATTAACTATAGCCCATAGTTTACATTAGGGTTTACTTTTTGTGTTGTAGAGTTCTATTAAGGTAACGAATATATAACCTAAAATTAATCATTTTAGTTACTTCCGAGGACCAAATTAATGGTGTTAAATACATCCACAATGTTGTGCTACTATCACCACCATCCATTTACCAAAGCTATCCCATCACCCCAAACAGAAACTCTGAACTATGGCCATTTAATTTTTGACAAAGGAGCCAATCCCACTCAATGGTGAAAGAACAGTCTCTTCAACAAATGGTGCTGGGAGAACCGGATATCCACACGCAAAAGAGAGTGAACTGCTATCTCACATCATATGCAAAAATTAACTGAAAATGGATCAAAAACCTATACATATAGGAGGTAAAACTATAAAGCTCTTAGGAGAAAACAAAGGGAAATATCTTCAAAGCCTTGTATTAGGCAATGGATTCTTATACTATACTAAAAGTATGAGTAACAAAAGGAAAAAATAGATAAATTTTATTTCATCTAAATTAAAAACTTTTGTTTCTCTAAGGACATGATAAAAAAGTGAAAAGATAACCAATAAAATGGGAGAAAACATTTGGAAACTATATATCTGGTAAGGGAGGGTTTAATATCCAGAATATATAAATAACTCCCAATTTCAAAATGGGCAAAGAACTTGAACGACATTTCTCCAAAGAAGATACACAAATAAGCACTTGAAAAGCTGCTAACATCATTAGCCATCAGGGAAATGAAAATGAAAACCACAATGAGATACCACTTCACATCCACCAGAATGGCTATTTAAAAATGGAAAATAGGGAAACGGACTTGGCCCAGTGGTTAGGGCATCCGTCTACCATATGGGAGGTCCGAGGTTCAAACCCCAGGCCTCCTTGACCCATGTGGAGCTGGCCCACACACAGTGCTGATGCGCGCAAGGAGTGCCGTGCCACGAAGGGGTGTCCCCCGCGTAGGGGAGCCCCACGCACAAGGAGTGCACCCGTAAGGAGAGCCGCCCAGCGCCAAAGAAAGAGCAGCCTGCCCAGGAATGGCGCCTCCCACACTTCCCGTGCCGCTGACGACAACAGAAGCGGACAAAGAAACAAGACACAGCAAATAGACACAGAGAACAGACAACCGGGGAGGGGGGGGGAGTTAAACCAAAAAAATTTTTAAAAAAAGGAAAATAAGTGCAGATAAGAATGTGGAGAAACAGGAGGAATCCTTGTATACTGCTGATGGGAAAACAAAATGGTACAGCCACTGTGGAAAACAGTCTGGTAGTTCCTCAAAAAGTTAAGTATGGAATTAGCATATTTACTTAGTACTCCTTCTCTAGGTATACCCCCAAAATAGTGTTTCCAATACCCGAAAGAACTGAAAGCAGGGACTCAGACAGATATCTGTTCATCAATATTCATAGCAGCATTATTCACAAGAGCCAAAGGGTGGAATCAACTCAAGTGTCCATCAGCAGAGGAAAGGATAAAAAAAAAAAGTGGTATATACAAATGAAGTTCTGATATATGTGACATAATGGGTGAAACTTGAAGTGATGAAACAAAGGAACTGATAGCATATCCCACTTACATGAATAGTTAGAATACACACATTCATTGAAACAGAAAATAGAGTATAGCTTACCAGAGGTGGAAAGGAGAAGGAATGGGGAATTGATGCATAATGGGTGCAGGGTTTCTGGTTGTGATGATGAGAAAATTCTAGTAATGGATGATGGTGAGGGTAGTGCAATACTGTGAAAGTGATCAGTCCCACTGAATGGTATGTTTGGGAGTGGTTGAGATGGGAAAAATTAATGTATATATGTTTCCACAATTTAAAAAAAAGAGCAAGTAAAGAGACAATGACAATTAAATGCAATACAAGATCTTGGATTGGATCTAATAATGGAGGTGAGATGGCTCAAAATCACATTTTTGTGATATATTAAGAAACTGGAATCTAGATTGTAAGCTTTATACCAACGTTAAATATTTCAAATTTAATAACTGTACTTAAGGTTCTTGTTCCCAGAAAATGTACATGGAAGTATTATGTGCCCAAGGAGCATGATGTAAACAACTTAGTCTCAAATGCTTAGAAAGTAGATTGATGAACAGATAGAATGATAAAGCAAATGTGGCAAAATGTTAAAATTGGTGGATCTAGGTATCTGGTGGCTGTATGTTGGAATTCTCTGTATGGGTTCTGTATTACTTTTGCAACTGTCATGTAAGTTTTGAAATTATTTGAAAATAAAAATTTAAAAAATTTTAAAGGATCTAAATAAATGGATAGACATAACATTTTCATGGACTGGAAGACTCAACATGGTAAAGATGTCACATTGATATACAGGCTTCATATACTTTCTATAAAAATTCTAGTAAGATATTTTTGTAGACATATACAAGATTAATCTAAATTTTATGTGGAAAGGCAAATGAACTAGAATAGCTAAAGCAATTTTGAAAAAGAATAATAAGATGGAAGGAATCAGTTTACCTGATTTCAAGACTTATATAATTACAATAATCAAGACTTTATGGTATTTGCAGAGCGACAGACACATAGATCAAGAGGATAGAATAGAGGACCCAGAAATAGATCCATAAAAATATACCCACATAATTTTTTTCCTTTTTATATTATTACAGTTTTTAATGTAAGAAATCTGAGTTCTGTTAGTTACATATACATACTTAGATCAATTTCTTCTATCAAGGTCGTGTCACTTAGCTACAAGATTCCAAATAGTTGGGCCTTTGCTTTTTACAAAGTGGTTCTCTGTGTTCTCTCAACAAGATAATCACTAACATCACACTGTATTTTAATTACCTGTTTATCAGCCTGCCATTAGTCTGAGAACTCGTGGGCGTAGGGACTGGCTCACCTCCCCTTGTAGAATGCCTGGTACACATTATTAGCTAAATGAGTAATGAATAATATCTCTATTTAAATGGCCTAAGTGCATTTATCATTAATAACCTCCAAATATCTTAGTCTATAATATTAGTTAAAATTCTCAAGTTTAAAGAATTATAACAAGGCTTTGTGCCAAATCATTTCTTACAAAGTACAGCTTTGAGGCATTCAATTATAAAAAGTTGGTAAACATATACATAAATTTATATGAACTTAAAATTCATCATACATTTACTTCATTCCTTAGCTTGACCTTCTAGTAAATCTTTAGCTTCATTGATTTTGGCTACTAAATAAGGAGATCCTCCCTTGTCTGGGTGATTTTAGAGCATAATTCTTTGAGGAGCATCTCTTATTTTTCCTTTATTGGCAGTAGGGCTCACACCTAGTACTAATGCTTCCTCCCGTTTTGTCATTTGGGGCTCAAACCCACCTCTGTAATAGCCACCACTGAAGGCAGATTTTGGGAGACTTTGAATAACTTGTTTTACTTGAGGCTCCCTATGCTTCATGGCTTTCAAAACATAATGGCCTCCAAATCCTGCAGCAGCAATGGTCAGTTCAACTGCTACCACTGTACTGGCCATAGCTCCGGCTTGGCTCTCCTGCTTCCAGCGGGAGTGCGGTTCATCCCAGCCCAAAGGCCGTGGCCACCCACACCTCTATCAAAAAAGCAACGCTCACAACTCTGACAGCTACAACATTGGCAATCCTCCACATAATTTTTGACAACGGTGCAAAAACGAATCACTGGGGGAAAGAAAGCCTTTTTAATCACTAATGCTGGAGCATCTCGACATCCATAGTCAAAGAAAATGAACTTCAACCTGATTCTCACATCTTAAACAAAAATTAACTCAAATGGATCATGGACTTAAATATAAAATGTAAATCTATAATATTTTTAGGAATAAAAAAACAGGACAAAATCCTTGGGATCCATGGCAGGGCAAAGTTCTTAGACTTGACACCAAAAGCACAATCCATAAAAGGAAAAACCAATAAATTGAACTTTTTCAAAATTTAAAACTTTTGCTCTGTTAAGAGGATGAAAAGACCAGCTACAGACTGTGAGAAAATATTTTCAAACCTTATATCCAATAAAGGACTAGAATCTAGAATATATAAAGAATTCTAAAAACAATAATAAAAAATCAAATAGTCCAATTAGAAAATGGGCAAAAGGCATGAAAAGATAGTTCACTAAAGAGAATACACAAATAGATGGAAAATAAGCACATGAAAAATGTTCAACATCATTAGCCATAAAGGGAAATGCAATTAAAACCACAATGAGATTTCACTTTGCACTCATCAGAATGGCTAAAATTAAAAAGTGACATGACCAAATGTGGAGAAGTTGGATCACTCGTACACTGCGGGTGGGCATGTAAAATGGTACAGTCACTATGAGACAAAGTTTAGCAGCTTCTTAAACAAACTAAATACACAACTACATAATACCCAGCATTTACACTCTTGAGCATTTGTTGTAGAGAAATGAAAACTTATGTTCATACAAAAATCTGTAGATGATTGTACATTTATAGTAGCTTTAGCGTTAATAGCCCCAAACTGAAACAACCCAATAACCTTCAACAGAAGAATGAATAAACAAATTGTGGTACATCCATAACATGGAATATTTCATGAGTGAAGTACTGATAAACTTGGATGAATCTCCAGAGAATTGTGCTGAATGGAGAAAGCCAATCCACAAGGGTTACTTACTATATTATTCCATTTATATAACATTGAACCTGGGACCTCTTACTTGCCAAGCAGGCTCTCAACCACTGAGCTACAACTGCAGGCTTATATAACACTCTTTTTTTTGTTTTAAAGATTTATTTTATTTATTCCTCTCCCTTTCCCCTCCATTGTCTGCTCTCTGTGTCCATTCACTGTGTGTTCTTCTGTGTCTGTTTGCATTATCCGGTGGCACTGGGAAACTGCATCTCTTTTTTGTTGCATCATCTTGCTGTATCAGCTCTCCATGTGTGCGGCGCCACTCCTGGGTGGGCTGCGCTTTTTTCATGCAGGGTGGTTCTCCAGGCAGGGTGTATTCCTTGAGTGTGGGGCACCCCTACGTGGGGGTGCCACCCTGTGGCACAGCACTCCTTGTGCGTGGCAGCACTGAGCATGGGCCAGCTTACCACACGGATCAGGAGGCCCTGGGGATTGAACCCTGGACCCTCCATATGGTAGACAGATGCTCTATTAGTCGAGCCATGTCTACTTCCTTATAACACTTTTGAAATGACAAAATGATAGAAATGGAGAACAGAGTAGTTGTTGCCAGAGGTTAAGGAGAAGATGGGGGTAGGAAGGAACCAGGTATGGCTATAACAAAAGGTGTCATGAGGGATCCTTGCTGTGGTGGTTTAGATCTGTTGCCCTGGAATGCCAGTCTTCAGAAAGAAAGCATCACCTTGAAGACACCTGATTTGGAATTTTTTGGCCTCAAAACCATGAGCTAATAAATTCCCATTGTTTAAACTGACCCAAATTGCATGGTGTTTTGGGAGCCAAAGGAACTAAAACATGTGCTGTGAAGGACACATTCTGTATTTTGATTGTATCAATGTCAGTATCCTGGGTTGTGAGAGTATCTAATAGTTTTGCTATATATTACCAGTGGGTAGAACTGGGTAAAGGGTACATGGCATTTTTTTTGTATTATTTTCGCTCAATTGCATGTGAATCTACAATGATCTCAAAATAAAAAGTGTAATAAAAAAGAATTAAAATAATAGTATATTACTATACTATACATAGCACAAGACTGTGTGTTTTAGTTTGCCAAAGGGTTGTAGATGTAAAGTACCAGAAATGGTTGGCTTTTATAAAGGGTATTTATTTGGGGTAAAAGCTCACAGTTCCAAGGCCATGAAAAGTCCAAATCAGGACAGTATAAGAGGTGCTTCTCACCAAATCAAAGGGTAAAATACCCTCAGGAATAAACTAGTTCAAAAACACAATCTTTATCTTTTTGGGATTCATAAAATAATTTCAAACTGCCCCACTCCATCCCCTGAATCCCAAAAAGACATGTCTTTCCATATGCAAAATACATTCATTACATCACAATATTTCAAAAACCTTAAATCATTTCAGTAGCAATGCTAAATTCAAATACTCATATAAATCAGTTATATGGATAGAGTTTGTCTTGGGGCAGAGTTCCCTCTGGCTGTATACCTGTGAAATATACAGCTCTGAAAACCTGAAGGGCATACTGCATTAGATTTCAAAGTCTGATAATCATCCTTAAAATAATGGTTTCTTCTCCTTGGGGCCTCATGGAGGCCCACCTCTTCTACCAGCTTGTCCAACAGCCATACTGGCAGTTCTACTCTCTTCAAGCATCTGGGTGGTGACTGAGCTCCAGACCTCAAACTTCACGAACAATGGGGTGGTGGCCACACTTTCCCTATCCTCTGGAGGACAGCCTCAACCCCCTTGTACAGTGAGGTGGCGGCAACATTATCCCTAATCTCTCTGGTATTTGAAAAGGTCCAAACCCCTCAGAGCAGTTGGATGGTGACCTAACTCTCCCAAACCTATGGGGGACAGGTCCAACCCCCTCAGAGCAGCGGGGTGATGACCTAACTCTCCCCAACTACCAGCAAATGTGCTCCACACTCGCTGCAGCCTGAGATGGCCAAACTCTTCCCGAGTAACAGGCTGGAACATCCACCCTTTTCAAATACCAGGACAAACTCATCCTTTCTGCACACATGAGTTGGGGTCCCTTTCTTGGCCTGAGGAGATGTCTTAAGTCCAGACCTCAGCTTCCACAGTTTTCCTCTTTAAGCCATTTTCCCTTCAATCTCTCCCCTCCCTGTTTCTTTTAGTTCAGGGTGGTTTCATTCATAAAGACATTGCAAAAAGCTTGTTGGTTAAGCGTGCAGGAAACAGGGGTCCAAGCCATCAAACAGTAAGACTTTCCATAAGTCCTTCCTGGATAACTGCATTTCCAGTCCTGATTTACAAGTTGCAAGTTTAGATAAGTCCTCACATGTGGCACTATCCTCTGGGGGCTTGTTATCCAGAAACTTGAATTTCTCAAATCATCAGTCTCTGGTTTCTTTGTGTTCAGCTGTTTAGTTCTCATCTTATCTCTTTCCTCTCATACTTTGCCATAAGCTGCAAGGAGAAGCCAGGCCACATTAAGCCCTAAAACGATCTTATCAAGTCATCTAATCAAAGGAGCCTCAACTGAATTTAATGGAATCAAAGGGTATCACATCCACAGGAATGAACTAGTTCAAAAACACAATCTTTCTCTTTTTAGGATTTACAGAATAATTTCAAACTGCCACACTGTATAAATCAAATACCAGGTGGGCAACTCTGATGACCATTGGGGCAACAGCCCTGCCAAGGCTTTAGCAACTAGATTGTCCACTGCAGGTCACATAAGATCAATATGAAACAGACCAGATCTTCACCTGACTAAAGAAAGAATATGTCCATAAGGAGGGAGTGGCCAGCTCTGGAAGGGAGAGAAGGGAAAGGAGGTTCCAAGGGTTAGTCTAGTTTCGGGGTAACCTGGGCCATTACCACTTGGTGGCAATGGTCCCTGAGATCTTTTTTGCCTATCCCACAACCTAGTAAGCATCATTTGGCTCCTCTAAACTTGCTAACAGGAGGAGAACGCTCCATGCTACAAACATGAGTGTCCTCATTTCAAGGTAATTTCCAGTCATTCTGGGTGCCCAAGTCTTTTGTGAATTTGATTTCCCTGGGTCAGTTTCCAAGGGATATGAAGGCTCAAATTCCTGGGCGGCTGAGGCTGAGAACAGGGCTCCAGAAGCAGGTGGCCCATATGTCCAGACTCTCCCTGCCATCTCTAAACAGTGTCTAGAGAAAAGGGGATTCGACTGTCTTGAGAAAAGGGGATTTGACTTCTTAAGGTGGTCCCCAAAGGCAGACCAGAACCAGCAGACAGAGAAGCAGGTTCCAGACCATACTGGGCTTTTTAACAGTCAGTGCTGTCTTACGCTTTTGGAACGGGCTGTTGAGGAGACACTATTCCCGCCAGCTTACATTAGAGAGCATTTGTTTGATACCCCCATTAGAGAACCCACTTTACATTTCCATAGCCATTTACATCTTAACTCTCACAATGACTCAGTGGTGATTTCTTTTATTACACCTGATTTCCTATTGTGGAAACTGAGGCCCAGAGATGGGACAAGTCCACAGAGAGCGACCGCCTCGCCTTTCAGTCTGGAGGAGCCTGGACGTTAAGCTTGGGCAGCCCCTTTTTGCCTTGGAGGACTCGGCCATGTGGACCCTGCAGGAAGCCAGTTTCTGAGGAGATGCAGGCTGGATGGACCTGGGTCTCCCGAGGATCCAGGGTCCCTGCTGTCCAACCTGGTCCCTGCGACCAGGTGCTTGGTTGGACTGAGCTCTGCACAGAGAGAGGGAGAGGCAGGAGGGAGGCAACAGTGTTCCACACTCCCACATCTTGTCCCTTTCTCTCTTCCTGTCCCTCTCATTCCACCTGGGAACACGGCGTTGGTGGTCAAGGCTGTGAGCTAACCCCTAGTCCTGACGTGTTCTCCTTAGCGAGGGCAGCTGCCTTTTCCACCTGCTGCTTTACCTGAGTTGGCACCACTGCAAGTGCTAGCATATATGCCATCCTGAAACTTCACTCGGAGTTCCTTAAGGGTAACGTTACCTGTGAGAACTTATCCTGAGGCCAACACTGGGCCAACGTGTAAGATCGAAACTGCTTTGCTGGCTCAGAGTTTAGTTTATTAACATACCAACATCTTAGTAGTCAAATAATATGTGTATATTATAAAATTTTTTAGGACAAAGGCCTGCCTACTGAAGACCCCAAGCAGTGGGCACTGCAGCCTGAGCAATGGCAGGGAGGGTAGGGGGGTAGTATTTCATCGGCAGCTCTTTCTCCAGGGAACAAAGCCTGGAGGAACCAGCTGGCAATGGCATATGAATCACGGTTTCACAGAGGTATTGGCCATACACAACTTTCCTGCCAGGGTGGAATATGAAATGCTAAAGACAAAACAAATGTCCACATTCCATCTCAAAGAGAAATAACTGGTAACGGCTGACCTCAGTCAATATTAGTGAAAGTATTACTTTACCCTTGACAACAAGTGCACATGTAGAACACATTCATTTGCAAAGTCAACCTATACATGCATAAACTAGCAAATAACACATTCTCAACCACAAAGCTTGATTTTTAATCAATAAGAGATTCACTTAAAAAATTGTTTTAAGAAAAAAACCTTAGAATTCAAATCAAAAACAAAATTTTTTGAAAAAGGTGATCCAACAAGTTAATACCTTGTTTCTTGTTTATTTTTTTAGTTAAAAAAATAAGCTTTTTAAAAGAAAATTAAAAGTACTTTAAATTCACTGATAATTAAAACAAGGCTCTCCCTAACCTTCAAAACACAGGACGGATTTCTGTATTTCGTTCCTAATATATACAGCTCATTAATAAACGTTAACTTGAATTCCAGTTTAATAATGTTAGCCTGGGGCCAGAGATGAGACCCCAAGGAACCATAGCTGAACTATTCACAATACAGAGTATTTGCTTCTTCTGCCTCAGTTTCTCTCCTGGCAGTATACAGGCAAATACTATTGATTCTCTGAATAATATTATGCTAAGAGTACAAATGTAAGAAAACCATAGTTTTGGTTAAGAAAGATTTGTATTACAGCTTGTTTAGTTTGCTACTAAAGGCTGCCAGTGCAAAAAGAGCACAAATGGATTGGTTTTTATAATGGGAATTTACTAGGGTAAAATCTTACAGTTCCAAGGCTGTGAAAATGTCCAAATCAAGGCATCATCAGAGATGCTGTCTCACTAAGTTGCAGCTGTAGGCAATCAGGCAGATGGTGGCTTCATCTAAAGATACTTTCTCTTGGAGTCTGGCTGTGGGTGATCAAGCATATGGCTCACCTCTCCCATCCCCTCGGTGCTCCAGTCCCCACCTCTCCCTCAGCCTTTCCACTTCTCAGACTTTCTGCACCTGCAGGAGATCCTGGAGTCCTCTCCCACACGGCTCTCTTTCTCTATTTGTCTCTGGACGTTTCTTCTGTTTTAAAAAGACTCCAGCCAGAGGGCTGAGCCTCAGCCTGGGTCACACCTCACTGAAGTACTCCCATCAGAAATCCCCAACTGAATCCAATCCAACCAAAGGGTTCCACATCCATGGGAATAGATTAGCTCCAAAGACCTGATCTTTTCTGGGATTCACAAAAGCTTCAAACTCTCACACAGTTCTAATCTGTAAAGACATGATTCCTCAGTTTCTCTATTACAGGGGATAACATCTGATGCCTCCTTTAAATCACGGCCTTCTGATTTAGGAGATTTCTTAAGTTCTACGATTTTGAAAAGCCAAGGCACGGGTAGATATAAATAAGTCAATGTCATGGTTTTCGTAAGGAGCACGAATATCAGCAAAAAAGGAACTAGAGGCATCATTAGGACTCTGGAAACGTAGCCAGCAAAAGTAAAACGGGTTGTGCTGGTTGAGTTGGCGAGCACTGCTTAACAAAGAGGAGCAAGAGTTTAATTCAATACTATTCAATTGCTTCCAGCAACACTTGGGAAACTATAAGCAGGCAGAGGTTTCGGGAAGGCTGAGGAAACCACTAGACACGGTGGGAAATGTAAGCAGAGAGCCTGCCAGAAATGATGCTTGCTGATAGCGAGGCACTTGCTCCACATTTTCACTGGTGCCAGGAGGCTCCCAAGAACCCTGAGCACGTGTAAGAACCTTCTGAAATGGGCAGACCTAGAGGCAGCAGCAAGGAAGTCCTCAATGATAATTTAGCTCAAGTGTTCCGTCTGGGAGAGGGGCAGCTCCCTTCCATTAGTTCCCCCCTCCATTTTCCTGGGAAGAATTTTACTTGCCTCACTCAAGTAGTGTCAGCAGCTGAGTGGGGTAATGCTTGAGAGACCACCTTACTGGGTGAGCACAGCGTGCCCACTGCGTCCTTACCTTTTCTGATCTGCTCGTGAACGCCCAATGAAATAACGTATTTTCAAATCTACCTTGTGAAGTAAGGAGATGACGGATAAGAAAATGCTTCACAAATAAATGCCTCATTAGGGTGGGTCTTAAATACCATTGTGGGAAGGAATTTTACTAAAATGACTGGTCTTTATGTACTTTAGTAAGATGCATCAGATTACTAAAGTCCACAGCTCAGTGATAACTGATTACTTCAAGAAATTAAGAATGCCTCATAAAAAAGGCACTTGAGCTGAGATGAATTTAGATGTTCTAATAGCGAAGCTTCCCCATTGCGGCTCGGTGACCTTATGACACTACAAGATTCTTAACTGGAGGCTGTAGATACATAATACTCCAGACAAACCAGATTCTAAGCAATTGGCTTGAAAACAAAACTAAGATTGATGACTAAATGCACTTGAAAACTCAGATTCTTGCAGATAGAATGCAGAGAGCAGAATGCATTCAAGTGGTTTTATATATGACAAGTAAAAGTATCAAGTATGTTTTCCACTTGAAATAATTATAAGGCTTCTCCCAGCAGTTTAAATTTGAGACACCGTGTCAGAACACTGAATTGTACACCTCGCTCTTTGTAAAAATAAGGGCAAAGCACTCAACACGGGGGCGTAAGGGGCAAAGCAAGGTGAGTAGGCTGCGCTGCAGAATGAGTGCTGGGCCCAAGCGGAATGGACCCTTTGCATTTTTGTAGTTTCGTTCCTGAGTGTCTGTCTCCAGGACTACGGGTGGAAGCAGGTTCTGGCTCCTTGATGCTGAGTAGTTGTTCCTTGAACTTCAACGTCCCCCTTTACAAAATGCACCCCAGGGTGATGACGGTTGATCTAACAAGCAGACTGGTGATAGCAATCAGGGAAACCATAACATCCTTTACTTCCCTAAACCTTCTCATCTTTTGCTTTAGCTGCTAAATTTGTTTGCTTCGACTTTTTAAGTCTAAGCAAAAATAACAAGCTGTGTGGGAATAATGGTAGTTGCTCCATGAAACTCAGGGCTTATAAAAAATAGTAAATATACAGAATCAGAGGCAACTTGGAGGCCCAACAGGGCCAGGAGTGAAAGAAGCAAGCAAGCTTTGGTGCAATAAAGGGAGGGAAACTGCATATTATAGCAGTGTCCCCGACACCATCGTGTGAAGCCAAGGGGAGCAATAAATGTGGGGACCAAGTCAGGGTGGGCGCCCCATCTCCCAGGAGTGAGTGTGGGGGTGGGGCTAGCAAAGCAGAAACCACGACCCTGGGCCTGGAAACACGTCCCTGACCCCAGAAAGGTGTTTCCTCCATGTCAACAAGAATGCCATAAAGGAAAAACCATCCTTCAATAAACTCTATGTTCTGAAATAAGGTTTGGATGGACTCCAGAGTCCTCACAGAATCTAGACGAAGGAAATGTGAAAAGTAAGAATCCGTCCGTGCTCCTCAGGGGCAGGGATGGTGGGCAGGTGGGACAGTCTGGAACCAGCCTTCAGGAAAAAACTCCGAGGCCTGCGGACACCAGTGTTGGGCACTGGTACAGCCCGGCTTCCCGCCTTCCCCCATCGACCAGGCTCACCTTCTTCTCCCCCTGCTCGCCACCCCCACGTGCAGGCGGCTCTGGCTCAGCCCCAGCCCGCCAGCCTCGGCTCTAGCCCAGGTCGGGGAAGGCGTGCGCAGGCCCGGCTCCCTCCAGATCACGGCAGCCAGGCTAAAACAGCCACGATGCGCTGGGTCCACACTGAGCACTTCACAAACTCCCGAATGAACAGGTATTGGTATTCTCACTTTGCAGATGGGAGTACTGAGGTTGCGAGAGATTCACCAACTCACCCAAGATGACACAGCTGACAAGTTAAGGAATTGCTTCCTGGTTAGATTCAGCCGCTCGCTGATTCAATAATCAGGGAGTATGAGCTACTCTCATTTCCTGGGACCGCTGAGGGGTACAGAGAGGCTTCTGTGCTTGGCCCCTTCCTGTTCCCGGATGCCTTTGACAGGGAATGAGGACACCGACAGCATGCTGATCAAATGCACATGTGACACGAGACAAAGATATGATCCAAAAGGCCCCAGCAAGCCAAAATAATAAGCCAAGCCCTGACTGCAAGATATCTATGAGGCTTAACTACAGCATCCCAGGTTTGGGTGCCCTCTCCCCTTCCCCTGCTTCTCTGGATTAGATGTATTCTGCGTTGTCTGGAAGAAGGACCAATAAGTGGATACTTCGTGGACAGAAAGGAAGGAGAGGAAACTCATCTTTGCACATGCCCATTAGGTGCCACAATTTAACTCACTGAACTCACAACGATTCTGTAATGATTATTTATCCCAATTTTTACTGATGAAGAAACAAAACTATTAATGGTAAAAGAAAACATGAAAGTAGACTGGGTCTTATTGAGTGGGGCTGTGAATACCACATGAGTGACTGGAAATTTAATTAGGTGACAGGGAGCATAGAAACGTCTCCAGGAAGGGATCAGGTGAAAATGGAAATTGGTTCAGCCACTCTGGAGAGCCATGCAGCAATATCTAGTAAAGATGAGCCCCTCCTAACCTGGAAGGTAGCAATTTAGCGTCTCAGAGACTAACTCACAAACGTGTACAAGGAAACATGGACAAGCAAGTTCTCGGCTGCAATGTGCAAAAAAACAGGGACAATTTACAGTCCTTCAGAACAGAACAGATTAAAAAATGAAGGCTTCCTCTTACAATCGAATGCCATAGTGCAGTTAGATAGATGAACGAGGGCAAACCAATTTCTAAAATATAAAGTGGAAAGGAAAAAGCAACTGAGTTTTTACGCTATATTAGGCTATTTTTGTAAAATTAAAAACCCTAAAACAAGAGCGTATATTGTTTATGGAAATAAACATTTTGTCAAAGCACAGAATTGCATGTGGATTCTTACACCAACTTCAGGGCAGTAGTTAATTCTGCACAGGTAGTGAGGGGAGAGGAAGAAGGGGTGGAGCCACCACTCTCGGTTATATTTTCTGTAATTTTTGGAAAGTATAAGAAGTTCTCTAATTTTAAAAAAATTATGTGATCACATCCCTACGCAGTCCCGACCCAGCTCTCAGAAGATGGTCTGGCGGCCACGTGCAGAACAGGCTGGGCTGTGGGTACAGACAGGAGACAAGGCTTAAGCCGGTCTGGAATGGAAAAGGAAATGAAGGGGAAGATGAAAGTGACTTTCAGAAGGAAGAACCACAGGATCTGCTAACTTTCTGGAAGATGATAACAAAGAACGAGGGAGAGAGAAGCCTCACAAACCATTTCTTGGATCGGGGGTATCCAGGCATCTGCCTAACCTCAAGGTTTTTGTTGCTGCCTGCAGCTGACTCAGACCAACTTATTGACTACATATCCCATACTCTGTGGGACTGTGCTGGGCACAGCTCTTGTTCGTGGTAGTGAGAAACTGACCCATTGAGAGAAACTGAGGCTTGTCCACGGCAGAGCCCACTGACCCTAAGATGGGTGGTGTGTGGCTAAGCCCAAAGTCCTCTTCAGTTTGGAAATTCACGAGGCCCACCAGGCCACCTGGTGCCAGCAGCCTTAAGGCTCAGTTCAAGCCCCAGGGAGACCCAAGCCCAGTCGATGGCCTAATAATTCAGTTGGCAGTTTTATTTCTCATTGTACAGCAGTAAATTGGCACTCTGAGTGACACTAAAACATGCAAGAGGAGAGACTGTGCCATTCACCACTCAGCACCTTCCTGCTTCTCTCAGAATAAAGTCTAAGTCCTTCCCAAGGCCCTAAGTGATCTGCCGTACCCACCTCCTCTGACCCCATATCCTATTCTCTCCTCACTTTTTCCCAGAACATGCCAAGTGCGCCTCCACCTCAGGCCTCGGCCTTCACGGCCCCCTCCGTCTACTCTGGGACGCCTGCTCCCTCTCACCCGTCCTGCTTTAGCTGCCTTTGAAGCACTTATCGCCACTTGATATATTCTATCTCTACAGGCTAATTTGTTTAAGGTCTGTTTTCTCCCACTAGAAAGTCTCTTGCTTCCTGCTACATCCCCAGAGCCTAGAATAGTGCCTGATGCTTCTGACGGCAGTGGCCTGAGGAGGTTAGGCGATTCCTCTCTACAGAAAGCAAGTATGAAAGGAGACAAATTTATTTAAACGATAATTTCAGGATACTGGAAAATGACTTGAGAAGTGTTTGCTCATGGAAAACTGCCACCATATCTGATAAGAATGGCATGTTTATGGCCTTCTTGCCAGGGGGTGTTCCCATCCATTTCCGGCAATAAAAAACCACAGCTTTACAGGCTGAAGGTGTGGACTTGGTAGAGGACAAGTGGATGAACAGCTAGAAATTGAAGGGGACGCCTGGAAACAAGCGAGCCTTTCGAGGCTAAAATAATACAAATCCCTGACTGACTGCTGACCTACAGATGCACGTAGAAGAACCAGAGAAAACAAAGAGTTTGAGAAACTTGCAAATTTTTTGTATTTAAATGCATCCTACAACCTACAACACAGCTCAGGTGGAAAAAAGTGGAAACCTCACTGGCTTGAGGTGTGAGAGCATAACCGCAGCCCAAATCACCGGCTGAGAGTCCAACATACAGGAAAGAACCCTAGGACTGGGGGGTGGGGGTGGAGCAGACACACAGGTACTATAGCCCCATAACAGACTCATCGGGCCCAAAACGTCAATAGTGTTGGGGCTGAGAAACTCTGGGTTGAGCAAGGAGTTCTTAGATAAAACAAAAAACCATAAAAGAAAAAAAAAAAAAAAAGAGATAAACTTGACTTGATCAAAATGAAGAACTTTTGCACTTCAAAAGACCATTATGAAAGTGGGAAGGTAAGCCATCGACTGAAAGAAAATATTTGCAAATGATATGTCTGGAAAAGGACTTGTATCCAGAATACGTAAAGAAGTCTTACAATTCAGTAATAAAGACGACAGCCCAATTTTTTAAAATGGGCAAAATATCTGAATTAGATATTTCACCAAAAAGGCACGGCTAGTAAGCACATGATAAGTTGTTCAACACCGTTTGTTATCTCACTGTAGTAAGATACCACCGCATACCCTCAGCATGGCCATAATAAAAATGACAGATGATAACAAGTGTTGGTGAGGCTGTGGAGAAATTGTAAGCAAATGTAAAATGGTGCAGTTGCTTTGGAAAAGCTTCCTTCTTAAAAATTTAAACATAAATTTGCCATAAAACCCAGCAATTCCACTCCTAAGTAACAACTCAAGAGAAATGAGAATGTATTTTTCATGTCCACACAAAGGCTTGTATACAATTGTTCATAGCAGCATTAAGTATAATAGACAAAAAAGTAGAAACAACCCAAATGTCTACTGACCAGTGAAAGGATGAATGAAATGCATATATCCATACAATGGAATACTACTTAGCAAGAAAAGGAAATGAACTACTAAGCAAGCTACAAATTGGTGTAAACCACAAAAACACTATGCTAAGTGAAAGAAGCCAGACACAAAAAAGGCTATAAATATATACTATATTAAATGAACAGAAAAGGCACATCTATGTAGAGAAAGCAAATTAGTGGCTGCCTAGACCCGGGTGAGAACAAAGGATTGACTAAAATTGGATTGTGGTGATAGTAGCACAGCTCTGTAAATTTACTAAAAACATCATTGAATTGTAAACCGAAAACAGATAAATTTTATGGTATGTAAATTATACCTCAATAAAATGGTCAAAAACATGACTGCACTAAACACTAATAAAAAGGCAGAGAGTAACAGACTGGATCAAACAGCATACTGCGGATGTATGCTATCTACAAGAGAAGCCCCTGAAATTCAAAGACACAAATAGGTTGTAAGGAAAAGGTTGGGAAGAGGTCTACTAGGCAGAGAGCAGCACAGAAAAGTGGAGGGGCTCTGCTGATCTCAGACAAAGTGTGCTAGGAACACCACCGGGGACAGAGATGACAGTCACCTTGATAAAAGGGGCAACTGTGGGATGGTATCATCACAAAAGTGTATGCTTAAAACATGAAGCAAAACCTGACAGAAGTGAAGGGAAAAAGAGGCAAAACCACTATTACAGCTGGAGATTTCACTACTCCTCTCCCAATAACTGGTACAAGTGGGCAGAAAATACAAAAGGAGACAGAATGGCCTGCCATAAGGCAGGCGATCGATAAATATTTGGTAAATGGAGGAATTCTCGCCAAGTCAGTTTTTTGTAAGCTTCCCAGAGCTGGGTTGACTTGGGTCAACTGGGAGGAAACCAGAAAGCTCCCACCAACTGGTGGACATGGCCAAGGACCTCCATGGGTCATTTCATTCACTCCTCACATCACTATGTTGGGTTGTTAGAACTTGAAAACCAGAGGCAGACCCTGGTAAGGCCAGTGTAGGGTGAGATTCAGACTTAACTAGCCAGGCAGCTTTCCCCATTTGGTAAGGTTTAGCATGGTAAGAAATGTCAATTTAGATTGCTAGAATTCCATTGGCAAGAACTTCCTTCTTAGCCCTGTATTAATTTTTACTTTTTAAAGAGAAACCACAACAGGCTCTTCTGTTCTATACACGAGGACGCTCACTGTGGCAGACTGTTCAATACCACAAACCCCTCCGCTCCCAGCCTCTCTCCAATCCTCGAGTCTGGGCTGGCTTTGTGACTTTTAAGCTGGCAGAAGGGAGGACCTGAGAGTTCTGGAGACTCCGCCTCAAGCGGTCTGGCAGCTTCCGCCCTTGCAGTCCTGAACTCGGAGGCACAGGGCTGTTGGTCACCGCCAGGCACGCGCGAGGCCTTCCTGCACGCGTCTGCCTAGCGCTCCTCCAGCTCATGCACCTGAGTCCAGGTGAAACCGGCAGAGGAACTGTCCCCCTCCCCCCAGGCAACCCATAGAATTGGGAGGAAAATATATATTTAGGCCACTAAGTTTTGAGGTAGTCTGTAGCAGTTAGCAAAGGCTCACTGATAACATACGCTTACAAACCTAACTAATGTTGACCAATGAGTCAGGTACAGAGTACCTGATACTGAGCTTCCAGTTATTTACATTTCAAAAACAGAGAGCCCAAGGGGGCCTTCCGTGGTGGTTGGAGAGCTCGGGGGTGGGGGCACAGTTTGTGTACTGTGTGACATTCCGCTGGAGGAATGGAAGGAAATTCCACCGGAACTCCGGCACCACATTCTATCTTAAGTATTTACTCAGTCTGCGACTATCTATTAAACAACCAAAGGGCACCAGGTATTTGCTGTGAACTGAGGATATTCTGGTCAACAAATCCAAGAGGCACTTACAGGTCACTGGGAGAATAAAAGGCAGTGGAAGCAGCAGCAGCTAAAGAAAAGAAAGAAAGAAAGAAAGAAAAAGACTAATGAAAGAAAATATCAAAAGAAATACCAGAAGGCAGCCACATCATCTGCTGCTCTGTAAGATGACTTCTCGGCGGTGTGTCTCCCCACATAGCAATGCTTCCTTCTACTTTCCTTCTAGTGTTCTCTATTGTAAGTATTTTTCCCTGGAAACATTCAAATTACTTTCTATTTGACTGCCTTAGAAGCAGCTATCTGCCTACTACCCCCTGGCAGATGGAAAACAGGAATCATAGTCTAACTTTTAAGACATCATGCTTGACCCAGCTTAATGGATGTTTGTCAGTTTTATAGTTCTTGTTACCGTTCTGCAAAATTTAGTGTGGTGTGCTCATTTTGTTCCCTAGCAATAGATAGTTGCTTCTGGTTCTATTCAATATATTTCCCTGTATTTCTATGTTTTATATAGCAGGCATATTTGGTATTTTATATAACATTCATAGCACAGTGTTTAGGTTCCAAATGACTCAAATGAGTGAAACAGACACTGAGTCTTTATACCCAAATCATAGAGAGCAGGCAGCTGGAATTCTGAAGGGGGAAAGGACAGCAGGTCAAGTACTACTTTTTTCTACTGTCATTTTCTCAGATAGCAACAGAAAGCACTTCATCTCTGAATGCCAAGTGACAGTGAGTTGACTGCATAGGTAAAATTTATTTATTGAACAATTCTAAAAAAACAAAAACAAAAACAAAACATAGAACAAACAAAAATGCAAAATGCACTTTAGTAAGGTTTTACCAAATAGGTCAAGATTAGAAATACACATGCCTTACTACAGAAAATGGACTATTATTGCAAGAATATATGATAACAGGAAAAAGCCACCTGCTGCTTTGATACACTTTTGAAAAAAATTAGATAAGAGAAAAAAGTTTCCTGTAGGGCACGGGTTGACCTCTTCTGGAAAATGGTTTGCAAAGGCCTAAGGCTCCGGAGGTGCCTGGGAGCCTGCACCTTGTTTTGAGCATCTGATGTCTGTTACCATAGAAACCACAATGGAAAGGAGGGCATCAGCCATGATTCAGCCTGTCGGGCGGTTCCCCGCAGCCTTGGTCTGACAGCGTGTTACATAAATAAATGAATTTAGAAGCTGAAAAGATACCAGAAAAAAGCAAAAGCCCTCATTGGGAAACAGTGGTTTCTTTATTGACTTGGTTAAAGAATGGAAAGGCCCTGCAAGACAGACAGACATAAAACAGCCATTTCCTCGCCAATTAGGTAATCGGGAGTTAAGGGCTGTGTCCTGCACCATGCCAGGCAGGCTGACCAGGACACCCATGAGCAGCGACTCGTGGAGAGCAGCTTGCTGTTGGCTTCAGGTGAGTCAGCAATCACCAGGCGGTCCAGGAGGGTGCCCCAAAGAGAGAGGAGGCCACGGCCCCAGCCCTCGACAAGACCTCTGCCTGCGGGGGCGACGCCCAGTCAGGCACTGTCTGGCCCTCTGCCCCGTCACTGCCTGCTCCAGCCAGATGATCTTATGTGCTTGCCATCTAAAGGGGAGTTTCACCCTGCACATTACCTGCCCCCCGCCCCCAGGCCTGTGCTCCCCATTTCTGTCAGAGGCATCGCCATCCTCCCAGCTTCTAGGGTCCTAACGCCAGGCCTGTCAGGTTCCGCCTCCTGCTGGTCCTCTCTCCAGGACCCTCCCTGCCATCCCCGAGTTGGGCGTCGCTCCCAACTGGAGCACAGGGCAGAGGAGGACCTGGCTTTCCCGCCAGCCTGTGTTTAAATCTCAGCTCCACCAATTACTGGCCCCACAAAAAGACAGGCTCAAGGCCTAACCCCGGCGAGTGTGACCCTATTTGGAAACAGGATCTATGAAGATCTGATGAGTTCAGATGTGGCCAAATGGGATTAGGGTAGGCTCTAATCCAACAGGACTGGCTCCCCTGCAGACAGACTGACATGGGGAGAAGGCCCCGTGGCAACGGACTCGTGTACCAACACGCCAAGAATTCCAGAAAACCACCAGCAGCTAGGAAGGGGCGGGGGAGGCGCCTCCCCTACAGACTTCGGGGGGAGCACGGCCCTGCTGATGCCTCGATTTCTGACCTGTAGCGTACAGAGTGGTGAGACAGTTAAGTTTTTGTTGTTTTAAGCCATCCAGTTCGTGGGACTTTATTAAGGCAGCCTGAGGAAACTAAGACACCACGTGACCTTGAGCAAGTTCCTGAACTGCTCTAAACTTTGATTTTCTCATCCATAAAATGGGGCTAATAATAGTACCCACTTAGTGGAATTGTTGAGGACAGCTCAGAAGAATGCTTGGCCCATGCCTGTACACAGTAAGCACTCAGGGAAATACTAGCTACCATATATCAAGGGCTTACAATGTCCCAGGCTCTCAGCCAAGCGCTTTGATGTTGATTATCCCTTAGAATGCCACAGCAAACAAGGAAGTTGTAAAAGCCATTAATTCAGTTCTACTACACGATCCTCCTTACGTTCCTTTGGATACTAACGTTTATATCTAAGGGTTATGTGTTGGTAAAATGCATCTGAAGAGAGATTCTGATTAAAGTGTGTGCCATATTAAGTTCTACTTTGAAAATAAGATGTGATGTGTCAGTGGGCCCTACTTTGGAATCTGTGTCCCTAAATGTGATGGAGTTGGACTCAGATGTGAACTTTCTACACATGCCTCTTCTGTCACTTTTACTGAACCTTTGGTTGGTGCTAGCGTTGGTGTATTCTCAGGAGACTTGAATCTCTGGACTGTCCATGTGCCAGCTGGGCCCTGAGCCTCAGAAGAGTTGCAATACCTACTCTCTGGTTCGTTGGACTTAACACAGGTCAGCTAACAGGGAGGTGAGGATGGTCAATCACACCAGGAAACTGAGAGCACCTACAACTGCAAGCAGGAGAATTGCATCCATCATCCATGTGGAATCTAAGCCCCCTCTCAAGATAGAGGTGGAGTGGACATCACCATCCCAGGGCCAACAGAATGGAGGAATAAAATATGGAGTAGAGTGGACTTACTGATATTCTACTATAAAATTTTGTGATTACTAATAGAAGAAATGGTATCACTGATGAGGAGAAAGTGGCCATAGTAGTTGCTGAGGGAAGGGAGTAGGAAGAAGAGATGTGATGAGGGGGCATTTTTGGGACTTTGGAGTTGTCCTAAAAGATATTGCAGGGTCAGATGCCGGACATTATATATCCTGCCACAACCCACTGAATTTACTAGGGGAGAGTGTGAACTACAGAGTAAACTATCATCCACGTGGAGCAGCGGTACTCAAAAATGTGTTTGCCAAGTGCGATGAGTGTGCCACAATGATGGGGGAGGTTGTTGGTGTGGGAGGAGTGGGGAGGGAAGATAGGGGGTCTGCGGGAACCTCTTATGTTTTTTATACTGTAACCTTTTTTGTGATGTATGTATCTTCAAAAAAATACAATTTACAAAAATGATGGGGGTGGGGAGGTGGGGTGTGGGTTATATGGGAACCTTATGTTTCTTTTAATGTAACATTCTATGTGATCTATTAACTTTAATAAAAGAAAAAAGAAGAAAAGAAGATGTGAAATTATTTTCTTTGATGGAACAAGACCCGGTTTTCTTTGGTAATGGGAAGTGGTGACGGTAGCACAAAACTGTGGATGTAATTAATGCCACTAAATTAATACACTTAAAAATGGTCAAAAAAGCACATTCTATGTAGATATATAACTACAATAGAAATAAAGGAGAAAAAAATCAGGGTTTTCTGCTTTCTACCTTGATGCTTTAGGAAGTACGATTTAGAAGAAAGGCTAGCCTTCCTGAGTCGTCACCCACACGAGGTGCTCGCTGGCTATGAGCCTCCACGGCCCACTGGGGGTCAACAGCAGACCTTATACCCCTTTCTGCACCCAAGGAACTTCCTTTCCTCAAGAGAACATGTGGAGTGGGACAAAAGAGAAAGACTTGAACTCCTATTCCCATCTGCCTGGGACACCCTTCCTCCAAGATACTCACATGGCTTACTCCCTCACCTCCTTCTCGTCACTCAAACATCACCTCCTGTTTTAGTTTCCTGGGTACCAAAGCAAATATCATGCAATGGCTTGGCTTAAGCAATGAGAATTTATTGGCTCATGGCTTTGAGGGCAGAAGCTGTTCAAATCAAAACATCATCATGGTGATGCTTTCTTGCTGAGGACTGGCGTTCCGGGGCTGCCTGCCCGCAATCCTTGGTCGTGGCTCCTGTCACAGGGCAGTGCACACATGGCAGCCTCTCCTGGCCTCTGCCATCGCTTCTGGGTTCCACTGATCTTCTGCTTCTCATGGTTTTCTAGCTACCTGTCTGAATTTCATTCTGCTGATAAAGGACTTTGGTAATAGGACTAAGACCCATACCTGAACTGAAATAAAAGCATGGGTTCACACCCACAGGACTGGATGAAGTTAAATAAAAAGTTTTTCTGGGGCACACAGCTCCAAACCATTATACCTCCACAGTGAAGCTTTTCTTGACCAATCGATTTAAAACCGCAACCCAGTTCCCCACCACACGTTCCCAACTCCCTTACCTGTTTCATGTTCACTCATCACACGTGGCCCCTCCCCAAGATGGCCCCCAGGGACTCCTGCCTCCTGGTATTCAATGCTTTGTGCAGTCCCTCCCACACTGCAGCAAGGATGGGTCTGTGAGACCGATAGAATGAAGCAGAAGTGATGTGTGTTACTTCCTAGATTAGGTTATAAATGACACTTGGCTTCCATCTTGCTCACCTTCTCTCTCCAGTCACTCACTCTGGGAGAAGCCAACTGCCGTGTTGTGAGCAGCTCTATGGAGAAGCCCATGTGGCGAGGAAATGAGGCCTCTCGCCAGCAGCTACAGGAGCGAGTCGTCTTGGAAGTGGATCCTCCAGCTCCATCAAGCTTTCAGGTGGCAGTAGACTGACTGGCAGCTTGCTGCAACCTCATGGGCGACCCTGAGTCAGAGCCCCCCACTAAGCTGCTCCCAGATCTCCTACTCAGACACTGTGTGAGAGAGTAAATGTTTGTTGATTTAAGTCATTCAGTTTTGGGGTAATTTGTTATGCAGCAATAGATAAATACAAGCCTGTGTAAGTTCTGTATTTTTATTGTCTTCCTTGCTCTCTTTCCTCCACAAAAATGAAAGAGCCATGAAGGCAGGGATTTTTGTCTGTTCTGCTTCACTGACCTGTCTCAGGTGCCTAGAACAGGGCCAGGAGGATAGTAAGTGCTCAATACACACTAGTGGAATGAATGGACACAATGAGTAAAAAGCAAAGAGAAATGGAATGTTACTAAAGATGAAGGCTTATATTAACGAAATAGAAAACAAAAAAAGAATAGAAGAAAGATTAAATATACCCAACAGTTGGTTCTTTGAAACGATTAACAAAAGAGGTATCCTTTTGCACGTAATCAGGGAAAAGGATACATAAGGTTAGAAATGAGAAAAGAGACAAACCACAGGTATGGGAAGTTTAAAGGATTATAAAAATACCACATATAACTCTATGGCTTAAAAAAGAGAAAGAGAAAAGAAAAAAGGAAGAAAAATTAGAGGAAATGGATGATTTCCTAGCAAAATATTTAACAGTCCAATTGATCCAATCCACCAATTACCACTGATGGTACTGGAAAGACCCACTACTGAAAAAGGCATCAGGGTTAGATGACTCATTGTGATGTTCTAACTCCACCGTAAAACACACACACACACACACACCTAATTCTGATCCCTAGGAAAAGATGAAAAACTCCCTTATTTATTTTATGGAGTCAGGATAAATTTTAATACCAATACAAAAACAAAACTGTAGACAAATGGTTCCCAAAGTGTGGTGTGAGGAACCCTGAAGGTTTCCGAGACCCTTACATCGGGGGTGGGGGGAGGTCCATGAAGTCTAAACTATTTTGATAATACTTATTATATATTACATGCAATATATATATTTGTCATAATTTATAAAACAGAAAATAATGTATTAAACATTAAAATTATTTTAATAATAATACTTGCCTTTTTGCTCCCATTCTCTTACAAGTATACTGAGGAGTTTTCTAGAAGTTGTATGATGTGATATCATCACTCTGATGGTTAATAAAATGTCTGCTTGGGTTTTCTTGTGTTTCTTAGAAATTTCTAAGGCAACAGTTTTAGGGAATAAATGCGTACATTTTCAGTGTTTAACTCAGTTTGTTCTCAGAATTTCTGCTGCCCTCTTACTAGCTACCTTTGGTTATATTTGTTATAGTTGATGTAACCTCATTATATCCCAGTAAATTGTTTTTTGAAATCCTCAAGTTTTACTTGCTTCTTTGTGGAAACAAAACTAGAAGTAAGTACAGTCAGTGTTTTATTTTGCAATAGTATTTTTATAGTTTTTCAAAAACTTTCTCCCATGTTAAAAAAATTTTATTGTCTAAAAAGTTAATAATAACTCATTGTAAAATAAAAGAAAATGCTCTTATAATATCTTTTTCTTATACATTTAAGAATGGATCACTGCTCTACAAAAGAGAGATTAGAGGTCTCATTTTCTCAACCCATAGCAGTATTGTCTATATGGAAAGACGCTGAAAAGGATGAAACTGACAGAAAGTTCTCTCACCCATGGAAGGGAGGAATACTATTCTAAAGAACCTGAATGAAGCTGCAAATTAAAACCAAAGATATGGGAAGTGGATGTGGCTCAAGTGATTAAGCTCCTGACTACCATTAGGGAGGGCCTGGGTTTGGTTTTCAGTGCCTCCTGGAGAAGACAAGCAAAACAGTGAGCTGGTGTAATGAGGCACAGCAAGCTGACACAACAAGATGACACAACATAGAGACACAAAGAGGAAAGACCATGAGAGACACAACAAACCAGGGAGGTGAGGTGGCTCAAGTGATTGAGTGCCTCTTTCCCACATGGGAGATCTCAGGTTTGGTTCCCGCTGCCTCCTAAAGAGCAGACGAGCAATATAGAGAGCACACAACAAAAGGGCACAGAAAGCAGGCAGCAAGTGAGAACAACAGGAGGGGGCGGGGAATAGATAAATAAAATAAATCTTTAAAACCAAAAAAACCCAAAGATATGACAAGAGCTACCTTTTTTTTCAGTTTTATAGATGTCAATAATTCACTTTACCATGTCTTCTGCAACAGAATCTTTGAATAGTGTTATATGTCAGTTAATTTGAGGTGTAATTGTGAGACCAATCATTCAGAATGATTTAAAGGAAAAGGCTTTGGGATGTTTTAAACATAGATGTGATGAGTTGTTTAAAAGTCAAAAATTGAAAATTTGTTTGAACTTTACAAACTGGAAACTCAAAAGCCATTAAAGTTGGGTGATGGGTATATGAGAAGACTCTGTACTATTAATATGTTTTCTGTAAATCTGAAATTATTCCCTCCCCCTGACAAAATCTGAAAAAAATAAAATAAAAGAACAAAGCTACTGAAGAACCTTCCAGGGTAAGTGATCATATTATTTGGCTGGAGAAACACACAAAAGCCTAGGACAGCTGACACTGCTGAATGCCTGCTGGAGGGAGAGTTAATGAAAGAAATCATAGCAGGGCCACTTTCTAAAGATACAGTAGCTGGTCAAATTAGAGTTTTAGCTGCAAACGTGAAGGCTGAATTAATACCTTGACTGCAGGACAAGCCTGAACTTGATATTTTGCTTCTATTTGTCTAATATCAGCAGTAACTACTCACCAAAGATCATTTAGGCGAATGCGTGACAACAAAACACAAGCATGCTGGCTGAAATATTCAAAGTGGGAATGTCTTTACTGACTTTCATGTTTTATCGAAACTACTGTAGTGACATTTGCACTAATGGTGCAAATCCCTGGTGCCTCAGCACAAATCAAAGCAGTTACTGTAGTCTTTACTGTTACCACATAGAGTGATAGACAGTGGATGGGTGAGGAGGGGGGAGACAGAAAAACAGACAGAACGAGCTTCATTTAAGAATGTCTTTGATGAAGCATCAGAAATTACTAGTTTTTATTAAATCCAGACCCTTGAGGCCTGCCTTTTTAAGATTTTGTGTAAGAAAAAGGTAAGTACAAATAAAGCACTTCTGCTATATACCAAATTATGTTGGCTATCTTGAGGGAAAACACTTGTGAGATTATTTGAGTTGCAAGCTAAGCTAGCCACTTTTCACAAGGAACACCATTTTTATTTGAAAGGATGACTGAGAGACAAATTATCATTACTCAGACCCAGATATTTGTCAGACACTTTCTCAAAAATTAATGAAGCAAGCCTGTCACTAAAAAGGAAGACAACAGACAGTAGTGCTGTCAATAATAAAATCTGAGCTTTTTAAGAGTGAGAATTTTGAAAAATTTTGAAAATCTGCTCTTGTGAGCTTGATAGCATCCCAATACCTAAAGACAGTGATGAGATCAGTGGTGATTGTGTGTGTGTTATACTATATAATGAAATGTGTTAACATTTGGAAGAACTGCAAAAGTTAGTAAACCAATATTTTCAAAATGACCTGTGCATAATACCAAAAACATGCATGGGTAAAAGAGCTTTTGAAAATGAAAAATAGTGAGAATTGTGAGGTAAGAACAAACATGTCAAAATCAACTTTTTCAGAACTCTGGGAATTAACCAAAAGCTTGCTATAATCTGAGGAACATTTATTCAAATCAATTGGCTGGTTTTCATTAAGATCAGAGAATACTGCAGCGTTTTAAACTGGCCCTATTCCTATCCCCCTCTTCCCACCTCCACACTAGCTTTGGAACCAACAGCAATCACAGTGAAAACCAGCAGGCTTAAAGTCACTGGAGGGAAGAGAGCAGGTCTGGGGTTATCAAGCCTAGAGAAGTGTCGTTATTTGCTTACTGGGCAATTCCCTGGAAACCCTCACTAACAGGGCTGGCTTTAGTTGACCTAAGAGCTTGCTCAGGTGAAATAAAGCCTTTTCCTGGGGGGCATTTGTCAACAACATACTCAAACAAGCAATGAGTCAAAGAAGAAATCACAAAGGAAATTAGAAAACACTTTGAGATGAATGAAAGCGAAAATACAACTTACCAAAACGTATGAGATTCAGCAAAAGCAGTGCTCAGAGGGAAATTTACAGCTGTAAAAATGCCTACATTTAAAAAGAAGAGCTCATATAACTAACTTCACACCTGAAGGAACAAGAAAAAGAAGAGCAAATTAAACCCAAAGCTAGCAGAAGGAAGGAAAAACAAAGATTAGAACAGAGGTAAACAAAATAGAGAAAAGAAAAACAAGAGAGAAATGAACAAAACCAAAGTTGGTTCTTTAAAAAGGTCAACAAAATTGACAAACTTTTAGCTAGATTGACCAAGAAAAAAAAGAGACAAGACTCAAATTACTAAAATAAGGAACAAAAGGTGGGTCATCATTATCAAGCTTACAGAAATAAAAAGGGTTATAAGGGAATACTAAGAACAACTATATGCCAACAAATTAGATTAATTTAGATGTTATGGACAAATTCCTAGAGAGACACAAATCACTGAAACTGACTCAAGAAGAAATAGAAAATCTGGATAGACCTAATAAGAGATTAAATTAGTAATCAAAAAACTACCCACAAAAAGTCTAAATCCAGATGACTTCACTGGGGAATGTTACCAAACATTCAAAAAAGAATTAATACCACTCCTTTACAAACTCTTCCAAAAAGAAAAAAGGAGGGAATTCTTCCCAATTCATATTAATAGGCTAGTATTATCACCCTGGCCTACATCAACACCAGACAAAGGCATCACAAGAGAAATCAAAATACAGACTGCTACTCCTCCTCATGAATAGAGACACAAAAGTCTCAACAAATACTAGCAAACCAAACACAGTATCAAAGGATTGTGCATCATGATGAAGTGGGGTTTATCCCATGAGCACAAAGGTAGTTCAATATATGAAAATCAGTGTAATATGTCACTTTAATAGAATGAAGGAAAAAACCCACAGGATCAACTCAATTGATGCAAAAAAAAGCACTCAACAAAACCCAACACTATTTCATAAAAACACTCAACCAACTAGGAATAGAAATAAACTCCCTCAACCTGAGAATGAGCAACCACAAACAACACAGTGCCAACATTATACTAAATGGTGAAAGGCCGAATAACTTACCCCCTAAGACCAGGAACAAGACAAGGATGCCTGCGCTCACCATTTCTATTCAACACTGAACTGGAGCAGTCTTGCCAGGGCAATTAGGCAAGAAAAAGGAATAAAAGGCTTCCAGACTGGAAAGGAAGAAGTAAAACTATCTCTATTGACAGATTATATGATCTTGTATGTAGAAAATCCCAAGAAATATGCCAAAAACCCCAAAAAACAAAACACCTCTGAGAATTAATGAGTTTGGTAAACTTGCAAAATATAAGATCAGCACACAAAAACTACTGTATTTCTACATGCTTACTATGAAAAATCAAAAAACGAAATTAACTGGATTTTAATGAACAGAATAAAAAGGACTTGTTAATTTGAGTTCTGATTCCACATTGCAACTACCCTATCACTTGACCAGGGTTCAAGATGTATCAAAGAATAGCTCTAACTATCTGAAAAGTCTGTTAAAATACCCCAACCCTTTCCAACCATATAAATGTGTGAGGCTAGATTTGCTTTATAGTCTTCCATCAAAACACATTGCAACAGATAAAACACAGAGATGGATTTGAGAATCCAATTATCTTCTTCTAATCTAGACTTTAAAAAGATTTGCAAAAATCTACTTTAAAAAAAAAAAAGAGTTTATTATTCTAAGTTCAATCCAATGGTTTGTTGGTTGATTTTTTTTAGAATGTACCAGGCACCCAACCATTGAGCCATACCATTTTAATGATTTTTGAAAATAATTCTTTTTCATAAAAACAGTTAATTTGTATTAAAAGTTTATTAATGTCATTTAAAAAGTAATTAATAAATAACTATTTTAACATCTTATCAGTTTTAGGTCCTAGTTGGGTAAATATTGATAGCTACAATACATATAAACAAAAGCTCTTTGGGGTCCTCAATAATCTTTGAGGGTAAAGATTCTTAGATGAGAAATTCACTTTACATAAAAATTACTTTTCTTTTAAAATATTTAATAATTAATGTTTAAATGTAAAAATAAAAATCTTAGAAGAAAATTTAGGAGATTACAGGTACAATTTAGGGGAAATCTTCATCAGGGCAGAAAATCCAGAAGCTATAAAAGAAAAGCCAGTATATTTATCTTTTTAAAACCAAATACCCAAGAAGCATAAAAAATTCTCAAACTCACTAGTTGTCAGGGAAATGCAAATTAAAATAACAGTGAGATAGCTCTTTATCACCATTAGATTGGCCAAAAATAAAAAGGGCAATAACATTTATTGCTGGTGATGATGCAGGGAAACCAAAATCATTACAGCCTCTTTGAAAAGCTATCTGGAGAAATCCATCACAATTAAAAATCTAAACGCTTTGACCCAGCAATTAGGTGGAATGCACCGCATATAAATCAAAGCACCAGTAAGTGAAGATACATTTACAAAGATGTTTCCTAAAGCACAGTTTGAAGTAGCAAAAATCTGGAAAACTGTGTATCCATGGCATTAAAAAGAATCAATTTGCTATACTGGCTGACTTAGAAAGATTTCCAAAAAGTATTAACAAGAGACAAAAGCAACATAATGTGTGTGTATGTGTGTGTATGTTTATACCTATGTCTTATGTAACCCATTTTGTCAAATACTGACAAAGGCATATATGAATATATGTATATATATGTGTGTACTCTGTGTATCTTATAAAATTCTGTGACAATGAAGAAAAGTATGAACATTAAGACACATACCAGTTGTTAACACGGGTTTCTGGGTAGGGGTGGATGTGGGTAAGGGGAGAGGTAAAGCATAAGGATTGTGCCTGTGTTATGGCTCTTTCGCTCTCCTAACCACAGCCTCCTCTGCATCAGTCTATTCCAGTTACTTTTCATCCTGGGTTAGACAAAGTTCTGCTTCCTGTATACTCTTATTACTCTGAATTTCTGCAGCACTTTTCCATGCAACCCAACTCCTTCACTTACTTTCTCGATGTGACAACTTGGCAAGTGACCTATGTTCTCAGTTTCCTCATTTATGAAACAGGAAATAAAAGAGCACTTATCACAGGTCTCTGTGGAGATGAGATGCATGAACACGCGCAAGGTGCACAGGAAGGCACCCGGCACGTGGGGACGCTACCTGGACGTGAGCTACTATTAGCATGGGCAGTATTTCACTCATCTAGATGTGCAACTCTGGGAGTGACTGAAACCATGGGCACTCTTTTGGATTTCTTTTGCAACCCTTCCCCATTATTTTCTAGAATAATGCTATTTCAAGGCACTCAAATAGTTTTTTGATAAACAAATGAATGACTCCTATATTTGAGTTATTTGTACAGAATGAAATTGTTGAGCATGTGACAGTCACTTGCAAGGCAAGCAGCAAGTAAATGTTCATGGTTGACCTAACCTGGCACCTGTTTTGTCTTAACATTTGTCTTCTAGAATAGTACAGGAAGGCCTTTTGTCTCTATTTACAAAGCCACTTATGAGCTGGACACAGGGAGCCGTGCCTTAATAAGTGAAAGGAAATGCCAAGCCATTGCGGTGAGAACAGTGACTAGGGGCTCCTGAGCCTTGGGATTTACCACTGGCCCCTTCTGAAATGTATCACATATGTTTAATATAAAAGTAAACTGTACTGGTATATTTTTTCCCAAGCACTGGCTGAGATGCCTTTGAAGCCTTCAACAGCAGTTCCTACCTGTCCATTCTGCTGCGGGTGCTGGCCCACCTAACTAGTGGTAGTTTTCTTCCTCTGGAGGTTTAAGTGAGCCTGCGCCTGAGCCTGAGCCTGTAAGGAGCAATTTAAAAACAATGACACGCCTGTCCTTCAAAGGCCCACCTCTCTCCTGCCCGAGACGTGCACCTTTCCCTTCTCCCACGTCTCTCCCAGCAGCATTTTTACATGCTGTTTTTAACATGTCTCCCCCATCTTCAAGGGGACAAATAAAAACGAAAACTTCCTCAAGCAACCAGCCTACCTCTCTTTTCTTCCTCATAGCCAAGTTTGTGGAAAGAGTAGAACCTACTTATCAGCTTCATTTTTTCACTTTCCACTTGCTCCCCGACCCGCCCCAGTTTGGCTTCTGCCCCATCAGTCAACAAAAACACTCAGTGTTTGACCTCCCCACCGCAGAGTCCAGCGAACCCTTCCTGCTTCTCAGCTCCCTGTGGGAGCCAGCAGGCCCTGTGGCTCCAGGCCTCTCCCCGTTTCCCCACACTTCCTTGTCTCTAGTCCCTCCTTGTGGCGTTAGGAAAAGGTGCATCTTCCACATCTCTTGGCAAATACATAAGTACACATGTGGGAAACAGATGTGGCTCAATCAATTGGGCTCCCATCTACCATATAGGAAGTCCAGGGTTCGATGCCCAGGGCCTCCCGGTGACGGCAAGCTGGCCCATGTGGTGAGCTGGCCCATGCGGCAAGCTGGCCCACATGTAGTGCTGCCCCACACAGGAGGGTCACCTTGCATGGGAATGCCACCCAGCATGGGAAATCCACCCTGCGCAGGAGTGCCAGCCTATGCTGAGAGCTGGCACAGCAAGATGATGCAACAAGAGGCAAAGAGGAGAGAAAATGAAAAGACACAGCAGAACAAGGAGTTGAGGTGATGCACCAGAAGGGCCCAGGATCAGTTCCCAGAGCCGTCTAAAGAATACAAGCAGACATACACACGGCGAATGGACCCAGAGAGCAGACAACAGGGGAAATGGGGGGGGAGCAGGGAGGGGAGAAATAAACAAAATAAATCTTAAAAAAAAAAAGTGCGCATGTAATTCATAGGGACATGTGTCTTGTTTCTTCCTGAAATAAAATCCTACTGTTGACACTACTTTGCAACTTCCTTTTTCCATCTGACATTCTATCCTAGACAGCCTATGAGGCAGGGGACATGTTTCTAACTCTATCCTTAAAACTTTCGAGTTTGGTCTATAAATGAATGCATACATTTATATACAATATACACATAACCAAATGAGCTTTAAGACATCAGAGCAAGTAGTCAATGATTTTAGAAATGAGAGAGGACAACTGGGTTCTGCATCTGGGGTTTCTCCTGGGCATGTGCAGGGGACAGGACCAGTGGCTGAAGCTGCTCGATGAAGGCCAAGCGAGCACAATTTACCCTGGTCTCCAGCCCACCCAACACAGCCATTTTATCTGCACAGTCACCAATCGGCTAACTTAAAATAGTGGTTTCATTATCTCCAATTAGGATCTAAATATTAAAATTTACAAATAATAACATTTCACCTTGCTAAGCAAGATGAAGGATGACTCTAAGACTGAGAAAACTGCTGTCTCCTTGACATGTGACAGTCATAGTCCAATATCAGTAATTCTGCTCGACTGAGTTTTGGAAATATTTCTTTAGTCTAAGGGCCTGTACTTCCCCCTGCCGCCCCCCTCCCATTTTAAAAGAAAATGATGAAAGTCTGGCCTGCCCTGTGGAAGTTCAGTCAAGTACACAGGCTCACTGTGCCCCAAGAGCAGCCCTCGCCAATATCTGCAGGTACTGGGAGGATCCTTAGGGAAGCAAAACTCCGGATTTGCTGACCTGAGTTTGTTACAAATGACAGCTCCTTTCCTTATAGTTCCCCTAGTTGACTTCCTCTAGGATTCTTCTATAAAGTCTACCTATTACAATAAGTATCCTCAAAGTTTAAAGCCTCTTAAAACAAAAATTTGCGCAGAGTACTAAAAAGACAAGAAAATTAAAGGAAAACCTCTATATTTGTTCATTTCCCCTGGGAAATTTCCACATGTGGAATTTCTGAACCAGAACAGCAGGACCAAGGGAATTTTTCCTTACAATATAAAAACAAAGGGATGACGTAGGAAGGGAAAAAAAATCGATCTAGGGAGGTACTTTCAGACACAATGATAAAAAATTACTGGAATTAGCAAATTAAAGTATAAACTAACATATAATTTAACATAGATGAAGAGTTAGTGTTTTACTGCTGTCAAGAGAAGACTGGCTGAGTTGGTGAACTAGGTTCTATCCCAGGGGTTGGCAAATGGCCCACGGGCCAAATCCATCTGCTGCCTGTTTTTGCTTGGCTGTGAGCTAAGAGTGATTCTTTAATGGTTTAATGATTTTTTAATGGTTGGAAAAAAAATACCAAACGAAGAATATTTAGCGACACATGAAAATTATAAGAAATTCAATTTTTAGTGTCCCTAAGTTTTATTGGCACACAATCATGCTCATTTATTGACTTATCATACTGTCTATGGCTGCTTTGTGCTGCCGAGTAGAGTAGTAGAAACGGCGATCATGAGGCCCGCAAAGCTGAAAGTATTTATTTGCTCCTGAAAAAGCCTGCTGACCTCTGTTTTAACCCAAATTCTACTGCCACCAACTTTCGTTGTGGCTTCGGCTGGGCTCCTCCCCTCTCGGGATCCACCTTGAAATGGGGGGGCCTGGAAGAGAGGATGTGTCAAGAACAAGAACCAAGACTCAGGTCAAACACGGCTCTAGTCAGGCAGGGCAGGAGGCAGCAAGGTCACCTACTGGTGCCACCTGCTGCCCATGAAGAAAATGGCAGCCAAGGGGGCTGCCTGCGGCGGCACAGCCACTTCACAGACCCCTGGGGGGGGGGACTCCTGAGGAACTATCTCCCCCAGTTGATGACAGCCAGCAAATGAAATTCTGGCTGTCACATTTTTTAACTGATAGACCACAGTACCAAATAAAAATACATCTTCCAACAGTCACTTTGGGGAGTAAAGGCTACCCCAAAATAGAATGCATCTTCCAGCCTTCACTTCTGGAGTCACTGCTCCCCCAAAACCGAAGGAATGCAAATCGTGTAAATAGCACAGAGAGCCAGCGAGGACGAGTGTGTCCCCTGCAGGCCTCTGAAGGGAAAGCAAGGAAAAGCCTCGCCACCTGAAAATCTGTGTTCCACCTGTCACCAAACAAGTGGATTTTTCACAGCTGAGAAAATCCAAGTCAAAAGAACACAAATACCATAAGAAAGCGTTTGGTTCTGGCAGCTGTGACCCAAGCCCGGCCTCTTCACCTTGGAGATTCTCACCATAAGCCTCTGTGCCCAACGTTTCCATCCACAAGGACGAGAAGGGTGGCTCACCGAGGGGTCACGCCCCTTCAAAGCAGGACGCTCATGTTGAAGAATTATCTTTCAACTCCCCACGAAATCCAAATGACAGCAGGCTGCTGTCTGTGCTGGTGAGTTGCGAACCCACTCTGGGTGTGGCAGCCCTCAAACATGGCCACCAACGATTCCTCCCTTCCCTGAACCCTTCTTTGCTGCTCCTTCCATCACGGGGAGAGTCTCTTCCCGTCCCAGTCTGGGCTGCCTTCTGAGTCGCGTGGACCAGGACTCAGTAGAAGCGATGTTTGGAGACTTCTGAGCCCAGAAGAGGCCTGGAAGCTTTCGCTCCTTCCCCGTGAAGCCTGGTCACCAATCGAAGAGGGCAGCTCAGCGGCTGAACGCACCCACGTGGGCTCCACACAAGACAGGCAGGAGACCCACCTGCTGAGCTCTAGCCACCCCACAGAACTGTGAGGACGAACGCAGCAGGAATGAAACCTCCATTGCTGGACTAACTTTTCAAGGCTAGGAGGAGACTCAGAATAGTTTGGTGGGAGTTTTCTATGCAGTGTCACAAGAGCCTCCTACTTACCTCGTCATCTTCATCTTCTTCGTCGTCATCAGATTCAAGAAGCCCATCTGGTGACTCTTCTAAAGAGAAACAAAATCAACAGATAACTAAGAAAGCAGTGGGAGCCTGGGTCACCAAAATCCTTTAGTGACTGCAGAGTCAAACAAATACCCTAATGAGAGATAAGTTACATGAAACTAATATTCTTTTTTTTTTTAATCTTTTATTATTTTTTAATTACATTATGAAAAATATGAGGTCCCATTCAACCCCACCGCCCCCGCCCCCCACTCCCCCCACAGCAACACTCTCTCCCATCATCATGACACATCCATTGCACCTGGTAAGTTCATCTCTGAGCATCACTGCACCCCATAGTCAATGGTCCACATCATAGCCCAGACTCTCTCACGTTCCATCCAGTGGGCCCTGGGGGGATCTATAATGTCCCGTAATTGTCCGTGAAGCACTATCCAGGACAACTCCACGTCCCGAAAACGCCTCCACATCTCATCTCTTCCTCCCGTTCCCCACACCCAGCAGCCACCATGGCTACCGTTCCCACACCCATTCCACATTTTCTCTGTGGACATAGGATTGGTTGTGTCCATTGCACATCTATGTCAAGTGAGGGCTTAGATTCCATATGGGTACTGGATGCACTCCTCCCGCTTCCAGTTGTAGACACTCTAGGTTCCATGTTGTGGTGGTTGACCTTCTTCAACTCCATGTTAGCTGAGTGGAGTAAGTCCAATAAATCAAAGTGTAGGAGCTGAAGTCTGTTGAGGCTCTGGGCCTGGGTGTCATATTATCAGTCCAGAGATTCAAATCCCCTACATATATCTTAAACCCAGCACCGACTATAATTCCAATAAAGTAGCATGCAAGTCTTGTGAAAAGAGATCCCCTCTGAGTCCAATTCCATCACGCAGAAACACCAGCTCCAAAGAAGGGCTATCTGTCATGGCAGTGAACCCCTTCTGCCATGACCATAGAACCCGTGGGTCTCTTTATCCCTCAAAAGAACCAATACCTGGGGTTGTATCTACCTTATCTGTCTCTTAGACTCTGTTCAGTTGTACATAGGGGTATTCCTTCTGACAACCTCCAGACTCTTTTTTAGAGACTCACAGCCTTATAATCTCATTTCTCCTTTCCATTTCCCCCTTACATTAGGTCAAACAGCTTCCCGAAGTCATGTCATTATATGTAGACAGGTATATTCTGCTGTTCCGCATTGAATCTTTAATTCAAGGTCATTTTCTAGTTGCTTCTTCAGCTGGTATGTGGTAGTGATCCCTCGGTGCCAGGGAGGCTCATCCCCGGGTGTCATGTCCCACGCTGGGGGGAATGCATCGCATTTACACGCTGAGTTTGGCTGTGAGAGTGGCCACATTTGAGTAACATGCAGGCTGTCAGGAGGAAACCCCCAGGCACAGTGCTACTCTAGGCCTTGTTCTTATTGCAGGTGTATAGGCTCAAAAGTGTAACCATTAGTATCACGAGCCCACTGTTGGGCCCTCCTTCCTTCCTGGTTCTTGCCGTTGCACCTGGAGGATTGCTGCTGCTCTCCCAGGGCCCACAACAGTGACCCCCCGGCCAGGAGCCCAGTACCCCCCCAGCTGTTGTTTTTGTTTCCACTATGAGTATATATAGACATTACCATATACCCTGGGCATATGCCCTGTATAACTCCCTGTCAACCATATATATCCTGTCAGAAACTAATATTCTTGGTATCATTTCAGCCACCTTTTATAGTCACCCTAAACAACTTAAATAAATCTCTCCAATTTTATCAGAATACATTTATAATAGAAAGTGGAAAATTAAAAGCCAACATACGATTTGAGGGGAATTTAAGAGAAAGCAAGTAAACTTTTATTGCTGGGCATTTTGCTAAATGCTGCCATATATGTTATTTCACTTAATCCTTATGAAGATTTTGTTGCCTATTATCTCCATTGTACGGATAGCAAATGGAGGCACAGAGAGGACAATCAACTTGCTCACAGTCACACAGCCCAGAAGCAGCAGAGGTGGGATTCAAAACCAAGTCTACTTCTAAATCCTGATTGTTCCATGGGTGGCAGGCTAGTGGGCAAGGCAGGTAGGGTTCCTAAACACTCCTGTGGTTCCTGGCCAGATCTAAGAGTCGAAGAGGGAGGAATAAATGAAGTAGCACTCTGGAATCTGAGAAAGAATGAGCCTCCTTCAGGCTGTGGGGGTATTTGACATTAGACCAGCACTAAAGCACGGGCTCAGAGGGGGCATTCTGTAGATGCTGGCTACTTTCTCTTCCACAACGCCGTCCCTGATCGCCCCTGACCGGCTGGCTGAGCAGTCACCTCTCCCTCTCCAGAACATGGCCTCTGTCTAGAACTCTCTGGTAGTACCCGCTGCTTTGGGATGAGCAATGCTTATCCAATGATGAGTGACTACTGACTGGTTTGGGCACCTCCCTGTCCTCTCCCTGGCCCCTCACCAAGGGCTGGAGCTGTGCCCCAGGCCCCAGAGAGTGGACAGAACTCCCCGCTGCTGGCCACGCACGTCCACTTGTCAATGTCCCCAGGCTGGCCTTTGCCTACATTTAGGCTCTACCAGGCAGGTGTGACCCTTCCCCAGGGAAGTCCCTCCACAGCTGTGGGGTTAGGTTCCTAAAATCTACTTGAATTTTTGTATTTGAAAATGTAATTGGAAGACTTTTGTACCTTAAGACTTGATTGGGAAAATAGAAAATACTTGAAATTTGGAGTTCTCCCACCTCCCATATTTCCTGTAAATTGCTAGCCAGATATGGAGGCTTGGTTGGATTCTGATTTATGTTAAGCAAGAACACTTCACAGGTGGCATGGTACTCTATTTCAGCACAATAACGGGCACAGAACTCTGTGTCTGGCTGGCCCACTTCTCAGGATGCTAAGATGAATCGTGGGTTCAGGTGGTACCGAGGTGCATTTCTTCACTCTCAACTTCCCCATCAAAATTTCCCCTAACCATTTTAATAGTGATCCATGATCATTGGCTAGGTCCACTATTTCATTCGGGTTCCAAATGGCGGTTTTCTAGCCCTTCTTTTGTATTTATTAACTGACATTCTTTGTTTCTGAAAAACAGCCTAAACAGGAAAGGTAAGATAAATGCCTGCTTTTGTTCCTCTTTACGTATCAATTTTCAAAATAACAGCTTGGTGCCTTAACGCCTCCAAAGACGATGAATGAACTTTTCTTAGTATCGTTAGGAACTCCTCAGCTTTAGTATCTTCAGCTCCAGGGCAGCTGTTACTCTCCTTCTGCTCACACTGTCCCACTACCGGCCTTAAGGGATGACTCCTCGGGTCCTGCTGCCCCGGGGGTCTTGGGAAGGGGGTGGGGGGACCGGTCTTGGGCGGGATCTTTGCTTTCTGGCATGACAGGAAGCCCCAGATTTATCTTGTTTGCTTCTGGCCCCAGATCTTGAATCAGCCAAGCCTTTATGAAGCTCTGGTTCTTTTGGGTGGGAAATGGTCTTCGGGGCATTCATTACAATTGGGATGTGAATTCTTCCAGGTCTTTCCAGTGAGAGTTGAGAAAGGGGTATTTTTAGGAATGAAAAAGGAAATCATGATTTCATACTAATATTTCCAATCCCAAGAAGGAGTGTGGGACTTTAATGCCTTTGATTTTATATTTGTGTCTCTTCTCATATGACAGTCTTGGTTCCTAAAGACATTAACGTAATTGTGTCTTTGCTTTACTCTATAATATAGAGCAGTTGCAAAATAACAGCAATATGACTAGCAATAATAAGATCATTACGTGAAGTTTAAGGTTTCTTGGCCATTTTTTTCTTTTGGGGTTTATATATACCACCAGCGAGGCACAATCAAAACACCTTTGAAATTATCCTTCTCTGGGTAGTTACACCACTGTCTTAACAAACAATTTAGGATCATTTGTCTGGTTTTTTTTTTCAGGAATTTTTAAAAAAACACTACTTTGTTTTACAGAATTAATCTATAAAATATTTACATGGTATTAAAGATAAAATCATAAAGCAAGGTAAATTGAGAGAAGTTTGGCCTCCCTCCTTGCCTTTATTCTTCCCTATACCTTATAGGTAAACATTTTAGAAAAATGTTTATTCTAGCTACAGGTGTACAATCTAAAATTTCCCCCTTTAACCACATTCAAATATATAATTCAGGCTGTTAATTGCATTCACAATGTTGTGCCACCATCACCACCATCTATTGCCAAAACATTTCCATCACCCCAAGTAGAAAATTCTGTACCAAATACCTCCACGCTGGCTCCTGGTAACCTATATTCTAGTATTCTGACATTTCATATCAGTAAAATCATACTTTTGTCCTTTTGTGTCCAGCTTATTTCATTCCACATGATGTCTTCAAGGTTCACCCATGATGTAACATGTATTGGGAGCTTCATTACTTTTTTTTTTTTTTGGTAAAGATTTTATTTCTCCAATCCCCGCCCCGCCCCAGTTGTTTTGCATTCACTGTGTCTGTAGTGTGCTGGTCTTACTTTTTTAGGAGACACCAGGAACCAAACCTAGGACCTCCCACGTGGGAGGGAAGTGCCTAATTGCCTAAGCCACCTCTGCTCCCTGCTTTGTTGCTTCTCATTGTGTTTCCTTGCTGTGTCCCTTGGTTGCGTCATCTCACTGCATCAGCTCACTGTCTTGATCTTCTTCTTTAGGAGGCTCTGGGAACCAAACCCAGACCTCCCATGTGGTAGGTGGGAGCTCAGTTGCCTGAGCCACATCCGCTTCCCTTCATTACATTTTTTTTCTCTCCCCTTCCCCTGTCCCTCCCCGCCAGCTGTCTGCTCTCTGTGTCCATTTGCTGTGTGTTCTTCTGTGACCGCTTCTATCCTTATCAGTGGCACCAGGAACCTGTGTTTCTTTTTGTTGTGTCATCTTGTTGTGTCAACTTTCCATGTGTGCGGCGCCATTCTTGGGCAGGCTGTGCTTTTTTCGTGCTGGGTGGCTTTCCTTACGGGGCACACTCCTTGCACGTGGGGCTCCCCTATGCAGGGGACACCCCTGTGTAGCAGGGCACTCCTTGCACGCATCAGCACTGTGCATGGGCCAGCTCCACACGGGTCAAGGAGGCCCAGGGTTTGAACCTTGGACCTCCCATGTGGTAGGCGGACGCCCTATCCATTGGGCCAAGTCTGCTTCCCCCTTCATTACTTTTTAGTGATGACTATCCCATTGTAAATATGTATCATATACTGTTTATCCACTCATCTGCCGATGGACACTTAGATTGCTCCCACCTTTTGGCAATTGTGAACAATGTCAAAAGGCTTGTATCTGTTCGAGTCCCTGCTTTTAATTCTTTGGGGTATATACCTAGAAGCAGAATTGCCAGGTCATATAGTAATTCTATACTTAAATTTCTGAGGAATCATCAAACTGTTTTCCATTGTGGCTGCACCATTTTATATTCCCTTTTCCACAACAATGAACAAGTGTTCCTCTTTCTCCACATCCTTCCTAACAATTGTTATTTTCTGTCTTTTTAATAGTCATCATTCTAATGGGTATAACATGGTATCTCATTGTGATTTTGATTTGCATTTTCCTAACGTCTAACGTTGTCGAGCATCTTTTCATGTGCTTTTTGGCCATTTGTATATCTTCTTTGGAGAGATGTCCATTCAAGTATTTTGCCCATTTTTAATTGGATTATTTGTCCTTTGTCATTGATACGTAAATATTTTTATTGATTTTTTTTAGTTATTCTTTCATTGCTTATTTTTCAAAAAAGATAAGCAAATAAGTATGTATCTTTGCATTCCCTCACCTTGCTCCGCCTGTTTAATTTCTTCCCTTGTTTTTTCATCTTGGCAATCATATTTCTTATTTCCAAGACTTCTTTCTTTTTTTTTAAGGAGGTACAGGGATTGGCCCAGGACCTCAAACATGGGAAGCAGGTGCTCAACAAGTGACCTACATCTGCTCCCCAAGAATTCTCTCTTGATTTCTGTTTTCATTATGGTTGCTTGCTTTTGTTTTAGGACAATTTATCTTCTCAAATCTCCCTAATGAGATCAGCAAGAATTTCTTTTCAGGACTTTTTCTGGAATTTAAAATGTAAGTTTCTTCTGGGCTCTGGTCTGCTTTCCATCCTCACTGACCTTTTTTGGCTCTCTTGGCCTTCCTCCCTAGCTGGAGATCCTCACAAATGAAAGGCTGGGTAGATGACGAAGGTAAATGGCAGGAGGGTCAGTCCTGGGAGTGTGACGTGCTTTCCCACTCCCCATCTCTGGCCTGCTGCCTCTAGGCGGGGCATCCTGCAGCTTCTCCAGGAATGGGCTACCACTTCAAACCCACCAGGGTGGCTGTATCAAAAGACAGATGTAGTAAGTGCTGGCGAGAGTGTTAGCGGTGCTTGTAAATTCATTTTGATTTGATGCTGATAATATGTATCCTAAGGTATCTGTATGTGTACGTCTGGCCCTCAGTCCTAATGTCCAATGACTTTCTAATTCTATGTTTCAAAGCAGTGGACCCTGGGTGCGCCTCTCTGTGGTCCTGCCATTTCCTGTGGATTCAGAATCACTTCAGTGACGAGAAGGAAAATGGACTACTTTAGGGATTCTTTCTTTACTGAGCTGAGCAGGTGCCTCCCAAGCCTTTCCTTAATCCCAAGGGTTATAAGCTTCAGCTCTGTGGGTGATTCTTGCCAAAGTATATCCTTTACAAAAGTGCAAACCGGGCCCTCCCTCTTCACAGTCTTTAGCATGCTGGTCCAAAGGCCAGGTTGATGTCCGAGAAACAGCCAGAAAGCAAGTGGGGCTTGCATCCTGCTTCTTAGCCCTGCTGCAGGAAGGAGGCACGATGACAAAGAAGCGGGTGTGGACATGTCTCGGGAGGCTGAAACACACGGGCAGCCCAGGAGATCCCCAGCCCAGATGTGACCCTGCAGCGGCAAAGAACTCCTGGCCTGGGAGGGAAGTCTCACCCTAGCCAATAACCATGGACCTGACAGGCAACAACGCCCACCCCATCCCCCAGCCAGCCCGAACTGTGGCCAACCCAGAGAAGGTAGGCGAGAAATCTCAACCAGGACTGAGGTTAAGGTTTTATTTTAATTTTTAAAAACATGCCAGCCCAGCAGAATGGTGGCTCAGAGTCAGAAATGAAGCTGTTGTAGTAAATAAAGTTCTGTTACTTGCCCACCTGAACTTGGGTGAATTATCATTTTCTTGCTTCATAGAAACCAAGTGGGAGGATGTTCAAATGGAAGTGGGTACCCAGCCAAAAAGGGACCAAAGATTCAAAACCTACCCGGCAGCTCTCCCCACTGCCCCCAGCACCCCCAGTTCTGGATGTAGGCAGCATGCTCAAGCTTGGTCAAACATTGGAATCACCAGGGAAGTTTTCAAAACTATTAGCAGATGCCCTCCCAGCAACACACACACCCTGCCCCAGAATTCAGATTTGATTGTTTTGGGGTGCTGCCTGGGGATTTTAAAACTTCCCCAGGTAACTGCCCTGTGCAGCCACAGCTGTGAACCTGGAAGCTAGAAGGGTGCCTGTAGGCATCTGGCATGTCTCTTACGCTTGGCCTTCTTCACAGCCATTGACTTGGGATTAGGGTAGAGATCTTGACATTCACTTTTTACCTTTCCCTGTATGCTGAGCAGGATGTATGCACTTGGACTTCTAGTGATGTGGACTGTTTGGTGTCAGGGAAGGGCATGTGGAGAGACAGAGGGACAAGCTGGGCTCCAAGACAATGGCAGCGCCCGCTGGTACAGGTGCTGCAGATCAAAGTGTCAGGAGCCCACAAAGAGCTGACGCGGAGGCACCAGCCCTGCCCATCCAAGGCTTCCCTCACCTTTGTTTCCTGTTTGTTATGAGATGTGGTTGTTAAGGGACTGGAGGAAGCAGAATAGAGAGGGCATCGGATTGCCTCCTGCTGTGTTCCCGGTTGAGGAGTGAAGGAATGATTGTAGGAGGACAATGACATTTTCTATGGTGGTGTTAGAAAGACTGGCATCAGGAAAGTGGACTTGGCCCAGTGGTTAGGGCGTCCGTCTACCACATGGGAGGTCCGCGGTTCAAACCCCGGGCCTCCTTAACCCGTGTGGAGCTGGCCCATGCACAGTGCTGATGCAAGCAAGGAGTGCCATGCCACACAGGGATGTCCCCCGTGTAGGGGAGCCCCATGCGCAAGGAGTGTGCCCTGTAAGGAGAGCCGCCCAGCGCGAAAGAAAGTGCAGCCTGCCCAGGAATGGCGCCGCCCACACGGAGAGCTGACACAAGATGATGCAACAAAAGAAACACAGATTCCCGTGCCGCTGACAACAACAGAAGCGGACAAAGAAGAGACGCAGCAAATAGACACAGAGAACAGACAACCGGGGTGGGGGTGGCGGAGAGAAATAAATAAATCTTTAAAAAAGAAAAAAAAGAAAGATTGGCATCATTCTTCATTATGTGACCTCAGGACCCTGGAGAAGCCACCTTTCACAGTGGGACAAGAATGACGAGGGGAAGGGGGGGCCGCAGAGAGAGCAGTTGTACAGTTAGTGAAGAGTTTCTGCTACTGCTTTTGAATTCTTTTTGCTGATTATATGCCTAGAGGGAGGTGAGAGACCATTCTACTGGGACAACCTGCCCTTGCCCACCTGGCTGAACTTCTGTTTGTGAGCTCCCTTGGGTCAACCCTGGGGTTGAGACTGGCCTTGGCAGCCAATCCCAGTTAGGCTGTAGCTCTTCTCCCCACCTCCTAAGGCCTCTTATTCCAAGCTATGGCAAGTGCCTCTGAGAAAGCCAAGCCTCTCCCTGGCATATGTGAAAGATTCAAAGCATAGATCGTAGATTATTGCATTACGCTGACCTGAATTAAGCTGCTTGATGATAAATTCTATCTGGCGGATCATTTCAGCATTGCCTTCCTTGATGAAGCAGCGCAGGATGTCTTCCATTCCCTAGAAATATTGGCAAGAGCAACAGTTAACCTTTCAGTTTTGGCGAGAAATGCTTTTCAATGGGGTAGTTTCATCTAATTTTAAAAAAAAGCTTAATTTTTTCAGGGGATGGGATATGCATAATAAAAATTCCACCACTCAGTACTAAACATTTGGTTGTTGTTCTTTATGTAATTCACAATGAAATTATCTTCTTTTTGGTTGATTGATTTACACATAGTACATTTAACAAAAAACTATTATAAAATTTTACTACATAAGTATTCCCTTTAGTTTTGGCAATTAGTTGTTCTAGGAGTTGGGTTCTTTGCTGGGTTTTCCCTAAGTTTATGCCTTCTGGACTTGAGGGCCAAATACGGTCTTCCAAAAGTATACACGGGGAGTGGATATGGCTCAAGCAGCTGAGCACCTACTTCCCACAGGGGAAGTCCCAAATTCAGTTCCCAGTGCCTCCTAAAAACAAAAACAATAAGCAAACAAACAAGAACACCAACTCGGGGGAGTCATGTGGCTCAGGGGTTGAGTGCTGGTTTCCCCTACTTACAAGGACCTGGGGTTCCATCCCCGGCCCTGCTACCTCAAAAAAAAAACAAAACACTGAAACATGTTTTGAGAGGTAGATGAACAAATAAAACCTCTCTTTAAACAGCTATCATTCTTTTCTATTGAAAGGATTATAAATTAACTGCATTATACATTTTCTACTTTATTAAATACTGACATCAGACTTGTAAATATTGGCCATAGACTTCCACGGAAATGTAGAGGTAAGATATTGATTTATCCTCTCCTTCCTCTTTCCTTGACTGATATGAATGAGTATGTATGGCTGGAGCTGTGGAGGCCTTCTTGCCACTGAGAGGGCAAAGTGTACCTAATAATGACCCTAAATTATTACTCTGTCTCAGAGGAGACAGAATCCAGAGATGCCAGCAGAGAATCAGGATCTGGTGCTATCATGTGAACTCTGATCGAGCTGTGCCTGAACCTTGCTATTCCTGACCTTTTCAATTACATAAGCCAATTCGTTCCCTTTTTATGTAGGGCAGTTTGTCATCAATAGCCCCAACTGAATCAAGGAAGAAGTGCCGAGTCAGTTTGGAACATGCTGAGTTTCTATCATCAAAAGCAAGCATTAACTTCTAGAAAATTTAAATCTGGATTGCAATCTGGATTGTACTCCCAGCTCTTCCATGAATTAACCTTGGTCAAATTACTTCACTTCTCCTACCCTGTTTCCTCAACTATAAAACGAGGATGACAACTCAAGTTAACATGAGATTTTTAAGATAAAGCATATAATTGGACATTAGTTACACAGATACATACATATGTCAAAAATGCACTGACCTGTCCATGTAAGGCCTATACATTTCACTGTTTGTAAATTAAACCTAAACGAATAAATGTGAAGCATCTAGCCCAATGGTTGGCACATAGTAGATGTTCAGTAAGTGGCGAAGATTTGTGCTTGCTGTGTCTGGAAGGGGTGTGCAACTGGAGAGAGAGAGATATGGTTGCTGAAACCAAAGAAACAACTGTGGTTCCCAGTGACAGCAGAGTTGTGAAGAGGGTTAGGACAGAACCTTGGAGAACAATAACATTTACCTGAGAGGCAGAGACAGATGAAGCCATAGCTGAGATCAAGAAGGACTTGTCTGATACATTAAGTATGGAGCGTCCAAGGAGCATGATGTACGCCATCTACTCTCAAATGTTTAGAAAATGGGTGGATGGATGGAGAGATGAATGGATGGATTGATGCAGATAAATGGATGGATAGATAGATATGGGTGGATGGATAGAATGATACAGCAAATGTGGCAAGATGTTATAAATTGGTAAATCTGGGTAGGGGGCACAATGGAATTCTCTATATTGTTTTTGTATTATTTTTGCAACTTTCCTGTAAGCTTGAAAGTATTTCAAAATAAAAAGTGAAAAAAAAAAAAGAGTGGTCAGGAAGGTAGAAGAAACTTTGGAACATCTGGGTTTGTCTTAACAAAGAGACAGTCACAAACCAATGACTTTCTTGCCCTTTGCTGGCAGGAGAGCTGCATTTTACGTCTAGCTCACGAAGCAATCTCTTCCCTATTCTTCATGCCACCTATGGTAAGGACCAGGGGAATATTATCAGGTGGAAGCAGCGTTTGCTAAACACCCAAATGCCAATTATCAGTCACTGCCAACTGCCCTAGGAATAGCAATGTCTTTGGATATTGTCACCAGCGGAGCAAAACAAATAATCCATTCAGGTGCTCTTCTGTATTCTTTCCTTCCCAGATGTTCTTTTTATAAACAATTATCAGCTGATATGTTTCCCCGGCTGATATTTAGCACTCTCTGTATTCTCCTTTGCTCTCTTTCATGCATCTCTAGCCCAGTTGTCACTTGAGAAAAAAAATTACAAATTACTTCTCTCAAATTAGGAGGTTTACCTGGGGAAGATTTCTTAACAGAAAATGCCCCAGTGAGAAATTCCACTTTTTTTTTAGTCATATATATTTAACCTAAAGTATAAGCCACAGAAATAATAAATCATAAGAAAATATATTTTATTATGAAAAGCATAATCTGCCATTTTGGCTAGTCAAGCTCAAACGGAACAGCCAAGGCAGATGGAAAGGATGACAGGCGCTCCTGTGCCTGCTAGAGGCCTGTGACGTCTCCTCGAGAACCTGGACAACGTGCCTAAGGTGTATGAAATAAGGAACCCATGCTCCTGTCGCCTAGCTAGGGTTAAAGATCATCCTGCATAAGACTTTCTATATTAGGGGCTTTGCGAAAGGAGACAATTCGTCATTTCCAGGTTTCTTACTAGCTAAAAGGTGGGGGGAGCATCTGGAGGGACACTAGTGAGCTCTGGAAACAAAGGGCTCTGCCGCTCACTGGCTGAGCAAAGACTTTAACCTGCCAAGCCTCAAGGATGTCATCTGCCAGATGGGTACAACTGCAGCGAAAAGAGCATAACATCGATAATGCCTTCCTAGGGCTTTTGGAGGATTAAACGAGATAAAACGCCTCTCACTTCATCCCCACACCACCCTTGCTGAGCACGGCCCAGGCCAACTAATTTTTAATGTGCCTCTAGCATTCCGCGCAACACTTCAACCCTCCACCATCTTCTATTTTGTCCCAGCCCAAGCAGTGTAAACTTACAGCACTAAAGGTCTGGGAAAGATTTTCCTCTCTATAAATATTTTCCTCTACTTATAAAAATTATACAGGTTCTCCATAGAAAATCTGTAAAATTCATAAAAGAGTAAATATTACTCACATGCCCCTATCCAGAGTCAATAATTGTGAGCATTTTTGAGGTATTTCCTTCCTTTTAAGGGCATGGTTTAAATAACTGAGATCATATTGATAACATAAACTCACTTATTATTTTAACTTTATCATTTTCATGTGTCAATAAAAATTATATAAACATAATTTTCATAATAATCATGAAAGCTGGCATTTCTCAATGCCTATTATGTGGCAGGCATCAACTTTGGATATGTTGCTCCTTTAATTTTCACAGCACTCCTATGAGCTCGGAACTACAATAATCCCCGAGAGGGAGGATCCCCTGAGAGGTTATGTTAGGATAAGGATATCCAACTAGGATGTGCCAGAGGCAAAATTTAAACAAGGTCATCTGGCTCACGAGTTCTCATTCCTAGCTGCTTCACCATCCCACGTCTGTTATGCCTGACTTAATCACTCCCCTAATGTTGGGTATTTAGGTTGTTTCCCATTTTTCAGTATGATAAATAATGCTGTGGGAAGCGGATTTGCCCCAACAGACAGGGCATCTGCCTACCACATGGAAGGTCCAAGGTTCATACTCAGGGCCTCCTGACCCGTGTGGAGCTGGCCCGTGTGTGGTGCTGATGCGTGCAAGGAGTGCCGTGCCATGCAGGGGTGTCCCCCGTGGTGGGGAGCCCCACGCACAAGGAGTGAACCCTGTAAGGAGAGCCACCCAGTGGGAAAAAAGCACAGGCTGCCCAGGAGTGGCGCCGCACACAGAGAGCTGACACAACAAGATGACAACAAAAAGAAACACGGATTCTGGGTGCCATTGACAAGAATACAAGCGGACACAGAAGAACATACAGTGAATGGACATAGAGAGCAGACAACTGGGGGTGGGGTGGAGAAGGGGAGAGAAATATTAATAATAACGCTGTAATGAACATTTTAATACAGAAATCTTTGTTCATGTTTTGTATGGAGTTGCAGAAGGAAAATTTAGTGGGCAAAGGATATGAACCTTTTTGAGGATTATATATATTGCAAAATTACTTTCCAAAAACACCATATCGATGTATAATCCTCTTGGTAATACATCCGCCCTAATTTTGAAAGGCCCCTACTCAATGGGTGCCAGGAAACACAGCCAACTGTAATGAACGGTGCTATACTGTGGCTAACACTTTATAAAGATCTCCTCTACATTCTGTTAATTTCCCAAGGCAGAAGCCAGAAAATTTGCATCCTGAGCCTCCTTTGCACCTATGGTGCAGGTACCCAGCCTAGATTCTGCCAATGAAATGCACCCATGGGAGACTCCGTTTGGGAAGCAGGCAAGGTGAATAATCAGGCACGTGGGTAGTGCACGTCTTTTTGAGCGGTGGGTAGCAGGGGCATCCAGCCCACTGGGCACAGCAGAGGCAGAGTTTCTGGTGTTACTGGTACCAGCTGCAGTGGGGGCATCCCTGGAGCAGGCCCGTGGGGTGCTTGGGCACCCCTCCTGGCTGGGGGTTTCCAGACCCTACTACCCTAGCTAGCCCAGAGATTCTGGGAGCCTTCGTGGCTAACAAGCGCCCGGTCTGCTCCAGCCCAGAGTGGAAATTCTGACTGGGGTTTAGATTTCAGGGAAGAGCTCTACGGCCTACAATTACTCCAGCCCTGGGTGTGGGCAGGAAGCTTTTGGAGTGGATGTTAGGGACAGCCCTATTTATCTGTTTGTTCTCTAGCCCTGGACCTTGGCAGTCTCTCAAAGTTCAAGTGAAAAGTTCAAGTGAGCTCCAGGGGAGTCATTTATCTTTTTCCCTTTATTTCTCCGGATATTATTTTATGACTAGTATAATAGCATTTGTTACTAATATAATTTTTATGTTTTCTGTCATTTTCCATAAGCACAGAAATGTTTTACACAGTTGCAAAGAGTTCTTACATGTCATATTCTCCCTTTATCCCCCATTATACAATAAAACTTTTCCATATTGCCTCATACTGCTTTTCCTAATTATCTTCAATAGATACTAATATTTTGAGCAAAAAACCCTAACTTTAGAAACTCCTCTATCAACAGACACTTGTCCTAGATGCCTCCCGTTTTTCACTATTATTAAAATGGTGAAATGAGCATGCTCATACACAGAGCTCTTCGTTTGGATTATTCCCTCTGAATCACAGGCAAGGAGTGAAATGAAATAGACCAACAGGGGGATATTATAGTGGTTCTTCACATACACCGCCACCGTTTTCCAAAAGGTTCATGTCCAAAAGGATATAGTGCAGATACCAGCAGGATCTGAGTCTAACACCTATGCCTGGTATAAGCTCTGTAGCAGCAGATGTTAATTAAGGTGGTGAGATTATGGGTGATATGTTCCTTGTTGTCTGGTTTCCTTTATTATTGTTATATAGAAAAAGAATTTTTTTTTTTTTACAATAGCATTATCAACCTAAAAACTTCCCCAAAGATATGAGTGAAATGAGAGAAATCTCAGGGTTTAGAAAAACTCTCTTGTGGCCTTAGCCTTCTAAGAAAAACTCCATTTAGCCACAACCATCTGCTAGAAGGTGTCTCTTCTAGAGAGCTGAAAAGGAAACCATCTAGGTGATGGGTCCAGTTAAAAGAGATTCCTCCACTGGGTCATGACTGATCCTTGTTAAATCCCAGAGGGAGGCTTATGCTATTTACAACTTTATCCAAGTGACAAAAGTTTTCTTTTGTCAGTAATTCAGAGAATATCTAGAAACGTGTCAGAAACTATAAAGGAAAATATCAATAGATTTAACAACAATTAAAGCTGCTGTATGACCCAAAACATACCATAACACAAGTTAAAAGCCAAATGAAAAATTGGGAAAATATTTGTAACATATGTCAAAAGGTGAGTAGCCCCCAGTTTTCCTCGTGATTGCCCCTTTGATCCACAGGGCACTCGGAGGCCTCTAGACAGCCTCTGACGAGGCCCACCTCCTAGGGCTCCCACCCTCCCCAAGCCCCTCCCACACCACACCGGGGGTGGTCCGTGCAACCAAGAATATGGTATAAGTGACAGGCTTCTCCTAAGTGTCTCCTAAGACACTCTGGCTTCCCCCTCACTATCTCTCTCGGATCATCCTCTCTGGGCGAAGCCAGCTGCGTGTCAAGACCAGCCTTACGGAGAGACCCACGTGGTGAGGGAATGAGGTCTCCAGCCAAGAGCCACGCGAGGGAGCTCAGAAGTGGACCTCCAGCCCCAGGGCCCTGGCTGGAGGCTTGACTATAACCCGAGGAGAGCACCTGAGCCAGATCCAGCCAGCGAATCTGCTCTCGAACTCCCGTTCCACAGAAACTGTAGATGATAAATGCTTGTTTGTTTAGCGGCTACGCTTTGGGGTAATACGTTAGGTGGCAATGGATAACTAATACAAGTGTGTTGTTTCATGTCCAAACATTTGGGAACTTTCTAGATATCTTATTATGTTCATGTATTTCACTGAATTGCACCAATATTCAATCAATGTTATTTTCTGCCCCATTATCTCTCTGCCTTCCTTCTGGGACCTACAAGTACACAAATGTGAGACTTCTTGATATTGTTGAACAGGCTTCTGGGACTCTGTCCCTTTGCTTTTTTCTCTCCGGCTGGATGATCTCCAGTGTGCCCCTCTGCTCTCATGACCTACAACTGTGAGTCTGAGTGCCTCTCCTCTAATTTCTGCCTTTCACTCTTTTTGACCCAATGCCCTCTCTATTCTTCCTCTTCAGCCTGGATGTGTCTTTCCTTGTTCTTCATCTTGGTTGACGATCTCTTTCTTTCACCTAAATAACCATAATGCAGAATGCAATCAATTTTATTTTCCCCTGGTTTCCACTGAAAAAGCAGATTTTTACATTAAAAAGCAGTAGGCAGGGAAGTGATATGGCTAAAGCAATTTGTTGTCCATCTATCACATGGGAGGTCCTGGGTTCAGTTCTCTGTGCCTCATAAAGAAGACAAGCAAAACAGTGAGCTGGCGTGGCAAGGTAATGCAACAAGATGATGCAATGAGATGACACAACAAAGAGACACAGTAAGGAAACAATGAGACACAACAAGCAGAGAGCAGATGTGGCTCAAGCAATTAGGTGCCTCCCTCTCACACGGATGGTCCTGGGTTTGGTTCTCCAATGCTTCCTAAAAAGATGAGCACACAACAGACCAGAGAGCAGATAGCAAGCACAAACGAGGGGTGGGAGAAATTGAAAAAAAAAAAAAAAAAAAAAGCAGTAGACAATTAAGTTCCACTGTTCATTATGACCACACAGAATGGTTCTTATATATGTTTTTTTAATCTCTAGTATAACTGTTCATGTAATTTTAGATGGCCAGTGAGAAGATTTCACAATTCTAAGTAAGCAAAACAAAAGGGAAAGATATGTTTTGTTCTCAAGCCCAATTTTGCCAATGTCTTGCCTGCATAAGCATAGTTAATCCCTTTACCACAGGACTTAACAGCCACAGTGTTAACCTGGTTTCATAAGGAACAAGGACAAGGCTCAAGTGGTTTTGCTGGTTAGATCTAAGAACACTTGTGCCCACAAAATAAGACGCTTATCACCTGAGGCTCTTTTTTTTTTTTTACTTCACATATAAGCACAAATGTAAACACATTCAGTATTGAGTTCACTACTTCCCAACCAAACCAAGTACAAGGCAGGTATATAATCTCTAACAGCTTCTCTGTTCCATTTGGTTGCTATCAGAATGCGTGCCACATAAAAAAAAAACCACCTGCTGGGAACTTTCTAACATTGTTGTTCTTAACCATTTGGGCAGTAGGGACCCCTTGGAGAATCTGATAAAAGCTACAGACTTTCTACCCAGAAAATTGAAGGAAAAAAATATCCCTATATATTGCATACAACTTCAGGGAGTGCATAAACTAACCAAAGCCCTTCCATGGAGCTCGGTTTCAGAACTCTTTGCTCTGGTAGTTGTATTAACAGCAGCATCGACAGAGACTCACACATTTCTCATGTACATTTTCTTACCATTGCTCTGGCTTCCTCACGGATGGATGGAACAGAAAGGATGCTGTACAGAGCTCCATTCACATATGGCTGTATCTTTAATGGGAAGAAAATGGAATCAACTGCAAGGTTTCAAATACCATGCAACTCAATTATTAAGTATCATACTTGAGGACACTGTGGCAAGTTAGGACAGGGAGGTTTATCCTTCTTACAGTTCTCCCCAGTTCCAAATGCATTTTTCCAAATGACAGATACCTCCATTTATATGTTCAAGTGAAAGGGACAACTAAGATTTCAAAACCAAATTCATCATGTCCCTCCAAAACGTACTCCTGCTGTGTTTTGTAGGTAATTAATGACATAACTAATCTCCCAATCACATAGACTAGACACAATGGGATGGGTGCAAACAATGGAATATGTTGCAGCAGTGAGGATAATGAATTAGATGTGCACAAAACAACACAGAAAAGTCCTAATAATACAGTGAAAAAAGAAACAGAATGAGATCTAGCATGCAATACTATTCATGTAAACTAAATTCACACACAATATTACATATATTTTAAGGATACACGCAAATCTACCAGCATATTTTAAACAAACCAAAGGCAGTGTCAATGTGGGGAGAGGAATGAAGCAGAGATGCATGGCAAAGAAACAATCAAATAATGCAGGAGAGGGGCCCAGCTTGGACCAGTGAAGACAGCGTGCCAATGGAGGAGGAATGGAAACTTCTGGTGTCTGAGTTCCAAAATCTACAAAATTACAAATGATTTGAAGTCCCTTTTAAAAATACCTGGAAGAGGGAGAGGATGTATAATTTTCAAATGCAGGACAGTGACTCTGCTGGGCCAGCCCCCACACCTGTGGGGTCACAGGCATCAGGTTCCCCCCACAGCCCACCCCAGCCCAGGGCCAGCAGTGCTGGCTGAGTACCTCATGATTTTCATGGCCAAGCAGATCTGAAAGAACTTTCAGCACAAGGCCTGCCACCTTGGCACACATTTTCTTCCCTGTGGGGGAAAAACAATAACAAATAACCAAGGGGTAACATTTCTAAACTCAGAAGCAAGGTTTAGAATCCAGGAGACCTGGGAAGCAATCTTGGCCCCTGTGCTTACCAGCTGTGTGGCCTTGGGCATGTTACTTAACCAATCTGGGCCTCAGTTTCTTCCTCTTTAAAATAGGGATCATTAATACCTACCTCAAAGGGTGATAGAGAATTAAGTGAGCTAATGTAAGTGAGGACTTACTCATTCTAAAGCTTGGCACATGCCAAGGGCTCAGGAAATGGAGGTGGCTAATGTCAGCAGAGCCAGAGCACAGAGCCATTCAATGTAATCAAGATACAACAGATCGCAGAGCTGTGCTCAGCCTCCCAAGAGCTGTGCTCAGCCTCCAACATCACAAAAATCACACCTTTTTTTTTTTAGTATTTTAGTAATTCCAAACATCACCATAACAACCATTGCAATAAAGTGATGATGAAGGAAAGCTGACTCTAATCTGTTAAGTGTATTAAAAACTAGACCTTTTTGCATATGCTGTTTTTTAAAGAACAGAAGACTGAGATCGCAGGCATTTACCAATCAACACCACAGGCAGGAAGGGGTTCAGAGTTCCAAAGCACCCGAAAGTGGGGCACTGGTCAGGCAAAGAAACTTGTAACAAACATTCCTGAGCTATTTTTCCAGGGAACCTTTTTCTCCAAACATTGTGGCTGTTCAGACTGACTTCAGTGGCAGCCTGGCCTTGGCATCTTTTCCAAAGAAGATTCTTTGGTCTCAGATAATAGAAACTTTAAATGGAATGGTGGCACCTGTAGAAAAGCTAAAACCACCACCTTGGTGGCTCAAGCACATACATAATTGTGAGGGCCACGTGAGAATCCCACGTCCTTTGAAAAATGCAATGAAGAGGAAGAAAAATGCAAACTAATTAAATTTCCTCTTAACGCAGGCACGATATAGACGTACAAAGTACTATTACCAAGGCCAGAATGATACTTGGCTTCAGTGACTCAAGAGCTTTATACCTAGTTGGAGATACTTTTATACTCTAAAGCACCCCTCTTTTTCTGGTTTCCGTTTTCTACGAGGGAGATTAAAAGAAAACCGCAGCAGGTCTGAGGGTCAGAGGGTGAGAATCTCTTTCCCGTTTCCCACCGGAACCAGGGGTACCTGCGCTCCGGAGGCAGAGGTTCATGAGCAAGGCCACCGAGTACTCCAGCGTGTAGTCACTCAGGCAGTCGGGGTCCTTCAGAATCTCCAACAGCCAGAAAATGAGGCCGTCTCGAATCATCGCTGTCTGCAGCGGGCGCCTAGCAGGAAACAGCCAGCAGGTAAATTAACACTGGCAGGAAATGAACCACTCAGACAAGAGTATGTAGCATTGTGGATGCATATCAGAAAAGCCAAACTGCAAAAGATACAGACTGAGGAATAGTTTAATGTTAGATCAATCAACTGAAACAAGAAGCAATTCTTGACTTTCAGGGATATTAACGAGGGTTTAAAGAAAAATAAGGCAGTAAGGAAGCCTCTTTGAAAGTTTCCTCTTCAATATTTAAAATTAAGAGCATTCCCTCAAATATTTAATAAATATTTATTGATAGCTTTTGGTACATTTAACCCAGGAAACTGGCCCACAGGAATAGTTCTTTGATGGGCTAAATTTTTACTTAAACTCTAGCCAATATAGTCCTGCATAGGCACTTTGAGTTGTATAAAAAAGCAGAGAGAAAAACAAAAAACAAAGGCAAAAAGGCAGCTCAGTACCACCTTGATTCAGCACGCTACTGTCAGGGCCGTTTAATGACTTGGGTAGTGTAATTTACAAGGCATGATTTTCCACCCAAAGTCCAGGTGCAAGATCTTATAAAACCCAACACCTGCGGTAAGGGTGAAAGTCATCATGTCAGCCTTAAGGTCTTCAAAACATCATGGATGAGCCACCATGGGTGCCAAGTAATGAACAGGTGACAGCAACCCTTCCCCCTCCCCCCCAAGGAAACTGCAATGAGATGAGCATCTGGTCACACTGTTCTCAAGTATGGCACTCACCCCATCAGTGGGACTTATTAGGACACAAGGACAGATGTGCGCTCTCCGTCAGCCTGGCTACTTTCTATCTACAGCCAGAAAAGTGAAGAAATGATAAGCATATTTCCAGAACAGAGGAGCTTAAATTACTATTTGAGGGGAAAGAATAGATGAGCAGTAAATAGCTGCATTGCCAGGAAGAGGTATTTCCTCACCATATCTTTTTTTTTTTTTTTCCCTCACCGTATCTTAATCTCAGTCACTTAGCTATAGTTATTGAGTTTCTAAAAATTTTCCAAATACGGTCAATATCAAGCTAAGATATCTTTATAAACAAACAAATGAAGTGGTCATATAAGGAAGTAGTGACTCAAGAGATTATTTACAGTTCTAGGCAATTCACAGAGTTAGGACAAGGAATTTTCGATGGCAGGGACCTGGCCAATGGTATGCACTAAATGCCAACCCCTTCTTCCACTAAACATTCACGCTTCGAATACCACATTTCACCAGCTTCAGGTTATTAGTGAGAGTAATCAAATGTGAGGACTGACAGGCAGAAAAAGCGGAGGACTCAAGGTAGTAGAATTCTCAAGAGAGTCACAGTAGCCAGGAGGGACTAAGTGGCTGAAAGAATTACCATATTAACCAGGAATTCCACACCAAAAGGAAAAACAAATGTTCACAGAGAAACATGTGCATGTTCACGGCAGCCCTATTCACAGACCACTATAAGGTGGAAACAACCCAATGTCCATCCATCAGTGAATGGAGAAACCCAAAGTGATCTATAAAAGGAACTAAGCAGTCATTCCCACTCCAACACAGATGACTCTCAGGAACATCGTGCTAAGTCAAAGACACCAATCACAAAGGCCACACAGTATCCCCTTCCATTCTAGGAAATGTCCAGAAAAGGCAGATCTTCAGACACAGAAAGTACACTATGGCTGCCGAGGGCTGGGCGCCAGAATGAGGGGTGACTGTGAAGAGGCAGGCAGGCGACTCCTTTCTGGGGTGATGGAAGTGTTCTAAAATTACAATACGGTGACGGTTGTAGAACTCTGTAAATATCCTACAAATCATCGAATTGTATACTTAAAAAGGGTGAATTTTATGGTATGTAAATTATATCTCAATAAACTTAGTTTAAAAAAAAGAGCATGGAAGGATGCCAGGGAGGGTTTACAAAGGGGTACTGATGTTCAGTTTCCAGTGTGGCGCCATTCCAAGTCACTGATGGGGTCCAAGATGAGACCGTGGGGGCGGGTCGCAGGGTATGTGGACAGGGGACTGGGAAGCTCTAAACTCGGTGGCCACACAGCTACTCATCAACCATCCTGTGAAAATTCACTTAAGTGCATGTCTCCACAACAGACTGGGAGCACCTTGAAGGCTGAGGCACTATCATGCCTTATTCATCTGTGTATCTCGAGACCACCACAGAGCTGAGACATAATCCAGCACTTGGCTGGCACTAGATAATGTTCATTAAGAGAATCTGGTGATGGCTTTTAAGATGTCTTCCTCTGTCCCCAGGGCTTTGAGCAGGATAGGTTAGTGGATAAGAGGTGAGCTTCTGAGCTCTACCTTGAAAAGTCATCCAACCTCTCCTAAGTGTTAGCTGAAAAATACCACCTGCTTCTTGTGTTGCCAAGGGGATTAAGTAAATACTAAACAGTGGCTCAAAAAAGAAACCCCAACAAATGTGATTTCACAGGAGCAACCATGGCCCATCACCCGGTCCAGTACCTGAGGCTAAACTTCTGCAAGGCCCCGAGAACATTCTCCCGGGTGATGATGTCCTTGTCCTCCTCCTTTAGCCTTTCTTCCAGCATCCGCAGCACCTTCATATTCTGGGCCAGGTAGAGGCGACCTAAGAATATACCCAGAGGTGAAAGAAACTCTGAACAAGTGAAAGATGGACAGAATTGATCCTGAATTAAATTCGTTCATGCTCCGAAAGATATTTCTATGAAAACTTCGCACATAACACATGTAGAGTTTGGGTAATTTTATCTTCAAAAAAACTTTATTAAAAACTTTGGGGGTGGGTGGGAAGTGGGGTATATAGAAACCTCTTATATTTTTTAATGTAACATTTTGTGTGATCTATGTATTTTTAAAAAAAGACAACAGAAAAATTTTCTTAAAAAAAAAACCGATAAGGATGGATTCATTCAATCAACTATTTAATGAATAGAAAACCACCCTTCTCAGTAATCTAAACATAATTCACTGCCATGTGTTGGGAACACCACCCTTTATTTACCTGAAATCTTGCCCCCAACAGTCAGATCTATAAGGAGAAGAGCAGGAGTGGCGCAGGGGAGACCTGGGTGTTGTGAGCCCCTGAGCCGTCAAGTAGAGGCAGCCAGGCAGTGCTAAGGCCACACTCCTGCTCTCTCCTGACATGCCCCTGGCCTGAGACCCCCTCATTAGCCATGAATTGTCACTAGCCTGTTGTGGACCTCTGCACTAATCCAGCAGACCTTAAATCAGATATAAATTCCAACCATCTTATAAGAAGGGTCCCTAGCACATAACCTGGCTTATTCTGAATGTTGGATAAATGGATGTTAGAACCACAGGTGAACAAATGAAGAAACTTAGGAAGTACCATATAGTCATAATTTGAAAAACCCCTTATTTGCATCAAAAGAGCCCAAACAAGTTAGAATTTATGGGCGATGACGAGGCTTTGTAAACTAATTTTGAATCCATTTTGGTGGCATGTTATTTTGGAATTTTCAAACCCCTTTTTTTCCCCCCAAGATGGCTCCCTTGTGTCTGTTTGCTCGCTGTTTTTGCTTGTTGTTTGAACTCATTTTAGTTTTTTTTTGTTTGTTGTCTGCTTGTTGTTTGTTTTTTCTTTAGAAGGCACTGGGAACCAAACCCAGGATCTCCCTCATGGGAAGTGGGTGCTCAACTGCTTGAGCCACATCCACCCTCTGCTTATTTGCTTTTGCTCATTGTCTGTTCTTTGTCTTGCTCATTGTTTTTGCTCAATGTCTGCCCGTTGTTTGTCTTCTTTAAGAGGCACTGGGAACCGAACCTGGGACCTCCCACATGGGAGGCAGGCACCCAAGTGCTTAAGCCACATCCACTCCCTCAAATCCTTTTTGATATAAGAGGTTATAGTCTTTTGAAGGAAATGGTGCAGCACTCACTGGAATCAGCTGTAATTGTTTCACTGACCTTATTTTGCCTTAACTAGAAAAATATAGAAAATGTACTAGCTATTGCACGCTTGAAAGCAATCTACAAATTACTATGCTACAAAACCAGAAAGCTTATCAAATAAACTGTAAACCCATCAAATTTACTGATACAAAACTAAAGCAGTATGACAACTACATTGCACAAAAGATCTTGGGTGCATTTAAAAGTTACAAATTGAGGACATCCATGTAATTTCTAAACCCCTGGGGAAGGACATTCATTTTCAACACATCTTCCGACCTGGCTCTTCTCTTAGAAGAAGCGCCGAGGTCTTACCTTCTGCTAGGGATGCAAAAGCGTTGACAAGCCGAGCCATGTACTGCTGCACCACCTCGCTCTTGGCGTGCAGCAGCTGCAGCACATTTCTCTGCAAGGGAACACCATAGAAAGAGGGGAAACGATGAGGTTGGAGAAAAGCTGGAGGTAAACATAGGTCTCTGCAGGTCTACTATTCTCTTTCTCTGTGTGAATTCACTCAAGGTGAAATACACAGGCCAAAGCCAAATTTTTCATCATCTGGAAATCCTGATTCCCAGCTGCGATTTGATGGGATTTGGCACAAACAGATGATTCAACTTCTAAATTAGATACCTTAGGCACACAAAGCACTCAGAGCAGGGGCCAGCCCCGGAGCCCCAGATGGTCTGCCATTGCTGCTGCTGTGCCAGGTTACGACAGTAGGTCCAAGGCATGCACCTGGTTTTGCTTTCCCCCAGCCACACAAAAGCCAGAGTAGGTGGATTTCTTTAAAAGACATAGACTCTCAAAAAACTTCAACAACACAATTTTGGAAGCTGGAAAGCACCGCTGTAACAGACTCTGAGACCCCAGGCTACCAAAGCCCAAGACAGCAATGGGCAGAGCTGAGAAATTACCCAATTTACATCACTCAGTCCTTGAAAGGCTCAAGACCAGGTGAGGAGAGAGGGAGTACCAAAGTAAAGAAGAGAGAATGAAAGCTGCTTAAGAAGCAGTGGGATCCCACTCCAGGCGGCCGAGCAAGGGCCCTACTGTGTACCTCCCAGCATAGATCTTAGGGTATGTACGATTCTCTTGTGAGGGTAACAGGGAGAGTCTCTAGACTGGGGTACACCAGGCACAGCTGAGTGAGGGTCTATAACAAAAATGGGTGGGGGCAGGGATCAGTGTCTACATGCAGACTGGATGCTGAACAGAGAGCCACCCCCAGCCCCCTTCCCCTAATTAGCTTCCAGAACACGGGCAACCTGACCCTTACCCTCCAGGCTGAGAGAAGACTCTTCTCGGAGGAACATGACCAGCCCAAGAGGAAAGAGCTAGAGATCCCGGAACCAGAGGCTCCCTATAAATGCGCCTCCCCCTGGCCACCTCCGTGGAGCTCAAGTTAAAGCCCGAGCTCACACTCAGAGCTTCCAGTCGGCTTCTTGGTCTCCCATGCCACATCATTAGGGAATATCAAGGACCACCAGACATCTGGGGAGTTTCCAACATGGAAAACAGATCCCCAAAACGTGGGAGGGGGCAACTCAGAGGAAATGAGACTGTACAGGGAGAAGAAAACTAAAGATAAACAAAAATCTGTCCATGTATCCTCAGAGATAGGAGACACTATTGTATCCATGAAACAACAACAGAATGGTATAGGGAAATGAAAAATCCAACAGAAGGTTTGGAAAATAAAGATGAGGAATTCTCCCAGAAAGTGGAGCAAAAAGATGGAAAATCAGCAGAAAAAATAAGAAAATTAGAGACCAGTTCAGCAGGGGAAACATCTCAACCAGAGAGCAGAGGAAACAGAAGGGAGTGAGTCATAAGCAAAACAACTCAAGAAAATTTCCAAGAACTGAAGTTGCCAGATTAAAAACGCCTACAAAGTGCCCACACCAACAGATCAAAATACACTCTCATAAAGCACATCATTGGGAAATTTCCTAAAGCTGGTGATATAGAGAAGATTCAACATGCCTCTAAAGAGAGAAAAAAAACCCAGACCCCATACAAAGGATCAGGGATCAGAATGACTTTGGACTTCTCAATAGCAACACTGAAAGCTAAAAGAAAATGGAACCATGTCTTCAAAATTTTGAAGAAAAGGTATTTACAACCCAGAAATCTATATGAAGAATAAAGACATTTTTGGGTATACATGGCCTCCAAAAACATGCTTCCCATCCATCCTTTCTCCAGAAGCTATTAACTAGAGAATGTGCTCCAGGAAAACATGAGAGAAATTAAGAAAGAAGATAATACAGGATAATGGAACCAGGAGAGCCAACCCCGGAGATAAGTGAAAGGAATCAACCAAAGTTTGGTCAAGAGAAATTCCAGGGCGGCGGACTTGGCCCAGTGGTTAGGGTGTCCGTCTACCACATGGGAGGTCTGTGGTTCAAACCCCAGCCCTCCTTGATCCATGCGGAGCTGGCCCATGCATAGTGCTGATGTGCACAAGGAATGCCCTGCCACGCAGGGGTGTCCCCTGCGTAGGGGAGCCCCACACGCAAGGAGTGCACCCCGTAAGGATAGCCGCCCAGCATGAAACGAAAGTGCAGCCTGCCCAGGAATGGTGCCGCACATGTGGAGAGCTGACACAACAAGATGATGCAACAAAAAGAAACATAAATTCCCGTGCCACTGACAACAACAGAAGCGAACAAAGAAGACGACGCAGCAAATAGACACAGAAAACAGACCCCCGGGGTGGGGGGGGTAAGGGGAGAGAAATACATTAATAAATCATTAAAAAAAGAGAGAGACAAATTCCAGGCTGGGAGCCCTGCACAGAGGGAGGGCCCCAGTCCATAGTGACCTCGGCTGAGTCAGGAGGGCGACATGCTGAGGGAACACGGCCCTGCCAACACCTTGATTTCAGACCTCTATCCTCCAGAACCATGAGACAATTTATTTCTGTTGGTTTAAGCCACAAAAATCTGGGGTAATTTGTGACAGCAGCTCTAGGAAAGGAATACACCTGCTGAATCAGAAACTGTGATGGGGTCCACTGATAATGAGGCATGCTAAAATCTGACACTCACTCAGCTGGAAGAACTAACCAACAAGTTCAACCTCTTGACTCAAAGGGTCAATTTATTTTGGTGTCATGGTGACAGGACATTTATGTCACACACAGAGTTTTCATGCTCTGCAGATTCTCTGACATATTACGAGAAGTCCAGCTTATTTCTTATTTTAAAAATACATAAACCATAGCAATTGAAAATAAGAACCTGAGTAAGAAATGCCCCTCTTTGTTAAACAGCTATTGAGATCAAAGCATTTTGACAAATATCATATAACCTAAAAAACCTATCATCAGAGGACACGTCACTATTTTAACATACAATCAAAAAAAAAAAAAAAAGAAAAAAAGCACTGCCAATTAAACTATAACATGCCATTGACTGTAAGATGAACCCTAATTTCAGACATGCTAAAATGGGGAGAAAGTGCATCCTAGACTCAACGGAATATGATAGCACAGAAAGAATCAGTATTTAATTCACACTTTGAATTAAGCAGTTGTAAGTCCTAACATATTTTTCAGCTGCTTTTTGCTCTATAGGCTGGTTTCAATGCCATTAAATATAAATAGGAAAAAACAGTACAGGAAAATAAGTCACAAATATGAGACGATTTTTCAAGCTTAATACAAGTATTTTTTCATATGAGCAGTAAGACTAGTTCAGGGAAGCGGATTTGGCTCAATGGATAGAGCATCCACCTACCACATGGGAGGTCCAGGGTTCAAATCCAGGGCCTCCTGACCCATGTGGTGAAGCTGGCCCACGTGCAGTGCTGATGCGTGCAAGGAGTGCCCTGCCACACAGGGGTGTCCCCTGTGTAGGGGAGCCCCATGTGCAAGGAGTGCACCCCATAAGGAGAGCCGCCCCACACAACAAATGTGCAGCCTACCCAGGAGTGGGGCCGCATACATGGAGAGTTGACACAGCAAGATGATGCAACAAAAAGAAACACAGATTCCAGGTGCCACTGAGAAGAATACAAATGGACACAGAACACACAGCAAATGGACACAGAGCAGACAACTGCGGGGGGGAGGGGAGGGGAGGAGAAGGGGAGAGAAATAAATAAATAAATAAATAAATCTTAACAACAAGAAGACTAGTTCAAAGAATAAACTGGCAACTGCAAACTCTTGAGTGTTATCATTTGTGCACACAAGAAGTTAACAGGTAAGTAGCCTCCCCAGGGTGCTGTTTTATCAGGGAGCGCCAAGAGGTATTGGTACTCGACTCTGCGCACACATCGCAAAGCTTGACAATAGGGAGACAGAGTATTTAGAGCACTCAGGATATAAATGCAGCTGAAATAATGAAATGTTGTGTCATCTTTATTCATGGCATGCTCAAGGCCCAGATCCCCCTCCTCTCCAGTGAAGTCTGGTGCAGACGACAGGCGAGAAGGAAGGTGAGGAGAAGGTAACGCGGATCGACGCCTCTGTGCAGGCCCCTGGCTCTGTACTTCCCACCCATGACTGCACAGAATCATCCCACCACCCTCATGAGGCAGGTGGGGCTCCTTTCCATAGCTGAAGCCCCTGAGCTCGAGTAACGTGCTTACGATGGTCTGCTACTAAGTGGCAGGGTAGAGGTTTTGAAGCCAGGTTGATCTCCCTTTTTCCGTGGTATCATTCAAGTGATCTGGCTCAAGGCTGTACACAAGTACAGGTTTAAAGAAAGGCCCAGGTGAGAAGTACTAAGGCTGCCTCCCCGCCGACCTTGGCCATCCTAAGTCACGCTCAGGCTTCAGCACTCATGGTGAGCACTGGGGTGCGCGCTAGAGTTTGGGTCAGCAGCTCTGACTTGTTCAGGACTGTACTAGACGTGAAAGGGGGGCCAGGGGCCAGGGAGAAGAGCAGACCTCACCAGCCAACAGAAGCTCAGGGCTGACGTCCAGCCCGCCAGCGGAAACGTGCTTAGAAACGGAAGCTTCCCCAGCCGCGGAGACCCCCCTGGAGACGGAGGCCCCTCGCTCGCTGACCTGGTTGTTGCTGTGACAGTCCAGGAGGTCGTTGCTGATGTAGGCCTGCAGGACGGTCTCCCTCTGCTCTCCCGGGTGCGAGGTGGTCAAGCGCTGGAGGGGAGGAAAGCGGAAGTAACAAGACTGAAGTCCTAACATGGAGAAAAGTTTTCACATAGCAAGTATGCTTCAAATGGCGGTACCCGGCACTGCACATTTGACCAAACAAAAGAAATAATATCCAGCTGGGACGGGGGCTAATGAACCAGCCAACCAAACAAGAAGGCACGAGGCTGGGCTTTCTAATGGCTGACAGGGGGAGGCTAGAGTCCACGTGCATCTGTGAAATCTCCAGAAGTGACATGGGTGAGGTGAGAGTGCTGGGCTGGGGTGGCCGGGCAGAGGTGACCCAGAGAGGGGGAGCTGGGCTGGGGAGGATGGGTCAGGGGGCTGAGGTGAGGGTGGACTGGAGAAGGGGTGCTGGGTTGTGGGGGGTGAGGGAGCAGAGGCAGGGGTGCTGGGTGGAGGGGCAGGGGCTGAGGGGTGGGGATGGGGGCACTAGGGGGGACCACAGACAAGACCATGGGAAACCTGGTGACTCTGAAAACGTCGTGCCCACAGCAAGGAATCCCCTGCCTCCCCGGGAGGCTCCAGAGCAGCATGGACTGATGGGAAGTGCTGGGTGGGCACCTAAAAGCCTGCTTGAAGCTGAGCTTGATGACTTGAGCAGAGAGAAAGGACAGAGGCTGGCTGCCCACCCACTCCAGCCACCTGGCCCCACCCAAACAAAACCATGGCCAACTCACTTCCTGCTGATACTGGAGGCGGATGCATCCTCAGAGTCTTTCTAATCATGTTGTAGGAAGCACTACTGGACCACCGGAAGTGGCAAGGGGGGAGACCTGTCTCCACCCAAAGTCGGGGAACTCACTCAAAGGCACTTTGATGCCAGTATACCCTGAAATCCAGGGATCATGAAGGGGTTTGACACTAATACAGGGTGAGTTAGAATGGACTGTTCATGAGAGCAGTGACAAGAACAGCCATCTTGCAAACCAATGTTCATAGTGGAGTTATTCACAACTGCCAAAAGTTGCAAACAACCCAGATGTCCATCAACCAATGAATGGATAAACAAACCGATGTATTCACACGATGGAATACTATGCAGCTTTAAGAAATGAAGTCATAAAGCATATGTAACATGGATGAACCTGGAGGATATTACGTTGAGAAAAGCAAGCCAGATACAAAAGGACAAATATTGTATGACTGTGTTACTACGAACCAAATATATTGTGTAACGTATTGTATGATTTTAAAAATTTTATATGTATCCAGTACATCTAATTGAGAAATGGATGTTTTTATTCAATTGTGGGGAGAAAATTTTAAAAAAAGGATTGTTCAGGTAAAGAGCCAATCAGTGTTGGCTTAGGCCAGCTGTTGTCAAAGTGTACCGTGAGGAACCCTGGGGGGAAGTCCTCAAAACCCTTTTAGGGGCCAACGAAGTCAATAATTTTCCTAATAATACTGCAATGTGCTTTGTCTTTTTCATATTCAATCTTTGAGGCTACATGAAGTGTGATACTCATCTCCAGAAGCCAGATATGAGAATCCAGCTGTGCTCCATTAGCTGGACATTAAAGAAATTTGCAAAAAAATGGTAACACATGATTTTATTTTTCGGTTTGCAAATTACACTTATTTTCATTTAAAAGTATGTTATTTACGGTAATGTAATGGTTTACTATTGTTCATTTTAAATGAAATAGTAAAACTCATTTTCTCAGCTTTAATTTTTAATATAGTAAATACTGGTAAGTATAATTCACATAAACTAAAGCTCTTTGAGGTCCCCAGGAAGTTTTGAGAGTGTACAGAAATCTGAGACCAAAAAGCTTGGGAATGGCTGGCTTAAAATGATCAATGAAGAGTAGGGAGAAAAGTAACAATTTAGACTAGGCTTGGTTTCCTTTAAAGACTTAACAAGTTTTTACCCTTGCCGTTTGCCAGGTGCGGCTGCGTGAGAACACACGAACATGGAGGTACCCAGAGCTTGACCACAAGCTCTGCCACATGGCTTAGGACCAGGCAAGGCCCTGGATGAGAGAGGCAGGCTCCTGGGCCTTGAAACTGCATGTGCCAAATTATCGAGTAAAGGCAAATGGCCACTGTGATGTCAATGAACAGATTTTCAAAACGAGCCCGAGGCTGCCTTCTGAAGCCATTTGTGTTCTCTTTTATCTTTGGTTCTTGGGGTCAGTAAGGGAAGAAAGATTTCTTGAGCAGATGGATTAAAAGATGCAAACAAAGGAGAGAGCAAGAAGGTCCCCACAGGCTTTTCTGTGCTTTCACTTCCGGGGAAAGGTACCTACCCAGCGCAGGGCCTGCAACAGGAAGGCTTTCAAGCGGTCACTCCCAAAAACCAAATCCTTCTTCAGTTTCTCATAATCCAGGGAGGGGAGTAATGGGACATCCTTCAATTTCCTACTCAGCAATGCAAGTTCAAAGAGAAAGAAAAAGGTATGCCCGTTATACCTCCTGAGTGTGAGGTGCAATTTGGAGCTGCTCCCGCAGCCCCAGAGTCCCCCGGGTTTGTTCCGCCCTCCCAGAGTGAACTCAGGTGTCCACAGAGACCGCTGGGGTCCAGCCTCCCACCCAGCTTCCACCAGCGCAGCTCTGCCTGTCCTCCTGCATGTCCCGGGGTTCTGTACAACATTTTTCCTCAAAAAAGGATCCCTGCCTGGACAGGTTTAGAGACCAGTGCATTCATGTCAAGTACATATCAGGTCAGGTTTCCACCTGATGGGGAAGCAACAACCTTGGAGGCCTCAAGACTTTCCACCAAAGTTCTACTTAGAACCCAGAGGACAGCCCAAAGACTATTGGCTTCTGCAGGCTCCAACAATTCAACCCCAAAACCTGAAGCCACTGCCTCGCCCAAGCCTGAGGTGCCAGGCTGGGGAAAAGTGAGGGCGAGACCAGGGAGATGGGATGGCAGCACGCCTGGGTGGAAGCAGTGTGGGGTACACCCTCTCCACAGAGGGCTGGAGGACAATTTGCCAAACCTCCTGCAGGAGGTTTTTCAAGTGAAACCCCGGGGAAGCCAGGTTTCAGCTATGAGATGTCTGCTCAGAAACCTACTCAGTGTGGCTGGGGACGGGCCCAGCACTGGCCTCTGGTCTGCCAGAAACCAAGGGAAGGCCCCAGAACCTTGTCCCTCACAGAAGGGGAGATGTGCTGGATAAAAGGAGACTGGAGTGCACAGGAAAGTAGAGAAGAACAGAACCAGGGCTGTGGCCTGGCTAACAGCATTGTGCCCATGATAACCTTTCTTACTATCATACTAGAATCCTCAAAGGTGTCACCTTTGGGGGACACTGGTGGAAGGGGTTGTGGGACTCTATGTATTATTTTTACAACTTCCTGAGAGTCTACAATTATTTCAAAACTAAATTTAAAACGAATAAACCAAAAATATGATTCTGCCAATATATAAAGACTAAAAGAAAGGAGACTGCGTAGTATTAAAAGTGGAAACCTGAAGTAAACATTTGCTACAAAGAGAATCTTTATGTATGGTACATTTGCCTTTGACCATACGAAAAACTGTAAGCTACAGAAATAAGAAGAAACTTAATTTCTGCTGGATTTCCAATGTAAGAATAATCCTAGCCATATGCTCCTTGCTCTCGGCCATCATAGATGGCTGGCTGTTTATGACTATGAATAAAGCTGACTTCAGAACAGATGATAAACGTACTCACATATTTACATCAAGGAATCTCACCAAGCAGGCTGGGAGACCGAACTTCTTAAGGACTTTTCTGATTCTAGAGCATATAAGCTACTGAGCCACAGGGTTAAGAAGGAAGATTATAGAAATTTACCTCAACGATATATTATTAAACAAAATATCAATCCTATTTCTCTAATTATAAGGGCAAATACTTGGGATTTGGTTTCTTTCAAAAAGCAAGTGTTGGTTAACATAAATTCTCTCCAAACATGCACAAATTCTCTGTTATTTTGTGTGTCAAGACCAAAAGTTTGACTTAAATTTAAATTTCAAGGGTAAAATTTAATAAAGTTCATTATAATTTCTTTATGATATTAAAAAAAAGAGATTCATGAAGAGTTTGGTGAAAAGAGAAAAGAGGTAGGGTTTTGTTTATAAAGGTAGAGTAGAAACTGAGAAAACAGTTATCTCTACGAGGTAGGATTCGGGGGTAATTTAAATTTTTTTCTTTTTTTTTTTTCCAGGTACCAGGGCCGTGACTTGAACCTGGGACCTTGTATGTGAGCCCAAATTGGCTCCCCTTCAAGTTTTTATAGCATGCAAATTTTCTATAATAAGCACAAATTATTTCCATAGTAACGGGGGAAAGTACATGATCATTTTTTTGTTGTTGTTAGTTTTTAAAGGACAAAATGAGATTCTAGAGGGCCCAGGAGAAAGCCCAGCAGAGAGGTCAACAAATGAGATCTGGGTAACTCCTGGGGCGGAGCCCTTCCCTGTTACATGTCAGTGGTGTGCACACGGCCAGGTGCAAACTGTGTTGGTGCCTTTGGAGACAGACACTATTATGAGTTTAAAAATTAAAAGATTGGGGAGTGGATGTGGCTCAAGCAATTGAGCACCTGCTTCCCACATGGGAGGTCCTAGGTTCAGTCCCCAGAGCCTCCTAAAAATAAAAAAGCAAACAAAGGAAAAAAAATCAACTCAGAGGAGCCGATGGGGCTCAGTGCTTGAGCACTGGCTTCCTACACCTGAGGTCCTGGGTTCAAGCTCTGGCCTCCAGTACCATAAAAAAAAAAAAAAAATTAATAGACCTTCTTTTAAAATTCCAATTGTAAACAACTGGCCAGTATTCTTCCACAGTGTCAAGGTCATGAAAGAGAAAGACAGACTGAGGAAATATTTTAAATGAAAGGCAACTAAGAAGACATGACAACTAAACCAACACACAGTTCTGGCTTGGGTGCTGGAGCAGAGAAAGAATGCGATGGAATGGCTGGTGAAATGGGAATAAGGCCTGCAGACTGGATGATCATACTGGATCAGTGTTAATTTTCTGATTTTTGATAACTATACTTATGCTATCAAAGATAACAAATGTAAAATGTTAACAATGGGGAAACTGGGTGAAGGGAATTATGGGAATTCTTTGTACTAGTTTTACAACTGAAATTATTTCAGGGAAGCAGATTTGGCTCAACTGATAGAACGTCCGCCTACCACATAGGAAGTCCAGGGTTCAAACCCAGGGCCTCCTGACCCGTGTGGAGCTGGCCCATGCGCAGTGCTGATGCACGCAAGGAGTGCTGTGCCACGCAGGGGTGTCCCCCGTGTAAGGGAGCCCCACGCACAGGGAATGCACCCCATAGGGAGAGCTGCCCCATGTGAAAAAAGGGGGCAGCCTGCCCAGGAGTGGCACCACACACAGAGAGCTGACGCAGCAAGATGACACAACAAAGAGACACACCTTCTGGGTGCTGCTGACAAGAATACAAGCGGACACAGAGAATACCCAGCGAATGGACATACAAAGCAGACAACTGGGAGGGGGAGAAGGGGAGAGAAAATTTAAAAAAAGAAATTATTTCAAAGTGAAAAGTTTTTTAAGAATTTAAACAGGCTCTTGGTTCTAAACCAAAAAAAAAGTCCACTTGTAAAATCAAGAATGGTCACATTCTGTAGCTGGGTGTTTCCTTTGGAGGGAAGAGAAACTGTCGCATATGGGCCACTGAAGTGCCAACGATGGCCACATCAGTAACTGAGTGTTCAGCCACCCCACGTGTCTGTGGTCCAGGCGCTCTCCCAGTGTCCACAAAGACTGTGTTCTACTTTCTCCTCTGTCCTCTTAACCCCTCCAGCAGCTAGTGGCTCTCTGCAGGTGACCCTCTCTGCAGGTGACCCTGCCACATATTGCACAGTGACTAAGATTAGCCACATACCCAGCGAGTGTTACTTATATGCCTGGCACTGCACTAAGTGCTTTATACGCAGTAACTAATTTTTATCCTTTACCACTACCCTAAAACAGAGGTACTGTTATTCTCATTTTACAAATGAGGGAACAAGGCACAGAGAAGTTCTATAAGTGGTCTGAGGTCACAGAGCCAGTGGCAGAGGTGGGATTTCAGTCCTGGCAGTCTGCTATGTTCTAGTGCCTCTGGGAGAAGGGCACAAAGGGCAGGGTCAATGCCAGACCCTGGCAGGGCCGAGGAGGAGGATTGTGACAGCTCCCACAGGTGTTTGAGGGGTGCCTTAGCACTCCCAGCCCCCATCTGGTTCAGAGGGTCTCCAGAACCTATCCTGGGGGAAGGGGACTTGGCCCAGTAGATAGGGCATCCACCTGCCACGTGGGAGGTTCGTGGTTCAAACCCCGGGCCTCCTTGACCCATGTGGAGCTGACCCATGCGCAGTGCTGATGTGCACAAGAAGTGCCCTGCCACGCAGGGGTGCCCCTGCGTAGGGGAGCCCCATGCGCAAGGAGTGCACCCCGTAAGGAGAGCCGCCCAGCGCGAAAGAATGTGCAGCCTGCCCAGGAACGGCGCCGCACACACAGAGAGCTGACACAGGATGACGTAATAAAAAGAAACACAGATTCCCAGTGCTACTGATAAAGATAGAAGTGGTCACAGAAAAACACACAGCAAATGGACATAGAGAGCAGACAACCAGGGGTGGGAAGGGAAATAAATAAAAATAAATTTAAAAAAAAAAAAAAAGAACCTATCCCGGTCCTCATGTCCAAGGCAGAGGGTCATGTGACACATACACCTGCTGATGCGTACCCACGTGGGCCACGCCCACAGGTGACCACCTAACTGACTGGGAGGGGCAGCTGTGGCATATACGATGCAAACCAGCAGAGAGGAGCCCATGTAGACGCTGCAACTCTCTGCTGACTGCTCTGTGACAGGAGAGTAAACTGATCCCTGCAGAATACTGTAGGGACAGTTTTTTCCATCTGATGTCATCTCACCAAAATAAATAGAGGATTAACATGAAAAGACACTTCCGGTTTAACAGTATTACTTATCATCACTAGTATTCCCTGAATGTCCACATGCAACTCTAGCTAATCAAAGGCCTCCCCCTAAGGTAGGCTGTTAAGGATGAGCGTTAATGCCACTTTGAATTCCAGTTTCACGGAGAGCTGTTCTCCTTCATAACATCCCTAAGAGCAGTTACTTACCCAGGGGCCAGGGAGGCTCTTAAGATGGTCGAAGCCTGGGGGAGAAGGGGAGACAGAAAAACAGACCATGGTAAACAGGGAGGGCCATGCATTACTTCCAAATCACTGGGAACAGCACTTCATTGACAGCTTTGCAAAGCGTTTAATCCATCAGGATTCCCCACCCATAATCACATAGGATTATAAACTCAGCCCAAGCCAAAGGTGAGCGACACACCACTGACGCATTTCACAAGCACCACACCAGATCTGTCAATCCTCCACTCCACAAATAGCAGGTGCGTTCTCTCCAAATTCCCAGACACTTCCACCTGCCAGTCAAAGGCATTGGAAAAAACAAAGGCAATGTAATGCTTCTATTACCCTGTGGGGTTTTTTTTCTTTATTACAATTTTCTCTCTAAGTATAAAAGTAGCACCTGCGTTCTGCACCAAGTACAACACTACGGGGGGGGGGGCAGGCTAAAGGAAAGAACACTTTCCCTCCCACGGGCCAAGCCAGCCCCTCTCTGAGGGACCTTCACCAGCTCCCTTTTCCCACCACAGGCAGTGCTGGATTCCACAGGCGCTGAGACAGACGGAAGCAAAATTACCCAAAGGCAGGTGTGCCACTTCTGTGGACAGATTTGCAGAGATAACTGTAAAAAGACACTTGCAGGAGCTGGTGTAACTCAGGGGCTAAGTGCTGGCTTCCCATATAGGAGGTCCTGGTTCAATCCCCACCTGTAACTCAAAAATAAACCAGCCAAAAAACAAAGACAGGGAAGCAGCTGTGGCTCAAGCAACTGAGGTCCTGTCTATTATATGGAGGACCTGGGTTCGATCCCTGGGACCTCCTGGTGAAAAAAGAAAAAAGGCATCCCAGACTTGGCCCAGTGGTTAGGGTGTCCGCCTACCACATGGGAGGTCCAAGGTTCAAATCCCGGGCCTCCTTGACCCATGTGGAGCTGGCCCATGAGCAGTGCTGATGCAGGCAAGGAGTGCCCTGCCATGCAGGGGTGTCCCCCATGTAGGGGAGCCCCATGCGCAAGGAGTGTGCTCCGTAAGGAGAGCCGCCCAGTGCGTAAGAAAGTTCAGCCTGCCCAGGAATGGTGCCGCACACACGGAGAGCTGACACAAGATGATGCAACAAAAAGAGACACAGAGTCCCATGCCACTGACAACAGAAGCGGACAAAGAACATGCAGCAAATGGACACAGAGAACAGACAACCGGGGCAGAGTCGGGGGAGAGGAGAGAAAATAATAAATCTTAAAAAAAAAAAGGAATTAGTGCTAGTTTTACTTGACTTGGGGGATTTTTTGCTTTTGTTTTTTAAAGCCCTTAACAATAAGGCAGAGATATATACTGAAGTATTTACGGGTGAAATTAAGTCTACAATTGGCTTTTTTAAAAACTCCAGGAGGGAAATGGATGTGGCTCAAGCAGTTGGGCTCCCGTCTACCATATGGGAGGTCCAGGGTTCGATGCCCAGGGCCTCCTGGTGAGGGCAAGCTGGCCCACGTGGTGAGCTGGCCCATACAGGGTGCCAGCCCACGCAGGAGTGCTACCCTGCCGGGAATGCTGGCTGGAATGGGAGTGCCTCACGCAGGAATCCTGCCCCACGCAGGAGTGCCTGCCAAGGCGTAGAGCTGGCATGGCAAGATGATGCAACAAGAGATACAGAGGGCAGACAACAAGATCAAGCGGAACAGGGAGCTGAGGTGGCACAAGAGAATGATTGTGTCTCTCTTCCACTCCAGAAGGTCCCAGGATTGGTTCCCAGAGCTGCCTTAAGAGAAGACAAGCAGACACAGAAGAACACACAGCAAACAGACACAGAGAGCAGATGAGAGAGGGGGGTGAAATAAATAAATAAAAGCTTAAGAAAGCAAAACAAAACTCCAGGAAAAAAAAAAAACCCACAAAAATATAAGTAGAGTGGGAGAGATAAAGCGAGATAAGCCGAATGCTATTAACTGCTGAAGCTGGGTGACGGGCACACAGAAACTGATTTCACCATTCTCTTTGCTTTGGGGTGTTTGAAAATCCTTAAAAAAAACAAAACGCCTTGTTCAAAAATGTGTTCATACAATGGTGCTTACTTTTAGCTCTGGAGTGGTTTGGCTGATTTTTAGATTTGGTAACCACTGCCAGAGTCCCAACAATGTGTCCACAGTACCCACTGTCTCATCAGTCCTGGATGCATGACTCTTAAATTTTTGTCATTTCAATGGGTTGAAAGAAAAAAAAAAAGGCAACCTATCTCATTACTGTTTCAATTTTTTTTTTCTTTAAGGTGGTACTGGGGATTGAACCCTGGGCCTTGGGCATGGGAAGCAGGCACTCAAATCACTGAGCTACACCCGCTCCCCTGTTTTAATTTTTAAAACAAATTCTTAGTGATGTTGACCATTATTTGTTCACAGAATTTTGTTTTCTGACCTGGCTTTTTGATGCCTTATGTGATACAAAACTGTTTTCATGGGTTCATGGTTAAGAAGGCAATGTATGACCACGAGGCTATACATATATATTCTCTCATCTCTTCTAACAATTCTATAGTCTTATTTTTTGTACTTAGATATTTAGCCCTTCTGGAATGGATGCTAATGAATTTTTCTTTGAGGTGTAAGTTAGGTACCCAACTTTGTTTTCTTGTGCCCAGATAGCCAATGATGCTGGCTCCATTTGAACAAGTGGGCGCAGCCTGGAAGCCCAGGTCCACCCAGGGAGAGCTTCACAGAGTCAGTTTCCCTTCTAGCCTCTTTCTTTCTCCTTTTTTCCAATTTCTAAAAATATTTGAATTTGATGCTGAGGCAGAATGAAATGTAATCATCAGTCCCTACCTCCCACTCTCTACAGTCTGACATCAAATGCTTCACATATCCCCCCTGAAGGAATGTGACTTTATGACCAACAAAATAAACTAGCCCTTTCCCACTGAATTAAAACACCATCTTTGTCGTGTGTCAGGTTCACACACACCCTTAGGTCTGGTTCTGGACTCTCAAGCAGCCTGCGGCTCCAAGCGTGCTCAGGCCAGCAGCTTCGGCGTCCCCCGGGAGCTTGTTAGAAATGCAGGCTCTCGGGGCCCACCCGGACTCCTGAGACAGAACCAGCATTTTAGTCAGATCCCCAGGGACATGCCACACAGTGGTCTGAGAAGCTCAACTGTGGTCCACAGACCTGTTTATTCCCAAGCCAGTAAACACCCTGTTCTGAAAACAGTCACTTTATAGGAAGTTTATACTGGGTAAGGCAAAAACATCTTTGTTAATTCTAGTTTTTCACTTTGTGGCTATTCTAAGATATTTATCTTTCCTTGTAAACTTTTTTTTTTTAAGATTTATTTTTATTTATTTAATTCCCCTCCCCTCCCCCGGTTGTCTGTTTTCTGTGTCTTTTTGCTGCATCTTGTTTCTTTGTCCGCTTCTGTTGTCAGTGGCACAGGAAGTGTGGGTGGCGCCATTCCTGGGCAGGCTGCACTTTCTTTTGCGCTGGGCGGCTCTCCTTACAGGTACACTCCTTGCGCGTGGGGCTCCCCTTCGCGGGGGACACCCCTGCGTGGCAGGGCACTCCTTGCGCGCATCAGCACTGCACATGGGCCAGCTCCACACGGGTCAAGGAGGCCCTCGGTTTTAACCGAGGACCTCCCATGTGGTAGACAGACGCCCTAACCGCTGGGCCAAAGTCCGTTTCCCTTTCCTTGTAAACTTTAAAGCCTTTTTTATATAGACTAAAGACTAAAAAGATGCATAACAAATGGACAGATGGAATTTCAGGTGGTAAAATTTTTTCTTCTACTTTATTTTACATGACATGAAGGACTTTTAAAATGAGAACCAAAGGGTTTGGTTGACTTGGAAGAAAACGGAAATCTCAGCCTTCTGAGGAGCCTTTCCTGAAGGCCGCAGGCAGAAGTAGCACCCAGTCCCCAGGGGACCACCATGGCGTCTGCAGGGAACCCGCCGTACTCATCACACTGACCTGTGATTATTTTGCAATTATTTCTGTCTCCTTCTCCTCCACCAGACAACGAGTTCCGTTAAGCCCAGAGACATGTCGCTCGGGTCCCCAGGCCCCAGTACGATGCCTGGATAGGCAGAGGCACTCAATCAACAAGCCGTGAAAGAATGAAGATGGCCAGCCAGAAGGGGGAACCCCAGAATCCTCAGCTGATTGAATAAAAGGCCCTGGCTGACCACCCTGTGGTTAACTGCTTCTCACTGTAATACACAGAACATAATTTCCCACCTTGGAGACATCACAACCTGCTTTTAAACAGCGTGTGTAGGTTTTTATGTTTTTATAACCCTTGATTTTTTTTTTTAAGTTAATGGGATTACCTATTCCTCTTCTTTGGTTAAATAATGAGCATTTCAGAAAATAAGTCTAAAGCATCATTTAAATTACTCATCTAACACATTAAGGAAACCAAAAAGCCAAGATGATTTTTCAAAAGTCAAACAAGGACATGGCCATACTAAAATATTACCATAATATATATGTAAAAATTTTTTTTTAATTTGGGAGTATTGGCGATTCATATGTCTACAAATAAAATGTTAATGATTACTATTATTGTTATTACTAGGAAGCTACTGCAGAGACACCCCTCCTTCTTTTATAGTTAAAAAATGTTTTCTATCTTTTAAAATAACAGATTCTTTGCTACATCATTCTCTTTGCTGTGTGAGGAAATCAATTGAAAGGCAGTAATAAGGGACCCTTTCCTAAGAAAAGGCAGTATGGTAGACAAACTTTGAGATTCTAGGAGCCAACTGATTAAAAAAAAAAAAAAGCTGGCGCTGCGCTGTGGACCGGCTCAGCCTTCCCCGAGGAGAGGCGGCGGCTGTGGCACTTCATTCGTTCACCACGTTCTTCCTGATGGCCCGCTAGCCGAGGGGCTCTGCTCGGCACAATCCAATGGGGGAGAACCAAGAATCCAATAACTCTGTGCCTCAGTTTCCTCATCTGCAAAATGGTGGCAATAATACCACCTATTTCAGAAGGTAATATTTGTCCCCTTTCCCTCCTCAGCTCCCAAACCATCAGGTCCTAAGTCTCTCTCACGTGGGCCACTTTCTCTCTAAAGCTCACGCCAGAAACATCAGGCATCATCAGGCCTCCATCTCCCTTCCGTCCCTCTGCTACCGCCCTAAGGATGACAATGAACAGTAACCACGGACATTCACGGAGCGCTTATTATGCGCCCACCCGGCACACTGGTCTAGGGACTTCACGGGTTAACTCATTTCCATTTTCAGGTGAGGAACCAGGCAGTCACCTCCGAAAGCCCCGGCTCACCTGCCCTCCGCCTCCAGCCCTCTCTCCTCGCTTGGCCCAGGGAGATCTTTACAAGTCAGGTCTGCTCCTGTCACTGCCGTAAAGGCCGCCCGGCGCCCCACGCCCACCCACCTTTGCAGCCTGTTGCCCACAGAGCCGAGGGCCGCCGCACTGGGCCCGCAGTGCCCCCGCCGGGCACGCTGTGCGTCTGCCCCGCAGCTCCAGGGGCTGAACTCGCCCCACCCTCCAGCCTCCCGCCTCCTCCTCCTGAGCCTCCGCTGGGACAGTCCACGTGGGGCGAAACCCTCCCAGCACCGTCCCCCACCTGGCCGGGTCTCCTCTGCAGGCTGGACACAGCAGCATTTTTCCAAGTGGCCTTGTCGGTCTGTACTTCCGTTTCCCTCTAGTGATTCTCAACCGGGGGTGACTCCGGCCCCGAGGGGACATTTGGTGATGTCTGGATTCTTGGCTGTCGCGCCAAGGTGGGGCTTCTGCCCTGTGCAGAAAACGGCAAGGCTCTCTGCACTTCTGGGCGGGGGACGAAGATGAGCTAGGCTGAGGGTGAAAGGGCAGCATTTGTGCATCCCTCGCCTCTCAGCTGCACCCGAAGAATTCTAGCCTGGCCCACTCAGTAGCTCCGGCTCCCTGAAAATGGTGGTCAGCAAGGGGGGGCGGATGGGGGTGGCACACACCACAGCCCACAAGGCCTGGGACAGCTCTTCGCAGCATGAGGGCTTCTCTAATGATAAAGGAGGTGAGGCTTCAGAAGTGTGTTCTAAGCGGCTGGTGTTGGGTGTCCGGAGAAGAAAAGGGCTCCTCAGCAAAAGCCCTGGAGCCTGACCAGGTTGAACAGAGGTCAGCAGGCCTCGACGGCAGGACTTCTCAGGGCCTTCAGCTCCGGCAGTTCTCCAACTCATGAAATTAAGGGCGGTGAAGCCCTGCACGCTTCCAGGCACCTGCTGTGGAACGTGCTGCCGCACAGGTACCATGCAGGCAGCGAGACGGCAGCAGGGGTCAGCAGCCTCGAGGCCCAGCAAGGGTCAGAAAGGAATGGGCGTGCCTGGCCACGGCGAGCTCCTGCGCCTCCAGGTGATGAGATGTGACCTGTGGTGCGTCCCCTTCTCCCTGCCCTGTGCACGGAGGACTCTCGAACTCTGAGAAGAGGCAGGCACGAGACCTCAGGGGGATGATGAGCTAGGAGCCACGGAAGTAGTGAGAGCCTGAGGGGACGCACAGCCCCTGAGATGGGAGGGAGGGTGGGTTTGGGCACTCTTTTCAAGCCTGAAGACTAGCTGTTATGGGTTAAGGAGAGGGAAGAGCCAAGATGCTAGGCAGGCTTTTTCCTGGAATACCATTAGGGAAGAGGAAATAAGGCGGGAAAGCACTGGTGGGAAGGAAAAGATGACAGAAAACATGACGTGTCTCCGAGACGCGCAGGGGAAGGCAGGAAGCCTGGGTTGGAGGCTCGGGGGGAGCACTGCGCCGACGGCGTGGCCACCCTCAGCCGGTCCCGGCTGTACCAGTGGCTGTGAACCCACAAGCTCTCTAAGATAGAGATGGCTGGCTGATCACCTAAGAGAAGATGCGAGGGCCGAGGACACTGCGCCTCAAGCTGGAGCTCGTGAACACAGCATACGCAGCCAAAGCGGCCACTGGGGGCCTCCTCTGGCCTCCAAAAAATTAGCCCAGGCCTTAGAAATCCTTTTGGGAGAACCAGCTCCGACAAAGCGAGCAGAGTTTTGGTCACAGTTACCTGGGCCTGAGCTAGGCGAGAGCAGAAACATACATCTTCCCCATTCCTGGGGGTGCTTCCTGTCCTGTGGCGCTCCCCCAGTGTAACCCTCACCCCCTCAACCCCCCACCCCCGCAGCCAGGGGGTGACTTACTGGACTGTGTGAGAGCAGAACTGGGCACGCTTCGCCCTGCCCTTCCTCTCCCTTCTCCTGGCAAGGAGCTGCCCAGAGAGGATGTCTGTTCTCCCTGCTGCCCCTGTGTGTATGGGTGGGCGGGGGGAGGTGGCGGAGGGGGACTGGCCAGCACTGTCCAAGACTGGGTGGGTATGTCTAATTCCCGGGTTCAAAATTAGGAGTCCCACCCCCCTCCAACTGAAGTCCACGTTCTCCAGTGTAAGCTGATTCTTTTTGGAGAAGCAGGCGCTCATCCACTGAGCTATGTCCACTCCCCAGTGCTGGTTTTGTTTCGTTTGTTTATAGGAGGTACCAGGGGTTGAACCCAGGACCTTGTACATGGGAAGCAGGTGCTCAACCACTGAGCTACATCCACTCCCCTCAATGTAAGTTTTATCAGTATCAATGGTGACACTCATTTTTCCTTTATTCTCTTCTCCAACTTTTCACTTAGCTTAGAGTCAGCAGGGAAGGAGGGGCTATCAAGTGGGCCCCTTGAACTTTCAACAGTGAATGAGGCTGCAGGAGGCTAGATTCTTGTTCACAGCTGGATTTAAAACCCAGTATCCAATGTACTGGGTAGATACCAGTTTTCTGGTAGGGTCCAGCCAAGATCCTTTATAGAGCACAATTAATTGGACAATCAAGTTCAAGAGAGCCCTGAGGAAGAGCTCATCAAGTTCCACTCTAAAAAGGAGGCGGATCTATGTCCACCTATCAGGCATTTCGTTATTTTCCCTTAAAAAATAAAAAAGCAACCTTCTCCTTCCAAATTCCAAAATCCTACCAGTTCAGTCCCTAGGCAGCTCATCTGAACTCTACACTAATTTCCTTCCTCACACGTGACAAAGCTGAGCTCCTGAGAACAATATCATACCTCAACCCTAGACATGCCTATTCAACTACAATATTGTTTTATATGTTTACAAAGACCTCTCATTCACTTTTTTATCATCCTGTTGACAAATCTGCTGGGAACAATAAAAGATGATTTGCTGCTTTTATTGTCTGTTTCTAAGCCAATAACTGCATAGAAAGAAAATGTTTATGAGTGAAGCTAAAAATAGCTCACTCCCTGGGCAGCACCTGGACCTGACCTTGATACCACCACAGCGGTCAAGGGGCAGCAGAACGAGCTCTGACAGATAAAGTAGGAACTTCAAGTGGAATAAAGCGTCGGCTTTGTTGTGCCTCCTCCCTGGCCGCTTTCAAACTGCCCCTTAGCAGCTTCCTACCAGTTTTAAATAAGCTGGATCATGGCCTCACCTAGGGAAAATGGAAAGAGACGCATTCTTGAATAAGCAAGATTTTATAACACCAACCTGGAAAACACGAAGCACTGGCTGCTCTAATGAATAAACGGAAGGGGAGAGGGATGGTCCTGTCAGCCACAGGGCCTGTTTTGGTAATCACTGCTTCAAGGTCATCGTTTATAGTCAAGGCATTCCGCCCTCTCACCCACAGCTAAGTGGACAGAGAAGCAGCGGATCCTGGAAAGCCCACAAGGAAGGGATTTTTCTGAAACTCAGCTGTTTTATGTGTGCTTTGCTGACATTTTTAAATGGCTGATTCTCTGATCTTCCAAAGTCACAGGGGCAAAGCCTAAAGCATAGTACCCACAGCTTGTCACCCACCCACCGACACAAGCGTCAGCTCTAAGGGATTCGGCAGACCCGTGGGGACGTGGTCAAGGACGTGCGCTCTTCACCACTTTGCTACATGCTTTCCCTGAAGATCCATGAGAGAGACGATTCTCAGGTCTTAGTATCAGGGGTTCCTGGGGGTATCAGCTGTTTGACCATCTACTCCTTTTTAAAAAATGTGTTCAGACTCAGTTCTTAAGTTATGAAAAGTAATGCAGTTACTTGGGAAAAAAATAATGATTTGAAGGGCATATAGAGAACATTCATGGTCTTGAAAATGGCTTGTTTCTTGGGATACATATTGGGCTCATGGGTGTTCACTTTATCGTGCTTTGTGACTTGTATGTGTAGTACACATATTTTTATGCAGCCAATATTACATAATAAAATTATATGACCATCAGCTTCCAATTAACTTATTGCTTTACAGGCAATGTGAACTATGTAAATTGGCATGTTTCCCTTTTTGCATGGGCTGCTAGGAAGCTCAGAGCAAAACCTGTGTCCTCTCTCTCCAGCAGGATAGCAACTTTTGGGGTACATTTTTTGTATTAATTTTAGCCCTGGCTTATTTTTATTTTTCCTACCTTTATTTTTCTTTAACCACAAATTTTTTAAACTTATTTTTACTTCTTGTTTTCTCACTTCTCTTATTTTTATTGTCTCATATTATAATAAACTGCTTCAAACCTACCTGAAAATGATGCGGGGTATAATTTAAAAAAAAAAAAGTTCTCTGCTTATTAGGATTCCAATATTAACATACAAACCCTTTTTCAAAAGCTCCAGAACCACAAGTCTCCGGCAGAACCATGGCTCTGCCCCCCTGGGGTGCCTGGGGATCGCCAGGGGGCATCATTCCTACTCCTTGTGTCTGGCTCCACCTACCCAAACTCTGAGCCAGCCAGCAGGTTGGTGTGAGCTCCAGGAACGCAGGTTCATGAGCTTTGAAAAAAATCCCTCGGCAGTCACTGGTGCAGTGCACTCGTTAAGAACCTCTGTCTTCACACCACGTGCCTCCAGATGTGACATCTCAGGAAGGACACAGCATCACCTACATAATGTTTTGGCCTAGGATGTATAACCTGAATCTAATCATGAGGAAACATGGAATATAAAAGGAGGCTTGTTCTATTTTTTAAAAGTAGGAGAGGACTGTATTCTCGAAACACATCGATGCCATAAAAGTTAAAAAAAATCTGGGGAAATGTTCACAATAAAACAAAGCTAAAGAGACGTGATAACTACAACACCTGCCCTGGACTACGAGAAAGGAAAATGCTATTAAGGACAACAACTTGGAAAAAATTAGAAAATACACAGGAGATTAGATAAAGACTATTATAGCAATATAAAATTTAACTTGATAATTGTATAAGCATTATACAAGAGAATATTCCTATTCTTAAGAAACACACACTGAAGTAGTTAGGAGTAAAGGGCTATAATATATGAAATTTACCCTCAAATGGGTCAGAAAACAAACTGTGTGTGTGCGCACACATGAATATGAAGAGAGAAAGAGAAAGGGAGGATAGAAGGAATGAGAAAACAAACGAATGGGATAATAAACTAGCAGTAAATGACTCTGGGAAACGGGTATACCAGTGTCCTTTGCGCTGTGCTTGCAACTTTCCTGTAAGTTTGCATTATAGAACACAAAAACAAAAAAACCCTGCCTTAGACCTCACAGTTTCCAACCGACTGTTATTTTTAAAAAGAGACTGCTGTCCTCCTTTCCCATGGACTTGCTGCAAGTTGTTCCCAGCCCTTGGCCTTCCATGGAAGGGCAGAGCCATGCCCCTCCCCCACCATTCCCAGCAGGCTTTCAGCTGGTGACATTCAGAGCAGTTGCTATTTCCTTCTTGGAGTGTATAGGCCTCAAGGCCAGCGAAACACAGCCTCTTGAAGGTTCTTTTCTTTGTTCCCCTGTGCTTTAACGTTGGGGGGACAGACCAAGCACCCTGAGCACCAGCCTCACCGTCCCGGGCCTCGTGAAGTCCACACTGTGCGCCAGGCTTTGCCGCATCTGGTTACTGAAGAGGCGGACACACACGCTCTGAAGGTACTCAGGGGTGATCTGCAAAGAGGACACGGGGATGTCAGGTGGAAGGCATGGACACCCGAGCGGCACCCGAGCCACGCTAGCATTGTGCGTGCTAAAGGAGATGAATGCACGGGTTAGAAAAACGATCATTTGGCTCCAGCCCTGGAGCTCTGAAGTTAAAGAATTAAGCCTGACAGAGAAAGCTACTAACATACCACAGGTGTGATCACAGGACATCAGACTTGAAATTACACAGTAACACTTGCCATACTTGCACTGTAACTATAAAATAAACTGATTTTAAACCAGTTTTTGTTTATACAAATAGTAAAGTCACTGGGTGGCAGCATATGGTAGAAAGAACAGCAGGCTTACACTCTGGTGCTCTGGATTTGAGTCCTGGCCTCTGGGGAAAACCAAAGCTCTACTTCTAGGTTTCCTGACTTGTCAAGCGAGATGAACGGGCTGCCTTTCTGGGGCACAGTGACGGGGGTGATGAGCTCACAGGTGCCTAGAGTACGCTGGGGACCGGGTCAGGGCTTACTGACCGGATAATGGAGATGTTTTATAAACGATCACGTGCCAGGCAGCATGGAGCTGAACCGCTGTTGCCGCCAGGGCTACTGTATGATGCTGCGTTCCTTAGGGTCTCTCAGTCCTCTTACGAGCTGCTACAGTTTAGGACTGACACCTATTATCCAAGCTGGCAACCTCTACATTTCTTTGTTTCCAATTCACATCTTCTCTTTCTATAAAAGTGATACACGCTCATTTAGAAGTGTACAAGTAGAGACCTCTCCCCAGTCTCCTCCCTCCTCCCCAGATCAATCCCTGGAGGTAGCGACCCGTAGCAGCTGTGCAGCCTTCCAGGCTGTCCTCCACGCTGACTGAGAGGGGAGCCGCCTTCTCCCCAGCTGGCTCTCTCCCTGCCACCGTGAGAGGAGGGCAGACCATGCCCCCACCATGAGCTGCGCGGAGCAGGGACTGTTGGGCTAGGCCCTTAGTTCTCCTTTTGGTCCACTGGAAACTTCAGCCTGCTCTGGCCATCTGGAAGAGGTCCATCTGCCCCAGGGCGGATGTCTGTGGCCATCCCCTCGTGCCACCTAAAGAGGAATATGAGCATGCCTACTTGGCTACAATCTAAAGCAATGCTCTCCAATCAGCCTTTTTAAAATCTAAAGGTGACATTTCTCTCTGCCCTTCTGACTCCTATATCTTCCTCTCAGTGGAGTTCAAATTTGGCAAAAGAGGATGTTATCTATTGACTTTCTAAAGATATATTATCAATAGATACTATAGACAATTTTTATACAAAAAAGTTATATACATATATAATTCCACTTTGCAGGTTGATTTTTTTTTTTGTCTTTTTTTTTTTGAGGTACCAGGGGCTGGGGGTTGAACCCGGGATCTCCTACATGGGAAGCTGGTGCTCAATAACTGAGCCACATCGACTTCCCTGAGCTGGTTTTTTCATTTGTTTTGCTTGTTGGTTTTTGGGTTTCTTTTCCAGGAGGCACCAGAAACTGAACCCGGGACCTCCCATATGGGAGGCAGGTACTCAACTGCTTGAGCCACATCTGCTCCCTGGTTTTTCTGCTTAACACTACAACTTAGGCATACTTCCAGGTGAGGACTTAACATATCTGTGTTCTCTGACTCACTAAGAGTCTTGTGTTACACAGATACACTTAATTATGTTTATTCAACCCTGCCAATTGATATTCAGTGTTTCCGATTTTACCCTATTACAAATGATTTGTGCAAGTATATCTGTAGATAAGTTCCTGAGAAGAGAACTGCTAGGTCTAAGGGGTTTGTAGATTTTACCTTTTGACATTTGCCACACTGCCCTCCAAAAGGTCGTATCAATTTTTCCTCCTAGCAACAGTATATGTGAGTAACCATTTCTCCACACTCAGACCAACACGGAAATTTTCACTGATGTGATAGGTACCATGGTTATATTTGCATTCCTTCTGAAATCTAGGCCTCAAAATCCAACTTTTGGCGATGGTCTTCTCTTACTTTATTTCTGGGACTCCTGCTCTACTCCCTCCCAGCCCACCACCTGCCTCATTTTAAAGCCCTGGTCCCTTATCTTTGCACTGTGCCCACTCTGCAAATACCCGCCTTGGACCAACCCAGTCACTCCTCTCCTCCCATGAACTAGGCTCCTCAAATAAAAGCACCCAAACCGCACCTTTAAGGCCTCTGACTACCCTCCTGCTCCCCGCAAAAACCAATCCCAACCTTCCCTGCTCGTGCTGAGCCCACCCCCGCCTCCACCCTCCATCTCAGCAGATGGATGGGCCACCTCCTGCGCAAGGAAAGCGCGAGCTCTGCACAGAGAAACACCCTCAGCTCTTGGCTGGAAATAAGGCCACGTCCCTAGCCTCAAAGTGGGGCCCCACCTCAAGGCTAAACTCCTACCTCCTCCTTGAGTCCATTCTCCCTGAATTCCTAAATTCTCATAGTACTAGGAGTCAAACATTCCTTTTTCATCCAGTATTCTTAACCTTTCCTTTTAACGTGTGCCTTCACCACAACCCCAGAACATGCTGAAATCTATCTCATATTAAAGAAATACTTTCCCCTTCCGTGGCCCCCATCTTCATCTATCGATCATCCTTTCCTTCAGAGCCAAGGCTCTTGAAAGAGCAGCCTGCATTTATCATCTCATTTCCCCGTCACCTCTCAACACGTTATAATCAAGCTACATCCACATGACTCCGCTGAAACTCACACAGCAAAGGTCACCACCGGTGACCTTCTGGATGTCGAAAACACTGAACTCTCTCAGTTCTAGTCTTCTAGAGTTTTCTGCGGCATCTGAGACTTTGGATTGAGCCCTGCCTCCTGAAACTCTCTCCTCCTTGACTTCTGGAACTGCTCCTAGAACCACTTCTCTAACCATCAAATCTGATGAGGTCATTTTCTTCTTTAAAACATGAATAGAGGGCTGGCAAAATGTAAATGGTCAACGAACATACAAAAACACATTTGGCCTCACACTTAAGTGGGATCTGATGAGCACAACTTTTCTGGAAGGCCTTAGGCACACATCATCTCAGCTAATCAGGTTTTTTTTTTAATGTAACAAAAACTCATTTCTAAGAATGTTTCCCACTGTATTTATAATTTTAAAAAGAACCTAGAATAACCTAAATGTTCAATGACAGGGGCCAGACACTAAATAAAGCATGGTTTCACCTTTATGATGGTTAGCTTTACAACTTTACAGGCACTAAAAGGCACTGTTAGAAGAATATTTAATGGCTTCAGGAAAAACTTACAATTCAGTATTAAGACAAATGCAGATCAGAAAAACAGGGTGTGAACTAGAATCTATTTTTGTAAAACATGTATCTAAGTATTGGAAAAAAAGTCTGGAATGTTAACAAGGTTATTACTAAGTAACATAATTACACATATTTTAAAATTTAATTTTTGCATAGTTCAATATTTTTGAAATTTTCTATACTACATATATTTGCAATCAGGTTTTTTGAGCTATGAAAAATTTTAATATACAAACTTACAAAGGTGATAAAATTATATAGAACATAACAACACCCACAGAGATACATACAAATAAATACAAGTAAAACTGAATAAATCTGAATAAAATAGGTTGATTGCATCACTGTCTACACTTTGTTTGTGATATTGCACTAGAGTTTTACAAAATATAACCATTGGGGGAAACTGAGCAATGTGTACTTGGGATTCTCTGAACTACTTCTTATAACTGCATGCTAATCCACAATTATCTCAATTTTTTTAAAAAGGAAAAAACAACTTCACATCTCCACACAGAGATTTTATTGTCTTAATTTTTTTTTTCAAGTGAAACACTAGAGCCACTTCCATTAATGTCAGGAATAAGAGAAGGACATAAAATCACATCATTCAACCATGTCCCATGGGTCTTAGCCAATGTACTGAGACAAGGGGGAAAAGTTATGATAAATAAGGGGAAAAATAGACCAAAAATATCATTATTTGCAGATGATACAATTATCAATCTAGAATACAAGAAAATCTACCAAAAACCCTGTCAGATGAATAGGATTCAGAAATATAGGTGAATACAAAATCAGTATCTGCCAATCAATGGCTTTCCTACAGACCAGCCCAGTATTTTGCCCCCACTTTTATGACATCACATAATTTTTTTTCCTGTTGCCAAATAATTCAACCTATTCTTAAGAATAAGGTCGAGGCAGTGGACTTGGCCCAGTGGTTAGGGCGTCTGTCTATCACATGGAAGGTATGAGGTTCAAACCCCGGGCCTCCTTGACCTGTGTGGAGCTGGCCCATGCGCAGTGCTGATGCGCGCAAGAAGTGCCCTGCCATGCAGGGGTGTCCCCCGCGTAGGGGAGCCCCACATGCAAGTAGTGCCCCCATAAGGAGAGCCACCCAGTGCAAAACAAAGTGCAGCCTGCCCAGGAATGGTGCCACACACACAGAGAGCTGATACAAGATGACGCAGCAAAAAAAAAAGAAACACAGATTCCCATGCCGCTGACAACAACAAAAGCGGACAAAGAAGAAGATTCCGCAAAAAGACACAGAACAGACAACCGGGGTGGGCGGGGGGGGAGAGGGGGGGGAAGAGAAATAAATAAATCAATAAAATCTAAAAAAAAAAAAAAGAATAAGGTCGAAAATAATACATGGTAGATGTATTGGGAAGAAGAGATAAAACATTGCAAGCAGCATGATTAAAATCAGCTTGAAAATGTGGTTTCCATATTCAAAACACACATGAGCTCCTGAATGGAGGCAGAAGCAGGTTCCCCTGGCTTGGGAGTGGCCAGGATCCTATAGCAACACAGCCCGTGCCCAGAATACTTCATTTCCTTCAAACAGACAGAGGTGCATTTGGTCCTTACCATCTTGCCACTGACCGTGGCCTCTAGCGAGTCCACCAGCTCCGCTGTGACCCCAATGAGATTGTGGTAGTCTGCCTGGATCTTGCTGTATCGTCTCAGGTATGTCATTGACCGACGCTCTGCTTCCACCAGCTGCTGGTGAAGCTGCTGCAACATTTCTAGGGAGACAATTTACATTAAAACCAAACAGAAGAACAGCAACAAAAGCCCCATAAAAAGTTTTTAAAATTATATTGTTTTCAAAGGACTCCCATGCCTCCTGCCAGAATATTTTGCTGAAACAATGAACTTGAAAATTCATGTTTGACACTGTACTTCTATTTCTTTACACAAAGTGCTTTGAAATCACTGATTTTACATTTCTTGTTTCTGCATGTTCAACTGAACCATTGCTGGTTTTCCTAACAAAATCTATTTCCTTGACTGAACCCCACGCAACTTCTTTTAGTTCTTCTTTCTATGTATAAGAAACAAAATCGTTTCCTTCTATACTCAGCACATGGAATTAGCTGAGCCACACCTGTGTCCTCTTCCCTGTTTTTGCCCTGTGAAGTTAACTGGGGGACAAGTCATATATCTGCAGGACGGCTTGACAGGTATGAGAAAAACTAGAATCCGGAATAAGATTCCAGGTGCCCGCTCTGCCAGCTTAAGAGCGCACAGAGCTCCCCTCTCCCATCCAGGCCTCAGAGCAGGCAGCCTTGGAAGGGTCCAGCTTGGAAGCCCCATGCCCCACCCCACCCCCGGCCTGGTGGGACCGATGGCCAAGCCATCCCAGGAACAGGTGGCGTAGGTGACGTTTCAACCTCCCTTGGTGTCAGCACATCTCTGCCCTATCCTACTTTTCCCCTTCCCTTGAAGACTATGTTTTGGATGGAAGGAAATAGTGCTGCTCCCAAGCCCAACTAACTCACGACTGACGTCATTCAGGCACTGTGCAATATTTAAAGTCTTCGTTTTAGGCCATGTTTCGTGTAGACAGAGACATATTTAAAATTTATAAAAACCTAGTCAGTGGTGACAATTGTGGTTAACAGTATAAACGCAAGAATGTTTTTCTATTACAAAGTGTTAAGAATATGGAGGGAAGCGGATTTGGCCCAACCAATAGGGCATCCGTCTACCACATGGGAGGTCCAAGGTTCAAACCCAGGGCCTCCTGACCCGTGTGATGAGCTGGCCCACATGCAGTGCTGATGTGCACAAGGAGTGCCCTGCCACGCAGGGGTGTCCCCCACGTGGGGGAGCCCCACGTGCAAGGAGTGAGCCCCGTACGGAGTGCCACCCAGCGTGAAAAAAGTGCAGCCTGTCCAGGAGTGGCACCGCACACACAGAGAGCTGACGCAGCAAGATGACGCAACAAAAAGAAACACAGATTCTGGGTGCTGCTGACAAGAATACAAGCGGACACAGAAGAACACACAGCGAATGGACACAGAGAACAGACAACTGGGGGGGCGGGGAAGGGGAGAGAAATTAAAAAATAGTAATAATAAAAATAAATTAATTAAAAGAATATGGCGATACACGGAAAAACATAACTAATGTGACAGAGACTATAGTTAACAGTAATATTTTTACAAATATTATGGCAAAGAAGGCACTATACCAATGCTAAGGGTCAAGAATGGGGGCAGTGTTAAGGGGGTAAGGGATTTTTCCTTTTGGAGTAACGAAAACGTTCTGAAATGAACCGAGCTGGTGACAGCACAACCTTGTGATGAAACTGAGAGCCACTGAGGGTCTACTTTGGATGGACTGTACAAGGCAGGGAACCGTATAACACAGGGAACCCTGTAGTGAATGATGTACGGTGGTTAACAGTACAAATCTGAGAATATTCTCTCATGAACTATGACAAATACACAATACTAATACATGGTGTTAATAGAATGGTTTGTGGGGAAAATACACCAAATATAAGCTATGGACTATTGACAGCATGGTATTATGATGATATTCTTTCATCAACTGTAACAAAAGCATCACAACAATGTAAGATGGTGGTAGGACAATATATGGAAATCCTGTATGGGATTATTTTGTCAACTCAGAACTTCTCAAAAAAAAAAAAATTATAAAGACTTGGGCTTAAAATCTAATTCTACTATTTTCTTGCTGGGCAACCTTAGACAAGATATTTAACTTTTGGTTCTCACTTCTTAATCTATAAAATTATAATTACCTTGAAGGATTACTGTGAGGATTAAATGAGAACATACTTTCAAAGTGCCTAGTAGAATGGCCCATCACAGGTAACCAATAAGTGGTAACTATTATTATTTCATGAAAATGGGTCAACATTTTCTAAATGTATTTCTGTGCATGTGGATAGTTTGAAAAGGTGGCAGAAAGGTTACATCCTGAAGCAATGGTATGTAAACTTTGTAATATATCAGAATCATCTAAAAAATGTGTTAAAAATAAAACCAATCAGGCCACGCCCTCAGAGATTCTGATTCTGTAGATTTTGGGTGGGGTCTAAGCATCTATATTTTCAACAAACTTCCCAGTGGCTCTGAAGCATATCACAAGTCTGAGAACCATTGTCCTAAATTATTCATTCTTCTTAGTTTATGTCCTAAATGGCTACAAGGGTCTCCTACCTTTGAACTGTATTTCAAAATAATTTCACATTTCACAATTACGTGCTAGTGTGCAGAAGCATATATTCACAATAAAATCTAATAAAACTCTAAATCTCATTAAAATATCACATGAAAATGAACTACTACAATTATTATTACTCAGCACCATCAAATCTTAGTACTGAAAGACAACTTTAAACTATCATCTGGCCTAGAACTTACATCCAGTACTTGAACCACTAGAGACCATTCCTGGAAATCATTTGTTAAGCTTCTCCTTAACATTATTAGGGAGAAGGGGTCATGACCTTCTTCCTGCTTCTCCCAGTGTGTTAAAATTTTGCTAAGTATTTTTAAAGCTTTCTTATGTGTACAAAACTCAAAATTAGATAAATTAAAACTTCCAACATTGAAAATTCTACAGAATACTCATAATCCATTTAATGGCAATACATATTAAAGAGCTTCTGAGCAAACTTACTCAACATATGTCAAGTGGCACATGATGAATGAAGGACTGAAACCCTTTAGTTGGGCCAATGACCTCCCAGATCATCCATGTAAATGTCACCAGAGTGGTCCCTCTTTAAGGGGGACTACACAAAGGAATTCTTCCTCACAGAAATTCATTTTGCAATCAACTAAATATAAGGGAATGTTTGTAGAACTCTGGTCTTAGAAACCCAGAATTGGAATTTAGGGCAATTTCAAAATATAGCATGTCTGAGAGAAGAGAAACCTAACATCCAGCAGCCTACAGGAATCAAAAAAAAAAAAAATAGGCAAGCGGGTTGAAATGTTCGTGACCACTTAACAGAAACAACCTGCTCTCCAGAGACATCGCCCTGAAGACATGTTAGTTGGCTAGAAACAGGACCTGGCTGTTACTGTAAGCTATTTGGGGAACGACTCAAAAGATATCAATTGTTTTTCAGAGCATTAAACAGAACTTTGACTTTTTTCCCTGTCTAAAGCTTTACGAGACAATGACCACTAAGCCAAGATGCCTGGCCATGCAAGACTTCAGCTTTTAAGGAGATGTCTTATTAGAAATTCCAGGTTATTTTAATAGAACTGTCTTAGTCATGCCAGTAAAATTAATTGAGACTCTTCATATTTCAAAACTACTGGCAGAAGTCTGTGCAAAAGTCCACAGAACTGCAAGCCAAGTTTTAAACAAGAGATATATGCAACTAAAAGTATGTCAGTTAAAGTTGTACAAAGTTTCCTATAATTCCAGCACGCAATGAATCAGTAACAAAAGTGATGTAAATCTCTCCTCAGCCAAGAAGCCAAGCTTTCTCTGCATTTTTAAAAAATGAGAGTTTAATGAGAGTTTAATTTGAGAGCCCCTTTGGCTCCTCAAGACAAAATGATAAATATTAAAATATGGAATTGTCTTTTTAACTTAATATAAAAACCTAAAATCACTCAATCGTTACAGTATGATACACACTCTCTTCTTTGTATTTAGATATAAACTGGTTCTTTGCTACTTTGGTAATCCACAAACAGTAGATGAAGAAAGTCCTAACTTACAATTAATATAGGGGAAGCAGATTTGGCTCACCTGATAGAGCATCTGCCTATCACATAGGAGGTCCAGGGTTCAAAAACAGGTGGTCCATGTGGTGAGCTGGCCCACGCGCAGTGCTGATGCACGCAAGAAGTGCCGTGCCACACAGGGGTGCCCCCCGCGTAGAGGACCCCCACGCGCAAGGAGTGCGCCCCGTAAGGAGAGCAGCCCTGCACAAAAAAAACGCAGCCTGCCCTGGAGTGGCACTGCATACATGGAGAGCTGATGCAGCAAGATGATGCAACAAAAAGAGACACAGATTTCCAGTGCCACTGACAAGAATACAGGTGGACACAGAAGAACACACAGTGAATGGACATAGAGAGCAGACAACGGGGGGGGGGAGGAGGGAAGAGGAGAGAAATAAATAAATAATAAATCTTTAGGAAAAAAAAAAAGAATATAGGTCATCATTTTTAAAAAAAACATTTAGATCTTTGACCTCTAGAATATGAGCAGTAGCTCATGTTCTGAAGGGGCCAAACCTACAAATATCAGAAATTTCTGTGTCCTTTTAAAATGGCTAGGTGAAAATAAAATCTTTGTGCTATACTGTCAACCTAAGTTTTCATTCTAAACACCATTGTTTGGTGTGTTTTATGGGTTCTGGGAGAATTTTCCACTCTAAGCACTTTTTTTGCCTTCTTCAAAAGCTTATGGAAAGTGTCCTTTATCCATGAAACATCTTCCAGCAAGTCTCATAGGATAATTTTACCCAAACACATCAAATTAAATTGGGGGTGTGTCTGTGTCTTGTGGTTGTTGCAGCAACTAAAAGAGGCCAGAGTCCCGCCAACAAGGGCCCTGTTGGTGTATCTCTGATCTTGGCAGTAAGACTGTGTCACAAGTTTATTCAGCCACAGACTGGGCTTGCCAGACTCAACTCCACCAGACATTCTGCCTGGCTAGCCACAGAAAACTATCAGATCACATGTAAAGAAGGCTTGCCAACACTGGTCTCCCTGCAGAAAGATCTGTAGAAAAACTCAGGCTCCTCCATTTGTACTATCCCTCCTATGCGTATCTTCACTGCAGGATGGGCTGCTTTTCAGAGGCCTAAGTGGTTCCTTGCAGAAAGCTAGCCTCAAAACTGCAAGGGAGAGTGGCGGTGACAGGAGCTGACAGAAACTCAGGACTCAGAGAAGTTTCTCACCAGTCTTCCCTTCCCCGGTGCCTAGGAGGCCAAAGGCTAAATTTGACCAGGGGCTTAGCAGATTCAAACCAGACCTAGGGCAGTTCTCTGGGGCCCAAAGGATGTGGGAGAGGTGGTAGTTTTAAAGTGTCTGCAAATTCTTTGAACTCCTCCCGAACAAGAGGTGGAGCGGAAGTCCCCTTCTTTGAAGTACAGGCTGGCCTTAGAATTTGCTTTTAAGGAAGAAGATGCAGCAGAAATGACGAGTGACTTCAGAGGCTCCCACCTGGCTCTCCCGGGGACGCTTGCCCTGGGAACCGAGCCACAGGGTAGATCTTCTAGTGACGGGCCTCTGCTAAGAGCCCAGCTGATGGCCAGCCTTGACCATGGGATCTATCAGTGTGCAGGACAAAGCTCTCAAGATGCCAGCCCATGTGAGACCCCAAGGGAGAACTGCCTCACTGAGCCAGGACACCAAACCACGGAGGATGGTGATGATGGCAGGCGATGATGATAATAAATGAACGCTGTTGTTTTATGCCACAACGTTTGGAGTGGCTCATTATGCAGCAACAGAACAGTGGGGTGAAGGTGCATTTCGAGGAGTTGCAGGGCAAGATCCAAATGCCATGCTGGGTTCAAGAGGCCCAACAGTGTTGGGTGTGAGAAAGCGGGCCCAGAGCACACCCCAGCCAAGGACAGGACGTGCTAACACCTCAAGGAGCAGGTGAAGCGCCGCAGAGGCCGTTGGGGCCCTAGCCTGGAGATCAGCCATGCTGCTGAGTAGGGCAGCCCCAGGGAGCTCCAGGCTGGCGCTAAAGCCAGAGAGCAGCTGGCAACCTCAGGCCCTCCAGGTTGACCCCAGGAGGCACTCCCGTAACCCGGTACCTCCCTCTGCCGCCAGGCAGGGGATGGAGGGGAAGAATTCCATGAGTGCTGCAGGTGGGGGCAGCCAGCCACACACAGAGAAGAGCTCAGGGGGGCAGGCGGGGGGAGGCGCGGCTGCAACCAGGGCGCAGCCCTCCCCGGCTGAACCTCCCAGAGCTCCATCAAATCTGAAGCACTGCTTGCTTATCGACTGCTGGCAAAGAGCTAAATAAGTGATGAATACTTCCTTTCTTTACAAAACCATAACTCTCAAAAGAAGCACGGCAAAACAGTGCCAGGAAGTTCTGAAATCCTCTCTAATATTACTCTGCTTTGAAAAGGGCAAATGTGAAATGTTATGGCACAAAAGATCAATTCCCTATAGTGAAACTCCACCGGCTGGGAACGGAGGAACAGGCCACCAACACTCAAAGACGTAGGCTCTTCCTGACGGCCACAATTTCATAATGTGGCTTCAAAGATAAACTCAGGCAAAATCCCCAGCTGTGACCACCAACTTCCTATGAGCTTTGCACCTTACTGAAAAACACACACTACTGGTAAAAATTACTGACCACAGAAAAACATCACTTTATGCTAAAAACCTCGGATTGGCCAGTTTGGACGGGAAGCGGCTGCATGTCAGGGTGCTGCTTTTGGAGCCCCCAGAAGGCCCAGGCGCTGGTTCTGTTCTGTGTCAGGGCTGCTCCTGTGAAGGGAGAGGCGCTGGCCCTGCAGCACCGGGGCGCTGAAGAGTGTTTATTTTTTCTACATTTAAATTCTCTGTTGTAGATTTATGTAAAAATACATTCTCTTTTTGAAAAAAAAAGACTTTCATGTCTTGTAACAAATAAACCACTTCAGATTGGAATTTCTACTTTGTTAAAAAAAAAAAAAAATGGAAATGCTTTATAAGAACAATTTCTCCACATGGTGTCAATAAAAGGGGGTATGGAAAAAATATACACCAAATGTACACTATGGACAACTGTTAGTGGTAACAGTCTCATGATGTCCTTCCAGAACCCGTAACAAATGTTCCACAACAATGTAAGGTGGTGGTGGAGGGCTGTTAAATGGGAGTCTGCACATGATGCGTGATTGTTTCGTACATTCACAACTTCTCTAATAAAAAATACATTAAAAAAACAAAACGGAGTAGTGGATGTGGCTCAGCCACTTGGGTGCCTGCCTACCACATGGGAGGTCCCAGGTTTGGGTCCTGGGGCCTCATAAAAGAAGACAAGCAGATGTCGCCTCCCATCCAGAGAGCCAGATCCGCCCCACTGCAACAAGCAGAGGCCACAAGCAGAGGCCGCAGCCTCCTGGAGGGGATGTGGCTCAGCCTGTTGGGCACTCCCCTCTCCTGTGGGAGGTCCCGGGTTCAGTTCCCGGTCCCTCCTGGAGAAGGTGAGCAAACAATGAGCAGACAGAGGAGTGAACCATCTGCGGGAAGGGAGAAAAAGAAAAATAAGGTAAATAAAAAATACATCTTTAAAAAAATAAATTTTAAAAATTAAAAAACAAAAGACCAAGTACTCCAGACTGCTGCTGAGATAAGGCCCCATTTGGCTAGTTCTATCTAGATAAATGTGGTGCTGTGTCTCCTAACTGTGCTTCTGCAGTTACCTCCCTTGGGGATATTACTTGGATTCTCTTCCTTTCTCCATGTCTTAGCTATCTGGTAAACAAAATGGAGCCCACAGTACCAGCCATCCTGAAAAGTGGGCCTCAAGGAATCAGAGACACATGGCTGCAAAGCGCTTCATAAACACTGACTTTTAAAGGCGTCATTTGTCAAGTCCATGAATACTCTCTCTCAATCCCTAGCTCACTACTAGAAACCTGAGTTGGCAAGAGTCCTTATATACATTTTAATATAGGTGATTTACCTTTGTTACTTTGTCCATTCTCCTTCTGGGATGAAAAAGAAGTTCAGGAAAACAGATGTTCAGATAAGGTAGGGTATCTCCCATTGCGTGACCAATTTAAGAAAGAACCTCAGTGTGGCAAAACAGAATTCTCAAGACAAGAAGCCAGCAGCCAAATGTTGCTATAAATAGCTATGACAGTTACTGACTTCTCAATATTTGGATGACTCACTTCCAAATAAATCCTCTTCTCTCCATCTCAATCATTCCTGTGTGAGTCCAAGCCTCGCACTGTTTCAACAGCCTCCTAACTGGCCTCTTTGCTCCCTTTCAAAAGCCCTTCCCTACTGCTCCTAAAACGGTCTACAAAAAATGCAAACTTGAATTCATACTCTTGAAACTCCATAACTTCATTTTTAAAGCTTTATCCTATGGAAACTGAGATGGGATGAGACCACCAGAGCCCAGAGGTTCCGTTCACAGACTCAGGAGGCAGAATGCCTGGGCTGGATCTCTGGTTGCAGGACCAGAGGCCAATTATTTAACCTGGTTTGTTTTGGGTTTTTTAAAATGTTTTTGGTAATGTTTGATGAAGATATAATTCATATACTACAAAATTCACCCATTTAAAGTGTACATTTCTAAGGTTTTTAGTCTATTTACAGGGTTGCACAGCAATTGCCATAATCAATTTTAAAACATTCTCATCACCCCAAAAAGAAACCCATTAGCAGTTACTCCCATTCTCCCATTCTCTCAGTCCCTAGCAACCACTTATTTATTTTGTCTCTATGGATTTGCCTATTCTGGACCTTTCTTACCAATGGAATCAATAGGTGATCTTTGATCTGGCTTCTTTCACTCAGCATAATGTTTTTGTCCATGTTATAGTGTGTATTGGAATTCCATTCATTTTGCTACCAGATAATATTCCATGGTATAGACAGACCACATTGTGTTTATCCATTCATCACCAGGTAGATATTTGGACTATTTTCAGTTTTTGGCAATTGTGAATAATGCTGCTGTGAACATTTGCGCAAAAGTCTTATGTGAATGTTTGTTTTCATTTCTTTTGGAGCAGAGTGGATAATTGCTGGGTCATATGGTAACTCTTATGGTTAACCTTTTGAGGAAACAATCTGCTTTTGAAGAACATTTAAGGATATGGGGAATATGTTCTCTGCACTTGGTAAAAATATTAAATACATACACATCTATCTATCTATCCACATTTATTGTGTATATGACACGCTTTGGGGTATATGTATGTATAAATACATTTCTGTGTTTTCCAAATTTTCTATAAAGGAATATGTATCACTTTTATAATAGCGAGAAAAAGAGTGTTGTTACTGTTTTGTTTTATTTTTAGGAGGTACTGGGGATTGAGCCCAGGACCTCTCACATGAGAAGAAGGTGCTCAACCACTGAGCTACACCTGCTCCCCTACTGTTTTTTTTTTCAGTGTAAGTATGACCATGTCATTCTCCCACTTAAAAAATTTCAAAGACTCTTCATTACTTACAGGACCTCACACAAATCTTTGTGGCCTGACCCCTGCCTAGTCTCTGACTTGCTCTATCTCAATCCTTCTGCTTTGGCAATACTGGATTCTTTACAGTCTCCCAAACACACTGACTCAGTGTCTTTGCACAGGCTGTTCCCTCTACCTGGAATTCCCACTCCTCACTCTGCCTACCTCACAAATTCCCATTTTATTGTTTGAAACTCCAACTTGGCTAAGAGAACCATGTCGTGACCCTTTTCTTTGTATCCTTAATTCCAAGAATATTATTTAACTCAGAGCAGAAGTTTAATAAAGGTGTTGTGGATCTGAACTGCAAATATTTCTAAGTAACAAGGGAAAGAAAAGAATCACATTTACAGTTCACTACTATATTTTACTATCTGCTTCAACACATGTCAAATAGGATGAGAGATAACAAGTACTTACAAACTATAAAACAGCTAACATTTATCATGCACTTACTATGTGCCAGACTGTTTTAATTCAATCCTCATAATTTTCCCATGAAGTCAATAATACTAATATACTTACATACTCTTAATATAATTAATATACTTTACCATGTAAAATAATTTCTGTTGATTAACATAGCACACATTAAAAGTTTTAAACTGAGAAATACTGTTTTTAAAAGTATTAAAAGAATCTTAAGTTGGAAATGTTTCCCAATTTCACAGAAAGCTGCCATATTTATATAAATAAATCTGGGAGGAAAATGGCTTGGACATACCACCATCACAATATTCTAGGGTAGAAGGAAGTATGGGAACAAAAGCCATCAGGAGATGAGAACAGAGGTTGTAGTTCAGTTTGACTGTGGACAGTTTTGAGGCTGGGCGAAAGATGTGAATGCAGGCAACGAGGAGCACTCACTAAAGGCTAAGAAGTGACAAAAGAGTTTAAATTATAAAAAGGGAGTTGAATGAGCTAGAGATAGAAAAGAAGGGAATGGAATTATGCAGCAAAGCAGACTAAATAGTTCATTAATTTAAACACAACAGAACAAGCAGCAACTTTGCAATTCAAAATGCTATATTCCTGTTATGAGATAACTTATTAACTCTTGGTATATTCTTGCTCAGAATAAAAAAGAGACAAGTGTCTTTAAAGACTAACGGGCTTTGGGAAATTCAGTCTCCCACAGTGGTCACCGTGCCCTCACATTCGCTCTTCCTGGGGTCCTGGTACCCGTCCAGTGTCCCTTTTCACTCTCAAAAGTGTTCCAATTCGAATCAGATTATGGTAGTGGTTGCACCACTCCATACATTTAATAACAGCCACTGAGCTGTACACTTACATTAGGTTAATTTAATGGTACATAATTATACCTCAATAAAGTGCTAAAAAAAAAAGTTCTGATATGAACGACAAGTTACACAGTCCTCATCCAAATGCCATAGCCTCAAGGCCTTAAAAGTGGTTGACTGATCCTCTTATGTCAAAGGACAATTATTCCAAGGATTCTTTTCCAAAAAGACAGACTTTTTTTTCCTACCAAGACAGCTTCTAGCCCATGACAAAAAAATAAGACCCTAGCTAAGTTTCAGAGAGCCCATACCACAGCAGCTGACTTGCACAGCCTCAGCACAGCCTCCCATTAATGCTGCACTCACCTTGCAAATATTCAGGTAACACTCTGATAGAATCTACTCTAAAAATAGCAGGTGGTCTCTATTTGCATCAAAAGGATACATACAGTGTTAAAAGCTTAGGCGTTTTACTAGCTTTGAAAATTAAAGCCAGAAACTTTTCCAACTTCAACCTTAATTCTGGAGTCCAAGAATCCTGAAGGAAAAAACAAACAAAAATAGAAGTGTTAAATCATGAAACAGACGGCATCGTCAAGGTGATAAATACATTAGGTTAAAGAGCCTGGTCAGAGTTACTGTCACCAAAAGCAAGAAGTCTTGCCAGTGATGCGATGCTGTGAAAACAGGCTTTAGGACATCTGACCAATTCAGTACAGAAGATCCAAGTACCAGCAGCTGAAGGAAAGTACAGAGCTTTTTCATAAACAAGAAAAAAGTAGACAATTTGAATATTTCAGTGATTTAACTATCAGCATGACAAGTAACCTTATTAGGTTGAATACTGAAAATAACCCACACAGTTTGGGTGTCCATGGCACCAGTAGGCATAACATAAGCAGTTACCATGAAATTACTGAAAGTTTCCCAAAGAAAGGGATTCATTTCCATAACAATGCCCACCTTGATCAGGACTAAGGACAGAAGCCTCCAGTACCCCATTATGTCAAGATTAGAGGGAGTGATGTGGCTCAGTGTTTCAGCTGAGCACTGGTTTCCCACATATGAGGTCCAGGGTTCAATCCGTGGCCTCTCAAAAAAAAAAAAAAAAAAGAATTATGGGGAGCAGATGTGGCTTAAGCAGCTGAGCACCAGCTTCCCACACGGGAGGTCCTGGGTTCAGTCCCCGGTGTCCCCTAAAAACAAGAAAACAAACAACAAGCAAACAAAAGAACCAACTCAGGGAAGCTGATGTGGCTCAGTGGCTGAGCACCGGCTTCCCATATACAAGGTCCGGGGTTCAATCCCTGACCCTAGTACCAAAAAGAAAAAGACTGAGAATTTCCCAGAGTTGTTCTGTTGCAGAAGTCGAGAGAGGTTCAATTATTTGCGTATAGAAAGGCCAAGACTCAGGAATAATGTTGGGAAGGAAAAAGGATTTATTTACGGCCAGCTAGGTTCAGAGCTTCTCATTCAAAATCTGAGCCCCGAACAAGTTTTTTGAGTTACTTTTATACAGAGAAGGGGCCCAATGGTTCTTTTTTTTAGTGCTCAATAAGCTTGAATTAACATATATCTTCCACATCGTAGGTAAGCTTTAGCATGGACTTCATACATTCTAGATAAGCTTTTAGCACATTTGGTTTGCATTTTCCCTGAATATTTAAAATTTATAGAGTTTGCATTGCTAAACTGTTTCTCCTGGACTGGAGTTGTTGTCGTGGTTACCAAGGGCGGAAGAGGGGGCAGGGGGGCAGGGGCTGCAGTTCTCACTGTCCCAAATGCACAGCTCAGTCAGGTTATTTATGAAGAGATGACCAGCCCCCCCCCCCACCAATAGCCTACATCAGTTCAAGACACAAAACCTCAAACACAGGAAGCACAAAAATCCCAAGTAAAAATAGAAATCTATCCTAGACACACCATCATGAAACGATAAAATCTCAAAGAGATAAAAACAGATGACTTACAAAGGAACAGCAATTAGACTAACAGCCAACTTCAAAACAGCAACAATTGGAGCTGGAAGACAATGTAATATCTTAAATGTACTAAGAGAAAAAAACTCTAAACCTAGTATTCTAAACTTTGTGTGAGAAAGGCTTCTTCAGACAAACAAGAACTGAAAGAAGAGACTCTCACTAAAAGAGATTTTTAAGAATATGATTCCAAACAGGTGGTTCTCAATGTCAATGCAAAATGGAATATAAGGAAAAATCTGGTAAATACAAGGGTAAATCTCTATACACTCTGTATAAAATAATAGCGATGTCTAATTTGTAGGGTTAAAATACATAATTAAAATACTTTACAACAACAGCACATAAATTGGGAAAGGGATGAGTTAATGCATTCTAAGGTCCTTGTAAGGTTCAGGAAGAGAACAGAGAGGTACTAATTTTACACTTTATTATGTGTGCATGCTAAAATACCTATGATAACTATTATAATAATATATACAGAGAAAGGTAAAAGGCAAAAACTTGGAATAAAATGAATCTCCATGAATATTTAAAGTCACTAGGTTCATTAAAGCATCAGAATCAAGTATCCAAGATCTGCCAGGGAGTGCCAAATCCAAGGGCAGGCTGCTGCAGCCCAAGCCGGTCCCGTCTCTGACTCTCTCAGCAACACCTCACCTTGACCTAAGGCTTTCTCAACATGGCTGTGTCATAACTTTCACAAACAGAAGTCTTCACTGTGAGAAAATACATTGTTCTCTTTCAAGTTTCATCATATTCCCGTTTTACTTCTCCAGTCCTCTAGGAGAGGAAGGTTCAGATGGACCAAGAAAAATAAAGCCCAAAATTCAACTTGGCTACCCTATACCTTTGATGAAATCAGTCAACTAACTGACCTTCAGTTTGGCAGCTAGTATTCAGAAGGGAGGAAAGCCATTTCACAGAATCATAGCTAAATAGGAAACTGAAATGTCCTAGCATTTAGAAGAACAACTGCATCAATTGTTCAGTAGCAGGAGAGCCCCATATAGATTACTGGAAATAGAGGGAGGTCTTTAGAAAAAGCAATTTAATTATATCAAAATTATTTCAGTCTCTAAAATGCATTTCAATAATCCTCCCAGTGGGGCATCTTAATTTTTGGAAGACAACAAAAATTACAATAATGGGCAAATGTTGTTAAAAGATGTTACCCTGAAATATCAATTAAAATGAAGTATAGGGAAGCAGATTTGGTTCAACAGATAGAGCGTCTGCCTACTACATGGGAGGTCCAGGGTTCACACCCAGGGCCTCCTGACCAGTGTGATGAGCTGGCCTATGCGCAGTGCTGATGTGCGAAAGGAGTGCTGTGCCATGCGAGGGTGTCCCCCACATAGGGGAGCCCCACATGCAAGGAGTACGCTCCGTAAGCAGAGCCGCCCAGCGTGAAAAAAGTGCAGCCTGCCCAGGAGTGGCGCCGCACACATGGAGAGCTGACACAGAAAGATGACACAACAAAAAGAAACACAGATTCCAGGTGCCACTGACAAGAATACAAGCGTTGCCGAGTGCAATGAGTGTGCCACAATGATGGGGGAGGTTGTTGGTGTGGGAGGAGTGGGGTGGGGGATGGGGGGGTATATGGGAACTTCTTATGTTTTTTATAATATAACCTTTTTTGTTTTGTATGTATCTTCAAAAACATACAATTTACAAAAATGATTGGGATGGGGGAGTGGGGTGTGGGTTATATGGGAACCTCATGTTTTTTTAATGTAACGTTCTAATTAAAATAAAAAATATAAAAAAAGAACACAAGTGGACACAGAAGAACACACAGTGAATGGACACAGAGAGTAGACAACTGGGGATGGGGCAGGAAAGGGGAGAGAAATAAAAAAAATAAATAAATCTTTAAAAAAAAGAAGTATAATGATTAAAAGAGCTACCAGCAAATAGCTTGATGGAAATAACAGAAAACAATCAGGTGATTAGATATATGCCAAACAAGTGAGAATTTTAATACAAATAAAAAGATATATGGCCGCTAACTATAAAATAAGACTATTTTATTTCAGGCTACTAATTTTCCATTTTCAACTGAAAAGTACATGTGGTACAGGACGTCATCAACACGGGGATGTAAGATTTCCCCTGGAAAAATCTTCCCTCAGAATCAATTAATAAAAAGGTAAAAATCCCTCTTGCTCTAGAGGACAAGAGAGACTGAAGGGGGACTCTAAAAATGCTGAATTAAAGAAAAAGAAAAATAACCTCCAAGATCAGGTAGGAAATTTCCATAGCGGCCCTGCCAGTGCGCCCCCCTCCCCCTCATTTTGTCCCACACAGCTTAGGAGTTGTGCAGAGACAGGACAGCACAGCCCAGGTTCCTCCAGCCCTGGATGCAGAGAACTGAGCCATTCACAGCAGCGAGTGAGAATCCCAACAATGTCCAGGCACAGGGACCTACGTCTGCAGAGAACCAGGGCAAAACACAGGCCACTGAGTTGCACTGCATACAAAAGGGACCCCAGCGGATGGAGGTTAGCAGCAGCGGAACTGTTGGCAAGAGGTGCACACACTCAATCCAGTTTCTGCTGGCTGGACCACCTAAAAACAAAATGGACTTTTCTGGAGTGACCCACCTTCTGGATTGACCCCATCGGGTTCCCCAGGGTGGGATATCCTAATGGGAAAGAAACTGGAGGCAGAAAGCCTCACAGGAAAAAAGAAAAAGACATGTGGGTCCCAGAAATGAAAAGGGTAAGGAAAAGGGAGCACTGAGTGAAGGAAAGAATTTAAACAAATCACAGGAGCTGGGGAGAAAATTCTGCACAGAAACAAACAGAGAATATCAAGATTCCTGGAGAAGGAGCAGAGGAAAGGAAGCTTTCTCCTGAAAGTGAAACAATTAATTGCACAATAAGTATAATCTTAAAAATTATACCACATATCCAGGGCAAGAATCAGAAGAAGAACTGAGAAAATCTGAATAATTAAACATGGGCTATTCTAAAGATCTAGAATAAGTTGGGCCAAGCAGCAAAGAAGAGCCTTAGCACAAGGCCAATCAATAATAAAACCCTAGACAAGAGGAGACACTGACCTTTAGAGTTAACTCATCAAGATAATGTGATGCCTAGATATCAGCCAAAAACTACAAGCCACATTAAGAAACAGGAAGATATGGATCCATCAAGGGAACAAAGTAAAACTTCAGGGGAAAGAAAAACACTTGAGAGAAGACACAGAATTTGGAACAACTAATCAAAGAAATTCAAACAAATCTTCTAAATCAATTCAAGGAGATGAAGGGAAATATAGATTTAGAGCTAACGTATATTAAGAAGACACTGTGTGAGCATAAAGAAGAACTTGAAAGTATAAAAAGAAACATAGAAATTATGGGGATGAAAGGCACAATAATAGAGATTAAAAACACATTAGAAGTATACAACAGAAGATTTGAACAGGCAGAAAAAAAAATGAGTGAACTAGAGGACAGGAAAATTGAAATCATACTATCAGAAGAGCAGGTAAAGAACAGAAAAAAATCAAGCAGTGTCTCAGGGATTCAAGCGACAGCACAAAGCACACAAACATATGTATCATGGATGTCCCAGAAGGAGAAGAGAAGGGAAAAGGGGCAGAAAGAATATTTGAGGAAATAATTATCCAAAATTTCCCAACTCTTATGAAAGACATTAATGTGCAGGAAGCACAACATACTCAGCAAATACAATAAATCTTAATATATCTACTCTGAGACACTAATCAGAATGTCAAATGTCAAAGATAGAGAATTCTGAAAGCAGCAAGAAAAAAGTGATTCATCACATACAAGGGATTCTCAATAAGACTAAGTGCCAATTTCTGATCAGAAACCATGGATATGGGAAGGTGGTAGTTTATTTAAGGTACTGAAAGAGAAAAACTGCCAGCCAAAAAATGTTTTTTTTCCTCTTTTTATTTAAAAAAAAATGTTACATTAAAAAAATATGAGGTCCCCATATACCCCTCACCCCCTCATCCCACTCCTCCCACATCAACCACCCTTTTCATCATCATGGGACATTCATTGCACCTGGTGAATACATTTTGGAGCACTGCTGCACCACATAGATAGTGGTTTACATTGTAGTTTACACTCTGCCCCAGTCCACCCAGTAGGCCATGGCAGGATATATAATGTCCAGCATCTGTCCTTGCAGTACCACCCAGGACAACTCCAAGTCCTGAAAATACCCCCACATCATATCTCTTCTTCCCTCTCCCTACCATCAGCAGCTACCGTGGCCACTTTCTCCACATCAATGCTACAATTTCTTCCATTACTAATCACAATAGTTCCATAGTAGAATATCAGTAAGTCCACTCTAATCCATACTCTATTTCTCCATCCTGTGGACCCTGGGATGGTTATGTCCAGTCCTCCTCTACATCAAGAGGGGGCTTAGGTTCCACATGGATGATGGGTGCAATTCTCCTGCTTGCAGTTGTAGGCACTCTTGGCTCCCTGGTGTGGTGGTTGATCTTCTTCACCTCCCTGTTAGCTGGCCAGGGTAAGTCCAATAAACCAGAGTGTAGGAGTTGCAAGTCTGCTGAGGCTCAGGGCCTGGCTGTCATATGGACAGTCCAGAGATTCAGGTCTCCTGAGTATACACCAACCCCAGCACCAACCACAGGTCCGATAAAAGTAACAGAAGAGGCATGTGTAAAAGGTCACATCTGAGTCCAGCTCCATCACACTCAGGACCACAAACTCCAAAGAAGGGCCAACTGACATGGCACTGAACTTCAGAGTCATCTGCCATGACCACAGAACCTGTGGGTCTCTGTAGCCCTCAGGAAAACCAGTACCTGGACTTGTATCTACTTTGTCTGTCTCTGGGACCCTGCTAGGGCGTGCATAAGCACGATCCCTCTGATGACCTCCCGACTCTTTTTTGGAGACTCATAGCCATATAAACTCATTTGTCCTTTCCATTTCCCCCTTTTATCCAAGGTCAAAAAGCAGTTTTTCAGTTTTTTTCTTTTAAATGTTATATTAAAAAAATATGAGATCCCCATATACCCCCCACCCCCCCTACCCGACTCGACCACATCAACCACCTCTTCCATCATCATGGCACATTCACCGCACCTGGTGAATACATTTTGGAGCACTGCTGCACCACATGGACAGTGGTCTACATTGTAGTCTCTCCCATTCCACCCAGTGGGCCATGGCAGGGCACACAATGTCCAGCATCTGTTCCTGCAGCACCACCCAAGACAACTCCAAATCCTGAAAAAGCGCCCACATCATATCTCTTCTTCCCTCTCCCTACCATCAGCAGCTACCGTGGCCACTTTCTCCACATCAATATTACAATTTCTTCCATTACTAATCACAATAGTTCCCCAACAGAACACCAGTAAGTTCACTCTAATCCATACTCTATTCCTCCATCCTGTGGACCCTGGGATGGTTATGTCCAGTCCCCCTCTACATCAAGAGGAGGCTTAGATGCCACATGGATGATGGATGCAATTTTCTAGCCAAAGTAGATAGAAACCTAGGTACTGGTTCTCCTGAGGGCTACCGGAGACCTGCAGGTTCTATGGTCATGGCAGATGGCTCTGGAGTTCAGGGCCATGTCAGTTGGCCCTACTTTGGAATTTGTGTTCCTGAGTGTGATGGAGTTGACTCAGATATGACCGTTTTACACATGCCTCTTCTATCACTTTTATTGGACCTATTGGTCCAATAAATGCCTATGGCTGGCATTTGTTTTGGTATATACTCAGGAGACCTGAATCTCTGGACTGTCCATATGACAGCAAGGCCCTGAGCCTCAGCAGACTTGCAACTCCTATCCTCTGGCTTATTGGACTTACCCTGGCCAGCTAACAGGGAGGTGAAGAAGATCAACCACCACACCAGGGAGCCAAGAGTGCCTACAAAAAGCAGTTTTTAACACCTGATACTACATGTAGGTTGAGATATTCTGCTGGTCTGAGTTGACCCTTTCATTCAAGGTCTCTTTCTAGTAATCCCTCGGCATCAGGGAGGCTCATCCCCAGGAGTCATGTCCCATGGGGAACTCTATCACATTCCCCAATGGAACAGCAACAATTCCCCAAGTGCAACGGCAAAGACCAATAAAGAAGGATGGTCCAACAATGAGCCCTAGATACTGATGATGATGCTTATGAACCTGTGCACCTGCAATATGAACTAGGCCTACAGCTGTGGGGTGCCTAAGAGTTATCTCCTGAGAGCCTCCATTTTGCTCAAATGTGGCCACTCTCTAAGCCAAACTCAGCATGTAAATGCATTACCTTCCCCCCAGCCAAAACATCTTTATCTGGAAAAACTGTCCTTCAAAAATGAGGGACAGTTTAAAATATTCATAGATAAATACACTGAAAAAGTTTGTCAACAACCCCTATCCTATAAGAATTTCTAAAATGAGTTCTGCAGGTTGAAAGGAAATGACAGGAGAGAATGTTTGGAGTAGCGTGAAGAATGAAGATTATCAGGAAGGGTAACTAAAAGGGTAAATGCTAAATCCAATGGCACTGTATCCTCAATATGTAACTCGTAAATTCTTATAAGAGTCAGAATACAACTGAACAAGAAAAAGGTTTATTTCCTGATAATGGGCATGAAATATAAAGACGTAAAGTGGGACAGAAATAACATAAAGAGGGGGAACAGAAGATGGGAGCAGAGAACATGTATGCTATTGAAACTAAATTGGTATATTTTCAAATTAGTAAGTTTAGGTGTAGTTGTGTAACATAAACCCCAGAGTAACCACAAAGAAAGTATTTTAAAAGTATACAAGAACAGGTATAGCTCAGTGGTTGAGTGCCTGTTTTGCATGCATGAGGTCCTGGGTTCAATTTCTGGTACCTCCTAAAAACAAAACAAAACAAAACAAAAAACAACCTCCCAACAAAGAAAAGCCCAAGACCAGATGGCTTCACAGGTGAATGCTAGCAATTACTCCAAGAAGAATAAATACCAATCCTACTCAAACTCTTCTAAAAAACTGAGCAGAGGGAACAATATCTAACTCATTCTATGAAGCCAACATCACCCTAATACTAAAGCCAGATAAAGATACTATGAGAAAAGAAAATTACAGACCAATTTCTCTTATGAATATAGAAGCTAAAATACTTGCACATTGATTCCAACAGCACATTAAAAGAATATTATACTATGATCAAGTAGATTTTATCCCAGGTATGCAAGGCTGGTTCAGCATAAGAATTAATTAATGTAATATACCACATTAACAAAATAAAGGGAATAAAACCACATGATGATCTCAATTGAGGCAGAAAAAGGCATGTGACAAAATCCAGAATCCTTTCTTGATTAAAAAGCACTTATAAAAAACAGAAATAGAAGGAAACTTTTTCAACATGATAAAAGGCATATACAAAAACCTACAGCTAACATCATACTCAATAGTGAAAGACTGAAAGTTTTCCCTCTAAGATCTGAAACAAGACAAGGATGCCCACTGTCACCACTGTTATTCAACATTGTACTCAAAATTCTAAACAGAGTAGTTAGACAAGAAAAAGAAAAAAAGACATTCAAATTGGAAAGGAAGAAGTAAAACCTTCACTATTTGCAGGTGACATAATTCTATATACAGAAAGCCCCAAAAAATCTACAACAAAGCTATTAGAGCTAATAAATGAATTCAGCAAAGTGGTGGGGTATAAGATCAACATGCAAAAATCAGTGGTTTCTAAAGACTAGCAATTAGCAGTCTGTGATGGAAATAAAATAATAATAATTCCATTTGCATTAGCAACCAAAAGAATCAAATACTTAGGAATAAACTTAACCAAGGAAAGGACTTGTATACAGAAAATTACAAAACACTGCTGCAAGAAATCAAGAGAAGGCCTAAATAAATGGAAAGACATTCATTGTCATGGATTGGAAGAATAAATATCATTAAGATGGCAATACTACCCAAAAATGATTTATGGATTCAACACATTCCCAATCAAAATTCCAAAAGCCTACTTTGCAGAAATAGAAAAGCCAATCATCAAATTTATTTGGAAGGGTAAGGGGCCCCAAATAGCCAAAAAACATCTTGAAAAAGAAGAAAGAATTTACAGGACTCATTTCCTGACTTTAGAGCATATTACAAAGCTATGTGGTCAGAACAACATGGTACTGGCACAAGAATAGATATATTGACCAATGGAATTGAATTGAGTATTCAGAAACAGACCCTCACATCTACGGCCAATTGATTTTTGACAAGGCTGCCAAATCCACTGAATCGGGAAAGAAAAGTCTTCAAAAAATGGTGCTGAGATGGACTATAGTTAATAAATACAAATATAAAAATGTTCTTTCATGAATTATAACAAATGTACCACACTGATACAAGGTCTTAATAATAGGGTGGAATATGGGAAAAAATAACACCCAATGTAAATTATGAACTATAGAGTTAATAGTACAATTTTAATATTCTTTCATCAATGGTAACAAAGTACCACACTAATGCAAAGTTCGACAATAGGGTATACGGGAATGCTGTATTTTTTACATGATTTTTCTGTAATTAAAAAAAAAACTTTAAGCATATATGGTACAAATTAGGTGGCTAGTATATTTTTAAGTATTTATGTCAGTCTGGGTTAAAGGTTTTAGTGCAACCAAAATACAAGAAAATTTCATAAAGGTAAAAGATCTGACACTGATTTTATTATTATTATTATTTTAAGATTTTTTTATTTATTTCTCCCCCCTTCCCTCCCCCACCGAGTTGTCTGCTGTGTCCATTCACTGTGTGTTCTATAATGTCCGCTTGTATTCTTGTCAGCAGCATCGGGAATCTGTATTGCTTTTTTGTTGCGTCATCTTGCTGCATCAGCTCTCAGTGTGTGTGTGGCGCCACTCCTGGGCAGGCTGCACTTTTCTCGCACACGGCAGGTCTCCTTACGGGGCACACTCCTTGCGCGTGGGGCTCCCCTACGTGGGGGACACCCGAGTGGCACAGCACACCTTGTGCACATCAGCACTGTGTGTGAGCCAGCTCACCACATGGGTCAGGAGGCCCTGGGTTTGAACCCTGGAGTCCCATGTTGTAGGCTGACGCTCTATCAGTTGAGCCAAATCCGCTTCTATTTTTTAAATTTATTTTATTTTATTTTATTTATTTATTTTTTATTACTTCTTAGGAGGTACCGGGGATTGAACCCAGGACCTCGCACAGGGAAACAGGCATTCAACCACTGAGCTACATCCACTCCGCAGTGAGAGTTGCTTTTTTGTTTTGTTTTTAGGCAGTATTGAGGATTAAACCCAGGACCTCATATATGGATAGTATGTGCCCAATCACTTGAGCTACATCTGCTCCTTTGACACTCTTTCTAATATAGGCAAATATAATATAATATAGGCAAATGTCAGGTTTTCAAAGCATCATTAAGAAACCCCCAACACACACAAAGTGAGACTTGCAATGTTTCCCAGCATCCAAGAGACAAAGGCTGTCACTTACCTGGAAGAGTTCTTTAAATGAGGGGTGTACCATAGGGTTCGGAACAAAAGGAAGGGCATAGAAAGGGAGAAACTCCGTGGTCTGACTCAGTGCTGCCCCTTTGGTCTCCAGGTAGGTTTTGAAATAAGAAGTTCTCTCATCTTGTTCCTCTTTGTCCTGTGAGGAAGGGAATATGCTTGTTTTGGGTCTTCTGCCCAATACCCAGTCACCGGTTTGCCCACCCTCTCCCACAGTTTCTTTCGTTTCAGCCACATTGCCACCGTCTTCCACCTCTGGCCTGGCAGGTGAACTCTCTCCAACTTCACCGCAAATTTCGCCCCTTCTTAGAACTTTTTCAGGCAAATCAGAGAACTATCTATATAGTTTAATATGGTGCTTATTCATGTTCTTAAAATTCTTCATAAACATCATTTTCAGTGGTAGGACAAAACCACATCTTGTGGCTCTATCCATTTATTTAACCAATTCCGCCATTATTAGACAAGTACATTGTTTCTACTTTCAGATGCTATAAATAAATATCGATCTACATTCTGATAATTTCCTAAGAAGAGGTTCCTAAGAGTGAATAGGCATATCTTTATTACAGTTTTTTGAAAGAGAAGTTTCCATATCATTACTCCTCATCTTTATGGTGCTAAGAAAGCTCTGCGCCACGAATTCCCTGTATAAACTTGGGCATGTGAATTTGCCTCCAAGGGTCTCAATTTTCTCTTGGGCCTCAATGAGAAGCCTGGATGAGTTGAGCTGCTCACCTTCTAATTTAGTACTTTCCTCCCTTGACTCACTAGCCTTATCAGCCTAATACACAGACGAGCCTGTTCTAATCAGCACACCTCATTTCACCTACACTATGAAGTCCTCTTTTGACTGCTGCACTTTTAAGAAATGCAATGCTTATTATTTTTTCCTTACACACCTGGAAGAAGACTACAGGAGCTAAATGCAACTTATTACTCAAGTGGACTTTCCACAAACAGACACACCATTTTTCCACTAAGTTTAAATGTAAATGGGCGTTTTACTATATGGTCTCAAGTGTGATCTCAATGAGTTCTCTTTGACACACATGTATCTACTAAGTTGTCAAACAAGGAAATTTATTTTGCTGAGTTTCCAAAAAACATGAGGTATTCAATGAAGCTTTCATTACAGAGATGATATTAAATCCCCATAAAATTAGAAAATAAACTGTTGGGAATGAGGCAGAAAGTCATTCATCAATGCCCAAGATGCCTATGCCCTGTAAGCAATGTGATAAAACAGATACAAAATTAAACTAACACTCATTTGGAAATCATAACCGGTAACATTCTTTCACACAGCATTCAGACTAACCCAAATCACAAAGGGAACGTACAGGTCTCCCTAGGGAGTGTTTCAGAAGATAGATGGCAAAATGGATGTGCAGATAGAATTCCAACTTCTGGACAAGGGAGTCGCCATCTCGGACTGAAATGGGAATGTGCTCCTCCCACAAATCAAAGAACATCTTCTGGTCTCCATTGTCAAATGCAGCAACGAGATCCTTCTGTGGAGAAGACATTAGTCTGAACCCCAGGCAGGAGGGATGCCCATTCTCCCCAAATTCTCCCAACCCTCCCAATACCTCAGATAACCCATAAACCCAATGGTTTCTGTGTGGGGAAAACTAAGTCTCCTTTCCAGGGGCAGGAGAGAGAAAAATAGAGACCCTTTAGATCTGCAAGCTCCTTAGGCTGATTGTTGCAGACAGACCCTTGTTTCCCACCCCTTTGTGATATCAAATCTGGGCACTGTAAAGAACAGATGTAATATTTAAGCACTCTAAGCTGGAAGGAATCAGGCATGGGCTGAAGACTCGAGACCAGAGAATTCACGGGCACATAAATACCCTGAAGTCACCCTTGGGACTTGCTGACGTGCAGCATGTGACTTATGAAAACAGGCCAGGACCAAGAGCTCAACCTCGCCTCCCAGAACAAACCTTACACATACGGAAGCCTGATGATGATATGACCCAGGAGTCCCTAACTAGCTGCTGGTACATTTGTATTATGTGGACATGACAAGACCTTCAGGAACTGTGGGTCTCTGCCCTTCCTGCTTCTCTGTTAGGTCAGCTATGACTCTGCCTTTCTGGGTCAGTTCCTATCCCAACCTCCTTGTTCTCAGGCAAAAGTCTTACATGCTCCAAACCAGCATTTAAGTCCATTAATGCCATCTGCCCAACTGCTAGAAGCTTTTCCAGCTGAGGTGGCACTATGGGAAGCTACTACAGACCCCAACACACCCATTTGGTCCCACCAGATACAGCGACAGGGAAGCATAAGCCAGAGATGGCGGGGGCAGCATGGGCTTGGCACCATACCCACTGCAGAGCTGTGAGAGTCTGATTCCACAGGCAGAGGCAGTTTCAAGATTTACATATTAGTAAAAGGCAGAATCAAAAGAACTTCCTTATAGTGTGAAACGATGTGATTCATAAGGCTTTCCTCTTTGTTTCCAATACTCGAAAAGGCCAGCCTTAGATTTGTGCTCAGTTGCAAAAGCTCTTCTTCAATTGGATTCTCTGTAAATCCCCTACCCAACATCAACAGGACTTTCACTATTCATACCATTATTTGGTCATTGTTCTTTATATTTTTTAATAATAGCCTTCTGGTTTTCCTGTATAACTGTTGACTTTTTTAAGATTATGTATTTTTATTTACTGACAATCCAGCTTATTATTTTTATAAAATTTTAAAATGCAGAGAACAAACAACGTGACAGTGAGGCTTAAGTCAAAGCTATTCATTAATAAGGAACCTGCAAATCTGAGTATTAAAAAATGGTTTCTATGTCATGTGATTAAGAACAACCATCTCTGAATATAACCTTCTGCTGGAAGATGACGGCATACATCTGAACTAAACGCAGAAGTTTTCGAAATAACTCTACAATGAACTTGTACCTCCTCCAAACCAGCCCCTTTCTGTTCCTCAGCCTCAGAAACAAGGGGAAGGTCAAGTCTGTAAGTGACTTTGGGCAGGGGTTTGCCAAAACAAAGCCCAGGCAGCTGAAAACAGCAGCTTCTTGGAAGACTGGGGGGACCCTGGCTAAAAGAGCCCCACTTTACTGTTAATAACTGGTACAAAGGTGAAGGGGCCCCCCTGCCCCCTGAGCAGCAGGGCTCCTGGGGCCTGGCCCAGCCCCAGCCTCACCCCTGCCGCTCCCTGGAGCAAAGCTTGTACCCACTCTGGGGCAAGTGTTCTTGCCTGAGGGGTTCCACGATCACAAGCTCTTTGATTGCCTGAAGGAAGTGAACGCACACCTCGTGGATTTATTCAGGCTTGGAGTCAAGGCATTTTCCTAAGGTGGTTTGTCTGCATGTCAAAGGGCCCATGTCTAGTTTGTGTGAAATTCTTCAATTGTAGACCTGGGACCACAAACATTTGCTCTGTCACTATAATCACATTGCTCATCCATCCTAATTTAGGATCCATATTTTGTACCTGGAAATGGTTCCTGCATTTAAAATAATACATACACATAAAAAATTTGTTTTCACAACCTCTCTGGATACAAAATATTAGTGATCTTCTGCAGAACATGACCACAGCCAGAGCCAACAAGATCAGAAAATTGCACAACACAAATTATAATAATTTATAAACACATACACACACACACACACTTCTTACAGAACTGTGCTTGGGGAAACACCATTTCTTGAGTGCCACTGACAGCACATTTTGCTAAACTGCTGCTCCAGGTGTTTTTTCTTTTTGGAGGGGGGGGGCAAGGAGGAGTGAGGAAGGGGGTTCTATCAAAGTAGGGCACAGCTACTTACTGGATGAGCAGGGGAAGAACCTATGCTTGAGGCAATTAGACAGCTTCAAGGTCTTTCCCGTTATATAAAAATGGACCTGAAGAGACATTTAAGTGTTCTCCCGCCACTGAGCTGTAATGTGATGTGGAACCAGCTGTAAAAAGTGGACAGCAGCTCCCTCTTGAGGTGCCAGATATGCAAAAAATCTTCAAGACACAAAGCTTGCTATCCTCATCCGATGTCATCACGTACTCTGTTCAGGTGAGAACTTCCCAAGTAGTCACACTGTTCTGCTAGCTAGGTACTCAGGATCTGCTCTACTCAAGATCTGCTCACCTATTACTCCAACTTGGTGAATAAAGCTGGCTGGTCCTTCCTCCTGAAGGAACCAGTAAACCAGGCACTGTGAGTACGGGGGAGTGAGGCTGATTTTCCACAGAGAAAGCTTTACTTCAAAAAACAACCTCTGTGTCCACCTTTAAAAATGACTCTACTCTTATTTTAGTTCTGGAAATTTTGCTCTGTGGTTGATGATGTCAGGCAGGGCTGGCTTAAGTCTGTCTGAAGTGGGGACAGCCTACCACCCAGGCGCTCACTGCACAGGAAGGCACCGGGCGGGTGCAGCACCACCTGGGACTCCTCGGGCTCAACAGGGCCTGCTCATGGGGGCCCGATGCCAGGCCACTGGGCAGTCAGAGAGCAGAAGCAGGCTGGCGGTGGCTTCTGCCTGCCCCCAGCACGTCGGTGGCACATGCAACCATGCCTCAGATTCATTTTGGAAATAGATATATTAAAAAACACAAATTTATAAAAATAATAAAATCATCCAGAGATGAAATGTGCTTCCTTGGGAACAGTCATGCTCTCTGGTCAGGGGAAATATTCCAGGTGACCCACTCACTTACCCGGAATGGCTGAAGTGGGAGTTAGGTGTCAAATCACGGCTGGAACCAGGCGTGTAAGGTCTTCCTCACCCAAAGCCCTGAAGGCCCCACAACCTCTGCACCCTGGGCAGCCCACCGCGGACAGAGCCGCTCCCGCATTCTCTGAGAGGAGGCTGCCTTGTATTACTCTTGCTTCCTGCTCCCCCTGCCTTCCCAAACTAGAAGGCAAGTGCCACAGGGGCAGGGATTTTGTTTTGTTTGCTGCTGTGTCCCCAAGGCTTAGGATCCATAACCTAAAACTCTTCAGGGACGGATCACTTCTGCCTAGGCTCCAAAGAGAGTACAGTTTCCCATTGTCTTCTTCCCAGTAAAAGTATCTGAGAGATCTATGTTGCTCCACGTTTCCTAGGCTGGGTGCAGAGATTTCAAGGCAGTATCACTGATTTATCCATAAATACTTGAGAAGTCTAAGAGTCACTCTGACCAGGCCTCCAGAAGGAATTCCAACATTCCCTATTGGAAGCAGTTTGAAAGTTGAGAACATCCTGATTATCTACAGAGATTTAAAAAAATAAGCCAAATGTTACCTGGATTGTTTTTGATTTGGAGTCTCTTAAAGATCCACCTGCTGTTTTAGATAGTGGTTTTCCTTTTATTTTGCATTCCTTTGAAAATATTTTCAAGGTATCTTCAAATTCAGCAAAATCTAAATACTATGAAAAGAACATAAATATATTCTTCTATTTTGAACATCAACAAAGTAACAATGTCATTGCACCAGCTCGATATTATCATCCATTTGTAATGGGGTTAGCAAACTGTCCTCTCGAGAAGTAGAGTGAGCAAGGATCCTGTCTAGAATTGATTTATTGATGAATACTATAAAAGGCTTAGAAAGACAGTTTCATAGAAAATGTTTATTTCCAGAAAATAAATTTGTTTTCAAAGGGAAAATGTATACTGCATGATTCATTATAATTATTAATAAAAAAATTAAATGATGTGTGCAGCAGTAATCGACAGAAGGTCTGGTGGTCTGGGGAGAAGTAGGTCTCTGGGAATCTGTTACTTGAGGCAAGGGGTTTACAAACCTTGCCTGTCCCTAAGACCAGGAGAAAACAATTCACGAAAAGGTAGGCACTGCCACACCCAGCACTGTGGCCCCCGGGAAGTGAGCTCTAATGGGAGCTCTGCTGTGGCTGTCTGCATCCTTGCCCTAGGGCCACGTCTCTTAATGCCTTGTGGATAGTTTAATCTGACAGTGAAACAGCAACAACCATTTCTTTAGCACCAACTATGTGCCAGCTCCAAGCTATATGCATAAGGTGTGGCTCCTGCTCTTCAGAAGAGTGTAGAAAATCTAAGTGTCCATTAATGCAACGAGTCAAACAAATTATGATATACCCACTCAACAAATATTCTATAGCATCAAAAAGTACAAGGAAATCCACACCATATTACTGTTGAAAGACAAAAAGCAAACCACAAAACAATGTGTATAGTATCATCCATTATGTAAAACAAAATACATACATGTGAATATATTTTAAACATTCATAGAAACAGTCTGGAAAGATATACCCTAAACCATTAATAGTGGTTACTGCAGGAGTGGAAATTCACTTTTCACATGTGTACAGTATTTGAATTTTTTACATGAGCATGCATTATAGAATTTTCTTTAAAACAATTTTTAAAAGTGGTTTTAAGATTTTGGTATAGTTTAAGAAAACAAAATGTAAATACATGGAAAATTATATAATGGCAAATAAATAACTCCAATGTAAAAATGGAAGAAACGCTATAAGGCACTGTAGAATTCACTGCATTTTAAAATACAAGCTTTACAAGTTTCAAGATCTCTTTTTTTGTGACCTGTTATTTTTTCCTTTGTTGTTGTGTGTGACCTGTTTTGTATAACAATACCTACCTCTTTCACCAGTCCCAGTAATTCAGATTCATGAGCCAAAACGTCCCCCATATTGAATTGTTACTGGTAATTCTCACGCAAAAATCTCTACAAGGCAAAAATTAAAACAAAGGCTTTCGTTTCAATCATCTGTGAAATCACAAAAGGCTGGCAGTGTTTGGCTAAATAATGGCCCCTAAAGATGTCCACGTCCTCATCCCCAGAAGCTGTGAATATCCTCGGTACACGGCGAGGGAGAACTAAGGTGGCAGATGGAATTAAGGTTGCTAATCAGCTGATCTTCAATTGGGGAGATTGTGCTGGACCACCCAAGTGGGCCCAACATCATCACAAAGGTCCTTGGAATGGAAAGAGGAGGCAGGCGAGTGTCAGGGTGAAGCAATGTGAGAAAAGCTTGAGCAGTTATTGCTGGTTTTGAAGATGGAAGAAGGGACCACAAGTCAACAAATGTAGACGGCCTTTTAGAAACTGGTAAAGATAAAGAACAGACCCGCCCCTAAAGCTTCCAGAAAGGAAGAGTCCTGCCCGCACCTCAACTCTAGCCCAGTGGGACTGACTTCAGACTTCCAACCTCTAGAACTGTAAGATCTTAATAAATCTGTGTTGTTGGCGGAGCTGGTCTGGGCTGGGGAGGGCAGTTAGGTGGGGCATGCCACGCAGACTCAGACACCTAGGCTGCCAACCATGGGGCAAGCTCTCCACGCACACATGGCCAGATGTGGAGCTCTGGCTGTAGTTGCAGCAGCTTGTTATAATGTGTCTTGTACCAACCTGGTTGAGTAAAATACTCAAGGCTCGCCAGCACAGACAGTGGCCACGTGGACCTTCTGCTTAAGAAAAGCCCTCCTAAGATTCTTTTTTTTTTATCTTTTATGAAGATATATATTTTTTTTGTCTTTATTCTTTTAATGTTACATTTGAAAAATATGAGGTCCCCATATAGCCCCCACCCCCCTCACCCCACTCTTTCCACATCAACAACCTCTTTCATCATCGTGGTACATTCATTGCATTTGGTGACTACATTCTAAGATTCTTTATAAGACCACCATGCAGTTTTCTTGACTGGCACCTTTCTCATGCTCACAGGTTCCTTCCTGCTGGGCTACATCAGCAAAGGGGGGCAAATTGAGCCATTCTTGTCCTGATCACTGGCATCCTGGTGCTCCTTCCTGGTTTTTACCACCTGCACATTGCCTACTATGCATACAAAGGCTCATAGGGCTACTCCTACGATGACATTCCAGGCTTTGATGACTAGCACCCACCTCAGCCCAGAGAAGAGGCACAGATGGGCTGAGCACAGCTTTAAGACCCTGGGCTGGAACTCTGGCTAACCAAAGGCTAAGGAATCCTGCAGCATGCAGATATCTAACAAGACTATGGCCAGATTTTATGGCTCCATCCCAAAGATGTAAACTGAGTTTACAAGTAGATAAGGATGGCATGCTTTATTTTTCATTTCCTGGCCCTGGAAAAAGCTCCTGATGAGTTTTTCCACATGAACTGCATCATGGAAGAACAGCAATGGTAATTGTACAGGGAAGCTCTGTGGTAGAAAGTGCTGCCACCACCACCCTTTTTAGCGTTGAGTATTTCAATTAAATAGTCCTCATTGTCAAATCATTCTTGTGACAAATGGAAAAATACAGTACGTATAATTTATTACCAAGTAATTTGTTTTGAAAGTATCTAAGTATCTCCTACATTTATCTCTAACTTTGTATTCTAGGAAAGACCTCTGTACAATCAAATATTAATGTGGGTGCATTTGTAATATATTTACTTGCTTTCTTATTGACAGCAATCAGGACATTTTAAAACCTCCAAAGGGCAGGTTTTCAAAATGTAATCACTCCTTTCCTCCACCAATCCTTGGCCAGCTCTGACCTGGTTCACTGACAAGGTGGCCAGCATGTGGTCTGGACCATTCTGTTCTTTCGTAGAGCAAGATGTTCTTTTTAGCATGCTTTTAAGGAATGCCTTTAAGGATGGGATTTTTGGTTGTTTCCTAATGAGAAATGTAGAGCGTGGTTAGTTTTACAAGCCCACTCTGAGCACCTGCGTCATTATGGCATTCAGCCCAAGACGAAAGGCTGGGACTGGGTCACTAGAGGACTAGGCTGGCCCAGCCTCATTCTCTTTCCTAGCTTGCAAAAGCGACTTGTACTCAAAAGGAATTAAAACGGCAATTTAAAAAAATTTTTACCTGTGCTGTGTTAAGTCACTAAATGTGTATCATGTGCTCTATATAGCACCCATGGGAAATTGAGTGGCTGAAAAAAAGTCATTCTGTGGAATGGGTATAGCTCAGTGGTTGAGCGTGCGCTTCACATGTACAAGGCCCACGGTTCAATACACGGTACCTCCTAAAGAAAAAAAAAAGTCATTCTTTCTACTCTTCCTGCCATCCCCATCCCCAGGATCTTACCCCAGAGAAAGGCAAAAGGTCCAGGCTCCAGCACTAACAGTGACCCAGGTCTGGGCAAGTCACTGACACTCGAGCCTTTCTCCATCTGTTAAATAAAATGGAGAGCGGATCAGAGCCCTTCCAGGCCTCAGATGCACAGCCCCAGTTTTCTGCCCATCACAGTGGTTGGATTAGAATTCCTTGAATACATCAGGAAGATTAGATTTAGTAAGTGCCCCTTTTTCATTCTTCTTCTGGCTCACTGTCCCAGTCCTGTGGCTTCCTCTCTCTCCCCAGGTAGTGCACCATGACTTCGCAGCTCCGCTCAGCTCCTCTCTCCATGGCGATCCCACTCCTAAACCATTAACCGGCTATCTTTGCCTTCTGCTGAGGACCAGCCCGCAGGTCCCTAAGGATGAGGGTGGGAGTCCACACCCCGCCTCCTCCACATCCCCCTTGTTCTGTGCACTTTTAAAAATTTTATTTATTTTTTTATTTCTCTCCCTTCCCCTCCCCCCCCCCAAGTTGTCTGCTCTCTGTGTCCATTCGCTGTGTGTTCTTCTGTGACCACTTCTATCCTTATCAGCAGCACCTGGAATCTGCGTTTCTTTTCGTTACATCATCCTGTTGTGTCAGCTCTCTGTGTGGGCGGCGCCATTCCTGGGCAGGCTGCACTTTCTTTCGCGCTGGTCGGCTCTCCTTACAGGGTGCACTCCTTGCGCGTGGGGCTCCCCTACGCGGGAGATACCCCTGTGTGGCAGGGGCACTCCTTGTGCGCATCAGCACTGCGCATGGGCCAGCTCCACACGGGTCAAGGAGGCCCGGGGTTTAAACCGCGGACCTCCCATGTGGCAGACAGACGCCCTAACCACTGGGCCAAGTCTGCTTCCCTATTCTGTGCACTTGAGCCACACCAAGCCCTGGAGACCCCCGAGGGCCAAGCCCACACCTGCCCTGAGGACTTTGCAGGGCCTCTTCCCTCTGCCTCAGGACCCTTCTCAGATACCCACATCTAGCCCAATGCTGGGCCCTTCTCAGATATCCTCATCTAGTCCAATGCACTGGGCCTTCTCCCTCTCCAGATATCCACATTTAATCCAATGATGGGCCCTTCTCCAGACATCCACATCTAGTCCAACACTGGGCCCTCTTCCAGAATCCACATCTAATCCAACGCTGTGGGCCTTCTCCAGATATTCACATCTAATCCAGGATCCACTTAAATGTGCCTCTGCAGAGAGCTCCCTTCTTAAAGGTCAGCCCCAGCACTTGCCACCCTTGAGCCTGCTAACCACTGGCTGACTCACACATCCTCTCATTTGCATCTCTGCCACTGTCTGCCATTTCTACCCCACCAAGTAGAGGTCACAAGGAGAGCATGGGTCCCCTCAGTACCCCCAGTGCCTAGACCCGTGCCCAGTGCACTGTAGGTGCTTGCTCAAAAACCTTTACTGAATGAAGGGAAGGAACTTAAGGTATGAAGAAAACAAAGCAAGGAAGGGGACAGAGGGAGGAGGAGATGGGTACGGGTGGTCCCAGAAGCTCCCGGTGGGAATATGACATTTGAGCAAAGATGCCAGGCAGGGAGCACTTTGTTAGGGGAAGAGGATTTTCAAGTGCAAAGGCCTCAGACAGCAAGAAGAGCTCTGTGTGTTGGGGTGTGGCTGGAGTGGAGCCAGGCTGACCCTGGAAGGCAAGGGGCCAGGTACAGTGGGTGAGAGGCTTGGGTGCAGTTCTGAGTAGTGGGAAGCCACAGAGGGCACTGAGCAGGGGACGGCCGCAGCTCACTGACGTTTTCTAAAGAGCATTCTGTCTGGAGTGTGGAGAGTCTGGAGGCCGACAGGAATAGAAGCAGGGCGACCAGTTAGGGGCTACGGCGAGACCCATGCTGGCGAGAAGTTCTGACTCCAGGCAGGCCTTAGAGGTGAGGTACCGCGGCCTGCCGACAGCTTGGGTGGGATGTGAGGGAAGAAAGGCACTGAGGATGGCACGTGGGCCTAAGTAGACCATTCACTGGAGTGGAGAGAACTCAGGGGGGTGGCAGGGATTAAGCCTGAGATACCTACTAGACAGTCAGGCAGAGACGCTGGAAAGGGAGGTGGCTGCAAGAGTCTGGAGCTTAGGGAGAAGGAGGAGCTGGAGAGAAACATTTGGAAGTCATCAACATAAAGATGGCATCAAAATAGACGAGCATCCTACCCAGAGAAGTGCAGAGGGAAAAGCGAGCAGGCCTCTCCTGAACCCTGGGTCCCTCAGGCACTGCGAGGCGGGGGAGAAGAGCCACCAAAGAGAGCAAGCAGAGCAGGGAGTGGGGAGACAACCGGGAGACAGGGACACCCTGGATGCCCAGAGAAGGTGTTGCACATTGACAGCGAGGCTGCGCACGATGGACAGAAGAACTAATCACTGGATTGGCAAAATGGAGTCCGATGGTGACGCCAACAAGAGCAGTGACTGGAAACAGTTAAAGAGAGAAAGAGAAGCAAGAAAAGCAGAGACAGGAGAACTGTCACAAAAAGAGAAAAGACAGACAGGAAGTGGCTGGAAAGACATGAGGGCTTTTTAAGAAGGAAGACATAAGCAGCAGCTCTGTTGGTGGGAATAACCCAGGAAAGAAGGAAACATCAATGAGGCAGGAGGGAAAGGAGATAGTTAAGGATGCACCCAGTGTCTCAGTGGGGGTGCTGGCCTTAGATGCGGGGGGTTGGGGGGTAGGGGGGTGAGGGAGGGATGGCAGATATTATGGGACCTGAACAAAGAGACAGATTTCAGGACGAAAAGAAAAATAAGAGACAAGGTCATCGCTGAGAGGAAGGAGCATGCTGACAGTTTGCAAGAGGAAAAGGTGGGAATCAAATGGACCAAGAAAACATGGGGAAAAAAAAAAAAGAAAACATGGGAGGGCTCCTAGTATCTCGGGGCCACTGGAGATCCATGCACTGGGATCTAAATGCAATTCATCCACACAGATCTGCAGTTTTCTCCAGTCACTTTTAGCTGTCTTGGTTGGCGGAGAGTTACCTAACCAGGGATGAGGGTTTGCCAGAAGAGAGGGGGAAGAGAAAACAAGTACAATAGTGATGAAACATTGACACTAAGGTAGATAAAGGATGGGAGGGGGGTTGTGGGGGTGCACGGCAGTGAAAATGTGATGGGTTCAAACACCCATCTAAGGAGGTTTGTTAAAATGAGCCTCACACTCGTGCGTTAGGCGAGTGGAGCTGGAGACGAGACCAGAGGCCAAACTCAGGATCTGGCAAGATGGCGGGGCCGACTGCCACAGGATTATCAGGGAGACCCAGGGTTTGCTGGCAGAACCAGTTCCTGGTATTAGAGCAGAACCAGATGAGAGCAATGCCAAGTATTTCCATGTGGTCACTACTGGTCCCCAAGATTCTCCCTTTGAGGAAGGGACTTTTGAACTTGACCTATATTCCTTCCAGAAGAATACCCAATGGCAGACCCTAAAGTATGTTTCATGACCAAAATTTATCATCCTAATGAAGACAAGTTGGGAAGAATATGTTTAGATATTTTGAAAGATAAGTGGCCCCCAGCATTGCAGATCCGCACAGTTCTGCTATCGATCCAGGCTCCCAATCCAGATGATCCAATATTAAATGATTAGTGGAGCAGTGGAAGACCAACAAAGGCCAAGCCACAGAAACAGCTAGAGCATGGACTAGGCTCCATGCCCCAAATAATATTTAAATCGATCTGATCATCAGGAGTGTGCATGTCCTGTTCTGCCAAGATTTCTTCCATTTTTGTTTGCATTTCATGGACAGAGTCTTAGAAACATTACAGAATAAAAGCCCAGACATCTTCAGTCCTTTGGTGATTAAATGCACATTAGCAAATCTATGTCTTGTCCTGATTCACTCTTGTGAAGCATGAGCAGGGGCTGGAATTATCATCTGGATTGTTGTGAAACTTTTACAAGCAGCGGCCCCTCGTCTGCTTTTACTCATTTCCCACATCATGATTTAAGTATAAAGTACTGTGAGTAAAGGTGGTTGTCAGGGTTAGCTGTGAGGGAGAGTGGGTTATTTTATTTTTATTTCTGAGGAGGGAGGTAGTTTTATTTTAATTTTATGAGCTCCTCTCTCCTTTTAGGTAATCTAATTAAATGCATTGGTTAAAAGCAGCTCAACAGTTGTTCTTTAGAATATACCGTCTAGCCAAGTTTAGCTTTAGACACTGTAGATGGACAAGCTTGACTGACCCAAAATGGAACATTAAACAAACGTCACAGCCATCACGAATAACATTGTGGTGACTTTGCTGTCAAGTGCAGAATCCTCCCTTCGGGAAAAAAAGCCTGTGACTATTTTGTATAGCTTGTCTGGAAACTCTGTAAATCTTATGTTTTAGTAAAATAGTTGTTATTCTAAAAAAAAAAAAAAGTGCGCTTCAGAGCCTCAACGACAGAAGACCATCGTTAGGGAATAAGATTTTGGAGGTTATATGCAGTAATAAAAAGTTAATGGCCGTGGGAGTGGGTAGATGAGGATGGCGGGGGGGGGGGGGGGGGGGGGGGGGGGGGAATGCCCGGAAGTAAGGAGGACAAAGAAACTGGAGCAGGAGGATTTTGAAATGTCTCCAAATGAAGAAGCAGAGGTAGAGAGGAGAGTAGTCAGGCTTCCAGGGAAACAGGTGTGCCCTGGAGGAGATCACATGGAAGGATGGAGGAAGGGTAGCAAGCGGTGTGCGTGGCTGGCATCGGCTTCCAAGGAGCTGGGGGTGGATCTGGAATCAGCAATGAGGAGCAGGGGGGCACCTGTCCCGCCCATCTCCACGGCTGCCAGATCCCTAAGGCGAGGAGATGACCCACCTCTCCAGCCTTTCTCTGGACTAACCGCCTCTCCCTGTCCCTCCCCTCGCCCTTCTACCATTTCCTCACGTTAGGCCCCACCAGCAGTGACCCACCTGCCATTCCCCCATACACTATAGGATTCTAAGCCCTTTGTTTGATGTACCTGCCCCACCTCCTGGGCAAACTTGACTCACCATTCAAACCTACTCCAGACTTGACATCCTTCAGACAGTCTTCAATGAACACCTCTCCTACCTTCCCCACCCACACAATCTTCTCTCTTCTGGGGTACCTGTGTACTCAAGACCTACTTCAGCTGCTATAATTACCCTGTTAAGAACTGTATTTATATTTTGTATGCCCAGGACCTAGCAGAGTGCCTGGTAGGCAAGACAAACTCTGTGATGGCTAATTTCATGTGTCAACTTGGTTGGGTTAATGGTGTCCAGTTATTTGGTCAAGCATGCACTGACCTGATTGTTACTGTGAATGTATTTCATCAATGGATTAGCTTCCATAGTCAGTTGATTTGCATCTACAATCAACAAAGGAGACTGCCCTCAGCAATGAGGGACATCCCCTCATTCAATCAATTAGCGGTTTTAAAGCAAGGACAGAGGATTTCAGAAGTCAGAAGAACTCCTGCTTCTACTTCAGCCAAACAGCTCCTCCAGGGGAATTCAGTCTCACCTTCATCAGTTTACAACTTGCAGCCTGCCCTATGGACTTGCTAATCTCAGTGGTTGGGTGAGCTAATTCTTATACTAAACTTTTTAATATTTATACACAAAGGTAAATATCATTTACATTTATTTACATATATTAACATTTACATCTATGTCTATGGAAACTCTCTCTATATATCCACAGTTCTGCTTTTCTGCTGGAGAATCCTAACACAGAGATCCAAGACATTTGACGCCTAAAAGAAGCCCAGGCAGAGGAAACAGAACTTCTGAAGGCCCACGGGCAGGCAAACTTTGCTGCTTCTGAGAACATCAGCTCCTTTCCACAGTCCCTGCCTGGAACACTCTTTCCCCCTCTTTCTTCACCTGGGCTAAATAAATGTCACTGCCTCAGACAAGTCTCCCATCATCACCACTGGAATAAGATTCTGTCATTATCAGCTATCAGTGAACGTGAACTACTATTGGGTATCCTACGACTCTGACATTCTTACAAACTGTAGAATATTTCCTAAACCTTAATATTATACTATCATTTACTGAGGGTTTATTGGATACCAGGCAATGTGCAAAATGCTTCGCTTTTCATCTTCACAATAAACCTGAGGGGTCTGTAAAACTTATATTCTCCTTTTACTGATGATGCCATTGGGAGTCAAGAAGGTTGTCATTCTCCCAATAGCCATGGCTAGTAAGTGACGAAAATTTAAATGCAGCCAAATCTTTACCACCAAGACAAGTGTTACCCCAAAGTTTGGCTCACCTGAATCAGCATCATCTGGGCTGCTCGTTAAAACGCATATTCCTGGCACTGCTGTCTTACACCGCAGTAGGTGTGACCCCAGATACCTGCATTTTAAACTCTCCCCAGATGACTTTTACACACACGGAAGTTTGAGAACCACTGCTCTAGCCTATGCAGCAACGAGGGGAAACTTCTTTAGTCACATCTACGGATTGCAGTGGCAGCTTCTGAACTTTGATATTTTTATATCAGAGAGATTTAGGGCCTACACAATGGCTGGGTAAGAGGAAAGCTACGTCTTGAGCCTAGGCTGCACAGCAAGCATACTGGTTTTTGCCAGGGTTAGTGAAGTCTGGGCTTAATTCACATGCAGTGGCTGGAAGGAGGGCTGGCTCATGGAAATTATGAGGAAGCCTAAAGGCCCGCAGGACACCTGGTCTGACAGCCACTACCCAGCTGGACGCCTTGGGGAGTCTCTACAAGTGTGACTCACTGAAGCAAAGATCGGGACGACTCGCGGCAAGCAGCAGCTGGCCCTGTCCTCGGGACGGGAAAATCCAGGCGGCAGCCTCCGGTTCCTGAGGAATAAAAGCCCCGTGCCACCGGCGACAGGTGGGGGCATCAGGCAGGGTCTGCGGGGCCGGCTCGTCGGGGTTTCCCTCTGGGCCCAGCGGTCAGCAGAGCCTCGGCCTTCGGGGCCCACCGTGGCTCCTCTCCGCACCGAGCAGGCGGGCTCAGGGGCGGCCGGCCAGGGCCACCTGCGGGGACCCGGGGGACGCGAGCGGGAGGGGGCGCCACCGGCGCGGCGGGGGACGCGCTTACCTGCCGCTCCGCCACGACAGCCGCGCTCACGCCGCAGGCGACCACCTCGGCAGCCGTCACCCGGGCAACCGCCGCCGCCGGCGTCACGTAGGGCGAGGCAGCCAATCGCGAGAGACGCGGCCGGCGTGGAGCATCCTGGGAGGGAAGGCGGGAGGCCCCCCAGGCTGGAGAAGCCTCTCGGCGGCGCAAGTGAGGGTTAACGGTAGCGGGCTGCTGCGGGTCCCATGCTGTGTATCTGCTGTCTCCCTCCCGCCTCTCCACGATGTCCCCTTTATTCACGCCACAAATAAACGTGCAAACCGCTGGACCCAGCTCTAGGGATGAGCTGGGGCAGGCTCAGTCCCTAACGACAGAGAGCTAATGGGGAAACAAACAGGCAATGAGAAGTACAGTGTGGTGTTGGTGGAAAAGAGATATGCGTCGTTGTTCCCGTTTTACAGGAGAGGGGCACTGGGCCGTGGCTTTCAGGGCCACTTTAGAAAACCTAGAAAGACGTCCCAGGGCCGCCTTAAGGAGCTCCAGGCAGACGGGTTCCTTCCACGGGGCAGCTGGAATTTCCAGAGATTCTAGAGAAACTTCTTTCTTCTGTATGACGTTTGGTTTTTTAAAAAAATAGGGGCACAAATCCTCCCTCTCCTTGCAGGTGGTGATTTTGAACTGAAGTTCACCAGCACTGACTGAGTAGCCAAAGATGGACAAAATCCCCCGCAGGCGCTGAGGCCAGGCAGTGAGAGTCTCCACGGCTGAGGCAGGAAGCAGGGCATGGAGAAGGTAGGTAAGCTCGCTTTTGAAGAAGTCCTAAGTAGACTCCTTCAGGCGGGCCACTGTTTCCCCACCTCCTGTTCCTGCCAATGCTCTGAGACAGCCAAGATTGTCATCTGAGAAACTGAATGGACAAATGGACAATGACTAGGAAACTGTCAGCAGTAGCCAGACCAGGAAAATCTGTCCACTGCCTCCAACAATCAGTTGTGGAAGCTGGCGATTATCTACAGCAAACATCCAGAAAGTCAAACCACAGTCCTTTTAACAGATCTAACAATTGACTTAATCACTGACTGCTAGCTTCCCTAATTTTTGCCCCCACTTAGGACCAACCGGAGAAAGCCATCTATGCCCTCCTACCCAGTCACTCATGCCCCACTTCTGGTTATCTGCCTCAGCCTCCCCATGCTCAGAGTCTCCAACACAGGGATACCTGACGCCTTCCCTTTTTTCTAGAAGCTTCCCCACTCCTTTGCCTACCTTGGAGTCTCAGCCAAACACAGGTGATGGTGACTGACTCCCTTGCTATAGCAAGCTCTGAAAAAATAACCTTCATTCTCATTTGGACGGTCTTCAAAGAAATGCTGTATTTAGGAGGAAAAGACATCTTGTCCAGCCTTAATTCCCCACAGCTACTCCATTTGCCTTGATGCTAGTTTAGACTATATAATGAAAATAAAAGCTTCCTGGCCATAATAATATTAGTAAACATTTATTGTTAACTTGCTGTGTACTAAGGGTTGCCAGAAACAAAAAAATAAATACAGGTCTTCCAGTAAATTTTGAATTTCAGATTTTTTTATCTCTGCCACAGATGTTGCATATGTATTATGCATACAGAACATTTTACTGAGTTGTATTTTTATTTGCTAAATATGGCAATCCCATGTGCTGAGCATTGTGCTCAGTGAATTGCCTAGATGATTTTATTAATCTTCACGCCAAATCTAGGAGCTGGATAATGCTCTTAGCTTTTTACAGATCAACAGTGTTAACCTGTGCCCTGTGCTCCCAGGAAACAGTGACAATTGAGTAAGAAATCCCTTCAACCTTTTGTTTTCCTAAATCCCTTCACCCTTTTGAATGTGGGGAGATGGCTTACCACAAAGAACTACCCTTCCCCAGATGACTTAGGAAAGACTCCTTGCCACTCTTTCTTATGCCTACCCCATAAGACTCACAGATGACTCCCTTGTTCACCTGTGACAAGGTCAAATACAGGGAAGCAGACTTGGCGCAGTGGTTAGGGCGTCCATCTACCACATGGGGGGTCCATGGTTCAAACCCCAGACCTTGATCCATGTGGAGCTGGCCCATGCGCACTGCTGATGTGCGCAAGGAGTGCCCTGCCACGCAGGGGTGTCCCCCGCACAGGGGAGGCCCACCCGCAAGGAGTGCGCCCCATAAAGAGAGCCGCCCACCACAAAAGTGCAGCCTGCCCAAGAATGGGGCCACCTACATGGAGAGCTGACACAACAAGATGAGGCAACAAAAAGAAACAGATTCCCATGCCGCTGACAACAACAGAAGGGACAAAGAAGATGACGCAGCAAATAGACACAGAGAACAGACAACCAGGGTGGCGGGGGGAGGGAAGGTGAGAGAAATAAATAAAATTACTGACACTGCTGAAACAGACCCTCCACCTCTCCATTCTTTGCCTTGCAGTTGATTAGCTGAGAGTAGAACTGTTTTTCCCCCTGAAATTAGCTAGACACGGAGATAAACATTTCCTTTCCCACCAGCTGGCTGAGGCTTCCCTGGTTGCAAACCACCTCCCCCTGTAAAGCACCCTACCTGTACCCTGTCTGCTCTGTTCTTTACAAGTCTAAGGCCAAACCACCCCACAGAGACATCCCAATCTTCAGAAAGGGGGTGCCTTCCCTATTGCAATAGCCTGGATAGCCAATCTCCTTACTTACCTGGTTTTTGTCTTAGACAAGATGAATAGCTCGAGGCACAGAAAGGTTAGGAAACTCCTTACAGGTCACAGAGCTGGGGAGCCATGGAACCAGGACTCAAACCCTGGGCTCTTAACTGAGTGCATTTGCTTGACTGCCAGGGTCATGGTCATCATAGTGGTTAATATCATTGTCTGCCTTGCACCTGTCTCACTTCTGACCATAGGAACAGGCTCATGGCCCAGACTGGACCAATCTACCTGGTTCTTCTGGTCACAGTGATTGGTCCACGATGGGGCCTGTGATTCAAGCTGGTCCAATCACAGTCCTTCCCTGGGATTTTTCTGATGACACTAATGTAGTCAGGTCAGGTCACTGTGAATAAGACCCCATGGGAGCCTGCAGCCATGTCCTTCAGCATGCAGAGAAGCCATCACCCAAAAGGAAACAGAGAGCAGGGGCAAAGAGAGTGCCAGGCACATCGAATCCCTGGTCCCAGGCTCTGAGTTCCCTGGAGCTGCCCTCATTCCTGCAGCTCCTCTGTCAGTGCTGAGAGTCCCTGTCTCCCCCAGCATCCTTCCAATCAACTTTTTTTTTTTTTTATAAAGGGTATTGATTTGGGGTAGGAGCTTACAGATAGCAGGCCATAAAGCCTAAGTTATTTCCCTCACCAAAGTCTATGTCCACGTGTTGGAGCAAGATGTGCCCACATCTGTGAGGGTTCAGGCTTCCTGGGTTCCTCCCTTCCTCAGGCTTCTTTTTCCTGGGTGCAGGGCTCCTCTCTTCCTGGGGCTTGCTTCTCTTTCCTCTGTGAGCTTAATTCCCCGGGCTCCACCTTAAGGCTTCAGCGTCAAACTCCAACATCAAAAACCCCTAACTCTGTCCTTTGCCATACCTTTTATCTGTGAGTCCCTGCCCACCAAGGGGTGGGGATTCCAACCATCTTTTTAAAATAAACAGACAAAGTTAGGTTTCTGTCCCTTGTAACCCAAAGAGACCTGACTAATACATAATTTCTAAATATGCTGTGTCCACTAGAAATGGCTTCAGCAATGGGAGGTAGCCTCTTACAAGGCTGGGTAATTCAGCAGTTTATGTTGGTAAGGATTTGGGTTGGCATCTTAACTGTCACATCCAGGGTGACCCTGGAACAAGGCCATGGCTTGATACAGTTAATAAATATTTAAACTAATTCCTAAGAAGGTATTTTAAGATTTCTTTCTAGGCCTGGAACACCTGTGGGATGCTTAATACAGTATTACATTGGAAAAATAGATTTGTCAAACTCAGAATATTTAATCCATTTTATATGTCATAAAGTGAGTACAAAAATTCTTTGTCATACTAGGTGACAAATAGGTCTGATGCTTCACCTGGACAGTCCTCAAGCTGGCTTTCTCTGGATGTCCCAAGTATTCTCAGCAGTCCACTGAACCAGCTCCCTAACCCTCGAGATTCGTAGGACTTGCCAAAGCACCCTATTTGCCCTAAATGTTCCAGTTCTCCCAAAGTGAGACATACACCACCAGTGGGCCCCAGGTGACTTTCTAAAATATTTCATTATAAAAATTTCAGACATACGCAAAAGTAGAAAGGATAGTTGATGGCTCTCCAGAATAAGCCCCCATCACTCAGATTCTAGGGTTATCAAGATTTTGCCACTGGGAAAGGACCCCAGATTAAATCCTTAGAATATGCAGAACACCTCAGGGGAGCTAACGCACCAAGGTTTTCCGCCTTGCGCTGGACATCAAAGGGCAGGACATCAGGGCAGGAAAATCTGAGCCTTCTGCACCCACAGCCCTCCGTGGGCCCCAGCCCCGAGGGCTCGAGGGGCCTGGGGCCATGGCCTCTGGCTGCGGCCCAGCTCATGAATGAATTTATCTCTGCAGCTGCCTCTGTTGGAGACCACGAGCAGAGGAAGACAGTGCACATCCCCAGAGAGAGGCTGGTAAACACGCCCCCCCACCTCCCTCTGAGTTGGCTGAGAAGGCGAAGTCACCCATATTAAGACCAATAAAAGGCACCAGCTGTACTGAGAGCAGGTTGCCTTAGCCTCCCAGCTCCTACAGGGGGAGCTGCAAGCAAGAGCCCGTCTCTGGGCAAGCACAGGGCCTGGATCTCATCAGCGGGTTGGAGGAGGAACAGATCAAAAAACCAGATGTAAACCAAAAGATAAATTACTGCAAAACGCTGCTTAGGTGCAAAGTATTTCCTTCCAGGAAAGTCAGGCTTGGGTCACAGCTCAAAACTCAGGATGAGTGGAGCCTTCAGAACTTCCCTGGCCAGCAGAGGTGGGGGAGCCGGGTCCCAGTGTCTCCCCAGGGCTGCTTTGCCTCCCACACCCCTTCCCAAAGCTATTTATATCACAAAGCCAGGGCAGGAGCACACCTGAGAGAGCTGCATGGGGGGCGGGAAGGGGACCCGACCCTGGTGATCTCATCACAGCACTGACAGGTCTGTGGCCTGGAGCCGGGTGGCAAAAGGACCCAGGCAGCCTGAAATGGACTTCCAGAAAAGCAAACCTGGATTCCAAGATCGGTGCAGAGCACACCATCTTGGAATCCAGGAATCAGCGTAGTTTTGTGCTTCTGCAGAAGATTGTTAGGTCTCATAGCCACAGACTTCAAGATTTCTAGTGAGAATACCACTACCTTCCAAGCCAGTTGAAGAGCTGCACCTTGCAGGACATGCTGATGGGAGCTCAGAGGGTGGAACTGGAAGAGAGACACTAAAGTGACCACCCTGGCATGTTGACATACCTTGAGAACCAGCAAAGCTTGGACACACTTAGTCCTGTGGCCGTCCCTCCTTGGAAGGGATGCTGCCCAAGGGATACCTGCCTCCGGCCACACAAGCCACTAAGCAATTCCTGGCATTGTTTTCTTCTCAGGCTAAACACTCGTCCTACTTGCCCCAAACTAACTTTATATTAGGATTGTTATTTTCACTCTAGAGAGGGGTGTAGTGAGAACTTGGCTAATAGATCAATAGGTGAGTAATCTTAATACAAAAAAAAAAAAGTCATGCTACTAGAAGGTACACATTAAATGTCCCCTTTTACTCTTCTCCCCACCTATAAAGAAGGTCCCACGAGTTCAGCCCAGGGCAAGGGAAGGGTGTAAAACTCCGTTCCCGCCCTAGGACCATGACTTTTACCGCTGATAGTCCTTTGAAGCCAAAAGAGGAACTATGAGTCGGGTTAGGGGATTTGGAAGGGCATCACGTTGGAACTTGTTAGAAATGCACATTCCCAGGCAGCACCCCAGACCCACTGAGTCAGACTCTGGGGGTGGGGCGCGGCGACATCTGGCCATCTTGGTGACTCTACCGGGTGCTGGAGTTTGAGAACTCTGGACGGAAGGGTCCTGGAGCGCCCGTGGGCAGGAGAGCCCGAGCCCGGCCCGGGGAAAGCAGCCAGCACCAGGCTCCGCGGCGGTGCCCCGGGGAGAGCATTCCACCCGGCCCTGGCCGGGGGCCCAGCTCAGGCCGGCGATGACGCAGGGGCCGCTGCCCCGGGGCTCGGTTCCCTGCAAGGCGAGGGCGCGCGCTGGGGGCCACCGCCGCCGCCTCCACGTGGCCGGGCAGCGCCCTCCCGCCGGGGCCCCCTCCACCGCCACCGGCCCCGCACGCCCCCCGGACGCTCCCCGCCCGGCCCCGGGACTCGGCGGCCCCTCCGAGGCGGGAGGGAGCCGCACCCGCCGAGCTGCGCTCAGGACCTCTCCCCGGCCTGCGGGGACGCCGGGGCCAAGGAATTTTTTGCCCGCTGGCCCGACAAATGGGTGCTGGGGTCCTTCCAGCGAAGTCGGCCTGGGGCGGGCCCCGAGTCGGCGCGGGGAGCCGCGCGCCCCCGCCTCGCCCGGGCGTCACCTCCGGGAACCCCGCCTCGGGCCCTGCCAGCCGAGCGGGCCGACGCGGAGCCGTTCCCAGAAATGACACGCGCTGCGGGGCCTGCCCGCCCCCGCCGCCCCCGCCGCCCCGGCACGCGTCCCCGCGCAGCCCCTGCCCGGGAAGGGGGTCGGGGCCTCGCCCCCAGCCGTCTCCCGGGCACGAACGCCAGGCCGCCCTCGCGCCCTCCGCCCCTCGGCGGGGACGCGGGGGAAGCTTCGGGAAGCTGCCGTGGCGGCTCCCGCAGGAGGCGCGGGAGAGGGGCGGGCCCGGGCTCTCGACACGCCGCCTCCCTCCCGGCGGCCCCCGGCTCTGCCCCCGCGGGCGCATCTGGGGCAGGGAGGTGGCCGCCCCTGCCCCGCCGCCCCTCGCCGCACGCCGCCTCGCCAGCCCGCGGGGCTTCTTCGCGAGGGGAAGCTCCAGTGCCCTGCGCGGTTCACTCCTGCGGCTCTCCTCCCACCACCCCGGGGACCGGGCCCACGAGGTCCCACCCCAAATAACAAAGGGTGGAAGGCAGGGGAGGAAGCAGCAGCATCTTCCCAACGGAAAAATGAAATAAAATCCCACCACCCACAGTAGCCACTATCAACACCTTGGCTCAACTTACCAACTGCTGGGTAGCTGCCAGCCCCACGCCAGCTCCGCGCACATGAAGTGTGCGGCAAGTGCAGAATCCACAGTGGGTTTCACAGACTTCATAGGGAAAAAAAAAGTAGTAAACTTTTTTTTACTTTTGTTTTAAATGATATTTAAGAGATTCAACATTATATCAATTATTTTCACCTGTTTCTCTTAATGTGGCTACTAGAAAATTTTAAGTTACGTAGGTGGATCGCATGATATTTCTATGGATAATGCTGCTTAGAAAGTAAACGCCACCCAATGGAATTATCTCCGGCAAGGACATAGCAAGTGCTTGATAAATATCTGTGGGATGAATGAACACCTCCCAGATTTTTTCCCCGTGTATACTTTGTTCACAAATTACGTGCTTATGTGTGTAATTTCTTTCTAAATGGTACCATGCTGCACATCTCTATAACCTGCTTTTCTCACTTAAGAAATCTTTTCACATATTGGTTACTATCAAAGCAAGAAGGATCAGAATAAGCCTGCTACTTGGAGATCTGGAGCTACATCACAGGAGATTTAAAACCTCTGGAAGTGGCCGCTTCTGGAAAGTGCAACTTGGGAATGGGGCAGGACCTCCTGTTTTTCTTTAGAAGGCTTTAGAACTAGTTGATTCTGAAAACTAGGTATTTGTATTTAATTACCTTTATTAAAAATAACTAAAAATATATTGTAAGAGCCAACAGATTGGTTATTGCCTAAGGAAAAAAAAGACACAGGCTGCTGCAGCTGAGTCCAAATGTGAGCACGTGAGAGGAGCTGGTGAGAGCCGAGGCGAAAACGCCTGTGGTGGTGGTTGATGAAGCGGTAGTTGGAGATGGCGTCTCCTTCGCATCTCTTTAATTTTGTTGTGTCACCTTTTAATAAATTTGTTAAAAAATAAAGTAAGTTTAAAAAATGCACTGCCACGTGTCCATGTGACTAAGCTTCACCGGAGACATTTGTGTCTGCGGAGTGTTCACCCTGGAGTTGGAATGTACCTCCCAAACCAGCCCTCTCCTGTTGGACCTTGGGTCCTTTCCAGTACTTTGTTATTACAAACCAATATCTGTGCTAAACCTTCTTGTGCCTCCAGGCCTCTGAACCGTAAATGTTGCCTCAGGATAAATTCCTAGGGGTAAAATCACTGGAGAAGAGTTGGAACGTTTTCCAGGATTTTGATCTATGTTGCTGAACAGTCCTCCAGAAAGTCTGCACCAGTGGACAGTCCAATCACACTGAACAGACGTGCTGGGGAGGAGGCAGTTGGCCTGGGTGAGCAGCCCCTGCACGTGGAAGGATCGTGAGCGCATCCCACTTGCCACAACGGTAGGTTGTGGCGTCCACAGCTTCCCACGTGCTGGTCATGCTCCGTGGGCCACATTTTGAGCCAGTGGCTCTAATTCAAGTAACTTATTATAGGCAAACCCCTGTAGGGAGCAGTTCCTGCTCCCCTCGCCACCTTCACTCCCAGCAGGCTTTACCTGGGCCTCCGTGGACCTGCCTACAGGTGATCTGAGTAGGAACTGGGACAGACACTGCCATGGACCTTCCATGACGGCCCCCGCCCAACCCTGTATTGGTTTACCATTGCTGCGTAACAAATCGCCCTAAGCTTTGTTCCTCAAACAACACCCATTTATCAGCTCCCGGGTTGGAGGTCAGCTTGGTGTGACTGGGTTCTCTGCTCAGGGCATCATAAGGCTGAAATCAAAGTATTAACTAGCGCTGGGTCTTCATCTTGGGGTTCGACTAAGGAAAGTTCCACTTCACATCTCTTTCAGGTCACCCACATTTCCTTGGGGTTGTAGCATGGAGCCCCCCTCCCCATTGTCTTGCTAGCTGGTGGCCAGGGACTGCTCTCAGCTCCTGGCTGGCTGATCTCAGGGTCTCGCCCCGTGACCCCCTCCCTTCCCCATCAGTAACGGAGAGCCTTCCTTGTATGGAACTTCTCTGACTTGCTGTTTTAGTTTCTTTTCTTTTCTTTTTTTTTTTAGATTTGTTTTATTTATTTATTCTCCCCTTCCCCCCGCCCCAGTTGTCTGTTCTCTGGGTCTATTTGCTGTGTGTTCTTCTTTGTCCACTTCTGTTGTCAGTGGCACGGGAATCTGTGTTTCTTTTTGTTGCGTCATCTTGTTGTGTCAGCTCTCCGTGTGCGGCACCTTTCCTGGGCAGGCTGTACTTTCTTTCGCGCTGGGCGGCTCTCCTTACGGGGCGCACTCCTTGCGCGTGGGGCTTCCCTATGCGGGGACACCCCTGTGTGGCACGGCACTCCTTGCGCACATCAGCACTGCGCATGGGCCAGCTGCACACGGGTCAAGGAGGGCCAGGGTTTGAACTTTGGACTTCCCATGTGGTAGACGGACGCCCTAACCACTGGGCCAACTCCACTTCCCTGTTTTAGTTTCTTTTTCTGCTCAAGCAAATACCGTGCAGTGGCTCAGCTGAAACAATGGGAATTTATTGGCTCATGGTTTGGGGGCTGAAAGAAAATCCAAAGCAAGTCATCATAAGGTACTGCTTTCTCCCCGAAGGCTGGCACTCTGGGGCTGGCAGCGGTCAATCTTTGACCCTTAGCTTGTCACATGGCAAGGCACATGGCAGCATGTCCTGGCCTCTCCCTTCTCTTCCGGGCTCCACTGATGCTCACCTTCTGGCTTTCCTCTGGCTGAGCTTCATTCCACTTACAAAGGGCTCCAGTAGTAGGATTAAAATCCACCTTCACCGAAGGCACTTCACCTAAAGGTCCTACTTACAATGTGGTCACACCCACAGGGAGGGCTAGGTTGAGAACATGTTTTTCTGGGGACATAACTCCAAGTAAGCCTAACCTAACAACATACTTGCCCTTCTGCAACCAGCCAGAGAAAATTCTCAGCTTTTAAAGGGCTTACGAGGGGGGTGGATGTAGTTCAAGCAGTTGAGCGCCTGCTTCCCATGTTGGAGGCCCTATGTTCAACCCTGTTAGCTCCTAAAAAAGATAAAAAAAATACAGGGCTCATGTGATTAGGTCAGGCCCACCTGGACCATCTCCCCACCCTAACGTGGTACCGTCTGGCATAACCTGATGGCAGGAGTAAAAACCATCACATTCACCATCTCAGGGACAACACGGCAGGTAGACTGGGGTGGGGGCGCCAGGACACCTTGCAGTCATCCTGGAATTCTACCTCCCGTATGTCTCCCCCTGCAATGAGTGTGGCCAAGGGGGAGGTAGAGACTCCCATTCCTTCTGAGACAAGTCTGGCCCATTCCCTTCCCTACAGGTGCTGTGGGAAGATGCCCACTCCCCACCCCCACAAGGGCTGCTCCCCGGTTCTGGTCCCTTCCCCTTTCCCCTCCCTAACTCAGCTCCTTATAAAGGCTGGACCCGGAAGCAGAGAGGCCTTAGGACTCCTTCCCGTACAGGGACCGCCATCCCCAAACAGCATGAAACTAGAGGGACTTCCTTGGCTCACATGTGTGGGAAGTCAGCGTGGACTGGCCTCCGGCAGAGCTGGCAGTGGGACTCCAGCAAGGCCCTCCGCTCCCGTGGCTTCCTGTCCCTCCTCAGCTGTTGGTTCTGCCTTCAGCTCTGGGGGGCCCCATTCTCAAGTCCAGACGAGCCCCACCAGGCAGAGACCTTTCCTCCTGCAGACGTTTAACAGAAGAAAGGCATGCGCCGCCTTGTCCTGCCCGACTCCACGCCCGACCAGGTCCCGGGAGGGGCCCCAGGATTCTGGGGTGCGCTGAGGTGAGCAGGGACGGTTGAGTGATGTGCAGTCCAGCTTGTCTGGGCAGGCGCTGGGCTCAGATGTTTCTGGCAAATGGAGTTAAGTGGCCCACCCTCCCCTGTATCTAACTGCAGGCGCTGCTTGGGGTAGGGCCTGAGAAGTTGTCCAGGAAAAGAGAAATGAGCCCAGGTGCAGGCAAATCTGGGCGGCTGAGGACCAGTGACCTGTCTGGCACAGTGAACCTGGGCTCTGCAGGGTGGGGAGGGGTCCTGGTATGTTCCGGAAGCTGCTCCCAGCGCGTCGGATGTGCAGAAGGACACCCCTTGAATGCTGTGACAATCTGAGGCTCAGACAGCCCCTTGCTGGGAACCTCCACACCCAGCAATCGAAACTAGCACCTCGAAATTGTGCTCCCCGCTCTGCGGGGTGGAGACCCGACAGCAGCTTTCCAGTTCTACCAGCTCCAGGTCGCAGGTCCTAGGAAGAGGCTTCCAGCCGCAGAGTCCCATCTGGGAGCCACGAATGTCTGGGATGGCTGGGACCCGAGGCTCTGGGGTGCCCGGGGTCCCCAAGAGAAAATTCATGGAGAGTGTGGGAAGTCGTGGAGGGGCCTCTGGAGAAGTCCGGGGCACCTGCCGTCAAGCAAGCCTCTGGTTCCCACCCCCCCCCTTTTTAAAAAGATTTATTTATTTATTTATTCCTCTCCCTTTCCCACCTCCCCACCCCGGTTGTTTGTTCTCTGGGTCTGTTTGCTGCGTTTTCTTTGTCCGCTTCTGGTGTTGTCAGCGGCACGGGAATCTGTGTTTCTTTTTGCTGTGTCATCTTGTTGTGTCAGCTCTCCGTGTGTGCGGCGCCATTCCTGGGCAGGCTGCACTTTCTTTCGCACTGGGTGGCTCTCCTTACGGGGTGCACTCCTTGCGCGTGGGGCTCCCCTACGCAGGGGACACCCCTGCGTGGCGTGGCACTCCTTGCGTGCATCAGCACTGCGCATGGGCCAGCTGCACACGGGTCTGGTTCCCCTTTTGGAACCCACTGAGGAAGGAGGAGCCCCTGGGGTTCAGCAGCCCCCTTTGTGCTGAGGCCACTTGTCTGGGGGTGCTGAGGAGAGGCTCTGAATTTGCCCAGCTGGACCAGGAGTGGTGGAGCCAAGCAACAGAGGCAGGGCTGGAAGGTGGCAGGGTCCCCGTCCAGATGAAGGAGGTCTGTCTGCAGAGTTCCTCTTAGGAAGAGCACTGGATGCATTTGAAGAAAGCTTTAGATAAGTCCCTGGAGGTGGGTGTGGAGAGAGGAGCGGGTGAGACTGCTTAAGACCAGGCTTGAGTTGCCTGCCAAGGAGGGGGTGCTAGAACCCTCAGGGCGTTTGCTTCTGAGCACCGGGTGGCGTGGGGTGGGTTGTGAGGTTCAAGGTGGGAGTCGGGCCACTGGAAGTGCCCACGTAACACAATGGGATCCTCAAATGGGGAGGGGAGAGGACCGGCAGGGTGGGTGCTGCTCAGGGAAGGGCGAAGGGGCTGGTTCCATCAGAGAGGACATGGAATGGAGTAGCTGTTTATCGTGGGTGGGCAGCCCTGCTCCCCAATCTCCCTCCTCCCCTTCTCCAGCAGTAATAAAACCAGCCACTCATTTTTAAAAATTTTAGTAAAATACATGTACACAGAACTTGCCAATTTAACCATTTTAAAGTGTATAATTCAGTAGCATTAATTACATTTGCAAGGGTGTGCAACCATCACCGCTATTTCCAAAATTTGTCGTCACCCCGATGGGTGACCCTATTAAACAATGCCCCTCACCCCCTCCTCTCAGCCCCTGGGAACCTCCGATCCACTTTCCATCTCTATACATTTGTTCTAGATATTTCATATGAATGGAAGCATATAATAACTGTCTTTTTGTGACTGGTTTCTCTCAGTTAACACAATGTTTTTAAGGTCCATCCGTGTTGTAGCGTGTATCAGAACTTCATTCCTTTCTACGGATGAATAACATTCCCTTGGATCTACGCCCCACCTTTTGTTTATCCATTTTTCTATTGATCGCCACTTGGGCTGTTTCCGTCTTTTGACTGTTGTGAATAATGCTGCTGTGAACATCAGTGTACAAGTGTCTGTCTGAGTCCCTGTTTTCCCCTCCTTTGGGCTTATACCTAAGAGTAGAACTGCTGGGGTGTGTGGTCATTCTATGCTTATCTTTTTGAGAAACCACCAAACTGTTCTCCACAGTAGCTGCTCCATGCCACCTCTGACTTGTGCTCCCCCTAGCCATGCACAAGCGTTCTAGTTTCTCCACATTCTCACCCACACTCATTTTCTGAGTTTTTGATTATAGCCCTCAGTAAGATGTGACATGGTATCACATTATGGTTTTGATTTGCCTTTCCCTGGTGGCTAATGATGTTCAGCATCTTTTCATGTGCTTTTTGGCCATTTGTATAGCTTCCTTGAAGAAAAGCCTATTCAAATCCTTTGCCCCCCCCTCCCCTTTTTTTTTGTTGGAGATCCATCCATTTGCAGCTGGGCTCATTTTGTAAGGGGACTCAACTCAAGTCAAGGGGATTGGGAGCAGAATGACGTGCGCAGCTCCTGGGCCGAGCCCTCTTCACTCCTCCTCCTCCTCGGGAACCACAGGTGCCATATTGGACCACGAGAGAAAGGAGCTCTTGCCTGGGAGCACAAGTCAGAGGTGGCACGGGGTCCCTGGGAGCGCGGTGCCCCTGCCCAGCCCTGCACTAGCTACCCGCAGACCTCACGAGTAAGAAAGAGAAACAACCTTCTGTTTTACTGAAATTCTTTTACTTCGGTCACTTCCTTAAGTCCCGTGAGCCAACCTAACCCACACTGATGCAGGCCTCCTACCCCAAAGCCCTCGTGCCAACTGCTCGTTTCTACGTGGGGGTTTCCTGGGTGGGTGGGCGGCACTTGAAGTGGTGTTGAATTCTATATATTTATAGAGAGGCCCGGGGTGCACAGGTGAGACAGTGTGCCTGGTTGACGGAGCCGAGGCGGGCAGCGGGCTGGCACTTAGAGCCACATTTGCTCAGGCACAGGTTTGCTGAGCGGGGCGTTCCGATGTGGGAGAACGGCGTGGAGAGTCACGCGGTCAGTGGGTGGGGCCCGGGGTCTGGCAGGACACTGGGGAGGCTGGCGCTGCCTGGAGGGGGAGGCAGCCTGGCTCGGCGGCGACTCCTGCCCACAGCCCAGGATGTTCTCGGACCGTCTCTGCCCACGGCCTGGGGAGACTTCTTGCTCAAGGCCCCTTGTCCCTGCCCCAGGCTCTCAGGGAGGAAGTGGGCCGCAGGGTGCGCCCCAGCCATGTCTGCCTACACCGACCTGCTCACACAGCCTGTCCACTGCGCTCCACGGTCCGGGGGGGCCCCCTGCCAAGAGGGAGAGAGGGGTGGACCCAGAAGCCTGACCCCACCGGCCCTGTCTGTCCCAGCAGGGTCTCAGGCTGTGGCCCAGACCCGAGGTCCAGGCAGGTTGTCCTGGAAGTGGCCCAGCAGAGACCACAGTGGCCACAGGGCCAGGGACTGGCATCCTCGGGGGTGGGGGTGGGGGCTAACTGGGAGGGAGGGAGGATGGCCCACTGACCATACACGGCAGGGAAGGAGTCGGCGGTGGGGGGTGGCGGGGGGACAGGATGCCCTGGGCTGCGTCACCACCCTGTCCTGTGCCTCGGTTTCCCCTTCAGCCTGCCCAGGAAGGTCCCTCCTTGGAGGAACTACCCAAGGGCTGGGAAATAAACATCTCTGGTTCCAAGAACAGCTGTGGAAGGAGGGCTGGGCTCCGCTCCTCCCCAGCCTTCTCCCTGGAGCCAGCCTGGAAGTGCTGGAGTGGGGTGGGGGTCCTGGGGGTGCCCTGGCCCTCCGGGGAGGTATGGGTGCTGGCTACCCGGCTTCGGCATGCAGGGGGACCCCGGGACAGTGGTGCCCCCTCCCTGCAGCGTTCCGGCCTTGGTCTGGGCCCCAAAGCCCCTTGCCTCTGAGCCGTCCAGCCCTCTGGCCTCAGGCCACGCCTGCTGGCCTTCCTGATTGCCAGCCATTCACAATCTCTGCCAGCGGCGCCGAACCAGAACCCTGCCCTGGGAGCGGGAGAAGCCCCCCGTCCTGGCCCCCAGAGCCCTCAGGGTTCTGCTCTGTCCTGACTCACGCCGTCTAGGAAACTTCCTGTCCCGTGGAAATGGGTGTCACCTGTCTGGAGGGAAGTAGCCCGGCTTGTGGACAGGCCGTTTTCCTCCCCTTTCTGGGAAGGGTGTCTGGCTGGCCCAGGATATGACCTTGAGCTTGCCCTCCAACCGGGGGCTCCTGGGGCAGGGCCACAGGGGAGCCCAAGCCCTGGGGGGCCGCTCTCCTGGGAGGCTGCTTGGGCTCCAGGCCTCAGCCGCCAGCCCTCAGCTCTCGCACCCACCCCCTCCAGGAAGCCGGGGCGCCGCCCAGGGCCCATTCATTTTCTCTGCCAACTCAGCCCTCACACGGCCTTATAGGGTAGAGCTGAGAAGGGGGCGGAGGCCAGGCCTGCCGGGAAGGACAGGGGAGGGAGGCCTCCGAGGGGCTCCCCGGCCACGGGGTGAGAGTCCCCACCCTCCCATGCTCCCTCCTTTCCTCACCCTTTTTGCGACCCCCCCCCTTTCCTGTCCCGAAAGGCGAATTGTGGGTGCTACAACTACTTACCCACAGGATTTAAAAGCGATCGTGATAGGGCCCTAACTGTAAAAGAAAGAAGAAATAAAAGGAGAGCAACTGATAAAAAGCATCTGTATTTTACTACGTGAGACTCAGCAGTCGCCGTCCCGCCGATGGCCGCGGCGTCGGGGTGCAGGGCCTCAGCAGCCCCGGGTGTGGCCGCCTTCAAGGTGGTTTTTCAAAATGGCACAAAGCCCGAACAGTGTTACCCCGCCTCACACGGCAGGACCTGCAGCCTGCGAGCTCCCACCCAGCACACCTGCCGCGCTCCCCCATCCTGGGGGGAACCACAAGTGCCCCCGCCACTGGAGAAACGCCCCCTGGGAATGGCGCGGTCCCCACCGTGAGAGCCACTGCTCTAAGCCGTGGGAGCAGAGGGGATGGGAACGGGAAGTGGCAAGGACAAACGCAGTAAAAGCTCTCGATTGCTCCCAAGCCTCCGACTTCCCGGCCTCCCTGAGCTGACAAGGCACCAGAAGGTCCCTCAAGAGTCATGGTCCGTGAGTGAGCTTTGTCGGTTTGGCCTACGATGTCCCTCGAAGGCATAGTCTCCTTGTGGTGGTCTGAAGTTGCATATATCCCGGAAAAGCACGTTCTTAAATCGAATCCATTCTGTGGGTATGAACCCATTTTAGGTAGGACCTACCCCTCCTCCTCCCCAAGATGGCTGCCTCATCTGTTTGCTTGTCGTTTTTGTTGTCTGTTTTTCTCTTTAGGAGGCACCGGGAATGGAACCTGGGACCTCCCATGTGCGAGGTGGGGGCTTAACTGCTTGAGCCACATCTGCTCCCTGCTCGTTTGTTTTTGTTGTTGACTGCTCGTTGTCTTGCTCATTTGTTTTTGCTCGTTGTCTGCTTGTTGTTTGTTTTTCTTCTTTAGGAGGCTCTGGGGGGCGGCGGACTTGGCCCAGTGGTTAGAGCGTCCGTCTACCACATGGGAGGTCCATGGCTCAAGCCCCGGGCCACCTTGACCCGTGTGGACCTGGCCCATTCGCAGTGCTGATGTGCGCAAGGAGTGCCCTGCCACGCAGGGGGGTCCCCCGCATAGGGGAGCCCCATGTGCAAGGAGTGCGCCCTGTAAGGAGAGCCGCCCAGCGCGAAAGAAAGTGCAGCCTGCCCAGGAATGGCGCCGCCCACACGGAGAGCTGACACAACAAAAAGAAACACAGATTCCCGTGCCGCTGACAACAACAGAAGCGGACAAAGAAGACGCAGCAAATAGACACAGAGAACAGACAAACGGGGTGGGGGGAGAAGGGGAGAGAAATAAATAAATAAAAAGGCGGCCCTGGGAACCAAACCTGGAACCTCCCGTGTGGGAGGCAGGCACTCAACGGCTTGAGCCACATCAATCAGGATGGGTCTTAATCCTATTACTGGAGTCCTTTGTAAGAGAATGAAATTCAGACAAAGATAAAGAAAGCCACAGGAAGCAAGAAGCTGAAATGGAAGGGAAGGGCGAGACCAGCAGAGGCTGCCATGTGCCTTGGCACGTGGCGGAGGAGCCTAGGATGGCCGGCAGCTGGTCTTCGGGAAGAAAGCATGGCCTCGACGATGCCTTGATTTGGACATTTTCCCGGGCTCAAAACTGTCAGCGGCTAAATCGCCATTGCTCCAGCCGCCCCCGTTCATGGCGTATGGCGTTCGCTGGTGCAGCCTTGGGAACTGAAACGCTCCACTTGATCCCTTCTGCCTTTTCCTGAGTCGGGCCTTCTTCCCTCTGCGGTGGATGACTGCAACAATTTCCTCACACTGATCCCAAAAATCCACGTCTACCCGGAACCTCAGAGTGTGACCTTATTTGGAAATAGGGTCTTTGCTGATGTAATCAGTTAAAAGCATCTCGAGATGAAATCAGCCTGGATTTCGGGTGGGCCCTAAATCCAGGACGGGAATCCTTACGAGAAGAAAGGACACAGAGAGTCACGCAGAGAAGGCCGTGTGAGGAGGGGGCGGCGGTGGAGCACTGTGGCTTCGAGCCAGGGAGTGCTGAGGGTTGCTGCCACCCGGAAGGCAGGGAGAGGCCAGGGCGACTCCTCTCCCAGAGCCTGACGTGGGAGCAGAACTGCGCGAGAATGAGCTTCTGTTGTTTGAAACCCCCGGTCTGTGGGCTTTGTTGTGGCCGCCTGGGAAATGAAGAGGCCCTCTCTCTCAGGCCTCCAGGTCTCCGGCCCCATCTTGCTCTCTCGTCGCCCCTGGTTGGCGCCCCAGTATGACCTGCTGGACTCCAGCTGTTTTCCTCCTGGGATCTGTGACCGGCCCCCCAGGGGAAACAGGAGTCCGCATTTGCTTTGGGAGGGATGGGGACATTGTATTCTGGATCGTGGGACACAGGTGTGCTTCCCGGTCGTTGTGGAGGCCCAAACTGCTCCCGCCATTTGTGAAAAGCCTCCCACGGGTTAGAGCAGGTCTGGGAGAGAGGGCAGAAGAGGGGTGGGCGGGGGCCGTGGAGGAGGGACAAAGGACGCCGCACGGGGGAGGCAGGAGGAAAGGGGCTGAGAGGAGACGTCGGGATTTGAGGACATTTGGAAGCTGGTTCAGTTGTTTGGTAAGGAAAGGAGCTAGAGTATCAGGACTAGAGAAGACACAAAAGGAGAAAGCTGCCAGCAAGGGAGCCTTGAGGCAGCTGAAGGGGGAAGCGCCGAGGCAGCAGGGTCGAGGGGCTTGGGCTTTTCTGAACTGGTGAGACTCGAGTGCTCGTGGAGAGAGCAATGAGGGGCAAAGCGTTCGCATCTGAAGAGAAAGGGTGCGAGTGGAGCTGCAGTTTCCTCAGGGGTGGGGAGATGGTGAAGGGAAGGGCCGCTGGAGAGGAGGCCCTGGCCTCCCCTGCGTGGGGAGGGTGAGCGCGAGCCCTGCCTCCCAGGAGCCTCTTCCCTGCTCGGTCCCCTGAGCCTCCCTCCTAACAGAAACGCTCCTGCGTGCTGTCCTCTCCAACTTTGTCCCAAGCTCCTAGCACATCAATGTGACAGGGCAAACATCAGTCACGAGTGTATCCAACATAAAATAGACTCGTATAAATATTAAATATATTTTCTATTTGCAATGCAAACACATTTTTATTCCATTCTGACGACATTCTGTAAGGGGACATTGGTGCATTGTAGTTACAGAAAGTCAGGGACTTCTCTGTCTCCTTCCCATCCATATTCCCTGGACTGAGGTCACCTTCAGGTTTGTGGAATGAATGAATGAGTGAGTGAATGAGTCTTTGAGACACCAAATTGTCAACAGCCTCTCTTTGTAAGTGGAGGCATCGGGGACCAAGGTAATGGCCGCTGGGTCTTACCCTTGCGGCTCATGGGCCTTGCTCATCCGAAGCTTCCTTGGTTGGCCACACAGGAGTTCCTCGAGTCTTGACCCTCCTGCCTTCCTCTGCTTCTCACCCTGGATACGCTCTTCCTGTTGCTTGAGAATGAGCGACTGTTCCCAAAGGTCTGGGGGACTTCCAGTCACAGCTTGTGTCTCAGGGCCCTCTTTCCCTTGGGAGTCAAGCCTTTGGAAAGTAGCCAGGAAATCCTTCCAGACACAACAGAGGCTGAATGACGAAGTTGTGTCTGAAACTTCCCAGAGCTCTTTATCTTACCCAGCATTTTAACTGGGGCTGACCCCAACTCTCGTCGTTGCCAGAGGAAAGAGTTGGGGACTAGATGAGCCTTCATGCTAGGATGCACACCTTCTCAAAAATGGGGCTTCTTTCTATACAAAGCTGCACATCATTTTTAGGATTTGAGAGCTGGGCTCTAAAACTAGCTTTAAAATCTGTGGGATGCAGGGAGAGGGATCTGAGTCTAAAATCACCAAACAAGATCATACAAAAAAGTAAGTCTGTGCTTGGCTGCTTTCAAGTAAGGCATTGATGTTCCTGGGGTAAGATTCCATTTGCCAATGTAGGCCATTGGCAATGTAGGCCTCATCACTAGGAAACATTTACCTGCTATAATTAGCCTCTCTCTTTCAAGATGTCACTAACCTTTAGGAACATCTAAAGCTGCAGTTTCCTTTCACTCTTTGCTGCAATTTCTGTAAAGCAGACCCACCTTCACAGAAGTCCCCATTCTTCCATCTCTCACTAGATTGTTCTCCAGGGTTAAGGGCCACAAGTATCAAATTGGATGGGAGCCCCATTCAAAGTCACACAGATTGGCTGATCCTGAATCTCTTCTGAACATGGTTTAAATTAGTGATTTATAATAATGCTATATAATTAGCTTTTCATTTTATCTAGCTAGCTAGCTAGCTATTTTAGGAGGTATTTGGGGGAAGCAGGTGCTCAACGTCTGAGTTATATCTGCTCCCCAAAGAGAGTTTTTTCATTTGTTTGTTTTATTTTTAGGAGGTACCAGGTATCGAACCCTGGACCTTGTATATGGGAAGCAGGTGCTCAAGCACCTGAGCTACATTAGCTCCCTTCATTTTAATTTTTGTCTTTAGAGTCTAATCAGGGTTTTGCACCCATCAAGAATTCAATTAATGTTAGCTGAATAAATAAATTAGTGACTTTTTTGGTATCAAATGCCAGAAATTCAACTCAGAGTGGTTTGCATTTTGTTTAAGCAAAGAGAATGTATTGCTCTTGGAACGGCTGTGGAGAGTTGCTATATGGCATGTCGCGGGAACACAGGCACGACACAACAGAAACTTTCAGCAAATGACCGCTTTATTACCCTCGCAGCACAGAGGGTCCAAAAGAGCAGGGGAAGAGCTCCCACTGTGGCTGGTCTCTCAGAGAGGCCAACTGCTCGGGCCGAGGGCGGTGGATGGCGGCGGATGGCGGCTCTGCAGCCCCACTTCATGCAGGAGACAGGAGACCAATCCGAGCTGCCGGAGGTGGCTATTTATGCAACCCCGGGGCAGGGTGGGGGGCCTGCCATGAAAAGCAGATGGAACTGCCTGTTCCCAGTTTCTGGGTTTAAGGTCTGGTCAGGCCTTTTTATTAGCCGTAACCTTTCCCCCTGGACTGCGGAACGGGAACACAGGGAAACACCTGCACCGAGTAAAGAGGAGGAGGAGGAAGACCAGAGCTGAAGATGGCCACCAGGTGTATCCCTGACGCGGTCCACCCCTCGGCCTGTGGGCCAGGCCCAGTCAACTCCTCTCCATCAGCTTCCCCGGCATAAGCCCACCTTCCCACCCCGACGTGAAGGTGGAGACGGACCAGGACTACCAGCCCGAGGCTCCCCACCACGTAGACAATGAGGCTTGGGGACACCAGCGGCTGCAGCACATTAGGAGGGCTTCACTTGGGCAAATCCAAGCAGGGTGACCGGCCTGTCTGGTACAGTGGTTGCATCCATGCCCCCTACCCCACCAGGAGACCCTCGATGGACGAGGTCCCCCCTGGAAGCTGTTAGTACACTCTGCAGGCAGCAGGTTTGCCCTTGGGTATTAGTCACCTGGTCCACCTCCTGCAGGTACTGACTCACGTGCAGCAGTAGGTGTTAACATTAGCACCTACGCCTCCTCATTCAACTAGGAGGAAGCCTAAGGGAGTGTGATTATCAAACATTAATTTGGCTAGAGATGCTAAGATTATGCATCCTGTGATCCTTGGTGCTTACTCCCAGCCAGGCAATAATGATCTGCCGAGAGAGAAGAATCCAGAATTACGGATCCCCAGGCAAGTCATGCTTTGCTCGAGATAATAAATTGGAAAGAGGACGGAGCCATTTGCCAGTTTCATTACTTTGGGTGTTGCTGGTTCCCGATAGGTTGTCCCCAGGTGTGAAGAAGAGAGCACAGCCAATGGCCACACTGCTTTGTCCTTAATTAGTTCAGAAATGATCTTTTCCCCATCAGGGAAGGGGTATTGCTGCCCAACCGTGATGGCCAGAGTTTGTTGGGATGGGGAGTGCATTCTTGCAGTTGCTGCTGGGACGTGCAGTGGTGCAGGATAGCCAGTCCCATAATGCATTTCTGGGTGGGGAATATGATCACAGGGGTGGCCAAAGGCTCAAAGGGACTAACCCACAGGGTAGCCGGAACCTCCAGCCCATACCCCTGTGGGAGGCCCTAAAACCCCTCCCCTCTGCATCTTTCAGAATGATAATGAGCTGGGCCTCTGTATCCAAAAGCGCCATAAAGGTTCCTTCACTGTCCCCAAATTGTACATGCACTGGGGCACATGGCCTGCGGTCCGGGTGGGTGGCTGGAGCCCCTAGTCCTACCCCCAGGCCATCTTCAGTTTAGTCAAGGCTGGGTGAGGTGGTCCCTCCCAGGGGTCAGACGCCCCAGTCAGGGCCTGGGAAGAGGTAGATCTTCAGGCTCCTCCTCCTCCTCCACCGCTCCTCTATGGGATGGTGAGGGATGGGAAGGGGCAGATTGACCCTGTTGAACCCGTGGCCTTCTGCTGAGAACCAGCTCAGCAATAGGTTTGCTCGAAGGGCAGGTGACGCAGAACTTACAGAAATAAAGGACAGAGAAACACGAGGAACCAAGGCTGGAACCAGGGGGCTCGCAGCTTCTGGAACCGACAGCCTCGACCCTAGTTTCTGCATCATATTTATTAGGAACTCCAAAGCAGCTGTTCCTCATTAGCACGGCAACGTTAACAATAATTGGGGACAAGTGCAACAAATAGGGAACAGGTAAGCCAGTTTCCCACAATAGCCTTCCTTCTAGTTTATGTTTTCCCCAAAGTTCTCCACTGGATAATGCAGCTATGGTGTCCTTTGGGTCCCCTTGCTCCAGTAGCCATGAGAACAGAGCTCAGTGAGTGGGGTTCTCAAAAGGGGAGCCCCGCCCATCCCTCAGGTCTCAGGACCTACTGCTCACCACTCTGGCTCCGCTTCCAGTTACAGTGGCCACCTCCTAATATGGGAGCTCTTGCCCATAAACCAGCTCAATTGCATCTCCCACGGGAAGTCCTGGGTGAGGAGCAGAACCAGCTTGTTGCCCCACTGAGGAGCCCTGTTTCTAATAAAGTCATCAATGTCCTAATGAAACGGGAATCTGGCAAGGGCCTAAAATCCCTCCAGCGGGGGAGGATTATCTATGGGCCAATTCTCAGTTGTCGCAGCGTTAACTATGGCTTCTTCTTCGTTACTTCATCTTTGTTGGAATTTGGGGGTCACCCAGAGTGGGGTATGCTCATTTGACTCCCCAAAGGTCCCAGTCAAACAGAGGTGGTGACCGCGGCACCCTGCAGCTGCACTGTCAGCTGCTCCCTCCCCACCCGTCTCCTCCTTCTGTAACTTCACCTAAAAGCTTGTTGGAGGCTGGGGTTGGACATGAAGTGGCCAAGACTCCTCCATTTAGCTGCTTGATCAGGGTGGTACTGGTGTCATCACAGTTGGGGCAGCCACAAGAGATCCTCTCCATCCTTCTGTCCCTCCCTACCTTTCACGTCCCATGTCTCCTCTGTAAAAGCTTGTACTTCTTCAGTTCTAATAATCTCTTGAATTATTAGAATTGGATCTTGAATTATCACACTAACTTCACATCAGTCCAGGTGACCCGAGTGGAGGCGTGCCTGGTTCCAGAATGAGAGCAGATGTAAGAGGCCACGAGCCTGGGAAGTGCATGCAGGGTACTGGAAGCCCCAGCCTCATCCATCTAAGTGTGGAACCAGCTCACCAACTCCCTGGCATTTATGGGAGCACTTGCAAAGTCCCATTTATCGCTGCTCTTCCCCAAGAGGACAGAGACAGCATGCTCTAGGTCCCCTGGCTGTGGGTTGGGACCTCCACCTAGGCTGGGAGGGTGGGCCAACCCCTCAGTTCAGCCCACAGTCATGAATCCTATGTTGCCCAAGAAGCCCCTGCACAAAGGGAATGCAAGAGTGATGAAAATAATGGCCACAAGATAAGCCCACTCCATTCTTCCCCATGCCTCCTGCTCACTGTACCAAAATCTGTGAAGTGAGCTGCTGTCTGGTGCATTGTAGGAGCACAGGCTCAGTTACACAGAAACTTTCAGCAAACGGCGGCTTTATTACTTTGACAGCACAAAGGACCTAAAAGAGCAGGGGAAGAGATCCCATCATGGCTGGTCCAGGCGGAGGCCAACAGCTTGGCTGGTGGATGGCGGCTCCGCATTCTCCACTTTGCACAGGAGAGAAGAGAGAAATTTGTGCTGCCCGAAGGCAGGGTATTTATATAACCCCACGGAGAGAGGTCCTCCCACTGAGAGTTCCCTCCCTGATAAGCAGCTATGGCTGCTTGTTTCATTAGACCTAAAGTCTCTCCCTGGGCTGCGAAATAGAAAGGTACTAAAATATCTGCACACAACAGAAAACGGGGGGTGGGGGTGGTGGTAGGGTGGTGGGGAAGAAGGTTGGCCAGTGCTGCCAGTGTGGACACACCGTGACATCCCGGCAGAGGCACAGTTTGTTCAGGGTTTACGTGGTGCTGTTTGGCTCCCCTCTTAGCTTGGCTTCCTCTGGGTCTGCTGCATGTGGTAGAAGGGGCAGTCACAGGAAGAGAGAGTGGTTCCTAACAGCTGCAACGAATGTCCCAGAATTGGGTCCTGCTGGCTCTGATTGGCTTGACTTGGGCTCTGTTTGTTCCTGAACCAATCACTGTGGTGGACGGGACTTGCTGACTGGCACCTGGGCTGGACTAGGAGGTGAACAGTTTACTTAAAGAGAAACGAAGGCTCAGGTGCCTGTTAGCAGGAAGAATGCAAATGGAGACTGGGCTGAAAAAGTTACAGAAGTTCACTTCTATAATTATACCAGAGAATGGATGAATAGATCAACGAACAAGCCTCTCAGAACATCTCTGCTGTGGTACCGAAATACGAGTTAAATGCAGTCTTCTATGGATTCTAATTTTCCACAATTTTATTCGATCACACTGGCTTTCTCCTCTGATGTGGTGCTTTTCCATCTTCCTTATAATATCGACTTCACCGCCAGAGCATGACTGTGTCTTGGATCCGTGCTTTGAGAATGGGGAGGGATTCAGGACAGATGACTATCCCTGTCAGGGCTGGATTAAGACCTTAAAAGACACTTTAGTGAAACCATGACCTCCTCACACCCATCAAAAATAAAAACATTCCTAAGCTATAAAATAAATATGTTAGTCCAACAACTTGTTCATTTTTTTCCCATAAAGTCTATTTCAACTACAAATATATGTTTATCAAATTATTTTAAGAGAATGAAATTAGTTTTCCCTGGGCCTCTGCTGTTCTGGTTCTAAGCACATGTTTGGTCTTATGTAGACTCCGACCCTGCTGTCCTCGCTTGAACCAGGAGTGTGTCTCTTACCTTCCCCCAGCTGCTGGCTGAGGTGTTACAGCACGTTCCTCTTAAAGCGCTGGAGAGAGAGGCCAAGGCTCCGAGGTCCAGGCCACCACGGGGATGGGCTTGAGGCCTGGAGATTCACGGGCTAGGACTAGCAGGACAGCACCCACTCACAGGCACTGAGTGTTGCAAGGAACATGAATCAGGGTTTCTGAGAGATCATGGTCCAAGAGTCAGCGGCTGCTTACAACAGGTCATGGGAATAAGGCTTAACGGGAACTTCTTTATCTCTGCCCAACTCTGCCACATCCAAGCTCTGTGTAATGTCTGAGGTAGTTATTGTCCAGATGCAATTTTATTATAAATAAATAACTCACCCATTTGGAAAACAGAGTTCATGTACCAAAGAAACTACCCAAGTCCCAGCAAACAAATGGGAAATGCCTATATTCTCCACATTGTTGAAGCTATAGGTTTTCAGAAATATTACTTTTGTTGATCATTTTCAGAAAAGACATACTGGTTTAGGAGTATGGAGGAAGATGATAAACTTGGAACAGAGGACAGATATAGGATTGGCAGAGAAATGGCTATTTGGGGAACTGCTGACCCTTTGGATCAAAAAAGTCTCGGAAATTAATAAGAGACTAGAGGCTAGCTTAATGAAAACAAGAATTGGAAACAATTGTGATGGCTCTTGGCAGTGAACAAATCACTTCATTCTTCCAAGTAGTCTCATTTGTAAAATGAGGGGTTAGGCCACACCATTATATCTGAACTAAAATTTATTGAATGCCTACATTGTATAACAACATATTATTTCAGGGTGATAGCATCCAGCTCACAGAGTGGTTGTGAGGAATAAGTTAATATAAATTTCCAAGAATCCCTGCACAAATGATGCTCAAAAAAAAAATTTATTCATAACAACCCTGAGGTGAACATTATTTCCTTTGCACAAATGAGAAAATCAGTGAGGAACAGGATCAGGATCTGAACCTAAGTCTGAGTTGAAAGTCTATGATCTTCCATTATATGGTATGGAAGGGTCCTTACAGATTTTGACTATAAACAGTGAGGGGTAGATAAGGAACTTGAACCCTAGAGATAGCAAAACAAACAAACAAAAAAACACCTTCTAGGGGATATTCTGTGAAAAGCAAAAATGTTACTTTATTTATGATGATGATAAATGAGGGAAAGGACTGGAAAAAAATCACAAGTTTCTTTCCTGAAACTCATTTCTTATCCTCTTTCACACCGGTTAGATCCCATCTTTCCACATGCACGTGTACAAAGAAAAGCCAGGGCTCTGCAAGAAGAAACCAATTGAGAAGCATTTCTCAGCAGGAGCATTAGTCACTGAAAGAAGGGGATGAGAGGAGATTTTTAGGTCCCTGGGGAAGGCATCTCTAAGACAGATGGATTAATCACCTTTTAATGTACTTACTGACTCTGTCCCATATTGTTCTGTTATTGCTAAGTCATGGCTCATATGCCACCCTTTTTTTTTTTTAAAAAAGGAGGTACTGGGGATTGAATCGGAGACCTCGTCTGTGGGAGGCAGGCAGTGAACCACTGAGGTACATCTGCTCCCCCCTCATCTGTCATTCTTAACAATATAGTCAATAAACATTTGATTATTCACCAAGTGCTAGAGTTACAACGGTGAGCAAAACTAGTGTTGGGGAAGGTAGGCAGTGAATGATAACACGGAGAGATAAGAACAATGAAGGGGAAATACTGGGTGCTAGGAAACCTCCTTAACACAATAAAGGGCATATATGAAAAATCCACCACTAATATACTCAATGGTAAAAGACTGAAAACTTTGCCTCTCATTGGGAATAAGACAAGGATGCCCATTGTCACCACTGTTATTAACACTGTATTGGAAGTCTGAGGCAGAGCAATTAGGAAAGAGCAAGAAATAAAAGGCATCCAAATTGGAAAGGAAGAAGTAAAACTTTCATTATTTATAGACAATATGATCCTATATCTAGAAAATCCTGAAATACCCACAACACAGGCACTGGAACTAATAAAACAAATTCAGCAAAGTGGCAGGGTATAAGATGAATATCCAAAAATCAGTAGTGTTTCTATACACTAGAAATGAACAACCTGAAGAAGAAATCAAGAAAAAATTACATTTACAATATTAACTAAAAGAATCAAATATCTAAGAATAAATGTAACTACATAAAGGACTTGTACATGGAAAACTACAAAACATTGCTAAAAGAAATCAAAGAAAACCTAAATAAATGGAAGGACATTCCTTGTTTATGAACTGGAAGACTAAATATTGTTAAGATGTCAATTCTACCCAAAGCAATTTATAGGTCAACCCAATCACAATAAAAATTCCAACAACCTTCTTTGCAGAAATGGAAAAGTCAATCATCAAATTGATAAGGAGAGGTAAAGGACTCCAAATAGTAGTTTTGAAAGAGAAGGAAGTTGTAGGCAAACAATTTCTGACTTAATTTATTAAAAAGCTACAGTAATCAAAACAGCATGCTCCTGGCAAAGAATATAGACCAATGGAATTAAATTGAGAAATCAGTCTTCACATTTATGGCCACCTGATTTTTGACAAGGCTGCAAAGTCCACTCAATTGGGAAAGAATAGTCTCTTAAACAAATAGTGCTGGGAAAACTGGATGTCCATATGCAAAAGAATAAAGGTGGACCCCCCCCTCACACCATATACAAAAATCAACTCAAAATGGATCAAAGACCTGAATATAAAAGCCAGAACTATCAAAGTCCTAGAAGAAAACATAAGCATCTTGTGATATGTAATGATTTCTTAGACTTACACCCAAAGCATAAGTAACAAAGAAAAATAAATGGTCCTCATCAAAATTAAAAACTTTTGTGCGTCAAAGGACTTTATCATGAAAATAAAAAGCCAACCTACGCAATGGGAGAAAATATTTGGAAACCATATATCTGATAAAGGTTTAATATCCATAATAGATCAAGGAAACCTTCAACTCAATAACAAAAAGACAACCCAATAAAAAAAAGGGGAAAAGACTTGAATAGACATTTCTCTAAAGAAGATAAATGGCCAAAAAGCACAAGATGATGATCAACATCCTTATTCATTAGGGAAATGCAAATCAAAACCATAATGAGATACCATTTCATACCCACTAGAATGGTTACCATTAACCCCCCTCCTCCACCGCCCAGAAAACGACAAATGTTGGAGATGTGGAAAAACAGGTACACTCATTCATTGTTGGTGGGAATGTAAAATGGTGCAGTCACTATGGAAGACAATTTGACATTTCCTCATAAAGTTCAGAATAACCATATGACCCAGCAATCCCACTTCTACAAATATATCCAAAAGAATCAAAAGCAGGGACTTAAACCAATATTTGCACACTGATATTCACAGTGACATTACTCACAATTGCCAAAGATGGAAGCAACCCAAATGTCCATCAACAGATGAGTGGATAAACAAAATGATATCATACAATGGGATATTATTCAGCTATAAAAAGGAATGAAGTTCTGATACATGTGACAAGGATGAACCTTGAAGACATCATGTTGGGTGAAATAAACCAGACACAAAAGAACAAATATTGTATGATTTCACTTATATGAAATAATTTGAATAAGAAAACTCATAAGAGTCAGAAACTACAATATGGGTCACAAGGGGCCGGGGAGGTGGTAAAGAATGGGGAAGTTAGTACCTCAAAATTGTACAGAGTTTCTATTTGGGTTGATGGAAACGTCTTGGTAATAGAAGCACAACATTGTGAATATAATTAACGGCACTGAATGACATATTTGAATGTGGTTAAAAGGGGTCATTTTGGGTTGTATATGTGTTACTAGAATAAAATTAAAAATAAAAAAACAGAAACAAAAAATACAAGACGGTTTGACAGTGAACCCAATGATCTATGGCTAACAGTACAATTACAAAAATGTTCTTTCATGAATTGTAGCAAACACCCTAATGCAAGGTGTTAGTATTAATAATAGGGTGGTATATGGGATATCTGTATTTTATCCATGATTTTTCTGTAAACCTACTTCTCTTAAAAACAACAACAGCAGGAGTCAGGAGAGTTTTACCTGCAGATTGGTATAGAGGAAGTCTGGGATTCAGGATTTCCAGTTTAAAAAACCAAACAATTTATTTTCACCTGGTTTCTTTGTTGTATATCCTCTTGCCGTCAACTCTGAAACATACCACAATGACATCACCTGAGATAATTGCTGCCATCCCCACTTCTGTTTCTTCTACTGAAAGTGTTAATTTAGCTTCTACCCTATCATCATATAACTTTATTTCCATCTTGTTCCATTTCACTATTGATTTCCTTGATCCTTAGTAGCTCAGTAGCTCAAGTGCTTATGCATTTCCTGAGGAAAACAGCATGAGGAAAAGAGATATCATCTCATCACAACCTGCTCCAAGTGGCCATTTGGCTTGTAGCTTGCACTGTTAAAAACTATAACATTCTGAAGATTCAGGACCAAGATATGAATTCTGAATTGTCCTGCCCTAACAGCAACTAGTGCTGACTGGTTCCTGAAGTTCAATCTATTATTCTGGAAGGAATTTTCATAACTCTGGCTGGAAGCCAGTGAATGTACTGCATCTCTCCAAACTATTCAATTTTGAACAGTGACATCACTGAGAGACTTCTGTTTTTTAAACATTTCATATATTAAGGGAAATGTTAGAGATAACTGTCTGAATGCAAGCAATGGTAAGAACTTGAACAGGAAGGACATAGCTAATGAGAGTCTAGGAAATGAGATAATCTCTTTTATAGAATCATTTGATATTGAGGAAACAAGGAATTTACAAAGGAGGGGATACAATGAAATTAACCAATGAGCTGAGCCATCCTTTGGGATCAGTAACCTTTAGAAGGGAACCCAACATGGCTTTGGCAGATGTGTTGTATTAGGGCTGATCTATCCAGGAGTTTGTTTCCTCTAGAAATAGTTTTTTCCAGACCCAAAGGGTTGTATCATAAATTTAAGTTACATTGTACAGAAGTGAAAGAATCAAGGTAGAAGCAAACAGCCAAGCCATTTGTGTTTAGTGTTGGAAGCTACCTACTTTTATTATGCATGGTTGAAGACCAAGATACAAAACACAACACAAAAACCCTGGAATCTAGTTCTTATTCCCAAGTCCCAGTAAATCAGAAAGATGCATTTCATATGCCAAGAACATGAGAAAGGATATTTGTCAGAGTAACAACCCTACCTGCTTACTCCACAAATCTAACACCTAAGAAAGTCTTCATAAGTTAGAAATCAAAATTATATTTGTTAAAATTTCTGCATTTCAAATTTCTGCATACTATTGCAACCTTAAAAAATACATGCAAGAAGAGTAGGTAAGAATAGGTAAGTGTATTATCAGATACTCTGGCTAAATAAGCCTTAACAACTCATATCTATTATCTTTAACAGGGTCAGAAGCAGGAAACAATAAGCAAAGGCTATTTAAAAAATGCTTCTGAGTCACCTAAACAGACTACATTTCCCTTGTGCCACTAGAGAATTCTTTAATAAGTGACAGCACACTATCCTCTATCCCATTTAAAAAACTACAGAAAATTCCTGGGGTCATGACCCAGGGATTGATTTTTTTTTTCTTTTTCCCCATTTTTTCAAATGGCCTATAATTTAAAAATAGTCAAACTTGGTCATCAATATAAAAGCCATGCATACTCATTCTAACAAATCATGGACTTAGGCATTTCAGGGTGGGGATGGGGGGTCCATTTATTTAAAAACCCAGGCTGAAAAAACAAACAAAAAGTCCTTTTCCATCTGGAGATTTTAATATATTTATTTGAAAACCAAGTTCTGTGAAAGAGCACACTAAATAGTCATATATCTTCTGTTCAACCAAATACTTGGAGACAAGTTTCTTCAGGTCAGCGCAGAGGCAATGATACATGCGTTGAATAGCAGGTCTCAGGACAAATTTCCTCACAGGCATTTATTTCCACTATGAGTCTGACAATCTTCTTCAGGTGAGCAAATGAGATCCTGGGAAGATGGGGGAAAAAAAGCTAGGGTCGTTCCTGGTTTCAAAAACATCCCCCCCCTCCCCCATTTTAAACTACTATTTAAGTCTAAAACTAGCCTTCAACTTGCCCGTTTGGTCTTCCAGTGCCAGTCTGTGCCAAGACAGGCTATTGCATTCAAACTCCTAACAGACCGAATGTTTTATCCTTTTGAAAAGTGACACAAATCCAATTTCCAATTATAAACGTCTAAGCCGTTTTGTAGTTAAATGTCTTGAAAGACTTAATCAGCAAGGCTTTGTGAAAGGCTGAGGGGGGCTAATAATAGCCAATTCAATTGTGCGACAGAAACCAAATGCTCATGGTATCAATTCCAACATGTGCTGGTTGGGTAAAGCTTAGGCCTTCAAGGGCTGGAAGATGATTTTCCAAAGCAAGGGCACATGGTAGGGATATCAGTATAAACCTACCTCTAAGGTAGGACCCAAACAATGGTCTCCCTGAGTCTGGAATCAACTTCCTACTAAGGCAAGGTTCCTGCCTTAATACTTAGTATCCGAGATGTATGGAAAAGGTTTCATAAATTCATATTCAGTATGTAACACTCACCACCCTAGATTCGCAACTAGACTTTTAAATGTATTTTTCTTTTGTCTTTATTTTCTTTAAAGAGCAGAATAAATTCATATTTGTCTGGATGGACTAGGATGGAATTAGAGAACCTTAATTATATAGTTTATACACTTCAAATATGTGATGACTATTCAAAAGAAATAGGGGAAATAAGATTGAATTTCATGGGATTAGATTATCCCAATCTTTTTTATCTAAAGACCCCCTTAACAAAGGCATAAGAATGATCCTCATCAACTGGAAAAAGCTGTGACTCCGAAATGAGTAAGCACCATGTCTTATATACACTAGATGTTCAATAGTCTCACTGAATAAATGAAATGTGTTAAGGCTTTTAGTGCCAAAAGATATTGCCAAAGGAGAGGGGGAGAGAGAAAAATCAGTGATGAAAAGAAAAAGCAGAAAAACAGAAGTCTAGACTTGTGCTACTCAAATTTGTGATGTATGGACTAATGCTGGTTCACAAACCATAATCAATCCACAACAAGGAACTGACATCAGAATGTAAATCAGTTCCATCAGTAAGCAAGCTGTTCATTTCAGCTGTCATTTTTCTCTTGGTAGCAAGACTTTCTTGATGAAAGAAGCACTGAGTCAATTTACATTCTGGTGCAAGCCCCTTATCTTCTCATGGACTTAGAAAAACAATTGGCAGACCAGTCACTTTGAATAACATTGGTACAGTACTAGATGGTAGAGAGTCAAAAAAAAAAAAAAAAAAAAAAAAAAAAAAAAGAAAAAGCAACTGGTAGTTATGTAGCAGGGAAAGGTGAAAAAAGGGGAACATTTTAATACTGTTTAGGTAAAGGGGGATTAAGCAGAAAATGAAGAAAAAAACGAAGATGATATCCTTGCATAAAATATTTGTGAAGTAGTCCTTCACATGCAATCTTGTTTCATACGCACCTCTGGTCCTTAATCATCAATATACTCAAACGGTTCTGGGGGTTCTGGCTCTTGCTCCTCTTCCTCAATTTTTGGGCCATGGGCTGCAACAGGTTCTACCAGCTCTTCAATGTCTTCACTAGTGTCCTTCAGAATGATGATGCCTCCAATGGAGAGCTGAAAACAGAGCAAGGAGTGAAGAAGCACAAGCTCTACTCATATATTTCAAGTTTGTACCAGCTTCTAGAGTGCACACTTGTCAAGTGGCACTGTGAGACTACTTGAATGATTTGACGGTAAAGAACTGGGGTAGAACTGTACCTGACTAGATGAGAAGGCCTGTGTGACCCCACACAGGTGACTTAACCAGATGACTCAGCTCTAAGAGGGAGCTAATAAGATATTCCTTCAGGTTAGTCTGAGGACTGAATGAGGAAAGCGATGTCAATGTACAATTAGAGCATAAAGATAATTGATCTAAAAAGGAGTATTTGTAAATGTAACCCAGGGGCTCTGGATGGTAGAATATGTGATGCTGTCTGATTGGGATACATCTCAATTTAAGAACAGCATTTCCCAGCCAGGACTGACCACCAGCTTCAACCTGATGTCAGGGACAAAAGTGTCTTGCTACTCAAGGTGTGGTCCTGGACCAGCAGCATCAGTATCAACTGGGACCTTGTCAGATAAGCAGAATACCTGGCCCTACCTAGATAACAGAATCTGCATTTTACCGAGATCCCAGGTGGTTTTTGAGAAGCAAATTATTCTAAGTACATGCTATATTATTTGTGAGAAAACCAACATTCTGGACACAAAAAGACAATGTACAAATGAATAGCCAATACTTCTCTAGCAAATTTCCAAACAATGGAGAGAACCACAATACCTGAGTGCTTTTTACTGATGTCTACAAACCCTTGTGATGCAAACAATGAAGAAATAGATGGGAAACAAAAGGGAAGTAGACTGCAGAAGCAATTTTATTAAGCCCTCTCCCAAACATATTAGCAGAAGGTAAATTCAAACACCAAACTATTCACCCATCTCTGGTGTGCTAATCTTATTCTATTTGCTTGCTTGTGTCAAAGGAAATGGAAAGCTGCCTTCTGTAATTAAATCAGTCAACAGTGGCAGCACACATCTGGAAAAAGCATATTTCTACCAAAGCACATTACTGGGAAGGAAAAGAAGCACAAGCACATTAGTCAAATGATTCACATATGTATCAGCATCTCTGCAGTTCAACCTAATCTGATTTTTACTCATTAGAACTCTCCTGTGCCATGCTATAAAAACTGATGTGCATTCATGAATTCCTAAACTATTTCCCTCCTCACAACACACATTATACTGACACACATTAACCTATAACTCTCTCCCTTAAAAGTTTGCTTTTCTTGAATGGATCCTGACTTTACTACTAATATTCATCCAAGAACAACCAGAGTATGGCCAAAGTCCTAATCCTCCATAGCCTAAAAGTTTACTTGAACCTTCTAAAGGACCAAATGGAGATGAATCTTCTACCAAACAGAAGAAAATACCTAGGCTTACAAGACTTCCTATTTTCTTGAAACATTATGATTATACTATTTCAAACTTACTTGGAATGATATAATCCCAACTTAAATCCTGCATCATAATCAACATATGGAAAGAACATTTTACGGCTACATGCTTTAGGCTTATTAATGTCTTATATGTTAGTGAGGGATTTCATATTCATTAAGCCGAGAGTAAGATACATTCTGTTCTCTGTGAAGGCTAGCGACAACTGAAGACAAGGGCAATGGAACACATCCTTCTAAGAGCCCCACTCTCTCTTTAAGGCCTCTTTTTTTTAGGCCTCTTTTTCTTTTTCTTTTTTTATTTTGCATTATAATCTTTATAATGATCCACATTGTATGAATAGCACAGTGTTGTTTTATCTGAGTTTGGTATATGAAGAAAAGCTTTAACTTTTTTTTTCTTATTAGGCCTATCATTGAGTTTTCGATTCAGAGAAGAAATTTTGAAGTGTGTTTCCATTATTGAGAAAGACATTTAAATGAACAGCTTATTTCTAGATCCGTGTCTCTCCCCTATAACCTGGCAAAATGGTAGCCACTGAAACTCTGGAGTCCTGTACCATGGATTGCACCTCCGCATGGGCGTCCTGAGTTACCTAGAATCTATGAAGAAGGCCTACTCAATGCATGTTGTAAACGAGCTCTCACTATCCAAGAAGCCTCAATTTCCCAAACCTGATTCTTGCTTCTCAGTAGAAACCAAGGTATGGGGTCTTAATAATAGCATGCCACTTGGGGAAAAAAAAAAAAAAAAAAAAAAAAAAAAAAAAATATATATATATATATATATATATATATAATATTTCTGACATGGACACATCCTATACATAGCAGGGGACTGAGAAATAATAGTCAATTAATAATAAATGTAATAATTGTCAATTAATAATAAATAGGCAAAATCTCCTGATATTTCTCTCCAGAAGGAGGGATTATATGCTGTACATTACTTTAAAAAAGTATTTCACAAGACTTAAAATAAAAAAGTTGACATAGATATAACAATGAGCACAATGGTTCTAATAGAACACCTACCGCTGGTAGTCATGTGGCCCTTTATAACTATTATCTCTAATTTTCACAATAACCTAATCAACTAGGTAATTATACCCTTGCACCTAAAGGGAAATGGGCTCCAACAGGTTATGCCACTTTCTAAGGTCACACAGCTATGGAGTGGGAAGTCTCAATCTGCAGACAGAACCACTGAGGCACAATGGTGCCTTCTCCCTGGGGCTCCACTCTCTTCTCCTCCGCTTGTCTCCCCACTTTGAATGGTTATTTATTTCACTGGCTGGCTGTTCCTGGTCTGATGGGGCTCTGCATGCAGTTCGGGGAGGGGAGGCCAGGGTGGATGGGTGCAGAGGACCGACTGCTGAGGTCCATGACGGCAGGGGCAGCTGAGGAGGTCGGCTGCAGCCCTGGAGGGTGGGGGCTGTGGTTGTGCTCAGATGGGCTGGGGGGGATGCCGTTTTCTGACAAAAACTCCTCCAAGTCCATGTACTCCAGCTGGAAAGTATCTCCGTCATAGGGAAGGGTTTTGTCCCACAAGGTGGGCCCCAAAAATGCCAACTGGGGGACCGTCGGGCTGTTACTCTCATCATCCAGCTTCTTTTCCTTGTCTTTATCTTTACTAAATGCGTCTTCGTGGTGAAGGGGGAGCTTCAGCGGGTTCTCCAGCAGGGACCTGAGCACGCCGTAGGGAGGCGGGATAAAGGTGGGGTTCAAGGGGAGCGGTCGGGACATTTTCTCCATCGCGACGTACTCGATTTTTTCTTGAGAGAAAAAAAAAACCAAACAACCGCCCCCCCCAAAATATTGCTGAGCTTTTTCCTGCGTCCTTTGCCAAAAGTATTCGCTTTCAAGGCGGTGAAGACAAGGAGAGGAAAAATTACTGATGTATTTATAAATACACCTGCATAAAAAAAATGTTGGAAGAAAAAAAAAACAACTTTCGGGCTCCCAGAGGAGACGGTCCCGGGGGAGCGCAGCGAGTGCCCGCGGGCTTCTGGGCGACGTGCAGGATGCTCTCACCTGCCTCGAACCTTTCGTCTTGCAAAATGTTCAAAATTGCAAAAAAGAAAGAAAAAAAAATGTTGACGGCTGCAGAACGGCAGAAGGTACCGCGGCGGCCTCGGCCCGCTCGCGCGAACACCCGAAGCCACGCGCCGACTCCCCCCACCCCCCCCCCCCCTCCCCGTGCCCGCGGCCGCTGCTCCCCGGCATCAGGCCGCCCATGTGCCGCGGCCCTGACAAGAGTCAGGCCTCTTTTTTTTTTAAGGGGATTGAACCTGGGACCTTATACATGCAAAGTAGGCACTTAAACACAGAGCTATACCTGCTCCCTCATCTTTAGGGCCTCTTTTAAGAAGAACAGGAAGCAGAGTAGAAATGTTATCCGTATTTCCAAATTAGAGTTGCCTCTTTCAAATGCAGTGTCTGAGGAAGGGTCTGATAGCCTTGCCACTGAGGGTGAGGAAGTTGAATCACCAGGCACCCTTCCCTCACAGGAGACAGTGAGCCTGGAGGGGTAGACTGAACCCTCGCCAGACATCCGCAGCCACCCTGCTCCACCACGTGGCAACACACCAGGATCAACAGTAGTGGACTGGTGAGGAAGTATCTCTGATGGTGCCTCGGTTTGGACTTTTCACAACCTTGGAACTGTAAGCTCTTACCCCAAATAAATACCCTTTATAAAAGCCAACACATTTCTGGTACTTTGCATAGGCGGCCCTTTGGCAAACTAAAACAGTGTTTGAAGCACAACAGTTTTTAACATTGAGAAGTCCAATTTACCTATTTTTTCTTCGCTTGCTTGTGCTTTAGGTGTCGTATCTAAGAAAAACATTGCGTAGTCCAGGGGTTCTTAACAAGGGGTCCATGAGCTTGAACTGAAGTTCAAAAAACACTATTCTTGTAGGGATGTATTGGTACAGGTATGATATATTTATTAAATAATACATAGTACAGCGTGGACTTAAACAGGTTAAGTGTAGAACAAAAAAGGTAAAGAATACTTGGCCTAATCAAAGGTCACAAAGATTTACACTTATGCTTAGAAAGCTCTCACATTTAGGTCTTTGGTCCATTCTGAGTTTGTTTTTGGATATGGCATGAGGTAGAGGTTCAATTTCATTCTTTTGCATGTGTATATCTGGTTGTCCTAGCACCATTAGTTGAAAAGACTAATCTTTCCTCACTGAATGAACTTGGCACCCATGTCAAAAATCAATTGGCCATGGATATATGGTTTTTTTTCTGGATCCTGAATTCTATTCCACTGATCTATAGGTCTATCTTATGCCAGTACCACAGTGTCTTGGTTACTATAGCTTCATAGTAAGTTTTGAAATTAAGTAATGGTTCCTCTAATTTTGTCTTCTTTCTCAAGATTGTTTTGGCTATTCTGCATTTCTTGCATTTCCATAGGATTTTTTTTTTAAAGATATTTTATCTTTTTCTCTCCCCTTCCCTCCCCAACCCCCGCATTGTCTGCTCTCTGTGTCCATTTGCTGTGTATTCTTCTGTGACTGCTTCTATCCTTATCAGTGGCACTGGGAATCTGTGTTTCTTTTTGTTGTGTCATCTTGTGTCAGCTCTCCAAGTGTGCAGTGCCATTCTTGGGCAGGCTGCACTTTCTTTCATGCTGGGTGGCTCTCCTTACAGGGCACACTCCTTGCGTGTGGGGCTCCCCTAGGTGGGGGACACCCCTGCGTGGCACGGCACTCCTTGCACGCATCAGCACTGCGGATGGGCCAGCTGCACACAGGTCAAGGAGGCCTGGGGTTTGAACCGCGGACCTCCCATGTGGTAAGCGGACGCCCTATCCATTGGGCCAAGTCCGCTTCCCTCCATAGGATTTTAGGATCAGCCTGTCAATTTCTACAAAAATGCCAGCTAGAATTAATTTTTTTTAAAGATGTATTTTATTTATTTCTCTCTCCTTCCCCCTCATTATCTGCTCTTTGTGTCCATTTGCTGTGTGTTCTTCCGTGTTCACTTGCATTCTTGTCATGTGGGACCAGGAATCTGTGTGGCTTTTTTGTTGTGTCATCTTGCTGTGTCAGTTCTGTGTGTGTGCAGTGCCACTCCTAGGAGGCTGCGCTTTTTTTGCATGGGACGGTTCTCCTTGTGGGGCGCTCACCACATGGGTCAGGAGGCCCTGGATATAGAACCCTGGACCCTCCATATGGTAGGTGGACACTCTATCAGTTGAGCCATAACCGCTTTCCTGCCAGCTAGAATTTTGATAGGGATTATGTTGAATCTGTAAGTACTGCCATCTTAACAATATTAAGCTTTCCAATCTATAAACAACATATGGGTTATTATCTATATTTTCTTTTCTTTTGATGTTATTTGTCTGGATTTGCTGTCAGGGGAATAATGGCCTCAGGGAATGAGTTGGGAAGTATTCCCTCCTATTTAAAAATTTTTTTTTAAAGAAGAGTTTGGGATGGATTGGTGTTAATTTTTAAATGTTTGATAGAATTCACCAGTGAAGCCATCTGGGCCTGAGCTTTTCTCTACTTGCTATAGGTCTATTCAGATTTTTATTTCTTCTTGAGTTCATTTCAACAATTTGTGCCTTTCTAGGAATTTGTCCATTTCATCAAGGTTATCTGGTTGGCATACAGTTGTTCACAGCATTTCTTTTTTATTTAGGATCCTTTTTATTTCTGTAAAGTTAGTGTGGCAGTTTGATATTGATGAATTCCAAAAAGAAATACAGATCGTTTGTAAACTGGTCTGTTCTTCTGGGTATTATACCCTTTGACTGTATTAAATTCAAAGGTTATGTTTACTTGATTAAATTAAGATTAGGTCTTTGATTCCGCCACATCAATAGGGTGTTGAGTTCCCATTCCCTTGGTGGGCAGAAAATGGCACACACGAGCAGGGGAAGACAGACAGCTCATTAGACATGGCAGAGACCCTGGGAAGAGAGATGATCCTGATAGTCTACAGCTGACCTTGTGAAGAGAACACAGCAGTGGAGCCCAGAAAGAAATGAGCCCTGGGGAGAGAGACCAACCTTATGTTAGCCTACAGCTGTGCTCAGCTGGGACCACGGAGCCTTAGGAAGAAGATGGAAGGCTGAACCCCCACACATGGCAAATGACTTTGGGTGAGAAAGTACCTCTTATGGTACCTTGAGTTGGACTCTTTAGGGCCTTGTGACTGTAAGCTTCTATTCCAAATAAATACTAAATCCCTTTATAAAAGCCAACAGAGTTCTGGTACTTTGCGTCAGCACTTGGCTAATATAGTTAGTAATAATGTTACCTTTTTAAAAAATATAATTTATTTATTTCCCCCCCCCTTCCCCTTCTCCCGCCCTGCTATTTTTGCTGTTAGTGTGGTTTTCTTCTCTTCTCATTTTCTCTACTTTAGGATTCACCAGGATTTGATCCTGGAGGCCACTGATGGAGCGAGTTTTCCTGTCAATTGCGCCACCTGCAGTTCCTGGTTTCTGCTGTCCTTCACCTTGACTCTCCCCTTGTTTCTCTTTTGATGTGTCATCATCTTGCTGCGTGACTCACTTGTGCAGGGCACTGACTCACAACGTGGGCACTCGTGCAGGCACTCGCATGGGCACTGGCTTGCTGAATGGGTAAGCTTTCTCTTCTTTTTCACCAGGAGGCCCCAGGGATCGGACCCAGGTCCTCCCATATGGTAGGCGTAAGCTCTGTTGCTTAAGCCACATCCGCCTCCCAATGTCACCTTTTTAATTCCTGATTTTAGTAATTTGAGTCTTCTCTCTTTTTATCTCAGTCAGATGAGCTAAATGTTTGTCAATTTTGTTAATCTTTACAAAGAACCAACTTTTGGTTTTATTGTTTTTTAATGAAATTTACTCTCTAATTTTTCTAATCTTTAGTTCATTTATTTCTAATCTAATCTTTATTTTCTTCCTTCTGATTGCTTTGGGTTTTACTTTGCTCTTCTTTTTTCTAGTTAGAATATACTCTCTATAAACACACCACCAAGATGAACTGGATTGTGGATTCAATAGTGATTACATCTATTTTGGTTTCCATTGGTGGCTCTGTTGATTCATTTATTCAACATGCATGAATGACCAACTACTACAGTCCAGGTATAGTATTAGGTCCTAGGGATGCAAGATTAAGAGGTGAAGGATGTCTACAAGCTACTTTCTTCTTCCTGGCCTGACTGCCTATTAACTACAGATGCCTGCTAACTTATCACGGCAACCAAGTAACATTTATTGAGCATTTACCAAGTGCCAGATACTGTGGTTTATGTGTATCCCATTTAATCTTCACAACAACCCTTGGAAGTAGGTGGTATTACCATACCAATTTTAGATGAGAAAACAAACACAAAGAAATTAAACCACCTGCCTCAATCACATAGCTAAGAATTAGCACAGTGGGGTTGTTATGAGCCTAATTTTGCCCGATTCCAGCTGTTAACCTCTACATATAGCTATCTTCTATCCCCTGCCCTTATCTACTCTAGCTGGTAATCTAGTCAGGTAAGACAGTGGCTCACAACTGTTGGTAACAGTTACTTCCTACCTACCACCAGGGGCGTTGGTTGATGAGAATGAGTTTACTCTTTAAGGATCTAGAGATCTTGTCCATGACATTCCAGACAGACCTAGGATCTAAATCTCTTGAATACATTTACTAGTGACTCCCTAGTTTTCTAGATACAAGAACCTGGAAAATAAAGGCATTATTAAGTGCAAATTTCTGGTTAGTATTTGTTTATAATATGAAACATTCTGCCTTGGAATAAATTAAATGGCATTAAGATTTGTTTCTAACTAAAACCAATGAGTTTAGGACAGCAGCATAATTATGATGATATTTGTAACTTCTTTGTGCTTCTGTTTTTTTAAAAAGATTCTATTTATTTATTTATTTATGTATTTATGTATGTATGTATTTATTTATTTATTTCTCTCCCCTCCCCCTCCCCCACTCCGGTTGTCTGTTCTCTGTGTCTATCTGCTGCGTCTTCTTTGTCCACTTCTGTTGTCATCAGTGGCATGGGAATCTGTGTTTCCTTTCGTTGCATCTTCTTGTTGTGTCAGCTCTCCGTGTGTGCAGTGCCATTCCTGGGCAGGCTGCACCCTTTCACGCTGGGCGCCTATCCCTAAGGGGCACACTCCTTGCGTATGCGGCTCCCCCACACGGGAGACACCCCTGCGTGGCATGGCACTCTTCGCGCGCATCAGAACTGCACATGGGCCTGCTCCACACAGGTCAAGGGAGGCCTGGGGTTTGAACCACAGACCTCCCATGTGGTAGACGGACGCCCTAACCACTGGGCCAAGTCCGCCACCTCTTTGTGCTTCTGTATTACCTTATAAAATCCTTGCCACATCCCTATGAGTTGGAGATGATAATCCCTATTTTACAGTACAGGAAGGTGAGGTTGAGAAAGGTTTAGTATCTAGCTCAAAGTCACACAGCCTGTAAGTGGTACAGTCATGATTCAAATCTAGGATGTCTAGCTCCAGAGTCTATACTCCTAATCATTTTATTTTATTAGAAATCTCCACAGCTTAAATCTCTAATAGAAGAATTTGTAGTAAGGTTACCTAGAGAAAATCCCCCAAAATATATATGAAATGGAGGGGAATATTCTCTCCTTTCTAAGAGTTTTCTTAGGAATAAAGAAATTTTTGGAATACTTTAGAACTTTTATCCTTCTCTATCAATATTCCACTGTCTTATGGATACCCACTATTATACAGTTAAAAGCCACTGTTAACTTACTGGTTTGAAAGGCTGGTATCTACAGGTCTCTGGCATGGTTAGGACCTTAAGCTGTGCAGGCATAACTCGGGCGGGGTTATCCAATAACTGGAAGTTTGGCTCCGGTTCTTTTTTCTTCTCTTTTTCTTCCTTTTTCTCTGCCTCATCCTGGAGGGGAAAAAGCTCAATAAGGATCACTTCTGTACTATATCACTGAGTAATGTTGGTAAGTTTATTGAGCAATTATTAGTACAAAAGTACTAGGTATAATGGAAGTACAAATACAGTGACACCAGTTTCAGAGGAGGGAGAAAGTAATTCTGCATGGGAGTGGGAAGGGTATTTAACTTAGTTTCAAATAATGGGCTTTTCTACCAGCAGAGATCAGATAAATATCTATTTAAAGAAATGGTAAGAAACCTCTGTGGCTGATGCATGGGCAAGAAGAGGTAGTAAGCCTTGAAAAGCTAGTTGGTATCCAATGGGGGGGGGGGGGTAACTTGAATGCCAAGCCAAAATTATTCCTTTGACCCTAAAAGGGTCTTTCTCTCCTCCTCAACTCATGATCTCCTGAAAACCCTACTTTACCCTTTATTTCCTCTGAGAACTCATTCCTACTCTGTATCCTTATATTCTTCCCACAAATGGATATAATTTCTAAAATGTCTTATAATTAAAATCATATGATTCTGTATGTTTGGAATAGGGATAATTATTTAAACAACTCCAAGACCAAGACAAAATAATGTTCAACAAGGAAAAATGTGGACCATGACCGAGATGGACATTAATATGTTAACTCATATAAACACCAAATTATACCTACCACTTCCATTTTCTCTTCCTCTTTTTTTTCTTTTTCTTTTTCCTTCTTTTTAGCCTTGGCAGTAATAGATAACACAGCAGTGGAAACCTAGAAAAAGTGAAAAGGGTAAATTGCTGTAATTGCATACCTATACACAAACACATAAGCCCAAAGAGGACTCAATCCCACAGTGTTACTGTGTTTCCTGGTAGTAATAAGCATCATTAAGAACAAGAGTCAGGAGGTGGCCAACTTGGCTCAGTGGTTAGGGCGTCCGTCTACCACATGGGAGGTCCGCGGTTCAAACCCCGGGCCTCCTTGACCCGTGTGGAGCTGGCCCATGCGCAGCGCTGATGCGTGCAAGGAGTGCTGTGCCACGCAGGGGTGTCCCCCGCATGGGGGAGCCCCACGTGCAAGGAGTGCACCCCTTAGGGAGAGTCACCCAGCGTCAAAGAGGGTGCAGCCTGCCCAGGAATAGCGCTGCACACATGGAGCGCTGACACGACAAGATGATGCAATGAAAGGAAACACAGATTCCTGTGCCGCTGACGACAACAGAAGACAATGAGGCAGATAGACTCAGAGAACAGACAACTGGGGTGGGGGGTGGGAAGGGGAGAGAAATAAATAAATAAATAAAATCTTTAAAAATAAAAACAAAAACAAGAGTCAGGGAATAAATGAGAAAAGGAAGCAGGACATTTATTCACATAATTTACTTCTATTGTCAACATGTGAATCTTTACTTTCTGGAGGATTTTGTCCAATACAACTCTGTACTCATCTTTTGATCGATAGTCTACCCTAGATGTGAATTTGCTATCACTGTGTATATGAACACACTGTAAAACATAAATTTCCCTCCAGCGCTGGAGGTATTGATGTCCTCACAGTGAGTGAAGGTAAATTTGGAATTATGCTCCTTGACGAGTCTCAAAGGTGAAACAGATTTTGACAGGCTTGGCAGTAATGGTGTAAAAGTTGACTTTGTTTCAGATCTAAAAGTGGGGTCCAACATATAGGGGATGAAAGAAGATGCTTTGTCAAAGTGTATTCATCCCTTACCCCCTCAAATTTGGCTAATTACATAATTATCCTTAATTACAAAATTTATAGCAAATAATCAACTGGCTAATAAAGTACATTATCTTGAGGGAAAGAACTATTTTCCTATACTGTATATAAAGAGTCACGAAATTATAATTTTACTGAGTGAAGCATAAGGGGAAAGTACATGTCTCTCATTATAATTTTTAAAAAATCAAATCAGTTTTATTGATACATATTAATAAAGCATACAATTCATCCAAAGTGTACAATGGTATTTGGTATAATCACATAGTTGTGTATCATCAATTCAATTATTATTAGAGCATTTTCATTATTCTAATACTACACTATAATTTCTTTTTAAGGAGGTACCTTAAAAAGGTCTTGAACCCAAGACCTTGTACATGAGAAATAGGTGCTCAACCACTTGAGCAACATCTGCTCCCCATACTCTAATTTGATTTAACATATATCAATGGGTGTTTTCATACACTGTGGATGGGAATATAAATTGGTTATATCCATTTTAGAAGGCAATTTAGTTAATATCTATAAAAATGTGCATTACTTTTGAGCAAGCAATCCCACATCTAGGATTCTAACTTATAGATACAGTTGCACAAGTACACAAATATATGCATATAACAATTTTCATTCCAGTCTTATTTGGAACAGTGAAAAATGAGATATAACAATGTGTCCATCAAATAAGGAACTAAGTTAAATAAACAATGGTACAGGGAAGCAGATTTGGCTCAACTGATAAGAGTCTCTGCCTTCCAGATAGGAGGTCCAGGGTTCAAACTCAGGGCCTCCCGGCCCGTGTGGTGAGCTGGCCCATGTGCAGTGCTGATGCGTGCAAGGAGTGCAGTGCCATGCAGGGTGTCCTCCATGTAGGGGAGCCCCATGTGCAAGGAGTGCACCCCGCAAGGAAAGATGTCCTGCATGAAAAAAGTGCAGGCTAGGAGTGGCACTGCACACACGGAGAGTTGATGCAGGAAGATGACACAATAACAACAACAAAAAGAGACACAGCTTCCTGGTGCCGCTGACAATGCAAGCGGACAAAGAAGAACACACAGCAAATGGATATAGAGAGCAGACAATGTGGGGTGGGGAGGGAGAGAAAGATATAAAAAATAAATTTTATAAAAAATAGATAAATAAGCAATGGTACATCCATAGAGACTGCTTTGGGCTCTCTGCTCCTTCCCATACGACAGACAGCTGCAGCTCTTCATGCAGTGCCAGCTACATCCCTGAGACACAATGGTTAAGGTTCGAATAAACAGATTTGGCCGAACTGGGCACCTGGTCACCAGGGCTACTGTGAACTCCGCCAAAGTGCAGGTTGTTCCCATCAATGACCCCTTCAATGATCTCAACTATATGGTCTACATGCTCCAGTATGATTCTACCCATGGCAAGTTCAAAGACACTGTCAAGGCTGAGAATAGGAAGGCTGTCATCAATGGGAATCCCCTCACTATCTTCCAGAAGCGAGATCCCAACAATTTCAAATGGAGTGATGCTAGTACTGAATGTGTTGTGGAGTCCACTGGTGTCTTCAAGACCATGGAGAAGGCTAAGGCTCACTTAAAGGTGGCACCAAGAGAGCCATCATCTCTGCCCCTTTGACCGATGCCCCCATACTTGTGATGGGTATGAACCATGACAACTCCCTGAAGATCATCAGCAATACTTCCTGAACCACAACTGCCTGGCCTCCCTGGCCAAGGTCATCCATGACAACTTTGGCATCATGGAGGAACTCATGATCATTGTCCATACCATCATTGTCACCTAGAAGACTGTAGATGGTCCCTTTGGGAAGCTGTGGTGGGATGGTTATGGGGCTGCCCAGAACATCATTCCTGCATCTACTGGCGCTGCCAAGGCAGTGGGCAAGGTCATCTTGGAGCTGAATGGGAAGCTCACTGGCATGGCCTTCTGTGTCCCTACCCTCAACGTGTCCAGTAAGGATCTGACCTGCTATGTGGAGAAAGTGGCCAAATACGATGACATCAAGAAGGTGGTGAGGCAGGAGTCAGATGCCCCCTGAAGGGCATCCTGGGCTACATTGAGGACCAGGTTGTCTCTCGAGACTTTAACAGTGACACCCACTCTTCTACTGGGCTGACATTGCTCTCTCAATGACCACTTTGTCAAGTTCATTTCCTGGTACGACAATGAATTTGGCTACAGCAATAGGGTAATGGACCTCATGGTCCACATGGCCTTCAAGGAGTAAGAGCCCCCTGGACCACCAGCCCCAGCAAGAACATGAAAAGAAGAGAGTAGCAATCAGCTGCTGGAGAGTCCTGGCCCCAACTCAACCTCCAACACGAACACTGCCCATTGTTCACAGCTTCCATCCCAGGCCCCCTGAAGAAGGGGAGGGGCTCAGAGGGCCCTACCTTGTCATCTAACATCAATAAAGTAAAAAAAATTAAAAATTAGAAAAATAAAAAAGATCACTTTGCAGCTCTGGGGAAAAAAAGATTCATATATATTTAAAATTGCAAAGATACACTGTTAACATGAAAACAACAAGATGTGGAACAATATATAGAGAATAATCCTATTTGTGTTAAGAAGTATTGGTATGTACAGAGAAAATATCTAGAAGGATCAAAAGTTGTGATTCCTACAACCTAGGACTTGGATTACCAGAATGGGAAAAGAGATTTTACTTTATATTCTCTTTTGTACTGTTAGATTCTATTACCAATATTACTTTTATAACTAATTTAAAACATTAAAAATATTTAAAAACAAACTCAAGTAAAATACTCAGTAGTGTGTGTGTGTGTGTATATATATATTTATACAGCACACATGTATGTAGGTATGAATGCTGTTCAAAGGAACAAAGAACATACCTTTTCCTTTTCTTTTTCTTTTGGTACTTCCAGAGGGGCTGGATATGCAAATGTAGATGGTTTACAGTTTGATTTATATTGAACTTTCGGCATCTGAAGAAACAAAAACTTTCATTTTTACCTCCATTAAAATAATCAAAATTAGGATTTAAATAGTCTGCGGTCTTAAAGTATACAAACACAAACGAGGTGAAAAGTTCCAAATGGGCTAAATGGTCAGTCACAGAGCTATTCATTTATGTGATCACTCCTCTCTGAAAGGCATTTTTCTTCTTTCACTGAATTAGTTTTTAGGTGCTTTACAGAACTACCTTCAATTCCTCATACATTCCTGAAGCTATGAGTCTCTGAATAGGCATTCTTTTTCCACTCACAGTGTGAGCCTCAGTTAAACATTACCTCATTTGTAAAGTGTTATCTGTTTATTTAGTCTGCACACCTACCTTCCAAGTACCCCTTCTTTATACCATGCCAAGAACCTAAACAATTTGTATACAGCTTCCAAACCATATAATCATGCTTTATAAAGGTCTAACATGAGTCTCATGGAAAAATCAGCTTCACATTACTTATTGACTAGGTTTAAAAAGTTCTCTAGTCTGCACTCATCTCTACCCAATTTGTACCAGTAGAGACTGGTAATAAACACCATATTTACTAGGATAAGGAAGATCTTGTCTTTTCCATCCTACTTTCATTGTAAAGAATGAAAACAGAGATCATAAAATTGTTTGCCAGAGGATAAAAGCCCCTAAGGTTTATGTGGGATCTTTAATCACAATGTTAAGGTTAGGGATTGGGAAACCAAACGATTACTGTCTTAAGGTGTATTCAACATTTTCAAATGCTATTGTTTTTGAGGGTGCAGGGAGGCGGGCAACTGAAGTCATGATTTTACATTATAAGCCCAGTATATAAAAGTTATGTTTAAGAGAAGTAAGATTTTGCTTTTATCAAATCTCCAACGGAACTATTTTACAAAAAAACAAACAAAAACACTGTTGTTTTTTTTTAAGGAGGGCATTGTAATTAAACCAACAGCCTTCTAGGTCATAAATGAAAAATTAACTTTAGATTCTAAACCCACTCCCACCTACACCAAATCAGAGACGCTGGAGACCTTCAGTTAATCAGAATCATTCATGGCCTGGGGAGATGGGGGTGGGAGTCTCTGCTGAGTCCAAGTGATGGTGACAGATTCCTTTGCTATAGCAAGCTCTGAATAAATAACCTGGGAACACTCTGGAGAACAAACTGGCAATACTCAGTGGAATTAAGTATATGTTTACTTTAGAATGCCTCTCTTGAATATATACCTTAAATGTGGTTTTACTCAGGTCCCTGAGGAGGCAGGCATGAGGATGTTTATAGGTAGCATTGTCTGTGGTGGGAAGTTGGAACACAAATGCTAGTACATTTAATACTGAAATATTTAACAAAAGAATAATTTGTTGTACAGCTATCCTGAAAATTCAATGAAATAATCCTTATTAGCCAATTTTTGGCTTAAACTTTTTCCACTCTGAAAATTTAACATTTTGTTGTTGTTGTGTTTTTTAGGAGTTACTAGGGATTGAAGCCAGGACCTTCTACATGGGAAGCAGAAGCTCAACCACTGAGTTACACGCACGCCCAATGTAACATTTTAACAACAGTGATGACCAGATATGAGAATTATTTAAAGTTCAAAGAATAGGAAGGTGAATCAGGTCACAGAACGGAGAAAGAAATGAAAGATATAAACTCAGGTGCTAGTGGCAACATATAGCTAAGCATGGTACCTAACTCAGGATGGTGGATGGGTACAAAGAAGCTCCCCACCCCCCCCCAAAAAAAGATGTCACAACAGTGGATGTAGCCTTAAGTATTAAGAGACTAGTTTCATTCTGTCAAATTTCCTGGTTTCTCACATTGGTCTTGTTTTCTGCTACCAAAGGTATATCCTCCCATTTAGTAATAATCCTTTATTCCATGAATCACTTTAGCGCTGGATAACTCTCAAACATGTCCCTGTCTCAAACCTTCATTTCTTATTACTAATATTTAGCTTAAGTCCTCATTCTTCCTTGCATGGATTACTGCAATAGCATCATAATGGCTTCCATTGTTATCTAAGCTGCAAATCTCATAAGGTCATTTACCTGTTTGAAATCCTTCATCAACCCACAACCTTCAGGATTAGATATAATTCATCAGAACAGACTATAAAATCTCTTCATACCTATTATATTTAGCCTCTTTTTTCACCTCTACTTATAAACTGCATGAAGAACTTGAGGCTCAGAAAAGCTAATAATTTACCAAAGGTTTATGCAGCTAGTAAGGATATTTGATTTTCAAATCTCCTGTTGACACATGCCATTCATTCAATAAAGTGATGACTTAATTTGAAGGGAAAATACTTTATTGATGAAACGCCAATTCATCTTTAAAATTTCATAAAAATCCTCACGAATGGGTGGTGACTAGACTACTCCACAAAACTGAGGTCTCTGAAACATACCTTTAAGTCCTTGTTAAGGCCAATGACACAGGTTGGGGTATACGCCAATGACAGGAAGTGTGAAAGAGGAAACCAGAACCAGAACTGGGTGAATACGAGAACACCAACCACAGAAGGCATATGGGTGTGCCCAGTCCTGGACTGCAAAGAGATTGTGACATTATGACCACCTACAGAAAAAGAAAGAAACCATGAATATTAATCCAGAAAGGCAATAATAAAGATTTCTAAGTACTACATGAGGGTAACAGTTGGTGATAATTTCTAAGTACTACATGAGGGTAACAGTTGGTGATAATTTTAAGAATACAGATCATACAATGCTCACATGAAGTCCTTGGAACTGGAACTAGTTAGCCAGAGTGAGCTATCTAGGTCTCAAAAATTGGAAGCGCTATATTTTAATAGGGTTCAGGGCAAATCTAGACCTTTTTTCTAAATAGGCAGATATTTTTCTAAAATGAAGCCCAAAGATATCAAAACTGTGGTGCTTTATTAAAAATACAATTCTGTATTATACACTAGCTTTTTAATGAGGTAATAAAAAGTAAAATTTTAGTACACATCATAATTGCAAACAATAGCACAGAGGCAAGATATAGATGCTTTTATTTATTTTCTCTTTGCCTTAACAATATGCCTAATTTGTGGAAAAATAAAATAAATATCCATAATATAATCACGTTATGATTAAATGCATAACAATAAAAAATATTTTCTGACTTTTGCTTAAACTTTTAGACACTGGGCAGCATAAAAATTATTAGAATTATGAGAAATATCCAGAACAAGTTATGAGGGTCTGTGTGTAGTGACAGAAAAACCTAAGAGGCACTGTGAATTATTAAATCACTTATATTGGTAGGAGGTAGCTCTGACATTAACTAGCTTTGTGATCTTGGACAAATGATCTTACTCTAAGAATCTTTTTATCCCTTGGCAAAATAAGGGTTTGAACTTGAGTGGTAGTGTTTATAAGAAGTTTTAAAATCTCCAATCTTGATTCAATTGATTGAAAGTTTTTGAGGAAGCACTTTATGTACAAGAATGAAATCAGAGCTGATTCTGTTTAATAGGAAGTTTTGGCTATTGGGAGGGTGTATGGCTTAGAATCTGATATGTTCACCCACATCTTGCCATGTCCCCTAGCCTAATCTTTGAGAGAGTGCACAGAAACAATGCTTTGAAAACCAGTGAACTAGATCTAAGATCCACACGAGTGGATAGATGGATCTTTATTGGCAGCTTTAACTCTGAGATTCTAAGAGGCCAGTAGGGGTTGCAAATTCAAACACTTTTAGGAATCATCCATTAAAGTGGGCTGGGAGCAGCAGGGACTGAATCAAACTAGAAAGGTGGTACTATTACTAGGGATAAAGGCCCAGGGTTACTAGGCCATTTTTATTTTTTTTACTGCCCCCCTTGAGACTTTTTGCATCTCTGTGTGTTATCTGCTCTGTCTCCACTTCACTGTACGTTCTTCTGTGTCTATTTATTTTTCCTCCCCCCTCTTGCGGCTTGCTTGCTGTCTGCTCTCTGTGTTCATTCGCTGCCCCCTCTTCTGTGTTCTTGCTTGTCTCCCTTCATTTCTTGCAACACCTTTGCTGAGTCAGTGTTCCATGGTGTCTGTGGGCGAGCCTGCCTTCACAAGGAGGCCCCGGGACGCCAACAGAGGGCCTCCCATATGGTAGACGGGAGCTCATCTGATTGAGCCACAGCCGCTTCCCTAGACCATTTTTTAAAAATACATTTTAAATTTATTTTTAAAAGATACATAGATCACACAAAATGTTACATTAAAAAAAAAATACAGGGGATTCCCATATGCCCCACTTCTCCCACATCAACAACTTCTTTCAATAATGTGGTATGCCATTTTGTTTTGAAAAATCGATTCTAATATGGGTTTGTCCAAAATCTCTCAATTTTGTGTGGCAGGAAAAACCAAATACATCTTTGTTACATCTTTTAGTTGGAGCATAAAAGTTCTGTACTTTACTGTTCATTTTGAGTCATGCGAGCATAAAATTATTCCTCTTGCCTATCTGCAAACAGTGTTAATGCTAAACACAGAACTCTGAGATGCAAGTCTTTTAGTTAATCTAATACAGGCTATTAAAAAAAATTGGGGGGGTGGGGTGGGGAACGGACTTGGCCCAGTGGTTAGGGCGTCCGTCTACCACATGGGAGGTCTGCAGTTCAAACCCTGGGCCTCCTTGACCCGTGTGGAGCTGGCCCATGTGCAGTGCTGATGCGCGAAAGGAGTGCTGTGCCACGCAGGGGTGCCCCCTGCATAGGGGAGCCCCATGTGCAAGGAGTGCGCTCCGTAAGGAGAGCTGCCCAGCGTGAAAGAAAGTTCAGTCTGCCCAGGAATGGTGCCGCACACACGGAGAAATGACACAGCAAGATGATGCAACAAAAAGAGACACAGATTCCCGTGCCACTGACAACAATAAAAGCGGACAAAGAACAACACACAGCAAATGGACACAGGAAACAGACAAGTGGGGGGCAGGGAGAAGGGGAGAGAAATAAATAAAAAATAATTAAAAAAAAAAAAATGGGGCTTTTCCATGCCTAAAAGGAATTCCAATGTGGAATCCCTGGTGCTCACATCTCTTCTTTTTTTTTCAATACCAATTTTATAAGCATAAAATGTATGCTATATTCACAAAGCATACAAATCATTTTACAAAGGGTACAATTAATGGTATTTGGTATCATCACAGAGTTGTGCATTCATCACTTCAATAATATTAGAGAATTTTCATTAATCTAACAATATTAATACTAATTTAAAAACAGACAAAAAAAACCACTTTATATCCTAGGACTGGATGTGGCTCAAGCAGTTGAGCACCCGCTTCCCACATGGGAGGTCCCAGGTTCAGTTTCCCGTACCTCCTAAACACAAAGACAAACAACAAGCAAACACATGAAAAAACCAACTCAGGGTAGCCGACGTGGCTCAATAATTGAACATCAGCTCCCCACTTACGAGGTCCTAGGTTCAATCCCTGGCCCCTCAAAAACAAACAAAACAAAACAAAACAACCCTACAAAACCTCCACCCCTTAATAATCACCTCTCCATCTCTCTACCCTTCCCTTAACATACATAACTGCTGTTCTGTTCCTGTCTAATTTATTTGTATTTATATTTTGTTTTTCAAAAAAGATTTATTTATTTGTTTGGTGGTTCCCTCTCCGGTCTGCTCTCGTGTCCATCTGCTGTGTGTTCTTCTGTGTCTGCTTGCATTCTCAGTGGCACCGGGAATCTGTGTTTCTTTTTGTTGCATCATCTTGCTGTGAAAGCTCTCTGTGTGTGCCGTGCCACTCCTAGGAGAGCTGCGCTTTTCTTGCACGGGGCGCACTCCCTGTGCATGGGGCTCCCCTATGCGGGGGATACCCCTGCGTGGCATGGCACTCCTTGTGTGCCACAGCACTGCACATGGGCCAGCTCACCACACAGGCCAGGAGGCCCTGGGTTTGAACCGTGGACCTCCTATATGGTAGGCAGATACTCTGTCAGTTAAGCCACATCTGCTTCCCTGCATTTATATTTTGTACAGATGGAGTCAAACAACATGTAGTACCTTTTGTCTAGTTTCTTTCACTTAGTATGGCTTTTTTTTTCCACCCTTAATGGAAGATTATTAATATATTACTATACACTATTGTTCATAGTTCATAGTTTGCTTTGGCTGTAATTTTGCCTGACACATCTCCTCTTAATCTCAATATCTTACAGATGTCTTCACAGTTTGCTTGGAGTCAGGAAGTGAATACTGACTTTACTAAACAAAAAGAGATTTCAATTTTTATAAGAATCAGAGTTCTACTGTTCAACGAAATAATCCAGATTTTCTTAATACTCCATTACAGATCTTTTAAGATGTCACCTGAAAAAAAAAGAATTAGGTAGACTTTTTTTTTTTCAATAGGAATGAGTTACATAAATTTACTGTCTACTTGTATTCTTGGCAGTTTGAGATTATTTTTGTGAATCCCAATGAAGAGAAAGATTGATTTGTAAACTGGTCTGTTCCTGAGTGTGATACCCTTTGACTGTAATAAATTCCAAGGTTTAATTTGGTGAGAATCAGGTTAAATCCCTGCCCCTTTGGTGGGCCTATATAAATGGACACTTCATTTGCCTGGTAGTTTGCAGCCAAAGAGAACAAAGCAGCTGAGCAAATAGAAAGGCCTGAGAGACCAGGCAGAGATTGCCCACCATCTTCCTTCAACATGTAGCAACTGACTTTTGGTGAGAAAGCAGCCTTGAGTTGGACTCTTTAGGGCCTTTTAACTGTAAGTTTTTACCCAAATAAATACCCTTTATTTATTTATTTATTTATTTTATTTTTAAATTCATTTTTAAAAAATATTACATTCAAAAAATATGAGGTCCCATTCAACCCCACAGCCCCCACCCCACCACTCCCTAAATACCCTTTAAAAAGCCAACAGTATTCTGGTACTTTCATCAGCACCACCCCCTCACATTTACTGAATGAATGCTTATTATATAGTGAGAATTTTAAGCAAAATACTAGAAAAGAGCCAAGGAACCTCCAGTTTAGTGGAGAAGATGCTAATTAGACAGTTAATATTTGGCATAAATGTACTATGATAGACAAAAACCCAGCGTGCCAGAGGGAACATATAGCTACGCATGGTAATACAGGATGTTGGCTGAATATGAGCAGAAGAAGAAGGAGGGGAGAAAGCTGACCTAAGATTTGAAGCTGAACTTCTTTTTTATTTCAGTGAAACCCACTTTATTCAGACTTAGAAATTAGCTTTTTTCCCCCAGCATCTTGTGGGTATTTGATATATTATATCTCTAATTAACAAAAGAAACATCACCAAAAAACAGCCATGATCTGTCAACTTCATAATGCAACTGACCTTTAAAATAGTATTTAATCTACAAATATTTCTCTTCTTCATAGAAAGAAAATTATGAATCACCATTTCAATGATCATAAATGTTCAAGGTTTGACTAAATGAAGGAATACACATGAAGTACAACGCCTTTTTATTATTGTTTCTTTTTTCAATCTTGGTGTGAAAAATTTTTAATTTTTTAAATTTTTGATAGGAACTAGCTTTGTTCTAACATTCTGAGACTTAAAAAAACAAGAAAAAATTTATCCTATTGATAGTGTTTACAGTTTTTAGACTTTAATCATATACCTTCTTAATCTTTGGCTTTTCTCCCTGAAGAGAAAAAAATCATTGAGTAAATGCTCATAACCCCCCCTTCACTAATTCTTCTGGAATTATCCTCTCCAGAATTTTTTTCTACTTCTAACTTTACTGAGAGACAGAGACCAGAACTGCAAACTTTTCTAATGCAATTGCAGCATTAGATATAGGATGGGATATAAACACAAAGTGAAAAGGGGAAAGGGAATAATTTTATCATCATATGGTTTATAGTGAACAGTAGAGAACTTTTATGTATCAACTAAAAAAGAAGTACCCGGGGAAAACCATTATAAATAAAAAGAGAAATGGAAAGAAGCTCCAAAACTTGACTGGTTCATGAAAAATCAAATAGATACCATAAAAAAGAGGTGAAAGGAGAGAAAGATTAGGAAAGGAAGGAAGGAGGGAGGGAGTTCTGGGAAGATGGTGTCAGAGTAGGCAGACAGGGCTCAACTCTCACAAAACCAATAATCAGTGGGTCAAAGAAGAAATTGCAAGAGAATCCAGTAACTATCTTGAGAAGAATGAAAATGAGAACACAACATATCAAAACCTATAGGAAAAACAAAACCAAAGAGAATAATAAAAAGAAAGAAAAAAGAAAAGAAAAAATGTATGGAACACTGCAAAGGCAGTGTTGAGAGGGAAATTTATAAGCCCCCAAAGTTTACATAAAAAAGAAGAAATAACTAAAATTGAAGATCTAACTGCACACCTGGAGCAACTAGAAAAAGAAGAGCCAGCTAATCCCACACAACGCTGAAGGAAAGAAACAGTAAAGATGAGCGCAGAAATATGAATGAAATTGAGAACAACAACAACAACAAACAGAAAACAAGAGACAGAATCAATAAAATCAAAGTTGGTTCTTTGAGAAAATCAACAAAATTGACAAACCCTTAGAGCTAGACTGACAAAAAAGAAAGATGCAAATAAATAATATCAGAAACGAGAAGGGGGACAATACCATTGATCCCTCAAAAGACTTTTACACCATGATCAAGTGGCTTTTACCAGATATGCAAGGGTGGTTCAACATAAGAAAATAATTAGTGTAATAAATAAACCAAATTAATAAATTGAAGAAGAAAAATCACATGTTCCTCTCGAGTGAATGGAGAAAAGGCATTTGACAAAATACATCATCTTTTCTTGATAAAAACACTCCAAAAGATAGGAACAGAGGGAAGCTTCTGAATATGGTAGAGTGCATATATGAAAAACCTACAGCTAGCATTGTATTCAATGGTGAAAGACTGAAAGCATTCCCACTGAGATCAGGAACAAGACAAGGATGGCCCTGTCACCACTGTGATTCAATATTGTGCTAGAAATTCTAGCTAGAGCAATTAAGTTAGATGAAGAAATAAAAGGCACCCAAACAGGAAAAGAAGAAGCAAAAGTTTCACTATTTGCTGATGATATTATTCCGTATCTAGAAAATATTGAAAAATTCATCACAAATTAATAGATGAGCTCAGCAAAGTGGTGGGATACAAGATTAACACACAAAAATCAATAGTGTTTCTATACACTACTACTGATGAGCAATCTGAGGAGGAAATAAGAAAAGAAAATTCCATTTGAAATAACGACTAAAGGAATCAAATATTTAGGAATAAACTTAACCAAGGACATAAAGGACCTGTATTCAGAAAACTATAAAAACATTGCTAAAAGAAACCAAAGAAGACAAATAAATGGAAGGACATTCCATGTTCATGGACTGGAAGACTAAATAGTGTTAAGATGTCAATACTACCCAAACTGTTTTACAGATTCAATGCAATCCCAATAAAAATCCCAACAGTTTTTTTTTTCAGAAATAGAAAAACCAATTATTAAATTTATTTGGAAGGGTATGGGGTCCCAAATAGCCAAAAATGTCTTAAAAAAAGAGCAAAGTTGGAAGACTCTCACTTGATTTTAAAGCACATTACTTAGCTAAAGTGGTAAAAAAAAAAAAAAAACAACCCTGCATGATACTGGCATAAGGATAGACAGACTGACGAGTAGAAATGAATGGAGAACTCAGAAACAGACCCTCACATCTGGGTCAAGTGATTTTTGACAAGGCTGTCAAGCTCTCCCAGGTGGGCCAGAACAGAGTATTCATAAATGGTGCTGAGAGAACTGGTAATCTATATTCAAAAGAAAAGAGGACCCCTACCTCACACCTTATGCAAAATGGATCAAGGACCTAAACATAAATGCAACAACAACAAAACTCCTAGAAGAAAATGTAGGAAGACATCTTCAAGATCTTGTGGTAGGTGGTAGTTTCTTAAACCTTACACTCAAAGCATGAGCAACAAAAGGGAAAACAGATAAATGGAACCTCCTCAAAACTAAACACTTTTGCACCTCAAAGGACTTTGTCAAAAGGGTCAAAAGGCAGCACACTCAATGGGAGAGAATATTTGGCAAGCACATATCCAATAAGTGTTTAACATTCATGATATATAAAGAGATACAACAATGCAACAATAAAAAGCCAAACAACCCAATTAAAAAATGGACAAAAGACTTAAAACAGTTGTCCAAAGAAGAAATACAAATGGCGAAAAAACATGAAAAAATGTTCATCACCAGTGTTTATGGAAATGCAAATCAAAACTACAATGAGATATCATTTACACTGATTAGAATGGCCACTATTACAAGTCAGAAAATTAGAAGTGTTGGAGAGGATGTGGAGAGATTGGAATGCTTATTCACTGTTGGTGGGAATGTAAAATGGTACAGTCACTGCGGAGGACTGTTTGACAGTTCCTAACGAAGATGAATATAGACTTGCCATGTGATCCAGCAATACTACTACCCAAAACTGAGAGCAATGACACAGCAGATATCTGTACATCGCTGTTCATAGCAGTATTATTCACAATTACAAAAGATGGAAACCCAGGTGTCCATCAACCCATGAGTGGATAAACAAACTGTGGTGTATATGGCTGTAAGAATAAATGAAATAATGAGGCATATGACAACATGGATGAATCTGGAGGATACTATGTTGAGTGAAGCAAGTCACACAAAAGAACAAATACTGTGTGGCTGTGATATTGTAAACTAAATACATTGTGTAAACTCATGAAATTAATAATTAGAATATAGGTCACTAGAGAACAGAATGAGGACAGAGAATGGAAAGCTGAAGGTTAATCTGTGCAGACCTGGTATAAAGGTTATTTGTAAATTTTTGGAAATGAATAGGAATGGTGAAAGGACATGATAGTGTTTGGAACTAACAAGGCTATTATATGGATACAACAGTGGTTGAAAGGAAAAGTTTAAGGACATGCATATTACAGAAGGAAAGCTAAAAAAATGTAACATAGTTCTGTATTAACAGTGAAACCCCATGTGAAATATGAATATGGGTGATACTGTATAATGTAAGACTGTTTTGACATAATATAAATACAAATAACTAGAGACATGGAAACAGAATACCAGCTATGTATGCCAGGGAAGCACAGAGATTGAGAGGTGATGAGTTTTCCATTTGTCTGTTTTTTGTTTATTATTGGAATAATGAAAATGCTCTAATTATTATTGAAGTGATGAATATACAACTATGTGATTATACAAGATAACACTGAACACTTTAGATGGATTTATGCTTTATTAATATGTATCAATAAAACTGATTTGTTAAAAAAAAGAAAAAGGAAGGAAGGAGCAGAAGACAAAGGTGATTTCTAGTAAAGAAGGCAGAATACAGTTGAAATGCAGAATTTTCTTCTAATTCTGAATAATTAACCCAAATACAGTAAAAACTGAAAAAATATTGTAGTAGTTGGTTGAACAAGCTGAACTGTCAGCCGAAAACCACAACCTTCAAAAAGTGGCAGCCAAAAGAAAAAAGAAAAACATAAAAAAAATTTCTTAGTAATAAAATGTTACTCTTAGTGTGCCCCATTAAGGAGAGCCACCCAGCGCAAAAGAAAGTGCAGCCTGCCCAGGAATGCCGCCGCACACATAGAGAGCTGACACAGCAAGATGACACAACAAAAAGAAACAAAGATTCCCATGCTGTCAACAACAGAAGCAGACAAAGACGACGCAGCAAACAGACACAGAGAACAGACAAGGGGGGGGGGTGGAAGAAGGGAGAAAGAAATCTTTAAAAAAAAAAAGTTACTCCTAAATCCTGCTTGAAAAACTAATTACTGACAAAATCCAGCCATTTAGGTGTCAAATTTTAGTACACTTAGAACTCAGGAATGAAGAAGTAGCAACAAAGGAAATGGTGGTGAGCAATGAATCCATTTAAATATGAAGTAAAATTAAATAACTGTGATAATTATGATTTCAGAACAGAATAAAAATGTTACAAACCTTGACAGTGTGAACACAAAATTAAAATACTAGAAGGTGGTGAGGAACAAGGAGGGAGAAAGTATGGGATATCAGTGTCTGTAGGTTTATACAAGGGAGATAACTGATACTGTCTAGAATTGAAATGATTTCCTTTATCTAAAATATCTATGGGATATTTTCCTTACCTATAGAAAGATGCAAGGAAATGCCTTTGATCTAAAGAGAGAAAAAAACCATTTGTTGGAAGCTGATGTGGCTTAAGCAGTTGGGGGCCTGCCTACCACATGGTGTGTGTGTGTGTGTGTGTGTGTGTGTGTGTTTGTGTGTTCAGGTCCCAGTGTCTCCTAAAGAAGACAAGCAGATGCCATGTTTATCGCAACGAGCTAGACACTGCACCTACCATAATGAGCTAGATGCCACACAGCTACAATGAGCTAAACACCACAACTGCCACAATGAGCAGATGCCTAAACGAGCAGATGCCACAAGCCAGCAGATGTCACAGGTGGATGTGGCTCAGGCCATTGGCACTCGCCTCCCATGTAGGAGGTCCTGGGTTTGGTTTCCAGTGTCTCCTGGATTAGGCAGGCAAGGAATGAGCAGACAGACAAGAACCATCAATGGGGCGGGGCGGAGGGAGAATAAATAATAAACAAACTACCTCAACACTAACAGTTTAAGCAGAAAACTCTCAACTTGTAGGAAAATTAAAAACAAACCAAAAAACCACTAAGGATATGGATTAAAAAAAAAAAGAACATATGCCTCAAAAGTTTAGAAAACAGCACCAAGTAAGTACTTTTCTTACTAAGAAAAGTATAAGAAAAAGCAAATAATAAAATGAGAAAAGCAAAGAATTTAAGGGAAGAATAAAGAGTAGAATTAGAACATAAGTAGATAAAACCAGACAAATCTCTAGCAAATATAATCAAGGAAAAAGACAAACTATATTAGAAAGGAAACAACCAGGAAGATTATCTAAAATTACACCCTCAGCAAGTAGAAAACCTGAACAGATTAACAAGAAAAACTTCTGAAATATAGATGGCTAAAAAATATGAAAAAAATGTTTACCTAATAACAGAACTGCTACAAAACTTTGAGCAAATTAGTAAAGATTAATAAATCTCACCTGTCAAATTAGTAAAGATTAATAAAAAAGATTATATCCCACATAGGTAAATTCTTTTCCTTTACCCAGCTGAAATGCACCAATAACAATAGATAATTAAATTCAAATCTAAGATGCTAAAAGCCACAATTCTCCCCTAGAAGGGTAGCCCATCTCTTTTGGATAAAGCCATAGTGTAGGAGTAAAGAACGTAAATTCTGGAGCGACAGTGCATAGTGTATATGCATTTACTAGGCAAATTATTCCACGTATCTTATTTTAAGAGCAATCTGGATGCTAGGATTTGTCTAAAACATTTTTTCTTCAAAAAATTTTCAGTGTCAACACTCGTATATACTAAGAAAATTAAAGAATAAGAAATCAGCCAAAGCTCGTTGAGTATTTACTAGGTCATGGTCACTGTTTTGTTTCACATGAATTTTTTGTTTTGTTTTGTTTTGAGGTACCAGGGGACTGGGACTGAACCTGGGACCTCGTATATGGAAGCCAGCGCCCAACCAATGAGCTACATTGGTTTCCCTGAGTTGGTTTTTTTCATTTATTTTTGCTTGTTTTTTTTTCCCCCCTCAGGAGGCCAGTAACTAAACCCAGGACTGACCATGTGGGAGGCAGGTGCTCAACCACTCAAGCCACATCTGCTACCCTAATCTGGATTAAAAAAAAAAAAAAAGATTTATTTATTTATCCTACTCCCCACCCATGGTCTGCTTTCTGGGTCCATTTGCTGTTGTGTTCTTCTGTGTCTGCTTGTCTTCTCTTTAGGCAGCACTGGGAACCAATCCTGGGACCTTCTGGAGTGGAAGAGAGGTGCTCAATCTCTTGCGCCACCTCAGTTCCATGGTCTGCTGCGTCTCTTATCGTCTCTCCTATGTGTCTCTTTTTGTTGTGTCATCTCACTGCATCAGCTCTCTGCATGGGCCAGCACACCATGGGCCAGCTTACTTTCACCAGGAGGCCCAGGGAATCAAACCCTGGACCTCCTCTATGGTAGATGGGAGCCCAATCACTTGAGTCAAATCCACTTCTCTACATGAATTTTTAATCCTCCCAACACTATTAGGCAGACTTCATAAGTTATGAAAACAGTCACAGAGGGGAAAAGTAACCAGGGTTAAATAGGCTAGATATATAAAGGGACAGGGATTCAAACCCTAACAGTCTACACTTTTAACAACTGTACTAAATTACCTCTATGACCTATAGGCTGCAATTTTTTCCAGCAATAATTTGTCCAGGCTCAATTCCAATCATGTGATATAGTTAGAGCAAATCATTATTTCATTAGTTTTAAAGAATAAGTCCGAAAGACTCAACCCATTTACCTGCATCCAGTATGCCCTGGGCCAGAATAGCGCCAAACTTGGCCATGACATCATCATGTTTATCATTGATAACTTTGGAATACAGCTGTCTGAACTGATTCACCTGAAGGAATAAGAAAAAGAATTATAATCTAATTCTGTTCATTTGCTGTGCCCCTTTAATGCCAGGAATAGAGTTCTCAAATGATAATGAAACTTACTTCTGAATTTCATAAATTAAAAAAAGAGATGGAATGGACCAAACTTAAATGCAGAACAGTTCCATGGTTGAAATCATGAGTGTTATGACTTTTCTGGTGTGGGAACACCAGTTCTGTTTTCAATCCTCATTCCACAGTGTATGATTCAGACTCAAGGGAATGCTGAATGCAATTTCATATTGCACCACTGTAAGTCAGCAAGCTTAAACAGTGTAAGTGAAGGCTAAGGCTTTTACTTCACTTTGAATTACAGCTATTCTGCTTACCGTCAAACCTGCAGATTTCCTAAAAGGCCCAGTCCTCCAGTTCTATGTAAAACTAAACTATCCTTCACCAGAGCTGTGTGAGGTATATTTTGGATTAACTGAATTCACATATACAGTATAGATTTTCATTATATACACTATTAATTTCCTGAGAACATGTCAGAATAAGTGCTCTTATTAAAGGTAACACAATGACATGGAACATGTGTTGTGTCTTTTAGGGTGGGATTATTGGTCATTTTTCTTTGCTTCTTTATTTTTATTTTTTGCTTTTTCTAAATGATTGATACCACTTTTATAATTAGAAAATAATATTAACAAAAACATTATCAATAAAGTGATTCCTTTAAATCTGTCTGGGTGACAATGAGGAAGCTATTTTATGCTCCTTCCATGTCTTACACTTCTGTTTCCCCAACAGTGCTTTGCAAACAGTAGGTACCCAGGAAGGAGTCTGCTTGTTCAAGAAGGACATGATCATGGAGATCTTCAAATCTGCCCAAAGCAGAAAACACCAAATCTGAGTTTCCTAATATAATGATTACACCTGCATTACATGTTCTTTCAGAATCTGACCCTCCTCGTTCATCCTCATCTGGGAGGCCACACTGTGATACAGGGGAGAGTAAGAGAGATTCAGACAACTCTGGTTTTATGAACATTACTTCAGTTCTTATAAGCTGTTTGGGTAAGTTAGTTTTTCTGAGTCTCAGTTTTTTCCACCTTTCCAGGGATTATAGTAACTAACCTTACATATATGGCTGTTTTAAGGATTATATTATGTAATGAATATAAGGTATTTTATAGCTGGTAAGATATTCAATACGCATAGCTGTATTACCAAACTTTAAACAAGGAACTACCTCTGCCACTAGCCAGCATATGACCGTTCATAAATCATTTACTTCTCCAGACCTTAATTTCTCTACCTGTAACAAACCATGATGATTTGATCATCACAAAATTCCCTTCTAGTTCAAAAATCCCAAGGTTTGATGTTTTTATACTCTGGTTCAACAGGTCAAATTCCTTTGATTCTGAACTTATTTTAGATGAACACTTACATTTCCTTATATAGGATGGAAATTTTATGTGCTAAAGGTTTATGTAATGTTTCATGATTTATAAAAAGAAACTCCAGACAAAGCACTGCATGTACATTATAAGAAAGAATTTAAAAAGCAATGTGAACATACAATGGGCTTATCCAAATATATTAAGCTGGACACTTTCTATCATTTAACCTCCTCCCCCAGCATTTGATTACTGCTGTATCAGTAATTTAATTTTCATTATTATGATTTCTGGTAAAGAATTACTGTTTTAGGAAATTAGGGCAGAATCTTAAACTTAGAAGACAACTTTGAGATTATTGGGTCTACTGTTTTACAGATGCGAAAACTGAGATGAGATAGGTGAATGACTTATTTGCTCGTGATCACACAAACAGTTAATGGCAGTCAGGGCTGGGAGCATGGTTTTCTGACCCTCCCTTTCACTGGTATATAGTACTTAGACTGGCATCACAAACAAAACAAAGAGTGGACTTTGCAGGGGAAAATCATATTAACTTCCTGTTTTATATTATGACAATCTTGCAGAGAAGACTACTATAATTTTAGGAAATTTTAGGAAACTCTGTGATCCATGCATTCTACTGTGTACAAGTACCTGTATGAGAATCTCCAAGAACGTTTATAATGTTCTTAACCCTATTCTTATACTGTTGAAAGATAACCCCACTCTTAGATGTCAGGGAGAAAAATAAAAGATGGAGAGGAAGTTACCAAAGTTCCTTCCAGTCATTTTTGTTGGTACTTATCATTTGGGCATGTTTCCTCCTTTCTTTCTTTTTTCTACTTTCCTGGCCACAAATATGTAAATGTATATGAGTATAGAAGTTTGATATTATTGACGAATTCCAAAAAGAAATATGGGGGAAGCAGATTTGGCCCAACAGATAGGGCATCTGCTTACCACACAAGAGGTCCACGGTTCAAACCCAGGGCCTCCTGACCCGTGTGATAAGCTGGCCCACACACAGTGCTGATGTGTGCAAGGAGTGCCGTGCCACATAGGGGTGTCCCTTTTGTAGGGGAGCCTCACACGCAAGGAGTGTGCCCCATAAGGAGAGTCGCCTAGCGCGAAAAAAGTGCAGCCTGCCCAGGAATGGTGCCGCACACACTAAGAGCTGATGCAGCAAGATGACGCAACAAAAAAAGACACAGATTCTGGGTGCCACTGACAAGAATATAAGTGGACACAGAAGAACACACAGTGAATAGACACAGAGAACAGACAACTGGGGGACTGGAGGGGGGCAAGGAAGGGGAGAGAAATAAACAAACAATTATCTTTAAAAAAAAAAAAGCACACACACACAAAAAAGAAATATGATCTTTTCCTTTGAGCATATTAGATTATGTTGGATTCAGAGGTTTGCTTGATTAAGTAATCAAGTAAATCTCTTGGGCCAGTAGGGCGTTGAGTCCCCACCCTTTGGTGGGTGGGGACTCACAGATAAAAGGCATGGCAAAGGACAGAGTTGGGGGCTTCAAATGTTGGAGTTTGATGCTGAAATCTTAAGCTGGAGCCCTAGGGAGAGACAGACCCATTCGCCTGATAGTCTACAGTTGACCTTGTGGAGAGAGGCAAAGTCTAGATAGAGAGCCTCATAGTCTACAGCTGACCTTGTGGAGAAAACAGAGGAGCTGATCCCAGAAGAACCCGGGCCTGAACCCTCGCAGATGTTGGCAGCCGTCTTGCTCCAACATGTGAAAATAAGACTTTGGTGAGGGAAGGAACCTATGCTTTATGGCCTGGTATCTGTAAGCTCCTACCCCAAACAAATACCCTTTATAAAAACCAATTTCTGATATTTTGCTTCAGCACCCCTTTGGCTGACTAATACAATGAGGGGTCAGTTTAAGAGTTTATTATATTCTCTTTCTACGATATCACATCTGCTCTTATAAATTTAAATGGAGGTCAATAATCCCTTCCATGAAATCCTTGAGGCCAGATGCATTTTGGAATTCAGAATTTAGAAAGTGAATATGACCATACACCGTATACTAGCAATACTCTCAGTGGAATGTGGGGCCAATATCCCATAATCAAACAAATTAGTATTTCTGAAGCACTAAAATGTATTACTATTCACACAAAGTGGGAAAAAGGCTATAAATGACTTCATATTGGTTCTGGCTTTATAGTCAAATAAGTCCTTAAAAATAAACCTCTTAGTTTTCAGAACTTTCTGGATCTGGAATTGCAGGTGAGAGGCTCTGGATTTATGTCATTTCTTTGTGGCTAATTCTCAAATCTCCTTTAGTTCTTACTTTTCTACCCAGGTTTCTATCTTATCTCCAAATGACTCAACAAGCCTAAAATGAAAATTACCTGTTTTTCTTCAAGACATTCCTGTTGATCCTATGATGATTTCTCTATTATCAGGATTCCAAATAATGTTACTAGCTACTTACATAATTTTATCAGTAATATTTTGTTTATAGTAATTACTTGCAGTCCTTTATTACCACTGACACCATAAAAGTCCAAGAACTTATCTTAAGCTAATGGTATGGCAATATAGATAAGACTACTACTTACAGATGTGTTTGGAATTAAGGACACATTTCTTGATTTCAGTATGGAAATATATGGCCCACAAAAGTTTACTTTACCAAAACTAATTTATTTTAGAAATGCAAAAGCTAACAAAGCTTGGTCAAATACAACCCTAGTTCCAGAAAGGACACCTGTCAGTGGTGTGAATAGCTTTCCTGCATTGTGTCTTAGATCAGATGACATTAGACAAGGAGAATACCAGATCCTGTTTGTATAATATTTTTATCTGATTTTATATATGACACTTAATATGTACAGGTTCTTAACAAGAACAACAAAAGATAAATCCTTTATTAAGAATAGAGTTGCGTTGATGGGGGATGTACAGTTGGGAGGAAGTTCTCCAGGGCATGCATATAGGGTATATAGATAGATTCGGATGTTCGTTGGGTATTGACATTAATGGGTGGAGTTTCACACGACAACTGAGGGAGTGCTGAATTCCCATTCTGGAGCACTCTGCTGCACTCCCCAATGGAGCAGTAAATAACCCCCAAGTGCAAGGGCAAAGACCAGTGAAGAAGAATGGTCCAATGATGGGCCTTTGATACTGATGACTATGCTTAGGAGCCAGTGTCCTGGAAATATCAATTAGGCCTGGAGATGCAGAGTGCCTAAGAGTTATCTCTTGAGAGCCTCCATGTTGCTCAAATGTGGCCACTCTCTAAGCCAAACTCAGCATATAAATGTATTACCTTCACTCCAGCATGGGACATGACTCCAGGGGATGAGCCTCCCTGGTGCTGAGGGATTTCTACCAAGCACCAGCTAGTGGTGCAACTAGAAAAAGACATTGAATAAAAGGGGGAAACAGTAAAGACAAATGAGTTTATATGACTAAGAGACTTCAAAGTGAGTTGGGAGGTCATCAGAGGGTTTGTGCTTATGCACACCTCAGCAGGAGCTCAGCGACAGCTAAAGTAGTTACAACCCCAAGTAGTGATGTTTCTGAGGGCTATGGGGACACGCAAGTCTTATGGTCATGACAGATGGTTCTGGAGTACAGTGCCTTGCCAGGGGCCCTATTTTGAAATTTGTGCTCCTGAATGTGATGGAGTTGGACTCAGATGTGACCTCTCCACACATGCCTCTTCTTCACTTTTACTGAACCTGTGATTGGTGTGGGGTTGGTGTATTTTTGGGAGACTTGAATCTCTGGACTGACTGTGTGCCAGCTGGGTCCTGAGCCTCAGCAGAGTTGCAACACCTATTCTCTGGTTCATTGGACTTGTCCATGTTGGCTAACAGGGAGGTAGGGATGGTCAACCACCACACCAGGGAACCTAGAGTCTACAACTACAAGCAAGAGAATTCCATCCATCAGCCATGTGGGATCTAAGCCCCCTCTCGAGTTAAGAGGTGGAGTGGGCTGATCACCACCCCAGGGTCCTCAGGATGGAGGAATAAAATATGAATTAGAGTGGACTTACTAGTATTCTACTATAGAATTATTGTGACTCTAGCAATGGAAGAAACCTTATCACTGACATGGAGACAGTGGCCATGGGAATTACTGAGGGCAGGGAGAGAGAAGAGGAGGTGTGATATGGGGGCACTGTCAGGACTTGGAGTTGTCCTGAATGATATTGCAGGGACAGATGCAGGACATTAAATATCCTGTCAAAAACCACTGAATGGCCTGGGGGTGAGTGTAAACTACAATGTAAACTATAATCCATGTGGGATAGCAGTGCTCCAAAATGTATTCATCAAATGCAATGAATGTGCCACAATGATGAAAGAATCTGGTGATGTGGGAGGAGTGTGTGTAGGGGTGGGGAGTGGGGGTATATTGGATCCTCTTACATTTTTTTAATGTAATATTTTGTATTACCTATGTAGCTTTAACAAATTTTAAAAACATCTATTAAAAGAAAAAAAAAGAGTAGAGTTGGGCTGTTGAGAGAAAACAGCTCCAAGAATCTTGCAAAGCACAGATACACTAGAGCTACTTAAACTAAGTCTACCATATATACAGTACATTGTTAAGATTTATGTAAAAAGATGAGATGTATATTTATATTCATGGTTACATAAAAACCATTTCCTTTGGAAATTTCCATTATGAATCTCATAAAATATCTGCAAAGTGTCCCTTTTAGATTCCTTTGAGGAAGAGTTATAATTCTTGATGAAATTAACATTTGTTGTTTGCTTTTGAGGTGTTTCCACTGTATTTCATGTACTGGTTTGTGACCTTGTGACTAGGACTCTGTAGCCCTGAGAACTTCCTTTTCTTCAGAGATTACAAATGGCTTTTTCTTTTTAGTAAATCATTACCCACTATCCTAAAATAATATAAAAGTTGTCTTGTTGGTAGTTATTGGATAAAGGAGAGATGATATAAACTGCAGTCCATGAAGGTCTTTATCACTTGCATAATAACAGAAAACAATAAAATAGGACTTTAAACTTTAAGAATTCGTGAACCAAGTAACAATTTCACTATAATGAGTAATGCTTCCTGAAAATACTTTTGAGTTTTACATCTGTAAACAGTTCTACTTTTGTAGTAAGTGGGGTACACAATTACCTTTCCCCACCCAGTCTGTGTAAATGACAAATTCTACCAGTTATAGTTGCATTTCAATGTTCTTAATCCATATCCAAGATTCTGATAAAACTTGGAGAAAGGAGTGCACTTGATGTATTCTCACCAGCTAATTCATGGTTCAACAATAGTTTTAGGAATGATTTTTAAAAGATTAAATTGTTAATAAATATGGAATTTATCCGAGGGTTGAATGCTTTATCAAACTACACAGCTTACCTTACCCCACCCCTAATTCTAGAGGCTGTGCCATTGTTGTTGCGGCGCTAATAGATGTAAAATTATGAAATCCTATAGCAGAAGGTGGGAAGATGGTAAAAATATGTGTCTTGATGACATACGAGTAACATGAAAGCAACTTGTGAGGTCAAAATAAATAAATGTCTACATATTACTGTTGGCAGAAGCATGTTCGAGAGCCTAAACTGGACTTTTAATGACATAACTCATCTGGAAAACCTCCAAAAGCTCAGCAGAAGATCAAAAGCAGAAATAAAGGATGCAAAAGCCACTATTATTGTAGCTGTTATATTTAAAACCCAAAAGAAATGTGACCTGTGTTTGGGAAGACATTTCTGTTCTAGAAAATACATTAAGTATTCTTAAAAAGGAGGATGAAAAGTCTGATTCTATTTTGCAGTAACTCAAATTTTGGATGTCTTGAAAATGATTAAAAAAAGAGAAGCACAAGATAAATATAACAAAAATGATAGCAATGGCTTAGAAACTGAAACTTATTAAATGAAGTTTCATAAAACAGGAATGAATAATCAACGAGGCTTGGAAATTTTTTTCTTCTCCATCCCTCTACAAATCTACTTTGCTTAAAACGGGAGTGTTCTTTATCTGCTTGAAGAGGTAGAAAACAATATGCCAATGTTTTTATCTCTTGTTCAATTTTTTGACTGCTATGCATATATATAAGCAGAATTACTACAAGGTTATTAAATGTCCCAACTTTAAGAATGAGAAGATCTGAAATTACTGTACAAGCTGTACATCTCTATTTAATATACTAAACATGCTCATTTTTAATATACATAAATAAAATAAAATATGTATTTTTAAATTTCTCTAACAGGACTTTAAATGAGAAACTTTGGCCGAGGAGCCAGGATATATTAAATAGCAAATATTAATGTGAGGTCTGAGAGACTGCCATGAGCAAATTTTAAAATACATGTCTGAGAATCAGCTACGAAGTCACCCACAGGGTGGATATATGAAGGTTCAATTGTGGAGACCAGGAAGAATATACGAAAAGGACTTATTGGGGGAAAGCTGGGCATGAGTTTTCCTCCTCACTTTAAGCCCAGAGAAAAGTGCATTATCAGAACCATCTGGAGAACTTAATATGATAAAGTAAGAGGCATTAGCTATTAGCTGAGGCACTAGCATGGAGAGAGAGAAAAAGAGGATGAGAGAGGGAGAGGGGTTGAGGGGAAAGGGAGAGAGAGAAAAATGGGCTAAGCTACACTGAGAGACTCCTTCCCACACGAAGGACAAAATATGCAGCAGTGTTTCTGTGGAGGAGATGTGAGTCAAGTGGGAAAGTAAACCATACTGGAACCATCTGAAATCCTGCCTAAGAGGATCGCCCAGGCAGGCAATAGCATTCCAACAGAGAATACAGACACACTCATCTCTAACCTGAGGGTATATTTACTATATAGAGTGGCTGAAGAACTTTTTATTACCTAAGAGGAATGGTTCAAAAAAGTCATGGTCTGAGTTTGTATCCTGTATCAAAGGAAGATGCTATCCCACTGGATAAATTTTAAAACAGTGGGAAGCAAAAATTAAAGTAGATTTTATGATTTCACTGGCCCGTAATATACTTAAATTAACAAAGTAACCTTAAATGTGCAAAAAATACATCTAGAGAGTATTATATATTTAAAGGTTTCCCATTTCTTTACCCCAACAAATAAATGCTCTCTTTAGTTCGTGTGACTTCGGTGTTCATCATATCTGAAGTTAAAATGTTCTCAAAAGATAAGCTACTAAAGAAAAGTCAGAACCAGCTCTTTCCTAGGGTTATAACAACAGAATTTGCTCACCTTTGGACAAGTAATTTCAGTTTGCTGAATCATGATGAGAGCTGAAGCTATGAGAGCTCCTTGCCGAACGTAGTTCACAGGGTCATTTGTCATTGGTTCTAGCAAATTAATCGCTTCCTAGAGGTGTTAAAAAACAATACAAAAGAAAAACAACAAAAAAACTTTTAGATGAAGTTGATACAGCTGGATTTTCAAGTTAGTTACTGTCATTCTAAGTCAAGATTAACTGATGAATATTTTGATCTAACAGTAATAACAAAGTAACTGGAGACTCCTTGAACACAACAGTTCAGAACAGGAGATATGCTTTACTTAAGTCTCAATATAATTGATGCCAAATGAAAAAGTACCTTGTAGAACATAAATGTTCCAGTCTTGGGGTAAAAGAGGTCATAAAAATATGAAGAGAAAATGGGATTAACATGTGATAAACATCTTTTGTTTTCTTGACACATTACCAGGCATTTTACATGTTATCTCATATAATCCTCTCAATAATCTTAAAAGAAATAAGCACTATAATTCCTATAACATAAACAAAGAAATAAAAGTGTGGTAGGTTGAATTATGTACCCTAGAAAAAACATAATCCATCACTGTGGGTGGACTCTTGATAAAAAGAACCTTTTAAAGATTTTTTAGTTAAGTTATGGCCAACTGAAACAGGCTAGGCTTTAATCCAGATTACTGGAGTCCTTTATAAGAAGAATGAAATTCAGAACAAGAGAAAGAAAGCCATGGGAAGAAAGTGGAAATCATGGAACCCAGAATAGAAAGGAGAAGATGGTACCATATGCATTGTCGTAAGATGGAAAAGCCAAGGACCCAAGATTGCCAGAGTCAGCTCAGAATACCACAATCTCTGGGGGAGAAGCATCGCCTTGGTGATGTCGACTTTACACTTCTAGCCTTAAAACTCTGTACTTAAGCCAACCCAATTGTACAGTATTTGTTTTAGTAGCTGGGAAACTAAGACACAGAGTTAGAAAGGTTAGGTAAACTTGTCCAGAGGGCGCATAAGTAGCAAACCAAAGCCAGTCAGACTCTAAGACAAATATTCTTCCATGAGGTATCTAACTTCCTTTAAATAAGATAATGTCTCAGATGCTTTTACAAGACCTAATTTTAAACTTTTTTAAAAAAAAAGATATATTTCTGCCCCATCCCTCCACTGTCTGCTCTGTGTCCATTAGCTGTGTTTTCTGTGTCTGCCTGTACTCTCATTAGGTGGTCCCAGGAACTGATCCTGGACCTTCCGACTGGAAGAGAGGCAATCGTTCTCCTGTGCTACCTCAGTTTCCTGGTCTGCTGCGTCTCTTATTATCTCTCCTCTGTGTCTCTTTTTGCTGCATCAGCACTCCTGTGCAGGGCAGCACTTCATGCGGTCCACCTCACTGAATGGGCCAGCTTGCCTTCACCAGGAAGCCCTGGATATCGAATCCTGAACCTCCTATATGGTAGACGGGAGCCCAATTGCTTTAGCCACATCCACTTCCCTAACTTTAAACTTAAATACAAACAAAACAAAAAGCTCCCAAAACAAAACAAAACAAAACAAAGAGACTATTGGGTAATAGACTGGCAAAAGAAACTAAAGCAAATGGGACTAGAATTTATTTCACAGTCAGCCAAAGGGGTGCTGATGAAAAATACGAGAAATTGGTTGGTATTTATTTGGGGTAGGAGCTTACAGATATCAGGCCATAAAGCATAAGTTACTTCCCTCACCAAAGTCTATTTTCATGGGTTGGCGCAAGATAGCCACCAACATTTGCAAGGGTTCAGGCTTCCTGGGTTGCTCTCTTTCAGGGTCTTGCTTCTCTCTGGGTTCAGGGTTCCTCCCATCCCAGGGCTTGTTTCTTCCTGGGCTCAGCATTCCTCTCTTCCTGGGGCTTGCTTCTGTTTTCTCTGTGAGCTTACTTCCCGGGGCTCCAACTTAAAGGCTTCAGCATCAAACTCCAACATCAAAACTTCAACATCAAAAACCCTCAACTCTGTCCTTTGCCATCATGTCTTTTATCTGTAAGTCCGTATCCACCAAGGGGTGGGAACTCAATGCCCTAATGACATGGCCCAATCAAAGCCCTAATCATAACTTAATCATGCCCAGGTATAGACCAGATTACAAACATAATCCATTATCTATTTTTGGAATTCATAACCATATCAAACTGCTACACATGGTTACACTTCACAAGGCCACCTATGATGGGATTTTCCAAAATGTTTAACAGAATTTCCTCAATACCATATTCTTCAAAATCCATTCTGTGAAAAAAATAATTCCTTGGTTAAATAAGTTTGAGGTTTCCTGAATACTATATAAACTCTTCTTGCAGAGAAAAATATGTATTTTCATATTTAAGGCTCTAGAAAGCCTTAACTATAATTAAGACACCTTTCAAATTTTAATTTAATCTAGATTTTGTCCATTGCATTTAACCAAGAACTCTTTTACCCCATAAAACCCCTTTTATTACCCTGCAGGACCTTTGAGAAACCCACTAAAAGGTCCTTAGGTAGGTATAAATCTTGGAGGAACAGAGCAATGGATTTACAAGATTATCAAATTTATTCCCAATTCAGTATGTTATTTCTCAAATATCCTTAGTTCTAAGGTCAAAGAAAAGAAGAATAAATTGAATCCTTTTTTGGAAAATGACTTTAGACTTCTTTAAATGTGGATTTATTTATTTTTAAAATCCAAGATATTAACAGATAACACACATATCCCAGATGAGTATCCTTGCTCATCACTTCACTGAAAAAAAAATTAAATGGCACTGTGCAGAGAGTTCAGTTTTTAAATCATTACCCATATATTAATATTGTTTATGAAGTAGCCATTATAAAAATATAACCAAAATTTCCAGTTTAAGGTAAAAGACACTAACTTGGCCTTTGAGGTATATAATTCAAAGGCATATTTTAGAGTAAACAAACATTTCTGATTTTTAGGAAATAAAGGAAGTACTGGACCTCAGTCATATAGGTACTGTTGCCCACATCCAACAAATTATCTAAAAATAAAGTAGATTTTAGTATGAATAATAAAATTTTTCATTTAATTAACTTATCAGATGCTACGTCTCAAAAAACATTTGCCCCTAGATATCATATTAATTTTAGAATAATCTGGAAAGAAAAAAATAATAATTTCCACTTAACTTGTGAAGCTTGACATTAATGTCTACTAAAGACCCGAGGGAGAAAAGTACTTAGTAAAACATCTAACTATAGTCTTCCTTTATTTACAGAACAGATACGTCCTAGAAAAAATGGAGCCAAATTTCTATAAACTGCATCTTATATATTGAAAGACATCTCTAATAAAGCTGAAGAAACATTTTCATGCAAGAAATTGCCAAGAGAAATTTTAAAAATGTTAAGAACAGAGCTCTGTAAGGGTAGAGACTGTGTCCAATGTATTCACCATTGTATTGTTCAATGATCTTGCCATCCATCATTGATTTGACAAATATTTATGGAGAGCCTACTTTGTGCCTGGTAGGTTTTATGTTCTAGCAGTGATGTTTCTGTTCCTGGGGATCTACATTTCAGTGGAAGGGATATACACAACAAATAAATAGGTATACACTTTATTAAGAAAGTCAAAGCAAATTTACACACACACACACACACACACACACACACACACACACACAGTTAAAGTCTCATCTGGGGAAGTGGAGATAGTCTGCCCTATGACATACAAAGTCTGATGATGATTATTGTTCTGAATTGAGAATATCTGCTATTTAAGCAACAGTGAGTTTCTTTAGAAATCTCATGATTAACTGTGTTTTCAAATCATCACCTTGCTTAACCTAACTCTTCTTTTCACTTTTGAAGACCCAGCAAATACCAGATTACCTTTTATGTTGGGGATTAAAAAACAGACACATAGCAGTTAACTGGTTTGCTTAAAACAAAATAAAAGTGTCATCAATTTAGTTGATTTTGGTGGCCTCAGACCAGACCAGGTCAACAGAATCTTGATTTCAACATTCAACAGTCCTGTTTCACTAACAGCTATTCAAGTAATGTTTCTTCTTAAGTGGCTTTGGGCAATCCAGCACAGTAACGTAAGGAAGTACTAGGGAGCTGTGTGAAGCAAGTTAAATCTTACAGATCCCTACATTTGTACTCTTAAAGCTTACATAAACTTTCTGCAAGGGAAAACAGTCTGGCGCCAGGAAAGAACTGGTCCCATTGGCTTTTGGACTTTACCTTGTTTCCTGTACCAGCGCAGCAGATCCCCAGGGCCATTGCAGCCCCATAACGCACATGAGGATTATAACTCTCTGACAGCAATGAAACAACACTTGGGCACTGTTCAGGGGTCCTGACAAGAAACAGAGTAAATGAAGGCGGAGTTATAGGTAACATATTTCAAATCAAGGAAGAATTTCAATCAAGTTTTTTTTTTAATTAGAGAAGTTGTGTGTTTACAGAACAATCATGCACAAAATATAGGATTCTCATATACCACCCTAACACCTTGCATTTAAGGAAGATCTGTTAAAACTGGTGACAGCACATTTTTATAACTGTATCATTAACAATTGTCCATGGTTTTAACTTAGGGTTCACTGTTTTTGTTGTATAATTCCAAGGATTTAAAAAAATTTTTATTCTGTATAATAAAAATTATTATTCTGTATAATAACAAAATATATATATAGATATACACACAATAGAACATTGCCCCTTTTAATCACATTCCAAATAGGAACCCTGTACATTTTAAGCCTTAACTTCCCATTCCCTATCTTGATCTCATCCCTTGGTAACATATTATTCTAGATTCTTAGTTTGCTTATTCAAATTATTTTAAATCAATGATATCATACAATATTTATCCTTTTGTCTGGCTTATTTCATGCAACATGATATCTTCAAGGTTTACCCATGTTTTGCATGTATCAGGACTTCGTTCCTTTTTATGGTTGAATTATATTCCATTGTATGTACATACTACATTTTACTTACCCATTCATCTTTTGATGGACACTTGAGTTGCTCCCATCTTTTGGCAATTGTGCACAAAGCCACTATGAACATGGATGTGCAAATATCTGTTGGTGTCCCTGCTTTAAATTCTTTTGGGTGTAGATATATAGAAGTGGGATTGCTGGGTCATATGTTAACTCTATACTTCACTTTTTGAGGAATTGCCAAAATGTCTTCCACAGTGGCCATACCATTTTACATTCTTACCAACAATGAATGAGTGTTTCTATTTCTCCATATCCTCTCCAATACTTGCTATTTTTCTTTTAATAGTAGCCATTCTAATGGGTGTGAAATGGTATCTCATTGTGGTTTTGATCTGAATTTCCCTGATGGCTAATGATTCTGAACATCTTCTTGAGTGCTTTCTTGCCATTTGTATATCCTCTTTGGTGAGATGTCTACTCAAGTCTTTTTGCCCATTTTTCAATTGGGTTCTTTGTCTTTTTGCTGTTAAACTGAAGGATTTCTTTATAAATTCTGCTATTAACCCTTTATTGGATATGTGGTTTCCAAATATTTTCTTCCATTGTATAGATCATCATTTTACTTTCATGATAAAGTCTTATGAAGCACAAGTTTTAAATTTTGATGAAGTACCATTTATCTATTTTTCTTTTGTTACCAGTGCTTTGGGTGTAATACACCACATTAACACAGTGAGGGAAAACACCACATCCATTACCTCAATTGAAGCAGAAAAGACATGTGACAAAACCCAACACTCCTTTTGATAAAAACACTCAGAACATTCAAATAGAAGGAAAGCTCCTCAATGTGATAAAGGGCAGATATGAAAAGACTATAGATAATATCCTACTTCATAGTAAAAGACTGAAAGATTTCCCTCTAAGATTAGAAAAAAACAAGGATGCCCAATGTCACTAGCATTATTCAATATTGCACTGCAAGTTCTTGCCAGAGCAATTAGGCAAGAAAAAGAAATAAAAGGTATCCATATTGGAAAGGAAGAAGTAAAACATTCCCAATTTGCAGATGACATGATATTATGTACAGAAAATCCTAAAAATCCACAACAAAGCTCTTAGAGCTAATAAATAAATTCAACAAAGTGCAGGATGCCATAAATACTCTAAGACCAGTAGTATTTATATATATATAAGCAATGAACTAAGAAGAAGAAATCAAGAGAAAAATTCCATTTATAATAGTAACTAAAAGAATCAGATATCTAGGAATAAATCTAATCCAGGATGTAAGGACATTTTATACAGAAAACTACAAAACATTGATAAAAGAAATTGAAGAAGACCTAAATAAATGGAAGGGCTGTCTGTGTTCAGGGAGTGGAAGACTAAATATGTTAAGATGTCAATCCTATCCAAAGTGGTTTACAGATTCAATGCAAGCCCAATCAAAATTCCAACAACCTTCTTTGCAGAAATGGAAAAGCCAATTGTCAAATTTATGTGGAAGGGTAAGATGGCCCTAAATAGTTAAGCCACCTAGGAAAAAAAGAAGAATGAAGTTGGAGAACTCATACTTCCTGGTCTTAAAACTATTACAAAGCCATGGTAATCAAAGCAGCATGGTACTGGCACAAGAACAGACATACAGACAAATGGAATTGAATTGAGAGCTCAGAAATCAACCCTCACATTTACGGCCAAGGAAATATTCACAAGGGGGCAAAGATCACTCAATTGGGAAAGAAACAGTCTCTTCAACAAATGATGCTGGGAAAATTGGATTTCCATTTGGGAAAAAAAAAGGGGGGGGACCTCTACCTCACACCTTATTTTTAAAAAATCAACTTGAAATGGATAAGGGACCTAAATATTGGTTTTTACATCATTAAAAAAAAAAAAAAGGACCTAAATATAATACCTAGAACTATCAAACTCCTAGAAGAAACCATAGGGACACATGTTCAGGACCTTGTGTGTGCAGTCGTGTTTTTATTTTTTTACTTATAGGAAACAACAGAAATGGTACAGAATTAAAAATCTCCCACAGGATTCTAAATGTTGATATAAGAAGAAATTCACACCTTCAATAATTAGAAAAAACATGCAGAGAAATGTATAAGAAACTCACAGTTCTACACTGCAGTAGCTCCCTTGTGTCACTTCCATAGTAAGGAATAGCCACGTGGGTAGGCACACACTGATCCACACCCAATCTCATATTCCCAGGTTTCTTTGCATTTTGTTTCAGAAGATAGTATTTATAGCAACCCCATGCATCAAATCCCCCAGTATTGCTCTAGTTGAATATTAAACTGGTAAATAAAGTCTTAGGAAATTCTGAAACTGTTTTGCCTTTAACAATTATTTTTGCATTGATAAGCCGTAATAAAGAAATTTTTCTCTCCACATTTGTGGCAAAGACAAAGCCAGGATAACTGTGACTAATGGAGTACGTGACCTCATCTTTAAGACTATCCTGTTACTCTTGATGGGCAGGGGGCAAAGGCTATTAAGTAAAAGGGAGGATGAGGGGGGTTTCTGGGATGCTGGTTACACGGGTGTATTAGTTGTTAGCTATGGGCCAATGATTAAACTTTTGTGAGTATTTTATTATACCTCAATAAAAAGTTGGTTTTTATAAAGAGTATTCCATTATGAATGAAAGCAGTTATTACCTATAGACCAATTCAAATCTATAATTCTATATTAGAATTGTTTCCTAGCCTCAAACTCTAGTGAATGGCAACATCAAATTTCAAATGGAACAGAGCCATGTTTATGAAAACCATGCCTATACAATGGAAATTTTGCTATTAGGGAAAGTGGGATTCTCCTCCTTCCCCACAGTCTTCTTACTTTCCTGAAAATGTTCTTAAGTTTCACTAAGTATGAATAATTTGGAAGTAATTCTAATGGCAACAATATGGAAAAACAGTATAGTGGAATGAAAAAAGCAATCTACTGGGAGACAAAAGACTTGGCTTCCAGTCCTGCCTCCAGTTAATTTATTAGTTATGACTTTAGCAATTCACTAAGTTTTCTTCTCTGTAAAGAGAGAGAACTTTTCTTGACTATTTTTTAAGAATAATATTAAAAAAGAACACAATTGTGCAAATAACTAAAAATATAGTTCATAACATATATGCTTTTGGTTCATTTATATTGAGATAAATAACTTATGTAACAGGAAGGCACGAAGTCAAACCTACATTCTAGTCCTTGTTTTGTCTCTATACAGCATGGGTTCTAGGGTCCATTTCTTCATTTAAAAACAAAGGAATGCAGTAAGGTCTGTTCCAGCTTTCGGATTCTATGGCTTTTAAAAGTGAACCAGGGAAGCAAATGTGGCTCAAGTGTTAAGGCCTCCATCTACCATACTGGAGGACCCAGGTTTGATCCCTGGGACTTCCTGGTGAAAAAAAGAGAAAGCATACCTATGCAGTGAGCGCATGCCTGCGTGGTAAGCCGAGCGCCCATGTGAGTGCCTGTGGTAAGCCAGTGCCCATGCAGTGAGTCAGTGTCCACGCAAGTGAGTCACACAGCAAGATGATGACATGACAAAAGAGGAAGGGGAGAGTCAAAGTGAAGTGCAGCAGAGACCAGGAACTGAAGTGGCACAATTGACAGCGAACCTCTTCCACAGAGGTCCCCAGGATTGACTCCCTCTGAATCATAGAGGAGAAAGATGAAAAGAAGACAAAAAAGAGGAAATAGATACAGAAGATCACAGTGCAAATGGACACAGAGAGCGAAAACAGCAGGGTGGGGGTGGGGACAAATAAATAGATCTTAAAAAAAAAAATTATCCAAGTTTTGTGTGTGTGTGTTTTTTAAGGAGGTACCAGGCCGTGAACCCAGAACCTGATACATATTAAGCAAGCAGTCAACCACTGAGCTACACCTGCTCCCCAATTATCAAAGATTTTAAATCAATGTCCGTTATTACAGATAAAGGTCTTCAAATGAGGAACATTTCTATGGAATAAAAGTGAAGTTTAAAGTGACACCAAACAGGCTGTTGCAGTTATTCTACAATTTGCAGTTGACAGTACTGACATTTAGCTTTTATTTTCACCCCTTTGGGATCTATTAGGCTGAGAACTTAAAACTATTTTCATAATCTGATACCCAAATCCTCTGGCAAATGAACTCAAGTATTTTGTCAATAAATTCACTACAAATAAAGCCACTCAACAAGACTGCAAATGTCTCAAGGGCCAATGACAGAAACTGTGTCTTCTAAATTCTCTATTTTCCACAAATTACTAGCACAGTGCTAGATACTATAAATTTTTTTATCACTTAGTAAAAGTCACAGAGAACCAAACTGATATCAATTCTGATATTTAGAGACAACCAACAAGTATTTTCTACTAGGTTTAAGGTATACTGGTTAAACATTGGGAAAACTATAAAGCTCTTCCCCTTCCTGTTCCCCTCCCTCAAATTTATAATTCAGCTAGATGGTAAAAAACAGAAGAGTTAACCATTCACTACCTGTGAGTGTTAGTTCATAAGGGCAGACTGAATGTCTTTTTATTTTTATTTTTTTAGGAGGTACCAGAAATTGAACCTAGGACCTCAGACATGGAAAGCAGGCACTCAAAATCTGAGCTGTATCTGCTCCACAGTCGGAGTTGGTTTTTTCATTTGTTTTTAGGAGGTACCAGGGATTGAACCCAGGATCTTGTAATGGGAAGCAGGTGTTCAACCACTTGAGCTACATCCACTTCCCTTGAATGTTTTGGTTTTTTTTTTTTTTGAGGTACTAGGGCCAAGGATTTAACTTAGGACTTTGTATGTGTGAAGCTGGTGCTTAGTCACTGAGCTACACTGGCTCCCTTGAGGTGGTTATTTCGTTTCTTGTCTGTTTTGTTTTCAGGAGGTACTGGAGATTGAAATTGGGACCTTGTATGTGAAGCAGGGGCTCAACTGCTTGAACTACATCTGCTCCCTTTAAATGCCTTTTACTTAAAGTGCTCTGAAGTTGGGAGCAGGGAGACCACACAAAAGACTAGGGAAAGACTTGAAGGATAGGGAAGATCCAGTTGGCAGAGTGGGGGTATGAACAAACTGGGCAAAGGAATGAACACTGGAATGTTAGAGGCATGGTTGAGGAAAAATTAGTAGATAAACTGTGTTGGTTTTGTGTAGAATAATGGGAGTGTGGTAGGTTGGATTATGTACCCCAATTTATTCTTAATCTTAATCAATAGCCCAGTGGGTATGACTCCATTGTAAATAGGATCTCTTGAAGATGTTATTGTAGTTAAAGCTGGACGTCAATCCAAATCACTGGACTCTTTTAAAGTAGAAGAAATTCAGACTTAGAGAAATACATAGGGAGGAGCCAGAAGCCAGACATTGGAAGGGACCCAGAAGAGAAAGAAAAAGACATCGCCATGTGACAGGAAAGCCAAGGAACCCACGGATTGTGGCCAGCCAGAATGCTACTGACCCTGTGAGGAAGCAAGTCTCCGAGCCAGCCAATGCCTTGATTTGGACTTCTTGATTTTGAAACCATGAGCCAATAAATTTCTGTTGTTCAAACCAACCCATTTTATGTTATTTGTCATAGCAGCCTGGCAAATGAAGACAGGGAGATAACATTAGGAATTAAAAACCAGGAATATTTCACAGTAAGTACTAGGAGCAAGGCAGGTATTTAAATCTTTCTAATGATCGTGCCCAAACTTCTTTTCAACCTTCTCTATACTTTCCCAAATTTCTCTCCACCATTCCAGTTAATGTGACAGTATTACCTCATGTCCTACCCTTTCTTACTTCCTGCCTTTGCTAAAGCTACAATCTCTGTTTAGTGATTTCCTAATTCCAGACTGTTAAAACCCCATTCATTTAAGGGCCTGGCTCGAATGACACCACAGGTGTACCTTATGGTTATACATGGCTCAGGAAGTTAACTGTTCTGAAAAGCAAATGAGAGAATATATATGAAATACCTTTGAAAGCTAAAGTACCAGACAAACACATATTATCTTAGAACCCTTTTGGTATCTTTCTTAGACCTGGAGGCTGGGTTCAGTCAGCCTTTGATTTGATACAGTTGTCTAAATCTTTTTTGGGAACTCTTATCTTTGAATATAAAGTGATGGAATGTATTCCTTAAAGTTTAAAAATCTAGTTTATATTAGCATAATGTTAAAAAAAAGAAAAAGAACCAACCTTATTCTTAGGTTTCAGGGGGTACAATATTATAGGCAACAAGTAAAAACATTAATTCCATGTACATAATTTCAAGTTTTAATGGAAAGAGGTTGTAGTTTTCAGTCTTAAAAATGAAACATAGTGAAATAAGATAACCAATCTCTGACTTGTTTCAATAAGATTTCTCAGCTGGTAGCTAATAGTCATGTTGCCAATGTTACTATTTGTACAAATAGTAACACAGAGGAAGAATTTTGCAAGGCATATGCACGAATCACTGACTTATCATCTGACCATAAACTTCACAAATTCCTTTCTTTCAAAATGCTGGCTTTTTAATCATTATTTCTTCATTTGAATATTTTGTGTAACCTCGATATTAAACTATATTAATCAAGATGCTTTCAAGAATATGGTCTTTTTTTCCTAATCCACCTTCACTTTATCTCATATCTTCTATGAGAAACAGTAATATTATATGCCATAAACCTCAGGATAGTCCCTTGGCAGAATTATGAATTTGTAATTCTCATCAGGTATGTGTCACAGGATTAACACAATGGGAGAAGAATTAAAAAAGAATACCCCATTTAACTCCCTCGTACTCACTAACAATAGATGCCAAAAAGCAGAGCAGTGTTCTCAAGTCCTAAATGCCTTCTGGATATTTCCAGAAAATATACCATCCACACTTCAAACAACATATAGAAAGAGGAATAAAGAACACTCCTTCAAACTGCTTCTCTTCCCACCATCACCATTCACCCCCATAATAGGAAACTCACATTTTTTAAAAATAGATTTTTCATGTTGTTTAAAAAATGTTTTTTATTTATTTCTCCCCTCTCCCTCCATTGTTTGCTCTCTGTGTCCATTTGCTTGCTGTGTGTTCTGTGTCTGCTTGTATTCTCATTAGGCAGCTCCAGGAACCAATCCTGGGACCTTCCGGAGTGACAGAGAGGCAATCACTCTCTTGCACCATCTCAGCTCCCTGATCTGCTGCATCTCTTATTATCTCTCTTCTGTGTCTCTTTTTGTTGCATTGTCTTACTGCACCAGCTCTCCAAAGTGTGGCAGCACACCTGGGCGGGGCAGTATTACACGCAGATGAGCACTCTGTGTGGGCCAGCTTGCCTTCACCAGGAGGCCCTAGGCATCGAACCGTGGACCTCCCATACGGTAGATGGAGGCCTAATAGCTTGAGCCACATCCGCTTCCCTCACATCTTTTTTTTTTTAAAGGTATATTTTTCCCCGCCCCCACCCCACTGTTTTTCTTTTGCTGTGTCCTTTTGCTGTGTGAGCTTCTGTATCTATTTCTTTTTTTTTTTTGTCTTCTCATCTTTCTCCTCTAGGATTTCCCAGGATTTGATCCTGGGGACCTCTGATGTGGAGAGGGGTTCCCTGTCAATTATGCCACCTCAGTTCCTGGTCTCTGCTGCACTTCACCATGACTCTCCCCTTTATCACTCTTTTGTTGCATTATCATCTTGCTATGTGACTCACTTGTGCAGGAACTGGCTCACCATGAGGGCACTCACGTGGGCACTTGGCTCACCACGCGGGCATTTGTGTGGGCACTGGTTCACCATGCAGGCATGCCGTCTCTTCTTTTTTTCACCAGGAGGTCCCAGGGATTGAAACTGGGTCCTCCCATATGATAGGTGGTAACCTTATCACTTAGCCAAATCTGCTTCCCTCACATCTTTTTTAATCAGTTTATATTTTCTCACTCTCCACATCCAATCTACCACCAAGGGAAAAAAAAACAAAACCCAAAAACACAAAACAAAACAAAAAACCCTTAAATCTTGTTTCTATTTTCACTGCCTGGGCTTAGGCCCTGATCATCTCTCACTGGAAGTAATACAGCAGTTCCTTAAATGATCTCCCTGCCTCCTTTCTCTTTCTTCTTCAGTTTGTTTTGGTAGAGTGAACAAAGGCTTGGAGCAAAAAGGACCTGGACTCCAATTTTAGGCCGGCAATTTATCAGCAGAGTGTCAATCACTAAATCTCTCTGAGCCTTAACAGCTTTCTCCATAAAATGCTATCTACTCCATCTTACCCATGCTGGGGAGAGAGTGGTGTGGTAAAGCAGAATATTAGACTGAAATCACTGAAATCTGGATATATAACCAGAAATTGGCTTTGGGTTAGAGCCAAGAATTTGGATGCTGATAAGCTGAATTTTTGGCTCTTATTTACAAAAAGGAAGTGGGGGTAGGTTATTTCATGCCCAGAGGTTCATTCAAAATAATACAGAGCAAACTTAGAACACTTGGCTGTTTCCAGAAAAAAACCAGCTGACACACAGGAATGGGCATATCCTAAAAGATACCTTAAATTTATTCTACGATCCCTAGGTATGAAAGTATTATACTTATAATGAACAAAAGTTATCATTTATACTATACTTAAACCAATCATGAAACTCAAGTTCTTTTCCTTAGTAGAAAAATCTTCTGAAAGGGATAGAACCTGGACTCAGGTTGTTTCCAAAGTGCATGAACAATTTCATGAGGTTTTAGAAAGATTTTTGCCTGGAAATATAAATACTGGGAGCCAAATACAGAACTTTACCTAGTTAACTGCAACAAAGACTCAAATAGGTTGTTAGGGCTATAAACTCAAAAGCACATAAAAAACTTCATGTCAGTTTCTACGTCTACTAATAGTTCAAAGAATGACAAAATCTTTGATTAACTGGTTTAGACATTCAATCTCCTCAAGAGTACAACAAACCATAATATTCTTATTTGCTTACTTCAATGTTTCTGCAGACAGCTCTAAAAGGACAAAAGAATCTTTGTAAAGCAATGATTGGAATGCAAGAATTCACTGAAAGCAAAACTTCTGCACATTCATCTTTATACATACACACACATATATAAAATTTGAAAAAGTAACTGCCACTCCCTGCCCTACTGCAGTGTGAAGAAGTAGAATTATAAATTATAAATGTTAATTTTAATAAATATCTGTTTCGTTTCCCAGCTGCTAAAACAAATACCATACATGGGTTGGCACAACAACAGGAATTTAATGGCTCATGCGTTCAGAGGCTGGAAGGCTTGCTTCCTCTCAAGGTACCTTCCGGCTGGCTGGCAATGTTTGTGGCTCCTTGGCCTTTCCATCATATGGTGATGTAAAGTGCAGTGTCCTCTCCTTTCCCTTTTGGGTTCCATTGACTTCTGGCTTCTGGCTACTCCCCATGGCTTCTCTTTCATTGTGCAATTTTCTTTGATTATAAGGACTTTGGCCATATTGGGTTAAGGTCCACTCTTATTTAGTTTGGACACACCTTAATTAACATCTTCAAAGATCATATTTACAAATGGGTTGGCACCTACAGGACCACAGGATGGAACCCAAACATGCCTTCTGTGGGAGACATGATTCAATCCCCGAAAATACCAACATATTTAGCATTTCATTTCTAGCCTACTAAGAAAATATCAAAGTTATCCTGGATGATCACCTGTGGAATGGCTCTGGTAGAAAAACAACAGTAGTAAACCAAAGAAAGTTGTTTTAGACATTATAACTACAATTATATAGGGGAAAAAAGTTATTTAAAAAATCCAGAAATAGATTGATCCATCTATCTCAGTATCTACATTTAGTACATTAAAAGGGTGGCATCTCGCATCAGTGGGAAAAGATGGCTTTTTAAGTAAGTGGTGTTGGGACAAATGGGATAGCCATATGGAAAAATGATAAAACTGGACCTATTCCTCATACCATTCAGCAGCATCAATTCCAAATGGATCAGAAATTTAAATATAAAAAATGAAATCAGGAAGCAGATATGGCTCAAGTGATTGGGCTCCTGCCTACCACATGGGAGGTCCCTGTTTCAGTTCCTGGTGCCTCCTAAAGAAGATAGCAAGCTGATGCAATGGGCAGGCATGGCAAACTGACACAACAAGAGAAACAAGAAGAAAATAAAAGTGAGAGGGAAGTGGATGTGGCTCAACTGATAGAGTGTCTGCCTACCATATAGGAGGTCCAGGGTTCAAACCCAGGGTCTCCTGGCCCATGTGGTGAGCTGGCCCATGTGCAGTGCTGCTGCGCACAGAGTGCCATGCCACGCAGGGGAGGCCCACATGCAAGGAGTTCACCCAAAAAGGAGAGACGCCCTGTGTGAAGAAAGCGCAGCCCATCCAGGAGTGGTGCCGCATACACAGAGAGCTGGTACAGCAAGATGATGCAACAAAAAAGAGACACAGATTCCTGGTGATGCAGAGAATGCAAGCAGATACAGAAGAACACACAGAGAATGGACACAAGACAGCGGACAACTGGAGGGGGTGGGGAAGGGGAGAGAAATTTAAAAAAAATAAATCTTTAAAAAAAATACAAAAACAAAAAAACCTGAGAGACACAAAGCAGGGAGTGGAGGTTCCCAGTGTCTCTTGGGGAGGATGAGCTGACACCTGTGAGCTGACGTAACAAGATGATGCAACGAGAGACACAAGGAGAAAAACAATGAGACACAACAAAGCAGGGAATGGAGGTGGCTCAAGCATTAGATGCCACCCTCCCATATTGGAGGTCCTAAGTTTGGTTCCTGGTGCCTCTTAAAGAGAAGATAAGCACATAGGGAATGGACACAGAAAGCACAACAATGGGGAGGCGGGGTGGTGGTGGGGTGGTGGTGAAGGCAGAATAAAATAAATGTTAAAAAAAAACAACAACAAACAAACCCAAAAAGCAAACAAAACAAAACAAAACCCCACTAATCATTATCTAGCGTTCAGCAAGTCGTAATCTTTTTGCTGGAATGGGGTTTTATCTCAATGTCAATGGCTGCTGACTGATGAGGGTGGCGGTTACTGAAGGTTGGGCTAGCATGTCAATTTCTTAAAGTAAGACAAGTGAAGTGTGCTGCATCAATGGACTCTTCCCTTTCAAGAACGATTTCTCTGTAGCACATGATGCTATTTGACAGCTTTTCACCCACAGTAGAAATTCTTTTAAAATTGGAGTCAATCCTCTCAAACCCTGCCATTGCTTTACCAACTAAATTTACATAATATTCTAAATCCATTGCTGTCATTTCAACAATGTTCACAGCATCTTCAACAGGGGTAGATTCTATTTCAAGAAATTACTTTCTTTGCTTATTCATAAGAAGCAAGTCCTCATCTGTTAAAAGTTTTACCATGAGACTGCAGTGAATCAGTCACATCTTCATGCTCCACTTTTTTTTTTCCATGCTTCACTTTCAATTCTAGTTCTCTTGCTATTTCTACCATATCTGTAGTTATTTCCTTCACTGACGCTCTGAACCTCTCAAAGTCCTCCACAAGGGTTGGACTTTTCTTCCAAACTCCCATTAATGTTGACATTTTGACCTCCTCTCATGAATCACAAATGTTCTTAACAGCATCTAGAATGGCAAATCCTTTCCAGAAGGCTTTCAATTTATTTTGCCCAGATCCATCAGAGGAATCACTATCTAAGGCAGCTATAGCCTTACTATTATAAATGTATGTCTTAGATAATAAGACGTGAAAGTCAAAATTATTCCTTTATTTATGCTCTACAGAATGTATGTTGTGTTAGCAGGCATGCAAATAACATTAATCTCGTTGTACATCTCCATCAGAGTTCCTGGGTGACCAGGTACATTGACAATGAGCAGTCATATTTCGAAAGAAATCTTTTTTTTCTGAGTAAGGAGAAAATACAAGGCACTATTTACCTAAAAAGATGTGTCTATTGATATTTAAAAACAAACAATGGAAAGATATGTCAAAATAACGGTTAAACATAGTTACTCCCAGGTTCAATCCCCAGCCCCAATACCTTAAAAAAAAAAGTTACTTATAAGTAAGGAGAGGGAGGATATAGGGTTGAGAAGAAATAAAGCTGGACTTCTCTGAATGTATCTTGTTTGTAGATCTGAATTTGGAGCCAGGGAAACAAAATTTATAGAAAATATTAAGGAAAAAAAAAGCCCTTAAAAGTCGAAAATGAACCTAACTGAATGTACATCACTGGAGACCCTAAGGACAAAGCACAACAAAAGGAAAAAACTGCAAAAGGGAAAAAAAAAAAAAGAAAGTAAAAGAAAAGAAAACCCAAACACCACAACATGTAAAAACTGTTTTCAAAAATTATACTGTTGATGGAATGGTTTGTATGACTGTTCTGACACTGCTATGTGGGTGGTGTGGAATAAAGGAAATGAGTAATTAACAATTTTTCGAATTCCAGCATACCCAGTGTCCTTGAGAATCGGGATTCTTGGCATAGGAGAAAGGAAATAGGAATGTAAGATAGAAGAGGTTAAGTAAAAAGCCTGTAATCCTAATTTTGAGTAGGAAATATAGGTATGAACTTGTGATGTTAAAAAAAAAAAAATCTATTTCCTATTTTGTGGAAAAGGCTTAGAAACAATGATCAACCCAAGCATCCTTTGCATCCAAATCGAGGTCTTCAAATGCCATTTCCCACTACAAGGAATCAGGGCTCCTTGGAGAAATGTACAAGGTTAAGTCTAAATCATCTTGTCATATCAGATAGCAAGAAACCTACCAAAGACCTATCAAAGACCATGTAAAAAAGACTCAGAAGCTAAGGTGAAAGGGTACCCACTGATCAAAACAGAACAATCTGAGTATCAAGAAGAAATATTATCTTTAACGGACAAACACAACAAACATGTTTAAGTTCACAAAGATAGATATACTATAGATCATGGTTAAGTATTCTAGGAAACCAAATCATTATTTGAAAACTAGTAAATAAAAAGAATAAAACATTTATTCCCAGTCTTTTCTATCTAAATTGTATAGTGAATAATCAAGGAACAGATGAGTTTTTCTTTACAGAACTACCCAGGTAGTAAAGGAAGAAATGGTAAAATTATATCATCACCATTTTATAACTTCAAATGCATTATGGATCTCAATGTGATTATCAATGGCTGCTAACATCTCAAAGAGAAGTAACTTATTTTATGTACATAGCCAGCCCTGTCTCTCAGTAAGAGAGACAGAGCGAGAGAGAGAGAGTGGTAATAATTTACACGAAATACAGAAAACCAAAAACATGTTAAAATACACATAGGGCTGCAATCAGCAAAATCCATTTTATGGGAAATGCAACAGAAAAATGACCTTGTTTCTTCAAAAAATAAATGTCAAAGAAAAAAAACAGAAGAGGAAGGTAAGAGATCTAGAGAGAATCTAGAATTTTTTTTTTAAAACCCACCAAATCTTCAGCAACAGTCCATTAGGCTTTCTTTCAATTATTTTAGATAATTCTAACACTCTCTAAGTCTTAACCTATCTATATAAACATTTACCTCGGATAACTTCAGAAAATAATTCCTGTAGTTTATTATAATACTCCAGAAGCAGAATTTACGACCAAGTATTTAAATGACTAATCCCTCATTGGCAATAAGAACTCATCTCTTTCTCCATAAACATATGTAGAGAAATAAATATCTAGAAATAGTGAAGTCACAGGAAAAAAATTAAGGGTGGATTTTGTTTTACTGGAGGGATAAAGTGGCGGGAAATCAGTACTTGGGAAACTATTTTATTACCATGGAATGTTATCTATGACAATTTTTCACTTAATTATATTTTGATATGTTGAATTTAAAAAGATTTACTCACTAGCAGTGCTAATATATGGGTATGACAGTAGCTAAAATGGAAAGTCTAAGGTCATGTATATTACTAGAAGGAAAGCTAAAAAATATAACAGGACTTATAGCATGGCAGAACCTCACATGAAATACGAGTATCAGTAATATTGCATTTTTAAGACTGTTTTTCTTTGAAACTGTACAAATGTACATTAACGTTACCAGATGATAGCATCAGGCAAAAATAGAACCAAAGCAAAATATTATTGGACAGGAATGTATAGTAATATATTAATAATCTTCCATTAAGGGTTAAGGAAAAAAAAAGGAAATATACTAAGTGAAAAAAACTAGACAAAAGGTATTACATACTGCTTGACTTCACCTATACAAAATAGAAATACAAATAAATTAGAAAGATGGAAAAAGACTAACAGCAGTGTATAATTAACAAGGGAAACAGAGTGATTGAGTGGTGATTATTAAGGGATAGACCATTTTTTGTTTTTTTAAAATTATTATTACTGGAATAATGAAAATGTTCTAATAATGACTAAAGTGATGAGTATATAACTATGTGAGTATACCAAACATTACTGACTGTATACTTCGGATGGATTGTTTTATTAAGATGTATCAACAAAATTGATGTAAGAAAAAGAAACAGATTTACTCAATGACTATTTGTATTCTTTTTCTCTAGTTTATAACATTTATAATAAATAATCATAAAGTTTTGGTAATGGATGGTGGTAATGGTAGCACAACATTGGGAAGGTAATTAATGGAACTGAATTATATATTTGAATGTGGTTAAAAAGGGAAATTTTAGGTTATATATATGTTACTAGAATAAATATTCTTAAAAATGCATAGGGAAGCAGATGTGGCTGAAGCCACTGGGATCCCATCTACCACATGGGAGGTCCAGAGTTTGGTTCCCAGGGCCTCCTGGTGAAGGCAAGTTGGCCCTCGCAGGAATGCGGGCCCGCTCGGAGAGCTGGCACAACAAGATGACGCAACAAAAAAGAGACACAGAGGAGAGACAATAAGAGATGCAGGAGACCAGGGAACTGAGGTGGTGCAGGCAATTGAGTGCCTCTCTCCCACTCTGAAAGGTCCCAGGATCAGTTCCCGGCACCACCTAAAGAGAAGACAAACAGACACAGAAGAACACACAGCCAATGGACAGAGAGAGCAGACAGCGAGTGCAAGCAAAGGGCGGGGGAGAATGCATAGGACTGTACAACACAGTTGTAAATGATGGACCATAGTTAACAGTACAGGTATAAAAATGTTCTTTCATGAACTGTAACAAATGTACCATACTAAAGCAAGATGTTAATAATTAGGTGATATATGGGAACTCCGTATTTTATGCATGATTTTTCTGTAAACCTACAACTTCTCTAATTAAAAAAAGAGAGAACATTAAAAGAAAGAAACTCGTGCCCATTAGCAGTCATTTTCCATTTCTATTTACCCCTCTCCTCAACCCCCTCCTCCCCCCCACCAGTCCTAGTCAACCACCAATCTACTTTAAGTCATATCCTGAATATTTCATATAAATGGAATCATATAATACGTAGTCTTTTTTTTTAATAAGTTGCTTTGCAAAGTTTGTTTGTTTTAAAGATTTACTTACAGCTCCCACCCCCCACACCAGCCATGGAGAAGATGGAGTTGATCAAGAAGGCAAAGTTGGCTGAGCACTACGATGACATGGCCACCTGCTTGCATGAAGGATGTGACGGAGCAGGGGGTCAAGTAGTCCAATGAAGAGCACAACCTGTTCTCCGTGGCCTATAAGAACATGGTCAGGGGCTGCAGGTCTGCTTGGAGGGTCATCTCCAGTATGGAGCAGAAAACCGACACCTCAGACAAGAAGTTGCAGCCAATTAAGGGCTATGGGGGAAAAGTGGAGTTGGAACTGAGGTCCATCTGCACCATGGTCCTGGAATTGTTGGATAAGTATTTAATAGCCAATGCAACAGAGGGTAATGTCTTCTATTTGAAAATGAAGGGAGATTACTTCTGGTACCTTGCTGAAGTGGCATGTGGCGATGATTGAAAACAAATGATAGATAATTCCCAAGGAGCTCACCAAGAGGCATTTGATATAAACAAGAAAGATGCAACCCACACATCCAATCTGCCTGGGCCTGGCTCTTGACTTATCTGTATTTTACTATGAGATCCTTAATAACCCAGAGCTTGCCTGTACACTGGCCAAAAGAGCTTCCAGTGAGGTCATCACAGAACCTGATGCACTGAATAAAGACTCATACAAACAGAGCATCCTCATCATGCATTTACTTAGAGACAACCTAACATTACGGACATCAGTGCAGAAGAATGCAATGCAGAAGGGGCAGCAAACTAAATGCATATAGGATGTCATCTTTCCCCTCAAAAAGCCTTTTTACACATCTCCATTCCTTTTTCCACTTGAATTTCTTACTGCAAAGAAACTCATTCATGCATATGGAATCAACTGTTTAGTCTTTTCACATTGCAGCTTTGGGAAAACTCCATTCCTTGATTTGTATTTGTCTTGGCCTTCCTGGTGTGCAGTATTGCTGCAGAAAAGTATTAATAGCTTCATTTCATAGAAACGTAAGTAATTTCCAAACACTTAGGTAGAGTATTAAATGCACCTGGCATTTAAGTAATCTGAACCAGTTCTACAAGTTAACTGTGCTTTGTATTACTGTGAAGATATGAAAATGTTGTTAATTACAATTAAAGAGTATTCTACATAAAAATATATATATGATGACACCTTAGACTAAGGTGGTAGGAGTGGAGATGGGGGAAAAGAATTTGAATCTGGTATATATTTTGAAGATTGAACAAACAGGATTTCCTGGTGGATAAAATGTAGGGTATGACAGAAAGAGACTGAAAGGATGAAACTGCCATTCACTGAGACAAAGAAACTGTAGGTGGAGCAGATTTGCAAGGAAAGATCAGTTCAATTTTGGACATTTTGAGTTTGAGATCGTTTTTAGAACATCTAAGGAAATAACGAGTAGGTAATTGAACATAAAAGTGTGGCATCTGAAGGAAAGGTTTGGGCTAGAGATACAAATTTGGGAGTTTCAGCATATAGATAGTATTTAAAGCCCTAAGATTGAATCAGACCACCCCGGGAGAGAGTGCAGAGAAGAGGTCCAAAAACGAGGTTCAGAGGAACCCCTGTATTAAGAAGTCATAAGAGATGAAAAGAATACTAAGAAGGAACACCCAGTATGGTAGGGAAAAATCCAATGCAGTATGGTCTAGCAGAAGCCAAGTGAAGAAGTATTTTCAGGAAGTGGCAATGATCAATTGGGTCAAACACTGCTTTGAAAAGAAGGCAGAGAAAGTTACATTACCACTTTTTGCAAATGCAGAAACTAAAGCTCAGAGAAATTAAGTGGTTTGTTTGAGGTCTCCTGACCTTTAGTATACTGTTTGTATTTCATGACCACAGAGTCATAGCCATATGGCCAGAAACAGAGTTTTAGGAGGTTTCTTCAGCAAGTTGATGAAAATCCTAAGAGTGAAAAGGAGGAGAAAATGAAAATGGAGATGAAGTCAAGTGATGACAGAAACTGATAAAATAAGAGAAAGATTCTTTAAGAAAAACAAAGAACTACGATGGGGTGTTGCTGAAACCAAGAAAAGTTAAAAGTTTTAAGGAGAAATGCTTAGTCAATAGTGCTGACTATTGTACAAAATTAACAACTGCTGCTAAGCAGTTACTTTCTAAGCATTGTTTTAGTAGGATGGTGGGGACAAAACCCCAATTATGAGGGTTATAGACCATGTGGGTGGTAAGAAGAGAAAAAAACAGGCATTCCTATCTGGTGATAAAGGAAAGAGATGACAGTACTTGAGGGGTATAAAGAAAGGTTTTATTTTTCATTAATTGGAAACCTGAGCATGCTTGTAACAAAGAAGTTAAGACTTATGGGTTGAAAATTCAAGGCACAGATTCTATGTTCAGAAGAAAAAGCAGATACCTTATTCAGCAAGATTGCAGAGGACATAATCAAGAGTTGTAATTGAGAACCTAAATGGAAGTCAGTTGTGGAAAAGAGGAAAGACAATATGATCCAACGCAGGACAAGATGGATGAAAATAAAGACATCTTAAAGGAAAAAGAGGAGAAAGATCATGAAACTTGTCTCAGATTGGTCTAAGTCTTTCATCAAAATAAGAAGCCAAATCAGTCATTGAGGGAAAGTGAGAGACTCTGAGGAGAACAATGAAGTCTGGAAGAGTTATTCTTAAAACTAGTTTTTTTTCACTGTACTAAATAAAAATGAACAGAAATATTTACATAAAAAGAAAGGTGAGAAATAAATGAGTTACACTGAGGGCACTGTTGAAGTTAGCTAATTTTAGCTCTACCAAATCTGTATTATAGGTGGTATATACATACAATGGAATATTATGCAATCGTTAAAAAAACTTTTTTAAAAGATAGAAGGCCAAATCTGCATTATAATTAGCAATGTATTTGTTTGCATCCTCCATAAGACTGTAAACTCGACAAGGGCAGAAAACATGCTTGTTGATTTTTGTCACTGTAGCTCTAGGAGCACACAAGCATTGAATAAATACTTCACAAATGAATGGACATGTGATGGATACCATCCGCATAATTTAAAAATTCCTTAATGATTTGTGTTTCATGATTGAGAGGTAAAAAAATGCTCCTGGCTGATATTTAAGTTGTCTTGCTAGACTTATAAAAGAGAGGAGACTGTCCTTTTAAGTTAAAGATAGAATCTATTCAATAAATTAAAAAGCTACCAGGGATAAAATAAGAGCTGTTTTTTAAAAAATAATGATCAGATCAGAGTTTGAATTTTAGCTACTTTAGTAAGAATTAATTTATTTGAAATTCTTGGGAAATAGTTATTCTACACAAATAAGTTCCCAGATATTTGAAATCCCACTCTACCATTAGGAATCATAGTTTTAGATTTCTTAAATCATTTAGACAGAATGCTTTAAAATTCATTTCATGTTTTCCTGTCATTCAAAACAGTTGAAAGAACATAATTCAACCTCTTTTTAATTACATGGAAGTCGTCACTAAGATATCAATTATCATACTACATAAAGTTGTATATAATATATGTGGAGGGCTGAGTTATATGAGAGCTATAAGCCTTTATTCTGAGTAGACCTATACTTTTATACTTTTTGCTTTCTTTATGATTCTCAGCTGTATTTCCAACAACTTGAGGTTGCCAAATAAGTGGTTGTTCTAACTAGCTATGTTCCCTAGCCATTAAATGGATGTAAAAATGCAAAATATATGAAAGTAAAATAATGTAAATATCAATTTTAACTACTTTTAGGAAAAGAAAAAAGTGAGTTAGGTGAAAAGGTTAGTATTACTAAGACATAATAAGATTGATATTTTTATAATATACTCAATGAATATTTTTAAAAATTCAAAAACAAAAATAAATAGAGGCTTATTTCATTCAAGTCTTCTCATTGGATATGATGGTGTTTCTATTTTCAATATGGCATTGTTTTGCCTACATAAGCACAGGATGTCAAATTTTGACTCAGTACTTTAAAAATATTTCCATATTTCTGAATAGGAATTCTGGCTCATTAAAATCTATCTAGGGGGAGTGGATGTGGCTCAGGTGGTTGAGTTCCCGCCTCCCACACGGGAGGTCCTGGGTTTGGTTCTCAATACCTCTCGAAAAAACAAAAACAAACAAAAAGCAAAACAAGGGGGAAAACCAACTCAGGGGAGCCGATGTGGCTCAGTGGTCAAGCGCTGAGGCCCGGAGTTCAATCTCTGGCCCCCAGTATCTTAAAAAAAAAAAAAAAAAAAGTCTACCTAATTACGCTTGCAATTAGTGAGTACAATAGCTTGCATTTTTTTCTGAAATAATGAACCTTTGTACCATACAAACAGTTAGCTCCACAATAAACAATGGACTGTAGTTAATAGTACAATTATAAAAATGTTCTTTCATGAATTGCAAATTGTACAAATTAATGCAAGGTGTTATTAACAGGGTGGTACATAGTGATTCTGTTTTTTATGCATGACTTTTCTGTAAACCTACAATTTCTCTAATATATATTTTTTAAAAATATTGAAGTTTGCATTAAAAAACAGCAAATACTGGGAAGCAGACTTGGCCCAATGGATAGCGTGTTTGTCTACCACATGGGAGGTCCACGGTTCAAACCCCGGGCCTCCGTGACCTGTGTGGAGCTGGCCCATGCGCAGTGCTGAGGGCGCAAGGAGTGCCTTGCTACACAGGGGTGTCCTCCATGTAGGGGAGCCCCATGAATGCACCCTGTAAAGAGAGCCGCCCAGCGCAAAATAAAGTGCAGCCTGCCCAAGAATGGCACCACACACACAGAGAGATGACACAACAAGATGACGCAACAAAAAGAAACATGGATTCCCGGTGCTGCTGCTAAGGATAGAAGTGGTCACAGAAGAACACACAGCGAATGGGCAGAGAGCAGACAATTGGGGGGGGGAATAAATAAATCTTAAAAAAAAAAAAAAGCAAATACTATACAAAATCTGAAGCATAAAACAAAACAAGAGTTTAACTGCTTGAGAGAAATGAACTAAACCAAATATTTTCCAATAACTTTCAATAAAAGCTAAGGATTAGAAATTTGAAACCAAAAAGGGCACAAATGCCATTACTGATCTAGAAGTAACCAAATAATTAACAATTATGAGTGATCTAAGATGATCTTTTAAAAAGGAAAACTTATTAGGCAGTGGATGTGGCTCAAGCAGTTGAGTGCCTGCTTTCCACATGGGAGATCTCGGTTCGGTTCCCAGTGACTCCTAAAATAATAAACAACAGTAAGCAAATAGATGAAGAAACCAATTCAGGGAAGTGGACTTGGTTCAATGGATATAGCATCTGCCTACCACATGGGAGGTCCAGGGTTCAAACCCAAGGCCTCCTGACTCGTGTGGTGAGCTGGCCCAGTTCCCCTGCGTAGGGAAGCACCACACGCAAGGAGTGTGCCCCATAAGGAGAGCCACCCCATATGAAAGAAGTCCAGCCTGCCCAGGAGTGGCGCCGCATACACAGAGAGCTGACGTAACAAGATGACGCAACAAAAAGAGACACAGATTCCGGGTGACATTGACAAGAATATAGCGGACACAGAAGAATACACAGTGAATAGACACTGAGAGCAGACAACGGGGTGGGGGCGGGGGGGAATGAATAAATATAAATCTTAAAAAGAAACCAATTCAGGGAAGCTGAGTGGTTCAGTGGTTGAGCGCCGGCTTCCCACATGTGAGGTCCCAGGTTCAATCCTCAGCCCCGTAGCTTAAACTGTGAACATTTTTATACCACTTTTCTGAAATAGGGCAGAAATATATTTTAATTACATTATGTATACTTTCTCCAATGTGAAATCTGTGAAAACTGCCAATGAAACAAGTTCCAAACCTAGGCCACCTGTTTTCAGAGCAATTAAAGTTTCTGCTGAAATCTATGTACACATATAAATTCAGACTTCTCTGTAGGTCTGCACATCTATGTAAGGATGCAAAGAAGGAAAATTGTGCTCCATAGCAAAGGCATATAAAGCTTGGTAATCTTGTTTTATGGTGAGAGATGAAAACTCGGATATTGCTAAAAGGCTCAAAGGACAGAATCTTCATTGAATGAAAGCTCTAGAATCTCTAGATTATATCTTGTTTTTCCTCAAATGGGAAAAACAGTTCAGGGTTAATCTCAAGCAAAACCATCTGAAGCTAAAATGACAGGATTTATTACAGTCCCCCAAGTATCAAAGAGAGCTCTTAAAAATATAACTTAAATAGGGTCATGAACTAGTTCAACACATTTGAACTGGTGGTTTTCGGAAATATAATGAATGCTGCTTCTCTCTAAAAATGAATGTACCAAAGAGGAAATATCCTCCTTGGCATGCTTACAGCTATACAACACATTTATTTCACTGCTTTCGAGCACCAGTGCAGAAGGCTCAGAGTAAGTCAATGAGAGGAGGATCCAGTCACAGCAGCATGCAGGTCTACAGAACAGATAAGATGCCATGCTCGGGAAAGTAACAAACAATACGAGGTAAGTTTTTACAAGTAAATATAGTTAGTCTAAAAGCTTTCATTGTATTTTTTTCCCAAGGACTCTGTTAACATAATCTCTCTAGTCAGTGACTTAAAAATCAAAACGAAAAATTTACTAATACCGAAGGAGAAAATTTTAATACAAGATTTGTAAATTTTATGAATAAATGATTTAATCTTCTTCTTAGCTTCCCTTCATCCCAAGGGGACTTAGAAGGTTGAGAAAAACTACTATTTAAAACAAAAGAATGGGATCAAGTGTGGCATAAATTTAGAAACTATTTGGTGCAGAAACATACTTTGGAAGATGAAATCACTAAAAACAATTATTTGGATCCCAGTAATCAAATTTCTTCCTTCTCTCAAATCAATTTTAAAATGCTTTCTAAAAATGGTGCTTATATCTATAGCAGTAGTAATATAAACTTGGTCATACAAAACGCAATTACAAATAAGGATGCTAAGCTGGTATACGACTTTTTTTAGATATTAGGTGGAATCAGTGTGTACTAAAAGTTCCATTAAATTGCTATGAAAAGGAACTGTTTCATGCTTTGACTTTTCCATTCTTCTTGTAAATTTCTACAGTAATAGTAAAAATCATGCAAGGGTCAGGAAACACCTAGTTTTTTTATTAGAATCACAGGAAAAAATAATGCATCTCCTCTTTAATTAAGGCATATTAGGAATACAATATTTTTGTGGCAATTGGCTGCACTGTCACATATGTACAATAGACCTCCTGAGAAGGGAGGACTACTGTATCTTTACTGCTTTTTCAAAATAAATAATATAATGCAATCCACATATTTTACATGTAGGGGGAACTCACTGATATTCAAATTCAAGCATGATTACTGCTATAGCAAAAAAACAAGAAATTAATAAACAGACTATTTTTCATAGCTATAGGTTTCTTTCACTAAGCCTTCTAAAGCCTGAGCTTCTACCTAAGGACGTGGACAGACACACATACACTTTCATTTTGAGGACTTGAATCTTTTTTTTTTTTTAAGGAAAGAGTCAACTTTGGCTTTGAGTGTTTGGCATGTGTACAATGCCTTAAAAAAGCAGATGACCAGCTTAGCTACTGACCATGCTGACCATTATTCAGAATCGGATAAAACCACAGAAAAGCAGCAAATGGCTCTCTCTTACAGAATGTCTGAGCAAAGCACAATTCCTGAGCACATTTTGCAGAGCACATTTGACCACTTAATTTCTTCTAACCGGTCTGGATTACAGACAGAATCAACACCAGAGGAAATGAAACAGACTGATGAGGAACAGGGAAATAAACCACGCTGGGCAGCTCTTCTGATACTCATGGTGATAATACCCACAATTGGTGGAAACATTCTTGTTATTCTGGCTGTTTCACTGGAGAAAAAGCTGCAGTATGCTACCAATTATTTTCTAATGTCCCTGGCAGTAGCAGATTTGCTGGTTGGATTGTTTGTGATGCCGATTGCCCTCTTGACAATAATGTTTGGTAAGTATTCACTCTGTTCCCTGCCATCAAACCAGAGAACTATGATATACTATTAGAGAAATGGACATTGATTTCATCTCTATTTTCTTTAAAATAAAAGATGGATTTGGACTGTTTAAAAATTTAGTAAGTAAACAAGTCCCTCATTTTTCATCATTTACCAGGTTTGATAATAGCTTTAAAGAACAAAAATTTCTTGGAAATAATTACACCTTCCTCAGTTATCTAATAAAATCATTTAAAAAGTCATCCAAGATAACAATGTTCACTAAAATTATAGTGAAAAATCAACCTATACTTTAACCTTCCCTACTACTGATAACCCTTTTTTTTTTAACCCTGATAAAGCAGTATCTAGGACACATTTGTGACTTGTATGTGCTGGGTTAATTAATGATAAAGACTTTGAAATCATTTAGCCCCAATTTAAAATTGTAATTTTTAAAAAGTTTTTGTCATAATTCTTTATAATTTGTGTTGAGATGTGAAAACAATTCTTAAATATGTGACATGTTAAGAAAAAATTATGTTTAGTTGCTGAAGAGATGATCCATGATTTCTGACCATCTATATTCTTGATATATGTATGTGAAATTGGATCTCTGAGTTAAAAAAAATAACTGGACAGGGAAGTAGGTGTAGCTCAGTGGTTGAGTGCATGCTTCGCATGTACAAGGTCCTAGGTTCAATCCCCAGTACCTAGTAAAAACAAAACAAAAACAAAAACACAAAAACTGGACCAAAACCTGAGTTATTATGTTAATAAAAAGTGTAACTTGATATTGAAATCTTAGTTTATTATAATAAAAGAGAAAGTATAAAAATAGACATAGTAGTTTCTGATTCAGGCATAATCATCTCTAGAGTAGAATTTGGGTAAACAAATAATTCTCTTGGTGAACTATGAGGGCTCCTAGATTCTCAGAGTCAGCATTAGAAGGATATTTAATTTATTCAATGCTTGGCATAAATTGATATTTTGTCCATTAATCACCTAAGAAAAACAATTATTTGTAACAACTATGGTTTGTTAGAAGTTAAGTGAGCTGACAGACAAAACACAAAAACAGATAACAGATAATTTCAAGTATATTATCAGAGTAAGTATCCAGCAACTGAGAACCTTAAGTTTGCATTTAAATTTTGGTGCCTAAGATATTTTTAGCAACAAAAGTTAGGAGAAACTACAACCTATTTTAATTAAAATATATGTGGAATGTCTTAGCATTTATTTCCTATGTAATTATGATATCTAATTTCCAACAATATTTTATTCTTTTAAGTGTATGTTAATTTTTAATTACAAAGCGAAATCCTTCATTGTCCCCAATATTTTTGCTGCGTAATCAAACTGTTAATGTGGGGTCAAGTTTCTGTGTTTTTTAATGAACTAATCCTGGAATTTAATACTATTTCAAACATTTTTCATTAATTCATAATTAAAAACATAATTCTACTATGAAAAAGTGTATATAACAATGCATGCTGCTCTCTAAAAAGCTTCAAAGAGTGCATTCATAAATTGGAAAACTGCATGTATTATAAATGGGTGGCCAGACTTCAAATACTAAGATTTTTTTGGATAACCTTTCACATGTGGACAAATATTAAATCCTTCTGAACTAACACATCTACAAGAACTTGTGATAGCTTTAAAAAGCAGGAATAGATCTTGTGTATTTTTCTCTTATTATACGGGATTATCTTCAGAACTTCTCAAATTTGAAAAAACAGAAGCTGGTTGTAATCACAAAAGAGCGATTTTAGTTACCTAAGAAAAATTCCATGAAAGTAACACAGAAACCTTACACTAGCTAGTATTTTACTAATAAAATTAAGTTTAATAAAAAAAAGAGCAGTAAATTAAAAAGTGGCCATTGTGTCCGCATGTTGAGGGATATTATACAATCGGTAGTATAATATTTAATCATATATCATTTAAATTTCTGTATTACAAAGCTTATGATGACTCTAGCATAGCACGGTCTTTCAAATGAGTTGTGCTATAACTGTTCTGCCACTTTCTTTTATCTTTGAGCACTGAACTTGATCTTTACTTTACAGCTCTAGTTTTTTACTGCCTTGCTTCTAATTTCTAAAACCCATAATTACAAATCAGCAGCTTACGCCACAAGGCTTGAAAAAGACTTAGGTTAGTAATACTTGAGTAGGATGCAAAAAACACCAGAACATCTTTGGCCAATGTAAAAAAGATGGGGTGTTCACCAGTTTAAGAACATCTCTAAACTTTCTCTTTCCTCTCCTCTCCCTCATTAAATTATTAGAATTGTAAAGGGAAAAAAATATGTGGCAATTTTTACCCATTTCATCATTATTGACTTATTTAAGTTATACACCATGCCCCACAATCTATAAATTGAAACAGTATTTGTGGTATAGTTGAAAGAAGGTTATGTATGTAAGGCTCAAAGAGAGAGGTTTGAAGCAATACACCACAGGGTTTGAATCCTGTCTCTACTGTGTTGGATTAAACGAGTCACTTAAGCATCTCAGAGTTCAATCACACTCTATAAAATGGGCATGCTAAATCTTAATATTGCAGAGATCTTGTTAGATTGTCAAGTACAGCCTGGCATATCACAGGCATTAATAAATGACAGCTATTATTTTAATATGCAAAGAGTTTATATACTTAAAATAAGCAATTTAGCTTTAGATGTGAATCTAAATGTAAATATGAATCTAGATGAAACAGATGTATAGCAATAAAATAATCAGGGAGTGGATATGGCTCAAGCAGTTGAGCACCTGCTTCTCACATGGGAGGTCCTGGGTTTGGTTCCCTACGCCTCCTAAAAACAAAAAAACAAAGAACAAGCAAGCAAACAAATAAAATAACCAACTCAGGGGAGCCAGTGTGGCTCAGTGGTTGAGCACCAGCTTCCCACATACAAAGTCCTGGGTTCAATCCTCAGCCCCCGGTACCTTAAAAAAAAAATCAGTTATCCACCTATACAGTGAAATACTACTGTCTTTCCAATACTGAAATTAGGGAGCAAATCAATTAGAGGAACTACTTTTTCGCAAAGTGGAAATTTAGAAAACCAAGGAAAAATGCGTAAGTATTAAATTATTTAAAACATTTCAACACTCTCATATCAGACATCTAACCCCAGGATATCTCACATGCTTAAATTCAGAGTCAAAAAGAAGAGCAACAACAACAAAAAATCAAAACAGAAGCTTCATTACAATAATTTAAGCACTGAATAGTATCTGTCTTTTCTGAAAGAGAAAAACAGAAGCAGAGAATTCTGAGATTAAAAAGTTTGTATTTAAAAACTATATCATTTTTGGACATAAGGGCTATGTAAATTTATCTTGATCCAATACTTTCACTAACTTTTTACCTCAGTGAAGTCTATACAGGACACAGCCCTCAATGGCTTTAAAACTTAGTCTTTTATGTCCTCAAAAGGGAAATATTTTTGCTCCCAATTTACAGATCAATATCAATTATTTATGAACAAATAACAGAACTTGGCTTTCCCAACCAAAATCTTGTCCAAAGGACAAAGCAGGTTTCAGATAAAATAAGTCTATCTTACCAAAAAGCAGATTTTCTGGTTAAAGACTAGGGTTTTGAACCAACTAAAAAGAAAGCAAAACAAAAACAAACAAAAAGAGTACAAAACAGCAGTCATGGCCCAAAGAAGACAACTACAATGCATACAGGTTTTTTATATTAAGTGGCATGTAATAAATAGCACAGTTAAAATGAATTCAGCTTTAGTTAAAGGCATACTGTCATGGCAAATGTAATTCAAATGTAAATATTAAAACAGCCCATTTCTTTTTTCTTTTTCAAGTACAGGTTTAAATTAAGTTCAGTTGGAAGCTTGCACTCTTGTTAGAGTAGGCAGAGACAAACATATTATTTTATACTGATGAGAAAGCTTGTTTTTAAGTATGAATGTTTTAATTGTTGGGCCAGTTGGCTAATTTCTCTATGCCAGACACTATTCTAAACATTTCACATATATTATTGCATTTAATCCTCAAAGCAACCCCATGAAGTAGGTATTATTTTCTCTATTTTACAGAGAGGACACAGGAACAGAGAGGAACAAAGAGGTTAAGGAATTTATCCAAAGTCACTAAATAATGGCAGAGTCATGATTTGAACCCAGGAAGACTGACTCCAGAATTCAATCTTAACCTTTATTATTCTGATTTCCCAAATACAAAGGAAAAATTATACTAGTCAAAACTGCCATATTTTGCACCTAGAGACATTTCCATCTTAAACAACTAATTAAACAACAGAGCCACAGATTTTTCTCTAAGGACAAGGCAGAATCCAGTATTTTTCCAGTTAAAGTTTTATTTCATATTAAATGGTATAGAATACTTGGGTTACAACCAACACTTGTTTGAATCTTCGAGATGACTACCAAACCTCTTTTTTAAGGAAGATATTAGACATAGGCCCATTCTTATGAAGTTGCTGGACCCTGTCTGGAAGACAAAGAGAAATTTACTAACTCAATGACAATTCTATCACCATTTATGTATGGTGGTATTTAAAGCATACAGTTTTAATTTTAAACAACAAAATACGTGTGCTACTAATATTTATATAATTAAGTAATCCAAGACCTACCTGGATTTGTTTTGCTCTTAAAATACTCAGTCTATATTATTTGAGGCACTCACAGATGTTAAATTCCTTTTGAGTTTAATTTGGGGTGGGATGGGGTAGAGGAAGTAGAAAATGGGATTTTTTTGAAGACATTTTGTTTGGTTTCGTTTTATATAATTTAAATGTTTCTCCTGTTCTGTCTTAGCTTTTAAGAAAGAATCAAATTTAGAGCCCAGAATCTTGATAACTGATTTTCCCTAGAATATGCTTCTCAGATACTTTTCTTTCTTCCTTTTTATTTGTATCTATAACTCTTCTACTTTATGTTATTTCAAATTTTAAGTGTCTCAAGTCCTTATGAAAATAAGCTGGATATAATACATTAGAATAAATAAATGTAATTATAAATCCTTAAAACAAATTAAAATTCCTAATAAAAAACCAAAGTTTTGGAACAGTCAACATATCTCACCATACTAACCTAACCTTATATTCAGCTTTTCTGAATAATAAGCAACTACTCTGATCTTGAGTCTATTAAATTAATATTAACTGAAAGGACTATTTTAGAATTCTGAACTAGGAAAGGTGATTTTATAAACTGAGGATGTCTGTAATTATTTTAAATTTTTATAAATTCTTAGATTACCTGAATCTATTTAGATGATTAGACAAGCCTCATTTTGAGTTTCATAAAAGCAGTCTATTCATTACTACTTCATGAATCTTGCAATCATAAAAGTAAATCAGAAATATTCATCTCTCTTAATCCTAAACCTCAGTGTCTCTTAAATTCTGTATCACGCCTCAATATGTCTACTATAAACAATAAGAAGCCACTGACTGAAACACCTGAATTCTAATGATGTGCATTATTTCAATACCCATTTTCTGTCTCAAAATCTGAGCTTATAAAATAAAATTCATTCTGTTGCTAAGTGAGGCTAACAATGCTTCACAGGCTTAATTAAATCAGTACAGAAGAACTTTCCCTCTAGCCCACAATTAGAAGGAGTAAGTGGGTCAGATAGTCTAATTCAAAAGACATGTACTTTTTATACAAGAGTTCTATGTGGTTTCCTGTTCATGTCTACTAGATTTATGACTAGAATTTTCCAGACCTTAATTTTTCTAAATACAATCTTTTTAATTAGAATAGCTAAAGTTTAAATTATTAACAAACCAATTTAAAAGATAGAACATGCATTTAAAGAAAGGAAACCTAAGACACATTATCTGCCTTTATTAATCCTTAACTATGACCAATATTTCTTGTTTCAGCCCTAGATTTTAGTATTTTTCTATCTCCATTCTCACAGTCTTAAATCTAGACTTCCAGGTCAGTTTAGAATGCAACATCACTTCTAGGAGTTTCCAATGCAAAACTCTCTTCCATCATATGTGATTCTCTTAGCTGTTCTTAGAACATAGTTTGCTTTTAAGCACTAACCGACTGAATGTCTGAATGCTATACAAGAGGGAAAAAATCCAATTGATTAGAATCTCTCTAAACCCAGCTTTTTCTGCCACACTTTGTTTATTTTGAGAGGCCACCATGCATTTCTTTCTATGAGGCATTCCAGGTACATATAGCGATAGCTATCCTTCACCAGCAAACCAAGTTGCACCTTTAAAGACTCAGGCACACCTTTCCCAGAAAGCCCTCTAAAACAGTGCTTCTTAAATGCTACTAAGCACACAAATCACCTGGGGATCATGCTAAAATGCAGTCTGTTTCAGTATCACTAGGCTGAGGCAGGTGATACTTATCCTTGTTGATCTGAATCCCATACTGAGCAGCAATGTTCTAAAGAAGATTTTCAATTAATAATATTTGTTTTGATACATGATGTCCCCCATTCAAAAACTTAATTGAACCTGAATTTACACATCTGCAATATCTATGGTATTTTCTATAAGGTCCCTTCCATGTCAATAAATCTGTAATTTGTCATCTTGATCCCTTACTCCCATACTCCATTCAACAGTGGGAAAAGTTAGATAACTGTAATTTACTTTAAAGTATAAATAACTTCTACCCTGATGTTTTTATTCCTTTCTAAAATTCTGAATATGGAAACAAGTACCAAACAATCATTTATTCTTTTTGAATAAAAATTCATACTGACTTTGTTATTTTGTCCCTTAGAAGAAGTATTTCAATATTCCTATTAAAACACCACATATCAACACTGGAAACAAAGCTACTAAAAGGTGGAGTTGTCAACCTTGTTGCCTTTTGTGAAGTGCCCAGATTTTTCACTGAAATCCTACTTGACACTAATAAAGACTCTCATAAAAACTCTTTCCCCAATTTATGGTCTTATTTTGCTGCTGTTTTTCTGGGATGCTACCCCATCCTCATCTCCAGGCTCTTTAAATTTAAATAATTCACAAATGAAGGATCTCTTGGTGCTCTACAATCCTGAGATGGTCATCTTGGTTTTCCTTCATTTACCCGATCACTTTTTACACATCAAGATCAGGTACACTTGAAAAAATCAGGAGATGAAAAGCAGTTTATATTTTGTCAGTGAACAAACAATAATCAAACAGTAAAGGAGATTTAGATAATCTAATAAGCATGACATTTGTTCCATAGAGAACTAATCTGCTTTTATAAAAAGGTGCTAAAATCTACATACCTGTGCTTATAAAATGGATTCTAATCTAGATAACCTGGGGGACACACTGAAATAAATTTTGTTTCAAAACTACAAATGTGTGCAGTAGGTATATGTATAACACATGATGTATATATACCGATATATGAATGAACACCTGTGTAAGTAGAGTGATTAGGAAGCTACACACAGAATGTTCAATATCACTTGCAAACCTGAGATTTTTTTAAAAAGTAAATATTTCTAAAATGCTTAGAACAGGATGAAATGTTAAGTGCTTAATAAACATTTGTTAATAAATACTATGTCTACCTCATATTTTTTGAATGTAATATTTTTTAAAAAAACAATAAAATAAAAAATTTAAATAAATAAATAAATAAATACCATGTCTAATCCTGATATATATATACACATTAGGTTTTAAACCAAAAGTCTGTTGCTTAAATTACATCACCAGTGTTTGAAATGAATGACTGGAGGAGGAAGTATAACAATACATAGTCTCCCCCCACAAAGGAGAATCTAAAACCATTCCTTTTGCAAATTTTATTCAAGAACTATTACTGTCAAATAACAAAAACAAAGCAAAACACCCCAACTCATTCCACTCGATTATTTCATCAAATGCGTTTGCAATAAATAAAGTTCGTGTTGTTAGTTATTGCTAGAAGTGAGCCAAAAACTTGAGCCACTTTGAGACTCCCATTCTAATATAACATACTCCAGATTATACTGCTTCCCTTATACGGTAAAATGTTTTCTTTCTATACAATAGCACTTTAAAAATAAGTTTTATCTGAATACCAAAGTTAATTTCCAGCTGCAACATTGCATTAAAGTTTTAAAAGATCATAAAAGGAATCATCAAAAAAGCAAAGGTCAAAATAATGCTAAAAATTATGCTAAATCACTGATGATTTAGGAAAAAAAAAGGACTACAATTACTATGTAAAATAAAAATGTATTAGGGTATCATCTACAGAAATACTATATTTAATATTATTGTCTCCATTATTCAAAGTTAAATATTATCTTGTAGATGTTAAATCATTAGATTTCGGACAGATAACTTAAAAGGTTAAAACATATATATGTTAAAAAGAAACTACAGAAAAAAATAAACTAAAAAAAAAAAAAAAAGAAACTATAGACTGAATGTTGCTATTTTGCAGGAGAAAATAATTTTGTTTTGTTGTTCTTTCTTTCAGAGGCTATGTGGCCCCTCCCAACTGCTCTATGCCCTGCCTGGTTATTTTTTGATGTTCTCTTTTCTACTGCATCAATCATGCATCTCTGTGCCATTTCAGTGGATCGTTACATAGCCATCAAAAAACCAATCCAGGCCAACCAGTACAACTCACGAGCTACAGCATTCATCAAGATTACAGTGGTATGGTTGATTTCAATAGGTATGTGGGAACTGTCAGGGTATGGGGAGGTAGATATAGCCCTTGGTTCCATTTGGCTTAGGAGAATACCAGGTGTGTGGCAGGCCATGAAACTCAGCACCAGCAGCCAAGGCAGCCGACATATGTATCAACACACGCTTCTAATATCATTGCATTCAGTATACAGCATCTGAACAGTCAGTGAAGTGTGAAAAACCAGGAAAGTCCATGACCTCAGAAAGAACCATCTTAAAGGTCTTTACTAAGATATCTTCCTGCTTTGAAATTAAGATGTATAAGGGCTAATTCTGAAAACAATTTTTATATTTGTCAACAGAAGATCATTAAGGTCTAGCTATTATATAGCACTGAGAATTACATTAAAGAAGGGGTTAACCTTTTTTGTTCCAGGACCCCTTGGTCAGTCAGGTGAAAACCACCGACCCCTTACTAAGTTCATATTATACTGTGTATTATTTAATAAATATATCACACCTGCACCAACACATCCCCATAAGAGCAGTATTTTTTTGAATTTCAATTCAAGCTCACGGATCCCTTGTTAAGACCCCCTGCATTAAAGTAATAAAAAGAGAAACATCTTAACATCTTAAGTCACACCTAAGCAGATAAATAGGAAAAGAGAAAAATGAAAAACAAACATTTTTTGGGCAGGTATCAAAGATCACGAATTCATTTTGGAAAACTACTCTGAAGAAAGGTACAGACTGAAAGCAGTTAACTTCAGTTTCTGCTTAAATGGTTTAAATATGTTTAGTTAGAAGTTTTAGAGAGATACAAAGAAAACATGTTAAATATATTCAGAAATGCTTTCTATAAAGAAATCACATTTTTTCTGAATTGTTTTATGCCCTGTGTCCATCCAAAGATAGCTGCTATGGCATGAAGTACAGAATAAATAACTTGAAGTTCTTAAAAGTTCACCAATATAAAAAACAAAACAAAACAGATCCACAACAATTACTATGATGGTTAAATAGTTTGACTAGCAGATTCAATTCTTCCTAGTAAAAAATACAAAGAAGAAAAACAAAATCAAGACCTAGAATCCAAAAAGGAAGGACAGGGCAAGAAAAAGATGTGACTATTCTCTAATCAGAGGAACAACATTGGTCAAAAAAGCAAGACTGATCTTTTTATTTTTAAAAAATTTTTAATTGTTTTTTTTTAAAAGACACATAGATCATACAAAATGTTACACTAAAAAAATGTAAGATTGATCTTTATATTCCCCAAATAATAACAGGACCAAACCAAAAAGCCTGGAGGTAAAAAGCAAGAAATGTTACTGCTCTGGCTTGGGGAGAAAGTAGGGTCAAGGAAATATCCTTTTAGGATTTGCAAGGGGTTTGCAAGCAGTAACAAAAGGCCAGTTTGGGGACAAAGGCTGACTGATAGACCAGAAGAGAGTGAAAAAAAAAAAGGCTGGGGAAAGAGGATGGGTAACAACTACCAAACTTTGAAGCAGAAACGAGGTAAACTAAAGAAGTTCATAGCAAATAAACCTCATCTTCTAGCTAAGCTCATAGCAAAGAGGGAGAGGGAAAGGAAGAAGGTGTGAGGCATGTGTTGGGGTGGGATGGGGGAGTAGGGCAGAGGCGAGGGAAGAATAGAAGAATTGGATCCTTAAAGAGAAAACATTTGGGGTAGAAATATGATTATGCCAATAAAGCAGAGTAAACAGCTTGTTGGTAAAAGTGGTGTCTCAATTAAAGTTGGGTGACATGAATTTATAAATTGATGAAATTTTTACAGAGTACTATGACAGGCTATGTACTAAGAATGCAAAGATGAATAAGGGGGAAAAAAATCTTTGCACTCAAGGAAGTGCAATCGAATTTTATATAATTTGTATTTATATTTTATAGAACTAATTTTATATATTTGTAAACAAGTAATATATAAACAAATTATACTAATACAAAATGATAAGTGTCTATGGAAGGACAAAGAAATAAAAAGAGTAGATTTACTGATTTGGAAGGGATCTCAGAAATCTATTTCTTCCTTTTATAGATGAGAGAAAAGAAATCTAGAGGATTTAAATAATTGGTTCAACGACTCACAGCATTTCAGCACCAAGACCAAGATCTTTTAACTCTCAACGCAAAGCTCTTTTCACATCATCACAGTGTCTAGTAGAATCAACCAGCACAATTTAGTAAAAGTAGATGATGTACATGCTACAACACTGATGAACCTTAAAGACATCTCTTCGAGTTAAGGATACCCTAGGTAATATCTGGCAACATTAAGTATGAAAGGAAAATAAAAGGGTAAGGGTATAAAAAAGCACCTGTGACAACTTAAAAGTGATTGACCACTAAGCAGGATAAGAAGGCAATGTAAGGAAAGCAGATTTGGCTCAAAGGATAGAGTGTCCGCCTACCACATGGGAGGTCCAGGATTCAAGCCCAGGTACTCCTGACCCGTGTGATGAGCTGGCCCATGCCCAGTGCTGATGCGCGCAAGGAGTGCTGTGCCACGCAGGGGTGTCCCCCACATAGGGGAGCCCCACGTGCAAGGAGTGCACCCATAAGGAGAGCCACCCAGCATGAAAAAAGCGCAGCCTGCCCAGGAGTGGCGCCGCACACATGGAGAGCTGACACAGCAAGATGACGCAAAAAGAGACACAGATTCCTGGTGCCACTGACAAGAATATAAGCGGACAAAGAAGAACACACAACAAATGGAGGGAGAGAGCAGACAACGGGGAGGGGGGGCAAGAAATAATTTTTTTTTAATTTAAAAAAGAACACCAGATTTATGTGAATATAACTCAATAAAACTATTACTTATATATAAATAAGTGGGGGGACGATGACACAGATTTATACACTTTGGTGCTTCCACTGACAAATGCTTTGACAGATTCTGCACTGTGTGTACGAGGAATTACAAGGTACTAACTAGTATAAAGTCACTAGGATATACCCTAAAGAAGGGGTTCTTAATCAGGGGTCCATGGAAGATTTCAGAGGGTCCATGAGCTTGAATTGAAAAAAATCAACTTACTATCTTTATTTTCTCTGACCTCTAACTGAAATCTAGCATTTCCTTCACTTATGAATGTATGTAATAAGTAAATTACAGTAGTGTTCATTTCACCTGACTGACAAAGGGGTCCATGGATCAAAAAAAGGTTAATAACCTACTGTAAGAATCACAAGTCATAAGATTAACTCAATTTCTTTTGTTTCCTCTTGCTTAGGCATTGCCATTCCAATCCCTATAAAAGGTATAGAGACCGATGTGAGTAACCCAAACAACATCACTTGTGTGCTGACAAAGGACCGTTTCAGCAACTTCATGCTCTTTGGTTCACTGGCTGCCTTCTTTACACCTCTTGCAATCATGATTGTCACCTATTTTCTCACTATTCATGCTTTACAGAGGAAAGCTTACTTGGTCAAAAACAAGGCACCTCAACGTCTAACCTGGTTGACTGTGTCCACAATTTTCCGAAGGGATGAAACACCTTGCCCATCACCTGAAAAGGTGGCAATGCTGGATGGTTCTCGCAAAGACAAAACTCCGCCGAACTCAAGTGATGAAATGCTTATTCGAAGGATGTCCACAGTTGGAAAAAAGTCGGTACAGACCATTTCTAATGAACAGAGGGCCTCAAAGGTTTTAGGGATTGTGTTTTCCCTCTTTTTGCTTATGTGGTGCCCCTTTTTTATTACAAATATAACTTTAGTTTTGTGTGATTCCTGCAACGAGACTACTCTCCAAAAGCTCCTGGAGATATTTGTGTGGATAGGTTATGTTTCCTCAGGGGTGAACCCTTTGGTCTACACCCTCTTCAACAAGACATTTCGGGATGCATTTGGCCGGTACCTCACCTGTAATTATCAGGCCACAAAATCAGTAAAAACCCTTAGAAAATGCTCTAGCACGATCTACTTCCAGAATCCAATGGCAGAGAACTCTAAATTTTTCATGAAACATGGAATGAGAAATGGGATTAATCCTGCTATGTACCAGAGCCCAATGAGGCTCCGAAGTTCGACAATTCAGTCTTCATCAGTCATTCTACTAGACACACTTTTTCTCACTGAAAATGAAGGAGAGAAAACTGAAGGGCAAGTCAATTATGTATAGAACTGGCCTGGTTTTTATGTAAATAATGTAATGATCAATAAGAAGACGACCTGCATGTAAATGTATCAAGAATTATATAAAGAACTTATGTCAGATATCAAATCATCACTTTAAACAAAGAGGTATGTATTAAGATTATTCAATTTTCCTTATTTGGACAAAGTTACTTTATGAAAATATTATTTTGTATAGCTGCAAATGAGAATGTTTTAATATTCTAGTTAAATGTTAGAGTATCCAAATAAAATATAAATCAATAAATTTCAGGCTTAAAAAAAAAAACCCAATGTCACCATAAGAATTAAGTTCCTAATTGTATACTAAGCTGTGCAAGAGTGAAATAAAATAAATAAGCATTGGCCTTATCTTCAAGGCCTTAAAAGTGTATGGTGTGATGTAGAACAATAGAGATATGAACAGAAAACAAAAATTAAATGCATAAAACAATGATCACATCTGGAAATGAGTTAAGACTGCCATTCATAGTCTAGTCTGGTTAAATGTACTAATGACTTTCCTTTGATTGGGAAGTTGTCTTGGTAGTAGGAGTTAGGGAGACGGTTGCTGGGCATCAGACAAAACAAAAGGATCCTAGAACTACAGCTTTTTGTCAAATAACTGATATCCAGGCATCTACTTGGGAGAGGTTGGTCTATGAGAGAAAGAGAATGAAATTACTCTTGGTACCTGAATCCTATTATAAAGGTATTAGTGAATATGCTCAGGCTGGAGGTATGGGGCCTCAACCCTGGGACCTCAACTTTAGTGATCTAATAAACAGAAATTAAGCTGCCTGTTTAATGTCTGAGACTGCCTTGGTTTTGGCAGGCCCTGGAGTATACCTGTTTGAAGATGCTTGCTTAAAGACTTGGCTGAATTCTCGCACAGCAATTTTTTATTCATCCTTTCATCACTTCATTTCACATTATATGTATACTGGCAATTTAGCTAGCATTTTCTTGTGTTAACCTTATTTTAGATCTTGGAAGGCAAAGTAGTGGACAAAAAATGAGCTTTAAAGTCAGCTAAATCAGGGAATGAAACTAACCTGTGCCATTTACCTGCTAGCAGTTTGAATTTATGATACTTCTTAGAGACTCAGTTTCCTCATCTACATTTCTTAGGGTTCTTAAGAGGATAAGATTTCATAATGGGCCATAAATGGGCAGCTAATTTTACCTATTTATTTTCATCATTTTATCTTTATGCTAATCCTACAAATACAAACAAATTTAGACCTGATGGGTTTTATAGGGGAAAACTGCCCATACCTCAGCTTTTCCTTTCAGGCTGACCCACACTTTTCTCAGTCTATCCTGTCCCTGCCCAGATACCTCAATCTAGGAAAAACTACCTCAAGAAATGTGCTATCTTTCCTCAATCTTAAAGCTTGTACCTGTGAACCTTATTCCTGTAATAAGAAAACTGAGCCTAATTATAATTAATGCCTGGAGTTACCTCCTGAAAACCTCCTTGTTGCTAAAGTGTGGCCTCTCTCTAAACCAAACTTTGCAAATAAACTCACTACCTCTCTCTCCATCCTTTGTGGGACATGACTTCCAGGAATGAGCCTCTCTGGCACCACGGAATTTAGTATCAAGCATGAACCAGCGATACATTTGGAGAAAGACTGTGATCAAGAGGGATAAATACTAAATAAAATAGAGTTTTTATGGCTGAGAGATTTCAAAATGCGTCAAGGAGGTCATCCCAGGCTTATGTAGGTCTCAGACAGTCTTCACAAGCTGCCACAGTAAACAAAGCCTCCAAACAAAGGTGCTTCTGAGGGCCCTAGGGACATCCAGACACTACAAGCAGGTCACACAGCCTCATGAAATAAACATCCCTTTGGTGGGCTCTATCTGGGAATAAATGAAAATCTATTTCCCCAACATAACATAGTTATACTCATTTATAAATCCCCTAATCATGATTCTTCTACTTCTTTTATCTGAACCTATAATTTTCAATCTTCCTGTTAAGTATATTTCTCAGAGACCTAAAGCCTTCAGATTGTTCCTATGCTGGTTGAGCCCTGAAACCCAGAAGATATGCAGCTAACTCCTTCTCTCTGGTTCCTTGAGCTTGCCCTGGACAACTAACAAAATATGATAATAGACTAATCACATCCCAAAAGCAAGGAGTATCTTCAACTACAAGCAAAATGATTCTATTCCTCTGCTCCATAATATCTATGTCCCTTCTCAGCCTGAAGCAGTCAAAATGGATATCATTCCAAATCTCTCAAGATTGAGGAATGAACAAAATTAAGGGGGAGAGTGTAAACCACTGACTAAAGAAGATTGTTATTGTAGTTACCTTGTGTTAACTGAATAACTTGTAACACTGATATAAAAAAAAAAGGCAACTCATTTTATGTTAAGAAAGAGAAAGAAAGGAAGGAAAGGAAGGAAAGAAAGGAGAGGAAGGAAGGAAGAGTTGACTCTGAAGAATCTCAGCCTAAGTGAACCTGGCATATATTCTCCTAATGGCAGAATCCTTTTAAACAATGGCATATGTTAAGATTTGTATTCTTCTAGCCAAGTATATTAGATTTCAGATATCACTCTAACAGTATTCCAGACTGGACATTTTATGCATTTGAAGGCATACACAATTATTTCAGGAAATCTAAATACAGAATTAGCCGTAGCATTGTCAAAGCTCTACCCAGAGTTAATCTAGACATATTACCACATACTCTGTACTGCCTCCAAATTTGTAAACACATAAAAATAAACAAAGATAACAATAAGACAAAATATACAACCTTAAAAATCTAGCTTTAATTCCTGAAGAAAATTCCTTGCTTATAGGTGACAGATCTTTCTATAATTAATGAGATCCTTCCAGTATTGCCAGAAGGTTCTAGAAAATGAAAGACAATTCCAGTATCAACTAGTGTAAATGTAACTACAGCACAAAATTTTTCTCACTTTGATATATAACTTACATTTCTATTTTCAAAATACTTTTTAAAAATCTATAATTTTAAAGCAAATCTCAGTAGTTAAATGCCTCTGCAGTAACATAAGGACTGTTTATTGGATTCACCTTTGAAGAAAGATTTTAATAAGATTTTAAATTTTATTAGGTCAGCTATCTCCAAAGAGCTTTTTCCCAAAGTTCAAATTCATACATATTACATATGCCTAAGATTCCAATATCATTCTCACTAGTTAAAAATAAAAAACACACTTCTATTTTCTTATAGGGTTGATATTTTCTTGGAGTTAGTACAGTCCTCTTCCACAAGTAAAAAATCAGAACCCTGTGCCAAGGGAACTGACTGACTTTTCTTCTCAATGACTACAAACACCAAGAAGAATTACAGAAAATTGGTCTTCATTTGAAAAGAAAAAGAAACTCCCTAAATCATAAAAAATCTAGATATAGTAAGACCAACCAACTCATACATGTTTAATGTAGAAGATTTGGACATTTAGGATATTTAAAAATTCGCTATTGGAAATTCTATGACTTTTCCTATGGTTTGCATTAATTAATCTGAATTTTTTTATATGTACACACATGTACATTGGTGCCACTTGAAGGAAAAAATGAAAACAAAATAAGAGATAAAATTTTGGCTAGCTGAAGAAAAAAAGGGGGAAGTACAAATTCATGACATTAGAAGAGGAAAAGAGAAAAGACAGTAGGCAATAAAGAGTCCAAAGAGAGGACTCTGCAAATAACAGAAATTCTAAATGAATTTTTTGTAAGAAAATATGTCAAGGCAGAGAAAGAGAGAAAAAAAAAAAAGCCCACCTCAAGCAGCCCAATAACAATGGAAGAAACTGAGAAAGTAATCAAAACAACTGTTCAGATGGTTTGATTCACGATGATCAACCTTCTAATGTCCCTGGTTCATTCCAGGGTTTCAGCGCGCGTGCGCGCGCGCGCACACACACACACACACACACACACACAAAATAAATAAACCTTAGGAACAATAATTCAAACTGTTTCTGAGCATAAGGGAAGGTAGACTTCTTAAATTTTTCGAACACTGATACAAAACCTGACAAAAGATAGCACAATACCAGAACACCAAAAATCAATCTCATTTATGAAGATTAATACAAAAAACTCAAATAAAATATTAGCAAATGGAATTCAACAGCACATTTAGAGAAGAGTGTACCATGACTAAGTAGGTTATATCTATGGAATGCAAAACTGGTCAAATAAACAACAACAGCAACAGCAAAAAATAGGCCAAAGGGAGGACTATGTGATCCTGTCAGTAGGCATTGATGAAGTCTCTGATTAAAGTCAACATCCATCATGTGAAAAAAAAAAAAAAAAAAAAAAAGACCACTTTGGTCAAGTAAGAATAGATGGGTATTTCCTTAATATGGTAACAGGACATACTACAAACCACTGAAACCATTTCCATTAAGATCAGGAATAAAGACAAGAATGTCAATTACATTACTATTTAATAAACACTGGAGACAAAAATCATCAATACTTGAAAAAGTTACCTATGTGTTCAGAAAATTCCAAAGAATTAACTACAAAACAACTAAAAATATTAGCAGTTTTCAGTAAAATGGTGATCACAAACATAGTATAAAATATCAGTTGCTTTTCTATATAGGAAGAATGCACCATACATGCATTTAGCTTATATAATTTCAGTGATACATGGCCGGGGGAAAAAAGAGGGAAATCAAATTTTAATGATGTGGCCTGCCATTTCCTACAATGAAAATATGAAAGGGTGTAAGACAGGAAATATAAATTTCTCCCTACCTCTCAATTATAAAACAAGTTTGCAGTACTGAATGGACTTCTGTTTTGGTGTTAACAGATAAGTATTTTTTGTGTAACAGCCCCTAAACTCTTTCTTCTAAAACTTAACTTAAGAAATAGCCATCTGTTTCAACGATGAACTGTGAGAAATGGTATGGGATACTGGTCTCCAATGTGGCACCTTGTTAAGGATTTTCAAATGTAATTTTTAACTAAATTAATTTTCATCTTATGTATGGCTTAGACTATCAATCCCATATATAGTGAGATCTACTGTGTGTGTGTGTATATAAACTCTTAAAAGATTAATCAGAAGAAAAATAATCTCCACTAAGTGCTAGGCACTCTGCTATGAACTTTACGTATATTATCTAAGTCCTCACATCTGTTCTCTAAGGTGGGCACTATTATCCATGTTTTCCAAATAAACAAAATGAATTGCAGAGAGAAAAGTAATTTGCTAAGGTTATACCAGTACGAAGTGGGCAGCAATAAGCTTTGAATACAGAACAGATTCTAAAAGTAGTGTTCCTCATCATTTCACTACAGTGTCACCCTTACTACTCCATTAGATGAGACAACTTCTATTTCGTTTCTAAGGATAAAACATTTATATATATACACTTAACCCATAGCTTGAGTCATCTCTGCAGATAAAGATCTCTATGCCAACTACTTAAAAGTTTCACCCTGAGAAAGAGAACAAATTAAAGCTCTTAGGAATTTTCTCAAATATTAAAGAACAAAAGAATAAAGAAGATATACAAACAAAAGAAAGAATATCATCAGGCTTTGAACCCTTCTATTTCTCTTTTAAAATAATTTCCCTACATATGCAAAAGGATTTTCAGAGTTTACATGCCCTCTCTGCTTCATATAAAGTATATTTTTACACAGCATGGAGTACCTTTTTAATGAAAGCTGATTAAAGGGACAGCAGCTTTTTAAAACAAATGCGTTAAAAGCACCAGAACTCTAAATACCCGGATCTGAAAGGCCTGAAGAAAGATATAGTAGTTTTCCAACGTTAGTTTTCTACCTCACTAGAACCATTTGGAGCACATCAAAGGACCATATGAGAGGACAAGTGACACTCTATAAGTAGCTAGCATTCTTCTGGTGGAAATAAAGCAATACAACAAAAAAAGAAGCACACAACGAAGATGCCCACAGGTTTTCTTCATTTATCTGGATTAACTGGGATTATTTATGGCTGCTGACCTATTATCTTTCTAAACTATTTTTGAAAAGAAACCTTCATTTTGTTCCATATTATTGCTAATCAATGAAGAAAAAAAAAAAAGAACAAAAAAGGACAACAGTAAAGAAAATAATAAACATAAAGATACTGTGGCAGAAACAGAGAACAGCATACAAATTAAGATATAAAAATTAAAGATAACATAAAATTATGAATGGCAATATTGTAAAAATACTGCTTTCATTTGAGCTAACTGGATGATTGCTGGGATTCTTTCAAATTCTAAGCATCCGTGATGAAAACAGCATTTTTATATTCAAGGAATAATTTTCTATGGCCTAAAAAATATTTGCACAAAGAATCTCCCTCATCTTGCAAACTCCATCCGTATCTGAAAGCACAGGAAAGTACACATTGAGAAGTATTTAGTTTCATATTGTAACGGCCTAAGTCATAACAAAGATGACAAGGGACCCCCAAGCTAGTCTAATTTTCAGAAACACCTAATATCAAATCAATTTATTCACCATTAGAGAAACTTAATTTCAATAAGTATGTAAAGACCAATTGCTTCTTTTATCTTATTTCTTTCTTCATTTTCCTTTCCAGTGATGAAGCTAAAATAATTCAGGTACTATTCACTTCCAAAGGAGTTTCAGTTTAATGCCCAGCACAGTAATGCAGAGTCGTTTGATAATAAAACCTGGACTAAACTGGTAACATGAACCAAAATAATTACCTATTATCAAGGGATCCATCAGAGATCCATTATTTAAATTAAAAAAATAATGCACTAGATTCATTTCAACTTAGCAAAAATTATTTTCAATTTAATTTTTACTTTGATCATTAACATTGTGAACAAAAAAATCCACAACCTTCAGGAGAAAAAGACAATTAAAAATACTGTAACTCCCAGAATGATCCTGAGAATAAAGTAGATATTTAATATATGAGTTTTTAATTTCTTTCAAAGATAATTTCTTCTTAGCTGACGAAGTACAAATAAGCGTTGAATGACGTTTGTGGTTCCAAAAGGCCAATGTCTACAATATCATTTTAAAAGATACATATAAAGGGAGAAATAATGATAAAATTAAGCAAAATAAGAAAGTAAATGATGTCACATCAGAACACACTTAACATTCTTAGGAGACAGGACAGAGGCATTCCAAATAAAATAAATGAGGAAATTTGAGAATAAAGATGCTCTATCAGATCCACTCTGGGGGACAGTGCTGTGACTGAAAGGCATGGTGGAGAAAGCACTGATTTAGTTATCAGGAGACCTGTTTTAAATCTCAGTTCTATCACTAGCTCTATGACAATGGGGAATTTTGTTAACCATTCTGGGACTAATTTCCTTATCTTTAAAAATGAGGATAATGGTTGATTTCCAAGTTTCTTCTCCCTTTAAAAATCCTCACCCTCGGGAAATGGCACTAAAATTTAGAGGACTTGGTTTTAATGCCAGTCCTCGAACAAGTCAATTACATTTAATTTTCTTCATCTATAATGTAAGTTTTAGACAAATTCACCTCTAAAGTCTTTTCTATGTCCTACTTGTTATAGGATTCAAATTATGAAAAAGAACTCAGGATGTTCCCTTAGTACTAAGTTTAGGAAGCACATAACTCACTCACTGGCAGGGCTTGACTTAAAAGAGTATCCCAGGTAATAGAGAGCTTAGCAAGGCCTAAAAGCAGCTCAAGGGAGACATCTGCTGCTGAAACTGGGAACTTAGCACATGTGTGAGTTACAGCAAAGGCAAGTGCAGAAATGAATTTTGTTCAATGGAAAGCAAAGCACTGATAGGTTAAAAAGGGAAGAAAAAAGTTTTCGCTAAGCCCAATAACTTTCTATGTGGTAGACTATACATACCAGGTCACCCATTTACATTGATATGAAATATAAAGTCACTGGCAATGGGAAGAATTTAAGAGCTGACAGTAAAGTAATAGAATGGAAGAGACAATCATGAGTAGGAGTCCTTAAACACCTCAACAGTTCCCAAGGGCCATCTGGAAGAGTATACTCCCCATAATAAAAGTATCTAGTTCCCTGATTAGGACAAGAAATACACTTCTGGATGTCAAGGTCAAAACCATTTTTGTTGTTTTTCAAATGTGTCTAAACTCTAGAGTGAACAAGAAAAGGCTAGGGTCACGGCTTGGATGGAACCTTATGCTAAAGCTGACAAATAAAAAGCAGAACTATTCAGCTCCTATTGCACCACTACCTTTTCTCTAGCGAGAATGGTTTTTAAAGCAGAAAGAGAAAAAGTAATGTTGTTAAATGAAAATGGGAAAAGTGATGGTAAGCCTGGGTGCCTTAAATGAATTCAAGTCTCTAAGCTAAATCAATAACTTCCCTGGAATTGAAAAAACATGGGTATGAAAATTATAGAACCACTGTTAACAAATTTTGAAGGAAAAAGGCACAAAAAGGAAAAAAAAAAGATAGGATTCAAGAAACCAAGAATGTAGAATCTATTAAAGATTTTTTTTTTGGAAGAATGTAAAATTAGATTAAGAAACATAAGTTTTATGAATCTTAGAAAACAGTTCCACAGATTTACGAAGAAATAATCAGATGTAATTAATCACATTTCCTGTTTTGAAGGTATCAGACTTCTGGTAAAAACTGTTTTTATGATTCAGTGAAGGTTCTATGGTGTCTTCATGTTATTGGACAAATGAGGGTTAGAGGATAACATAGTAAAGATCAGTATCTAGTGGAACAACCTCATTCAAGAGAACTGACTGATGCAGGGAGGCAACTATTAGCATGCTATAGGAGGCTGGGCTTTACTGTTTATTCAACATTTTTATCCACAGTAGGAAGAAAATATTTTACAGCCTGCAGTAAATGGATGACTCCTTGTCTGGGATGTTAAGTAGAGGATCCTATAATCAGTTCACAGAAGATGGTCAATAAATAATCACTGAATTAAGCTACAACATTTATACACAAAACTTTACTCTCAGGGAATTTGGTAATGAAAATGTCTACCAGGAAAAAAAGGATATGAGACACCTGACTCACCTAAAATGTCTTAGGAACTTAATTGATAGTGCAATTTCATCACTAATTTTAACAGGCAGTGTCCAAATAAAGCTAAAAAAAATACTTTTAATTTTTCTTCATTGCATTTTATAATAAAGTACTTTAAAACTGAAAACAAACAAACACCTTGATGTCTGAGCTTGGAATAAAGCAGACGGTAATGACGGTTACTGGAAGAAATGGTAGTACCTCTACCACCACCAACACGACAACTAGAAATTATCACAACTACAACTAACACACTAACAGTGCTTACTAGTGCCAGACAACTGTTCTAAGGGCTTTAGATAGTTTAACTTGCTTAATCTTCACAACAGTCTTCTTAGGTAAGTACTATTATTATCCCCATTTTATAGAAAAGCGAGGCTCAAAGAAGTTAAGTAAATTGCCCAAAGCTACTAAGTAGCTGAGCCAGGATTCAACCCACAGAGACTGGTTCCAGAGCATGTCTTCTTAACCACAACTACAAAACTCTGCCAAGGACATCTTATGATACACTTCAACTACAAAGTCTGAAAATACAAAATATTTTTTAAAATCTGCAATATTTTTACCCATTTGCATTTAAACAAGGCCCTTTACCTTTTACTCTCATTAAAGAGCTTCAAGAACTTCATAAAACCTATACAAGAGATAACATCCCATTTGAATTACAAATTTACCTGGAAAGAAGAGTACTACAGAAGTTGCTTGGATAAAAAAATTTAAATGAATAAGCAGAATGTTAAGAATAAACAGATATAATAACAGAATCATTTAACTATTTCTGAACCAGGTTTTCAGAATCCCCTTTACAAATGAATACCAATCTTATTATTAAAATAATCTTCACAATGAACCTAAATATATATATTCTTCAAGTATTTTGCTTCTGTTTGGTTACTATCTAAAAAAAATCAACATGAATGGATTAACAAAATGTGATACACAAAATGGAATATTATTCTCTGTAAAAGATTCTGATGTTTAGTATAACATGGATGAACCTTAAAGACATGATGTTGAAATAAGTGAAATAAGCCAGATGCAAAAAGACAAATATTGTATGACTTGACTTATATGTCACATCTAAAAGAAAGAAAATTCAGAGAGACAGATAGTATTTTATGGGTGTGGTGCAGGAAGAAGGAGTTATTATTTAATGGGTGCAGAGGTTCTACTTGAGGTGATAAAGAAGTTGGGATAATGGAGATTGGTGGGAAGAGGATGTGGCTCAACGGACAGAGTGTCCACTTACCATACAGGAGGTCCAGGGTTCCAACCCAGGGCCTCCTGGCCCGTGTGGTGAGTGGCCCGTGTGCAGTGCTGCCATGCACAAGGAGTGCCATGCCACAAAGGGGTGCCCCCCGCCTAGGGGAGCCCCACACACATGAAGTGCGCCCCACAAGGAGAGCCGCCCCGCGTGAAAGTGCTGCCCACCAAGGAGTGGGCCGCATACACGGAGAGGTGATGCAGCGAGATGATACAACAAAAAGAGACACAGATTCCCAGTGCTGCTGAGAATGCAAGCAGACACAGAAGAACACTCAGCAAATGAACACAAGAGAGCCGACAATGGGGGGGGGTAAATAAAAATAAATAAATAAATCTTTAAAAAAAAAAGGATATTGGTGATGGTAACACAATACTGTGAAAGCAATTAATAATACTGACTAGTACCAACTTGTATGCTTCAAAGTGGTTAAATTGTGAGTTGTGTATTTATTACAATAAAAATTTTTTTAAAACTCCCCAAAAAACCCAGAAAAGAAATGGAATGTAAATAGATTTGAAATTAGAAATTATTACCTGAACAGAATGAACCCAAGTGATTCTACTGCTGCCCTCCTGACATCATCATTAACATCACTTACCTAGGAGAAAAATTTTATGAAATGGTTATATTTAATATCATGCTTTCTATTACTAGACCAACTGATATGAGGAACAAATCATTCAAATGTAAATTAGACTTCATTAATACATTTTTCCTTTATTAGAATGGTTTTTCCCAATTTAGAAAAACTCATCTGAAAATTCTTCATCTCATGGCTTAGAAGCCTTTAAGCTTAGTGACGTTTAAGATTCAGAGTTACGTCTTAAGATTTTCTCAACTACATTATAGCTTTTGTGGATTATACTGAAAAATATTCCTTCAGTGTTGTTTCCAAAGAAGTATGTTCTGAGTTCAAGCAAATACGAACTTTTAAACACACTACACACTGTGTTGGTTAAGGACAGTTGTGTGTTTTTTTAGGTACCAAGTGCCAAGGAATGAACCTGGGACCTTGTATGTGGGAAGCCGGCACTCAACTAATGAGCCACACCGGCTCCCCTGAGTCGTTTTTTTGTTTGTTTGTTTTAGGAGGCACTGGGAACTGAACCTGGGACCTCCCATGAGGGAAGTAAACGTTCAACCACTTGAGCCACATCTGCTCCCCAAGGATAAATTATTAATACTGTGGGATGTGAGCAACTCCAGTAAGCAGCAGTCCTAAATCCTTTCTCCACAGGAAGATGACCTTGGGTTTACCTTCTCCCAGATCTAGAAACCTACTAAGTTGAGACAAATGTGGAATTTCTACTGTGTTACCAACATTATTTACTGTTGATTAATTACAGCTGGATTGGTAGGATATGCATGAATAAGCCCTATGGGGCGGGGGAGGAGGCACTGGCTTTCCTGTGGAGTGTGTCTCTTGTAATAGAGCAAGTCCCTTACAGAAACTGGAAGCTAAATGCATGGCTGGAATAAGAAGTGGTTCCTACTATATATTAGATATCCCAATACTAGAGGATGGATGTGCATATTCATATGGTCCTATATCTTACAAATGAAGGTCTCCCTTGGTGTGGAGGTTCAGAAGTTATACCTGAGGTGGCTTTAGAGACTTTCATTCATACTGATGTGCTGTTACCTTACCCTATATCCTTCTGAAAAACTAAGTGAACCTGGTGCTGGATTATGGACTGTATCCAGTGAACGAGAATCTGAACCTGAGACCACTACTGGTGGTCATATGGTACGGTGTGCACTATTGTCCACCTGGCAAACCTTCCCTTCCACTCATATCCCCAAATAAGGACAGAATACTTACAGCAACATGCAGCAGGCGTCGAATAGCTTTGTTGTTACCTGAGCCACAATAAGCCATGGCTACAGTATACATTCCAGACCGTCGAAGAATTGGATCCTAAGAAAAAAATAATTCATCAGTAAACAATTTAATTTCAAAGAGTCTAACAGGGATAGTGGCACCCACAGAAAGTTTGTTTTACACAGAAAAGAGCTAAAGGGGAACTCTTTTGTTGCTGGTGGAAAAGTTTTCTAAATGAATGGGGAAGTAAAAGACTAATACAGAAGAAAATAACTGCTCTAATTCCAAGTAGTCTATATAACATTACTGTTCTGCCTCATACTTTCTAGGTAGTATAAACCTATTACCCACTGTCCTATGATACTCAACTTCCAATTACCAAATGAACGGCTTTTAATTCCACAGTCTAACTCACTTTTAACTTATCATTTAATTCTCGGGCGCTGAGCGCTGAGTGGAAAAGATATGCAGTCTGATCATTAAGAAAACTAGTAATTCTAGCTATAAACTTTACAATGGAGGTTCTTTTTTTTAAGATTATAGAAGACCTTAATACTTACCAATGACTACCTCTCAACACAATACCACCGTAAAAACAAAATAAAACAAAAACAAAAAAAGGCAATGGGAGGGGAGTATATATAGCTCAAGTGGTTAAGCACCTGCTTCCCATGCATGAGGTGGTCCTGGGTTCATTCCCAAGTACCTCCTAAAAACAAAAACAAATGAAAAAAAAAAAAACCAACTTTCATTGAGGAGCAGATGTTGCTCAGCAGTTAAGTTCCTGCTTCCCATGCACAAAGTTCTGGGTTCAATTCCCAGTACATTCTAGGAAAAAAGGCAATGGGAAAAAACTCGTCAGAATAAATACATAAAGTATGGAGATTGACACTGTTTTGGATGAAGAAACAAAAAAATAAATTTTATATCTCATTAAATGATTAAATCGTTGCAAAAACATTAATTCTAAAAGTGATTACCTTATAAAATCCTAAAAAACTTTTTTAAATATCTGCTTGTCTGAAAATCACTGATCGGAAGCACCTGGCTAAATTCAAAATCTTTAAATTACTCCCATTGACCTCTTTTAATCAGTATTTTCCCCTCCTATATTCTATTAGGCTTGATAAACCTTGTGCCGGATGGGAACAAAGATCTTTTTCAGTAAAGATAAGTGTTTCTGTAAAGGCTGGAAATAATTGCAGGATGAGGGAAAACAGAGGAGAAGATAAATGTGATCTCACCTTATCGCGACAGAGGGATTCAATGAGAGCATCAGCCTCTTCCATCCTCCCGTACATCACTAATGCAATGCCAACTGCAAGCCCACGCAGGATCTTCTCGTGTTGAGTTTCTTGTGCATAGCCGACCATGTCCTCAATAGCCTGTGCATTTTTAGAGCCCAACATAACCAGACCTAGGGCCAGGCCAGCTGCTTCTCCTAGCAAATAAAGAGTAAAATATTAAAGAGTTTGAGTCCTTGTGTAAAGTCAATAAAACATATCCCACTAGAAGTGGCACCTATTATCATCAACTATCAAAAGAGCCACTAGCTTTTGATAACATTTTTTTTCAAGTCACCAGATATAAAAAATGCTTTGTGTGGAAGTACATACATATATTTATGGCTTTTTCCCTTTTAATTCTTCACAGAATATACCATCAAATCCAATAGTAATTTCAAAAGGAGACATCATGACATTTTTTTTATGTGCAAAATTACTAAGTAGTACAGACAGCCCCATAATATAAGCAGATGACACTCATAAGTTCCTACTTGCAAATCTATCATTTTATAAAGTCTATATAGCACAAAACATTTTTAAAGATAAATTTGAAAAAGAGGGCAAAACCCAGTCCCTTTCAGGTAGAGAAATTCATTAGATTTTTAAGAGGCTACAAAATAGAGGAAGAAAACATATAGTTATATTAATTTTAACTTAAGTTTGTTGTCTTTAGAAAGAAGTGCTTACCTGTCACGGCATCATCCTGATAAAGGTTTGTTTTCAGCAGATCATATACATCCTGGCGTGCAGTCCCCATGGCAGCCAAACCAAGGCCCAGACTGCCACCATGTCGAACGATCTAGGGAAAAAGCATTGGCTCCACTGATTTGGGATACTGCCCCAAAACATCCAAGCTATTATATTTTATTTAAAATTTTATTTTGATATTAAATATACAGAGGCTGGGCCAGTTGAGAATGATCAAAGGATCTGACATAAATAGAAGGCCAGGAGTAACCTCAGCATGTTCAGTTTGAAACTGAAGAATGGTGTTTGCAACACAAAGTAACAGTGAGTTGCAAAGTCAATGGAAGAAATAAAAGTGAAGAGAGTATAACTTCCAATTAAGTTTTCACAAAAAGAGGAGGAGAAAAATTGGACAACTAGAGGGAGATGCAAGCATCAAGACAAGTTTTTATTTTTGGATAGGTGAGCCCTCAGTATGTTTATGGACTGAGAAGAAAGAGGCAGTATAAAGGGGGAAGCTGAATAAAGAGGAGAAAAAAGATATCTAATGAAACACACTTGTGAAGAAAGTAAGAGAAAACGGCATTAAAGACATCGAAGCTGGTCTTCAATTTGAAGCTGGACACTTTGGGGGCCATATGTCATTTCTGAATGCATAGATTCCTTTCCCCTTTTATGGGTGACAGCACCCTACTTTAGCTTTCAGGAATACTCCTCTGCCACTGGCTAGAGTCTCAGTAGGAAAGTCATTTAAAAAGATCCTACCTTCCTCTGGCCAAAATGTGGGACCGTGACCTAAGATAGGCCAATTAGATGCTCCTTCTCTGGGATTTTAATATTACTTAAATGGAACGACCCAAGGACAAAAAATGTTTCAAGTTCATTCATTCTGACAGTAAGGTCCAGAGAAGACTATTCTATTGGTCCTGTTATCCAAGTGATCCCTAGAATTGCCCTGGTTCTTAACCTTTGTGAGAACTGGTACCTTAGCTTGTCCTTCAATTATATCAGCTGCTTCCAATAAACTCTTCCATGTTTAATTTATTTAGAGGAGATTTCTATAGGTGGTAACCAAAAAACTTACAAGGTATTTTTTTACCTGAGACCAGAGGAAATGAGTAAAGATGTGTACATAAGGTCTGTAGACAGAAGGCTTACCAGCTGAGATGGAAAATCCTACTGGCCTCAATGGCCTTATTTATTTATTTATCCCCCCCTCACCCTTTGTTGTCTACACTTGCTGTCTGTGCTCTGTGTCCATTAATTATGTGCTCTGTCTGTTCACCTTCTTGTTAGGAGGCACTGGGAACCGAACCTGGGACCTCTCATATGGGAGAGAGGCCCTCAACTGCTTGAGCCATCTCAGCTCCCTGCTTTGTTGGGCCCCTCACTGTCTTTCCTCTGTGTATCCTTGTTGCATCATCTTGTTGTGTTAGCTTGTTGCGCCTTCCTGATGGCCTTCTAAAATAGTTTACTCTAAAATCCTATTCTAAGGCTCCTTAAAATAAGAATGGGGCTGCTTAAGTTTTTCCAAAAGAAGATCATTAAAAAATTTTATTAAAAATTTCAAAACAAGCAAGAATTATTATTTCCCAAGAAGTATATACAATCTCTTTGTACCTTAGTTTCCTATAAAATGACAGAGTTAGACTAGATAATCATTAAGCTCACTTATACATCCCAAGACTCTAAAATGTGAGACTGCAATATATGTTTTACAAATACTAAGTACTTTGTTGTTTGTCACACACAGGTTTTAAAGGACTAAGAAGCAAAATTTTAGCTTATAGAGGAGGAAAGGAAAGAAAAGGAAATGAAATTGATTTTTTTTTACTTTTATTAAAAATCTATTTTGAATATTCTAAACTCCATAATATAAAGTTTCTATTCATTAAAATAACTTGGCAAGCATAAGGTTTTTGTGGACTTTTAAGTATTGGAAATCTAGTTTTCCATTCTAATACTTACATCATTGCTGGCATTCTTAAGCTGGTTAAGCAAATAGTCAATTATATCACCACCATGATTAGCATGAATGAGACCCAATGCATAGAGACCTCCACCTTCCTGATAGGCTGATCCTGGAGAGGTATCCTTGGGAAGATATGTTGCCATTAACTGCAATGCTTCCTTCTCATGACCCTGTGAATTTGAGCCATAACAATGGCATCAGCAAGACAAAGAGAGAGGTAAAAAGACAAAACATTTTCTGATTATTGCCTTTTTCTCCAGAATGTTCACTTCATGAAAGAGAAAGTAGGTCCTCTTTGCCATCCAACTATATCACTTTAACAAAAGGACAGATTTAAATTTAAGAGACCTGGTCATACTCTGATTAGAAAACATCATGAATGCTTTTAAAATTTCCCCCCCTTGTTTTATAACATTTTTCCAAATTCATCTTAAATTTTGCAAATAACTTATTTCAATTAATCATTTAAGAAAAGGCTATCACAGGAAAAGGATTCCTACCTTTTACTAAAAACAAACACACACAGACACATAAATATCTTATTTACCTTATGTGTCCCTGTAGGATGGCTGATTCAATTTAACAAAATGTACTTGTCAATGAATTACAGTAAATCTTAATTTTTTCCTAACCCAGAAATACTCTGTTTTGATGTCTGTTTACATGGAACTGTGTGTATTACCTTATGAATGACACCCAAACTGGCTGTTGCAGTAAATTTTGCCCAGTTTGTGGCTCTGGCCAACCACTCCAAGTTATCTCTGTAAGGAAAGAAAATTTAACAGTACTTTCAAAACAAATGTGTAGCAGTTTGATATGGTTATGAATTCCAGAAATAGATAACTGGCCTATGTTTGTAATCTGGTCTGTATCTGGGCATGATTAAGTTATGATTAAGGCTTTGATTGGGCCATCATATTAGGGCGTTGAGTCCCCACCCCTTGGTGGGGAGGAACTCAGATAAAAGGCATGGCAAAGGACAGAGTTGAGGGTTTTTGATGTTGTGTTTTTGATGCTGGGAGTTTGACGTTGAAGCCTTAAGCTGGAGCCCTAGGAAGTAAGCTCACAGAGGAAACAGAAGCAAGCCCCAGAAGAGAGGAACCCTGAACCCAAAGAGAAGCAAGACACTGGAAGAGAGGGAACCAGGAAACCTGAACCCTCGCAGATGCTGCAGCCATCTTGCTCCAACATGTGAAAATAGACTTTGGTGGAGGAAGTAACTTATGCTTATGGCCTGGTATCTATAAGCTCCTACCCCAAATAAATATCCTTTATAAAAACCAACCAATTTCTGGTGTTTTGCATCAGCACTAATACATAATTAATCCCATAAATCTTTTAACACTACGGTCAAAGGAATTAAAATTTTAACTGCAACTTTTTAAACCATTTTACTTTATGGATCTCAAGTTACCGCTCATTCTATTTTACTTTCTGAGTTGTTCTTAAAGTTTTGAGAAGTATTATTTTTATGCATGATATATAATTCCACTATGAAGAAAAGTAAAATTGTATTAAGTTTTCAGATCTTAATATCTTTCCTTCAAAAGCCCTTATTCAAGCTAATTAATAAAGGGAATTTTACCTTAAAACAAGTAGGTATATACAATGAAAGAAAATACAAAATAGTAAATATTGAATTTAAAATTTAGAAGTGTGAGTAGAGGAAGCTCTTCACATCCATGTAACCAGGCCAACACAGTTTCTGATAAAGATGATTTTAACCCAAAATGAAAAACTCTGAACATATTTACCTAAGAAACTGGTCACTGGTAGTGCCACAGTGCATAAAAGAATTTGCTATAACAGTTGCTGTGTGACATACAGAATTCCGTACGGCATCCTACAAAACAAGTACAGATTTTTATTGTTGGCTAAGTACTCACATACATTCACAAACACACAATCAGAGGTCTGCCCTGCTTTATAGAGAAAGCACAAATAAACTGAACTGAGATTTAAATACAGATCTTGGATATTTCTTTATACAGATTAAATAGCTAGTTTATAAAAACTAGCAAGTCGAATAGTTTTGTTTGTGGTCTTAACAAGGTCAGTCAGAGTTGCTTTTAGGGTTTATTCTTTGGTTTCTGAAAGTTTAACTTACCACTTCTCTTAAGCATCTTTCCTGGTCTCCAAGATGTTGTGGTAACCAAGGACCTCTTCTAGTACTGTACTTCTGACAGTCACCAAGGTAATGTTATTTTTTAATAATTGGCATAAATGAAATTTAAGTGATTTTTTATCTTTTTGTCGTGTGTAAAAATTATATGAAAAGTTTCATATATCAAATATCAAATAACTGTTTAATAAGGAAATAGTTGCAATAACAAGGAAACAATCTCTGCCCTCAAGGAACTCATGCTTAGTAGGAAAAAGACATTAAAAAAAAACATATATTCTAATTGGGCTTCTTATCTGTTTTGTACATAAGGAAAAGCATGTTCTAAGCTTTTCAATAAGGGATGACCATAAAAAAAGAGGGTCAGTCAATGCTAATTCCCTTCCTTTCCAACAAGTTCGTGAGTTTCACAAAAAAATTTTTTTTTAATTAACAATACAGTTACTAACTTACTCATTTTCTTGACCAGGAACAAAATAAAATAAAATACAAAATACAAAACATTACATACAGAAGTTTTTAAAGCTAAGAGATTTCAAAGTAAGTCAGGGGGTCATTCCAGAGGTTATACTTATACATGTCTCAGGCAGATCTCACTAAGTGCCTCTGTGAACAAGCCTCAAATAGGGGTGCTCTGAGGGCTCTAGAGCCATCCAGACACTCTAGGCAAGGCACACAACCCCTTGTAATCAGCACCCTGTCGGTGGGCCTTACTTTGAAATACATGACAACCTATTTCCCCAATGGAACAGAGTTAGACTCGTGCACAATTTCCCTACATGATTCTTCTACCCCTTTTATTTGAGCCTCTAATTAGCACTAAAACCCATTAAAAATGTGTCTCAGAAACATAGATCTTTGGCCTGTTCATATGCCAGCTGAGCCCTGAATCTCAGAAGAGTTACAGCCAACACCTACTCTTGAGTTCATCAGACTGGCCCAATACAACTAACAAAATGATGATGATGGACAACCCCCATCCCAAAAAAGAGAGTATCTACAACTGCAAGCAAAACAGTTCCTTCCATCTTCCCCATAAGATCTAAGGCCCCTCTCAATCCAGAAAGGGCATCACCATCTCACAATTCTCAAGGTTGAGGAATCAACAAACCTAAAGAAGGAATGCAACCATGGACAAAGTAAACTTATTAATAGTATAGTAATGGAAGGACATGTAACATTTTATATAAAGACAGTGGTTACCAGAGGTTCTGAGGGAAGTGAAAAGGAATAACAGGTAGAACACAGGGCATTTTTAGGGCACTGGAATTAAGTGTAAACCAAAATGTAAACTACAGATCGTGCTTAATAGTGATTTTCAATATTTTCATCAACTGTAACAAATGTACTACACAATTGCAAGATATTACTAATAGGGGAAGATGTGGTGGGGGGAGAACGGACATGGGAATCCTTTACATTTTCAACATAACCTTTCTGTAATCTAAAACCCCAAAACTAAAAATGCAGTTACTAACTTACTCATTCCTTGATCAGGAACAAAATATACCAAAGTATTCAACAAAAAATTATAAATTATTAATTATCAATTAAAAATTTCCTACCTTTGTATTTTTTAGAATCATGAGGTCTGTGTTATTGTTTCGTATTAAAAACTGTAAGTGTAGTTCAATAGCCATTTCACCACTTAAAATTTTAATCATTTTCAATGTCTGGTCCTTGGGCTCTGGGCTCTACCAAAAAAAAAAAAAGAATGAAAATTTATACATTACTGAACCCCACTAAACCATCTTTATTTCAACAGCCCTAATCCAGTGAAATTCATATAGTCCATACAAGTAACTAAAGTAGAATATGAAGAAAATTCATATTCTAATAGTAGGATCTAGAAAACATGTATCAATTGTTTTAGAAAAATAATTTATTTACTTATTTATTAATAAGAAAAGAATAACTATTTACTGATGAGATGAAAGATAATAATTTTACACAAGGCCAACTTAAACTTTAGGTCAGAAACTCCCCACTCCAAATCGAGAAAACTGAAAGCACCTATAATCAACACATATATGATCTCATGAACTATCAAATCATCAACACAACTTAGTAAAGGTACCATTCATGAAGCAAATCTCCATGCAAATGAAGAACAACTAAAGGTTACTTGCTACATCTGAGCACCAGAAACTAAAAGTTCTAATGAAGGAAACATTTCTATCCAACAGATCAATTTCTAATCCTTATCCCACCCTCCCAATATACCATGAATAATATAAACATCAAAAACTAACCTGTCTGCCTACATTACAAAATTGTCATTTGTCAGAGGCCATGCTTTTTATCTCAACATGTGACAGGTAATTTTGTGTTACTCTGGAGAAAGCTTATTCTTTGGTAAAGTCCTAACAATTCCATTTCTTTAAAATTAGGTGCTTTCTTGGATTAATTCTAAAATTTTTACTTTTAAAAGAAAGTTCATTTCTATAAAATGACTTTGATACTGACCTTAACAATAAACGTTCATAAAAATAGGTATTTAATACTTTGAAACAATTTAGAATGTACTGTGGGAATATCTGTTAAATGGAAATCTCAATTTTAAAACACACACTCACTGCTTCTGGTGTCTTCGCAACCAATGCACTACCTGTCTTTTCTTCTGTTTCCATTGAGTCACTAAAACGAAAAAAATTGACAGTCAAGAGGTCTGACAATTCTTTTAGGAAAAGAATATGAGCAATTTGTTTACATCACAAATCTGAACCATATCCAAGTTTTTTTAAAAAAGTTTAATTATTTCATAAGTGTTACTATTAAGAAGCAGAAAAGAGGATTCTAGGAAGATGGAGGCAAGCTCAGCTTATTGAATTTCACCCAAACATACTCATAAAAATACACAAAGCAAAGAGGACAGCAAAATCCATGGACAACAAATACTTTTCCAAATTCCCAAACACAATCAAAGCACCACCAACTGAAGACAAATTACCACTGGCTACAAAACCAGGTAGGGCTGAAGCAGTTAGGGCTCCAAGAACTCTTCAAAGTAACACACCAAAATGTCCTAATGCAAATTAAGAGGTCAGAGACAATGCAGACAAAGGAAAAAGAAGGTCCAAATAAAAATGGGAAAAGAAACAGACCCAGATCTCAGAATGTAAGCCACCATTTTGTTTAGTACTCCATAAACACAACAGAAAAGGATGTTCTAAAGAGCAGTTGTAGTAGGTTGAATTATGTATCCCAACAAACATGCTCTTAATTTGTGTCTCTGGGTGTGAACCCATTATAAATAGGACCTTTCTCCCTAACCAGCAGGAAGCAGCTACGGAAAAATGACCATTGCCTTCAACTCCCCCTTAAGAATAAGTGTATAAACTTCCCGAGGAGCATTAAGGCAAGTTAGTATAAGGAAAAAGGGAAGAAAAGTTACAGTTGGAACCCAGCAAAGAACATGGCCATGAGACCTGACCTGGAAATCCCATGAAGGAAGGCCACTACTAAGAACAAAGCCAGAAATACCCCACTGAGACCCTGGGTTCAAGAGGAAACCATGGATAACTCCAGACAGGCCTCTCCACTGGTCCCAGGTAACTCCTAACAAATGGCCTCATCATTGGTCCACTGAGAGCTAACAGGTGGGGACTGTAAGGCAACCAATCAGAACAGCGAACAGCTGGGACTCCTCCCCAAGATTAGGGAAGTGGGGAGTGAAGAAAAGCTTTAATAAAGGCAACCCCCTGACCCCAAGTGCTCCTCTTTGCCTGGAGGTAGCCTGCATCCATGTCTGGGTATATACTTTCCTCTTTTCTCTCATTTTTCAATAATCTTTTTTTAAAAGGCCTAACAGCAAAAACAGACCTTTTAAAAATGTTATTTTTAGTTTAGTATGGCTAGCTGAAGCAGGGTGGCCATTAAATCAAATTACTGAAGGAGTTACAGAGAAGAAATCAGAAGTTAGAAGGGAAGATCAGAAGTTGGCAGGAACCAGAAGAGAAAGGAGAGAACAATATCATATGAGTAAGATATAAGTTAAGAAACCTCGGGAAGCAGATGTGGCTCAACTGACAGAGCATCCACTTACCATATAGGAGGTCCAGGGTTCGAACCTAGGGCCTCCTGGCCCATGTGGTAAGCTGGCCCACGCACAATGCTGCCACGTGCAAGGGGTGCCATGCCACGCAGGGATGCCCCCTGCATAGGGGTGCCCCACACATACAGAGTGCACCCTGCAAGGAGAGCCACCGCGTGTGAAAAGCGCAGCCTGCCTAGGACTGGCGCCGCATACATGGAGAGATGATGCAGCAAGATGACAACAAAAGAGACACAGATTCCTGGTGCCATTGGGAATGCAAGCAGACACAGAAGAACACACAACAAATGAACACAAGAGAGCAGACAATGGGGGTGGGGTGGGGCAGAGAAGGGGAAATAAATAAAATCTAAAAAAAAAGTCAAGGAACCTCAAAAACTGCCAGCAAGCCAGTACCAGAATGCCAGAGACTCCTGGGTAAAAGCTTAGCCTCTATGACACCTGGATTTTGGACTTAAATATTACAAATTAGAATCAGAAAAACTTAGAAATGAAATGATAGGATTTAGGGAAAATAATTTAATAGCTGATTAACTCACATAATTCCTATGTAGAAAACCCTAAGGGATCTACAAAAAAATTTACTAAAGTTTGACAGCTTGAGATTTTATGAATCTCAAAAAGAGAAAGACTGTGTTTGTAAATTAATCTATTCCTGTGTAACACCCTTTGATTGCATTAAATCCAGCTGAGATGTCTTTGATTAGATTACCTGTTAAGATTAGGGTTTTTACATCTGACTCAGCTTGAGTCCCTGCCTCCTTGCTGGGTCTGATATAAATGGATACTCACTCAAGAAGACATGTGGGAAGATAGAGGGCTCTGTCATTTTTTGATCCTGTCATGTGTCATTAAGAAGGCTAAAACAGCTAAAGCCCCCAGGGAGAGATGAAACAGTTTGCCTGATAGCTTATAGCTGACATTGGGAAGAGAGCCAAGACTGATATAGGAAGCTCTGAGACAAGGCCTATGCCAGGAGAGAGAGGGCTTCACTTAAGCACAAACCCTCAAGAAGCTGGGCCCACGGAGCCTCAAGAAGCAGCAGCAGCCCAGACGGGAAGGCAGAGACCAGCCAGAGATCACCAACCATCTTGCTTCAAAATGTGGCAACTGACTTTGGTGAGAAAGAGACCTTGAGGTAGATGTTTTACAAACTTGTAACTGTAAGCTTTTTCCCCAAATAAATACCCTTTATAAAAGCCAACAGATTTCTGGTACTGTGCATCGGCAGCCCTTTGGGGGACTAAGATATAGACCGAATAAACGATTTAGCAAGGCTGCAGGATTTAAAGCTAATATATAAAAATCAATTGTCTTTCTATACATTAGCAAGAAACAACTGAAAACTGAAATAAAAATATCATTTATAACAGCATCAAAAATATTAAATGCTTGGGAATAAATTTAAGGAAAGATATGCAAAGCCTCTACACTGCTGAGAAAAAAAAATGTAGAAATCTAAATAAATGGAGACATATATCATGTTCATGGATTAGAAGACTCAATAGTGTTAGAATCTCAATATGTCCAAAACTGAAGAGACTCAATCCAATCAAAATCCCTGAAGACTTTTGGAAATGCAAAGACCTAGAATAGCCCAAACAAACTTAAAAAAAAAAAAAAGTAGATCTTAAATTTCCTGATTTCAAGATTTATCATAAAGCTATAGTAATAAAGATAGTGTGGGAATGGTGAAAGGAAAGACAAGATCAATGGAAGAGAGAGAAATCCATTAGCACATATACATGATAAAATTACTTTTGTCAAAGACTCCAAGACAATTCTACAGGGAAAGCACAGCCTTTTAAATAAATGGTACTAGAAAAACTAGAGATCGATGTGGGAAGAAAAATGATACACCATATACAAAAAGTTAAGATAAGCTCCACTAAGTAAATCTAAATATAAAATTTAAAACTATACTTTCTGGAAGAAAACATAGAAAAATATTTTTTGCAACCTTCAGTTGGCAGAGAATCTCTGGGATCCCAAAATGGGAAACTGGATTTCATCAACAATAAAAACAGTTAGATAAGACAATTAAGGAGGGGATGATAGAAGGGGGCTGGTCTGGAGTGCACTCCGCACCTCAGGCTACTTTTGGAGACTACTGCCCAGAAGAAAAGATGTTTGGTTTCACAAGCCAAAGATGTATGGAAAATAGATGGTACTGTCTTTGCGGGGCTAATTCCTCCTGTTCGACTTCCAGAGCTGTTCTGGCTGAAACTTATTCAGGAGATACCTGCAATGCCTGTGTTCAGCTTGTGAAAAGATGGAAGAAGATCTGCCAGGATCAAAAAATAAAAGAAAAAGAAAAACTGCAATCATTTTGGTAGAGCACAGACAAGATCCAGTCTAAAAACTACACTGAAACCAAAGAAAATGAAAACTACCTGGAAACAAGATAAAGAGCAATGAGAGGGAGCAGATGTGGCTCAAGGAGTTGAGCACCCATCTCCCATATGGAAGATCCCAGGTTTGGTTCCCAGTGCCTCCTAAAGAAGACAAACAATGAGCAGACAACAAGCAGACATTGAGCAAAAACAACAAGCGGACAATGAGCAAAACGAACAGAAGCAAAAAATAGATTTAAAAAGAGCAGGGAGTAGATGTGGCTCAAGCAGTTGAGAGCCCACCTCCCACATGGGAGCTCCTGTGTTCAGTTCCTGGTGCCTCCGGGAAGCAGATGTGGCTCAGCTGACAGAGCGTCCACCTACCATATAGGAGGTCCAGGGTTCAAACCCAGGGTCTCCTGGCCTGTGTGATGAGCTGGCCTATGCATGGCACTGCCATGTGCAAGGAGTGTTGTGCCACACAGGGGTATCCCCCGCATAGGGGAGCCCCATGAGCAAGGAATGCACCTCTCATTGAGCCACCCCATGCAAAAAAAGCACAGCCCACCCAGGAGTGGCTCCACATATACAGAGAGCTGATGGAGCAAGATGACGCACAAAAAGAGACACAGATTCCCTGGTGCCATGGAGAATGCAGGCAGACACAGAAGAACACATAGTGAATGGACACAGAGAGCAGACAACTGGGGGATGGGAGGATAGAAATAAATAATAAAGTAAATGTTTTAAAAAATTCCCAGTGCCTCCTAAAGAAAAAATATAAACAATGAGCAAAAACTAGCAGACATTGAGAAAAAACAATGAGCAAACAAGGAGCAAAAACAATGAGCAAAGAGAACAAGCAAAAAAAAACCACAAAAAATGAGCAGGGGGGGAATGTAGCTCAAGCAGTTGAACACCCGCCTTCTGCATGGGAGGTCCCAGGTTTGGTTCCTGGTACCTCCTAAAGAAGACAAACAATGAGCAGACTTCGAGCAAAAACAACAATTGAAGAAGCAAAAACAGTGAGGATACAACAGGCCAAAACAAGAAGTGCAAGACAACAAGCAAAACAGACAAGGGAGTCATCTGGGGGGTGTGGGGGGAAGGAACCAGATCAGGAAACTGCAGAGGATATTCACCACTAAACAAGACAAAGTCACTGCCCACATGGAACTTACAGTCTAATGAAGAGACTAAACAATGAATAAGCACATACACAAAGTAGTAAAAAAGGTTACAATACAAACTAAAGCAGTGTAAAAAGGGTAGAGAGTGACAAAGGAGGGTGAGTTTAGAAAGGGTCTAGGAAGGCCCTTAAGGAGAGAATAGAAAAAAGAGGGCAGAGCCACACAAAGATCTAGGGAAAGAGAGCTCCAAATACAGGGAAAAGCAGGTATGAAGGAATATTCCTGAAACAGGAATATTTTTGGTGTGTTTGAGGAATAGGAAGGCTTGTGAGGTGTGAAGGCAGTGAGGAAAAAAGTGGTAGGAGATGAAGTGAGATGTATGCAGAGGTCATATATGTATGGCCTTGCAGGCCACTTTCAGTACTTAAAATGGTTCAGAACATACTGAATGGTTGAGAGGGGAGTGACATCTTATTTCATTTCCAGGATGATTTTCACTGCTTATGTGGACAATTTTAAAAGGAAAAGAAGCAGGCTTAACTAAGATACGCTTAAATACTTTTAAGTAGTCCAAAGGTGTAGGGAAATACAGGATAATAAAGTCTAATACTTTATCAACCTGAGATACATATTTAGTTACAATAAAAGACAAAATGCTGAAGACATTTACTTCCCAAATATCCAACCCAGATATATCTAAACAACATACACAAAATCTAGTCTACCTACTCTACCTGAGATTTTTCATTTAGTTGATTAAATAGTACACATGGTATTTATCTCTACCAATTACTTGCATTTCTTTGCAGAAGGGTTCATTTCTTTGGCTTTCTTTATAGTGCCTAGCATAGGGAATACAAATCAACAGCCTAATAAAATCCAATCAGTTTATAAAAGCAAATGGTGGAATACATTTATTCTTAGAATATACTTTCCATGACTATTCTGCTTATTCCCAAAATGAAATAAAGAGTGTTCAATTAGGGGGAGGAGAGTGGCTCAAGTGGCTGAGTGCCTGCTTCCCACATGGGAGGTACCGGGTTTAGTTTCCAGTGCCTCCTAAAAACAAAAACAAACAAGCAAACAAATGAGAAAAATCCAACTCAGGGGAGTCAATATGGCTCAGTGGTGGGGCACCAGGCTTCCCATTTATGAGGTCCCTAGTACCTTAAAAAAAAAAACGATTGTCCAATTGGTTCTGATGCAGACAAAAATAACTTATACCTGTCTTTCTCTGCTCCTGGAACAGTACCCGTATTGGTGGATCCTGGCACAGAAGCAATAGGAGTGCCAACAGTGCGAAGATTCTGGATTACAGATGACAAAAACTGCTGGCTAGCACTTTCATATAAGTCAAAACAAATCTGATAAGCCATCAGGAGGTTATCTTCTTTCACCAGTTTTTCTAAGATATCACTCACAGCCTGTGGATCATCTAAGAAAATTAAGCACTGAAATGGAAATAAAGAAAAATACATAAGAAATGAAAATTGTGTCTACAAGATATTTAAAGGGTGAGGAAATGGTTAACAATAGATGAAACCTTAAATATAAACAAAGTTTTCCAGAAAATTGGAACTGCCATCCATCAGAAAATATATACAAATTATACTGACAGCTCTTAATATCGTGTCTAAAAATTAGCTGTGCTCAATATTGGTTGTTGAATGAATCCTGGTTCCTTGAAATCTTATCACAATTTATATCTAAGTGTTTCTTAACCTGAATTTTCTCCTACTACCATATCCTGAGGCTAACCAAGGCAACAAATTCTTCAAGCTATTTCCTTAAAGAAATTTTAAGTTTTTATATTGTGGGAGTCATTCATTCATTTAATGCAGGTTGGATTGTGCCGGACCAGTATAAGAGGCATTAAAGTTACCATTTTTAAAGCATTTCTCTTATTCTTAAAGTTAGGATTTTCTTCCTTAAGTCAACTTAAATTTTCTTGCTCAATTAACTGAAAAGAATAAACACACTAATCAAAGTTAATGTGTTTAAGAATAGTAAACAAAATAAATAATTATAGGGGACTGCTTAAGTAAGCTGAATGACTACTGCACAATCAAAATATTTGTGAAGAATTAGAACATGGAGAAATGTTAAAATGAAGGACATACATAATCGATACTGCTTGCCTCCAGGGAGGGATACTGGGTAGCTGGGAAAAAGGTTTGGAAGACATATTCACTGCATACACTTTTGTACTTTCTGAATTCCAAATTATGGAATTCATTTAAAATAATAGATTTAAAAAATGCAAAATAAAATTTTTAAAAATTGTAACAGGACAAAAAATAAAACAGCTAAAATATATAAGACTGCCTCTGAGGAATGAAACAAATGGAGAGAACAGGGCAGGGAATACTATTTTTCATATAAGACTTTCAGTTCCATATGATGTTTGTAATTTCATTTACTTGATACACTAAAAAAATTTTTTTTTTAAATAAATTTTTTTTTTAACCAGGCCATGAAATTACTACTGTTGATTATTTGGAAACAAACAAAACTTTAAAAACCTATACAGAGAAAACAGAAAGGAAATACACCAGAATGTTAAGCTGACTTTAGATGATATATAAACATGGAGTTTTTTTCAACTTGCTTTAAAAAATATGCATTTTAAAAAATAAAATTAGGGAAGCTGATTTGGCCCAATGGTTAGGGCATCTGCCTACCACATGGGAGGTCCACGGTTCAAACCCAGGGCCTCCTGACCTATGTGATGAGCTGGCCTACGTGCAGTGCTGATGCGCAAGGAGTGCTGTGCCATTCAGGGGTTTCCCCCATGTAGGGGAGCCCCACGCACAAGGAGTGCGCGCCATAAGAGAGCCGCCCAGCAGGAAAGAAGTGCAGCCTGCCCAGGAATGGCACCGCACACACCGAGAGGTGAGGCAGCAAGATGACGCAACAAAATGAGAGACAGATTCTGGGTGCCACTGACAAGAATACGAGTGGACACAGAAGAACACACAGTGAACAGACACAGACAACAGACAACTGGGGGGAGTGGGGGGAGAGAAATTTGAAAAAAAAAACAAACACAAAACCTTAAAAAAAAATAAAATTAGTATATACTTTAAAAGTATATATTAATCTAAATCTTGAAAAAGTATAGAGAATGAAAAGTACATGAGAACATATAGCAAAAAAATTACTGAAATAAAATGTGTGTTATAATGCTGTACTATAAACGCAATACAAAAATTTACAGTTTGATAACTGTTAAAAGGCAAATCTTGGTTCAAAAAAATATGTAGCCACTAAACAAAAGAGGTAGATCTATATGTGCTGATAACTATAGAAAAACAACTATGTATTACCTTTGGGAAAAGGCCCAGGTGAAGGGAAAGGGAAATACATTTGTTCTCAGAATATACTCTTCAATTTATATATTTTCTGTATTATCTGAAATTTTTTCTTGTGCAAGCAATTCATACGTGAAAACAGATAAAACATACCCAAATGCGTAACAGAACTATAGCTGATTTTTATACTTATTTTCTTTTTAAAGTAAAAAACAACATTGGTAGTGTTTTTTAATTTTTCTTCTATCCTCTTTTTCTATAATTTCCAAAATTTCCTTAAATAATCTGATTATTTTAAGATGAAAAAAGTAATAAATTGGAAGAGTGTATTATAACAAAATAGTTTTTTAGTTTTCTGAGATTCAGTTTATTAGTAAAGTGGAATATACTGATTCTATTTTCTGTCTTCACATCTTCACAGGGCTGTTGTGATGATCAAATGAGATATTTGTATGAAATCATTATAGTAATGAGGTATAGTGTAATGTAATGTAATTACCTGACAAACATTGATGAAATCAGGTTTCTCCAAGTTCATATAGATTTTAACTAGAACTCTTAGTACTTTATTCCGAAACTGTTTATTCTGCATTAAAGACATGCAAAGCTTGAGGCTATAAGCTAGCATTCCAGGGACATCATTCTGAAAGAAATAATATGAAGATCATTATCATTATCTGTAAACCCACAACTGCTCTAAGAAAAAAAATGATTTTTATTTCCCATGTCTTCATGAAAAAATTGACTGCAGATAATCAAATATTCAATGATGAATCAGGATCATCACTGTATGAATATAGTGTACTGTAACAGAGTGATACTTTAAATCGTTATGAAAAGGCTGGCCATATAGCAAGTGGCTATGTTTTTCTGCCTCCTACCTTGCTCCTAAAATCCCTCACAACTTAATGCCATATTCTACTTTTCCACAGGCCAGTAAATAAATGTGATAGAAATGTTCCCCAGCTTTTTATGACTCAAGCTTTGAGTGCTGCACATTCATCTGGGGCTCTCCTAAGAATAAATTTTGACTCCACACTGTATGTGTTTACTTTATGGTTCTCAAAAGCATCCCCAATATTTGACATACCACTTTATTATGTACAGTCCTGCAATGTAATTAAGCATATTAAAGAGCTAAAGCTGTGTCTTTCAAAAATTAGTATGTGAATATATCTCAATAAAACTGCTTAAAAAAATAAATGCGCACGTATAGCCAGAAAGAGCAGCCACAAACAGCAGGGGAAGCAATGAGAGATTGAGACGTGATCGATTTTTTTGGTCATTTTTAGCTGAAATAATGAAAATGCTCTAATAATGACTGAAATGCTGAATGCTCAACTACATGATTATTTCAAATACCCTGATTGTACACTTAGAAAGAACTGTTTTGCTTTATTAATACGTATCAATAAAACTGATTTGTTTTTAAAAAGCGATTTATAACTTCTCAGTGTGTAATGAAGTCAACTTAATGGGGTATGACTAGCATTAAAAAAACACATTTTGTGTGATCTACATATCTCTCTAAAAAAAGAAAATAAACTTGTTACTTATTTAAAAAAATAGATATTGTAGTGTCAATATTAAAATCAGACTTAAAAAACAAACAATAAAAACATATCAGAATACATCAAAAGTAGTAAGGGTAGGTATTGTTTCATGAAACTTATGTTAACTTTATATGCACATGTGCACAGTGCTGCAAAATAAGATGCTATTCTTACTTTGACTTATTTTTTTAGAAAACATTCATCACTCCTTTCTTTACTTCATGTTTGTTTGTTTGTCTGCCTGTCTCCCTCTGAATTCCTCCAATGGACTGTTCCATTTGGGAAGAAACTCTCTGGGTCTTCTTACGAAATCTCAGTGCTTAGAACAGTATTTGGCACACAGCAGGCTATCAGATATCAAATATCAAGAGATATCTGTTTAATGAATGAATTCACATGAAGACAGGGAGTACAAGAACATGAAGCTGAGAGTAGTGCATTCATTCATTTACTCATTTACATATCTTACCAGGGTTGTTAAACAATGCCTTAAGCTTTGGAGACACAGTGGGGGAGAAGGCACAAAGTATCTATCCTTATGTAGTTTATAATGGGAGGGGACAGACAGACAGACATGCCTACTTAATAATATAATTAATCACCATAGTGGTAAATATTATGGAACAAAAAGCAAAGGGGTGCATTAGACAAGAGGATAACTGGATCTAGTTTTTGCAATAGGATAGGTCTTGAGGAGGGTAGGGATGATGAGGATTGAAGGAAGGCTCTGAAACAAGTGACAGTTGAGCTGAGCTCTGAACCATTTTAATGGGAATTAAGCAGATAAAGACAGCAAAGGAAATCAATTTTTGGCAGAGGCAATCGCAAAAGGGAATGGGCAAGTTATATCTAGGAGATGAGAAGAGCAAAATGGCTGATGTGTTGAGAGCTAGCTCATGGAGAGGCACAGATGGTGAGGCAAGTGAAGGGTGCCTGTAGGTCCATATCCACTTGACTCAGTTTGGCACCTGACTTTACCCCCACTTGACTGATGACTTAAAACTGTCATCATTACTGTAACACACTCCAAAACCAAGACTCCAGTTTATAGTTTTAGCCATAAAAATGCATTAAAATAGTAGTTTATTAATATAGTCATCTATAAAAAGATAGGGTGGTAATTAATACAACTGCCCATGTATGATCTCAAAGGTATGAAGGAAATGTGGTAAAATATAAACAGATACCCAGTGAACACAAAACACAATAAGGTTCGTACATAACTATTAAAATATCTGGCAAAAAAGTGTTTTAATATTTTTAAACTAGACATTTTTCCACTATTCCACAAAATTTTCAGTTTTGTAATTTGCTTTCTTCATTCTCCCTCAACAACAATCTCCAAAATGATATAATTTACCTACCGACTCCAATATGGTCTTCTCAAAGATGTCTAGTCTTCGTGTCTCCAGAGCAATGCCGATAGCCTGCTTATATTTGTGATCATCCAGACACCGCTGGAACATTTTATTCACAATGCCTTCCAATCTCTGGTCAATAGGTTTTTTTTCTCCTTCAGGCAAATCTGCATTTTCCACACACTGTTTGGTGTAGTGATCAATGCATTTTGCTATGGAGAAAATAAAATAACTCTAGTTACCTTGTATATTCAGCTAAACTACTAGAAAGGGCAACGTCTACATTTATAATCGTACCTACTTATGGGATAACTATAAAGTGAAAATGCAAATTTTAAAATGTTTTAACTTACACAAATTAATATTCTCTTCGTTATGATTATACTGGAGGGTCATACAATAATTTCAGTAATGCTGACATTACTCAAAATATTTGCCTTCCTTTATTTTGACCAAAATTTTATTAATAAAGAAATTATAATAATATTATAATATTATAATATTATAAAGTAAATAATAATATTATTATAAGTAAATAAGCTGCTTATTCAACAGAGTGGGCTACAAATAACTTTGACTATTTACTTTCAAAAAAACAAACATTTGCCATCATTGAGAAGATTCAAAAAGATCTAGTACAGCAATTATCACAGGTGATTGTGGCAGTTTGAGATTACTTATGAAGCCCAAAAAGAGAGACTGTTTGTAAACTAATCTATTCCTCTGGGTGATCTCAATACCCTTTGAATGCATTAGATTCAGCTAACATGTCTTGATTAAATTACGTGTTAAGATTAGGGCTTTGATTAAGTCCCTGCCGCCCTGGCAGGCTGATATAAACAGACACTCAAGAACAGAAGAAGAGAGAGGTTCTGTCAAATTTATACTATGGCCCTGGAGAGAGATGAACAATTCACCTGATAGTTTACAGCTGACCTTGTGAAGAGACCAGAGCAGCTGAGCAGCTGAGAAGGCCCAGAAAGAAATAAGCCCTATGCCATCCTGTAGCTGACAAGAGGAAGGAAGGCTTAACCATTGCAGACCGGCAAACATCTTGCTTCAAAATGTATCAACTGACTTCGGTGAGAAAGCACCCTTGAGTTGGACTTTTTAGGATCTTGGGACTGTAAGCTTTTAACCCCAAATAAATACCCTTTATAAAAGCCAACATGGGAACCGAACTTGGTCCAGTGGATAGGGTCTACCACATGGGAGGTCCGCGGTTCAAACCTAAGGCCTCCTTGACCCATGTGGAGCTGGTCCATGCGCAGTGCTGATGCGCGCAAGGAGTGCCATGCCACGCAGGGGTGTCCCCCACGTAGGGGAGTCCCATGCGCAAGGAGTACGCCCTGTAAGGAGAGCTGCTCAGCACGAAAGAAAGTGCAGCCTGCCCAGGAATGGTGCTGCACACACGGAGAGCGGACACAGCAAGATGACGCAACAAAAAGAGACACAGATTCCCATGCCACTGACAACAACAGAAGCAGACAAAAGAACATCATGCAGCACATGGACACAGAAAACACAACGGGGAGGGGAGAGAAATAAATTTTTAAAAATTAATCTTAAAAAAAAAAAAAGCCAACAGATTCCTGGTACTTTGCATTAGTACCCCTTTGGCTAACTAATATGGTGATATGAATATATATTCTTCACATCAATGGCTATTAGCTCCTTAAGAACAGGAACTGTACCTAAATCATCTTTGCCAGCACAAAGGTGAAATGACCTGAAATGTGCCACAAGTTCTAATGGCAATTCTAAATGAAAATTTCCAAAAACTTTTCCAACAATTGTAGCAAATCAGTTAAATACTCATTGTTTCAATGTGAAGTCTCAACTCAAATTTCTCTTTGGAGGTGTCTGGAAATTCATGCAGAGATGCATGCACACAGCTTGGCTTTCACATTTCACAATGATTCTGGAAGATGAGAAGGATGGGGTGGCATTATGCAGGGTGCGAACAACAAACACTTCTGTTGCAAAACTGTGAAGTTTGTTTACAAAGTAGTTACACTACTTTGCATTCACATGTTAAACTTTCTAGGAACAGCCAAAGGGGAATGTCTCTAAACCATCTTCCATCTGTATAAAGAAAAATAGCCTCCAACAAAAAAGACATATAAACTTTTTATCCTTTCTGTAATTCACTGGCTTATCTCTCTCCCTTTCAAAAATAAGAAGCAGAACTAGGACAAGAATAGTCAGTTGCAAACCACAGCCCAGCAAACAGAAATGATTTGAACTAACATAAAGAACTGCTGGTCGACTAAATATACACAAAATGGGCGTATATATTGGGGTAAGCAGAGGATTTTTATAAAACCGAAATACACCACATTTGGGGTCCATCCAGGTAGAACCATACAGGTCCAGGTACAGTAAATGAGAACAAAGTGCAGTCACAGGGACTTTTAAACAGTTCTCGTTATAGAGTCTTCACCATGCCCCTGATACGAGCTTTCTGAACCAAGTAGGGTTAAGTGAGGAAATGTTAACCTACCCCATCAGAAAGGAACCTCAGAATGAAAACACTTTTTCCTTAGATAGCCTTATAGAGGGAAAAAAATGTACCTCTGGATGTTAACTGAGATTCATGCTCTCATTCAACAAGTGTATGCTATAATCATATTCTCATTCATAGCTATGGTCTATTCATAAATTGAAGAGGATTATTTATTAGTTTTGAGTCTTCTGGAAGTGCTGTTATGACAGTCAGTAAGGTCCTAGGAAGCCTTTCCCAAATTCTACTTTGCAAGTCCCCTCACAAATCTCATTAACACTTATAAAAAAATCAGTTTCTAACAGTGCCTACAAAACTAGAAAAAGGGTGAGTACCACTTCCACATAAACAAAAGCAGATGGCGCTTGTCTATTGATCAACAATCTCCTTCTACAAATTAAGATAATATATGGTGTTTAGAAACACAGAAGGCATCTACCATCTCAACACTTTACGGCCCAACGGTCCTGTTCCAAAGCATAACGATTTGTAAAAATGGGGGCATTGTAAGCATTTGCAGATCACTGTTGGAAAAAATTATCAACATTCATCTCAAACCCATCAAATAACAGAAAGCAGGTAAGTGTATCCAAACACCCTACCACCCAACCCATTCCAACAATGTGGAGTAAATGCTCTGGTTTCAAATGATATGGTCTATACTTTATAACCATCTGCTCTCATAGGATGCACAGAAGAAAACTCAAATTCAAAGAGTTCCTTATGGCAGTAAAGTTACCTGCAACATTCTCATACCTTCACAGCAAAAACTTTAAAATGTGAACAAAGAATCCTAGTCAAAACTTCTGGGGCATTTGGAGATAACCCTTTAGACCTCCTTATGTAGCATTTCCCAACTTCTGAAAGAGAATGCCAAACTTTTCCTTTTAAGGAAGGGTTAAGGAGACTAATACAGCTCTCCTCTTAATCATTAATGCAGTATATTTACACTGCAATTCTTAAAAGAGAATGTTCACTTGAGTTCTCTGTAACTATGATCCAAAAAGTGTTTGCTAGAAATGATATTCATAAAGGCATATCTGAAGGGTATGCATTCCCTTCTTTCATTTAGATCGTAAGTTTTCAAAAATTTTAAAGCTACAAAATCTTTGAGCAAATCTTTACAGCGTGGAACTGCTTGATTGATATAGGAAATAGAGGACCCAGAGCCTTGCCAGTATGCTGCCCCTCAATTCAAATGATTTTTGAAACATGGCAAGATATTAAAATAAAGAAACAAGTGAGAAAAAAGTGGTTACTAGTATTACTAGTAGAAAGAGTATGGCTTTTGGAGTGAATACACTTGTATTTTGAATTCTGACTGTCCAGTTCAATAGCCATGTGTCTTTGTGGTCTCAGAGCCTGAGTTTTCTCATTTGTAAAATGAAACCACACTGTGTGGTAGCTGTGAAAGAAACCACACTATGTGTGACTAGCACAGTACCCAGCACAATGCAGATACTAATGGTTTCTTATACTACAAGTATATAAACTGCTATCATTTTCTTTTTGTTACTCATAATAATCTTATCATAATATATACTCACTAGACTATAGCAAATTATAACTCTTACATAGGAACTGAAATAGCAATTATGTGTGAGTACCATTTCCTGAACTCTAAAACATGCAGTATCCCTTTGTCTTGACTGTGTACAACAAATATACGTGAGATAATCACAACCGTTGAGATAAACAGTTTTACATGTTTACAAAATTGTTCTTAAATAACTTCTTAAGTTCTTTTTTTCTTTTGAGGTACCAGGGCAGGAGATTGAACACAGGACCTCGTATGTGGGAAGCTGGTGCTCAACCACTGAGCCACACTGGCTCCTATAAGTTGTTTTTTTTTTCTCTTTCATTTGTTTGCTTGTTGTTTTCTTGTTTTGTTTTTAGGAGGCACTGGGAACTGAACACTGGGATCTCCCATGTGGGCAATAGGCACTCAACTGCTCGAGCCACATCTGTTCCCATTAGGTTTACTCTTAAATGTTTTGTGAGGTGAGTTCTTCATAAATTATTACTGTTTTTAATACTGTTTGCTTTGACCAAAAAATAGTAAGGTACACAGTAGGAGGACACATCTAAAACGCAACCTGTATAAAATTACTATAGAAAGATTATGGACTTCCAATTAAAATGAAATTTGACAGTATCAAAGATTTATTTAAAAAAACAAACTATATGCCTTAGAGCAAAAAAGAAACATACAATAAAACCTTACAAAATGAGTTACCTATAATAGTCTCCACATATTCAGAGTTATCGTTGACATTAAAGAGGTCACCAGCTCCAAGAGCATAATTCAGAGACTCCTCAAAAGCCCCCAGGTGGTAAAACACTTTTGATGCTACTAAGGCCGCAAACTGCCGACTCCGGAAACCTTCATCTTCATACAAAACTTCTCTGGAAAAAAGTCATAGAGTCAATCTAGAATACAGGCTACCAGGGGATGGGGTTGTATTGGTTGGGGTAGGGAGTTCAGGCTTAACATACAGAATTTCTATTTGAAATGATGAAAACGTTTTGGTAATGGCTGGTGGTGATGATAGCACAACATTGTGAATGTAATTAATAGTCATGAAATATATATTTGGTAGTCAATGAGATCCTGTCGAGACATCCAGAAGCGAACCTCTGGAATGACCTCCCAATATACGTTTCAGCAGGATCTCACTGCCTGCCAAATTAGACACTACTCCAAATAGCAGGGATCCTGGGGGCTCTGGACACACCTGGGGGTAGACAGCTCATGACTTTGGTGCTTTGTCAGTGGGACCTACCCTGGGGTTTGTGCTCCCCAGCGTGACAGAATCAGACTCGGTCGTGGTTTCCCTACACATGGCTCTTCTATTTAAACCTATAGTTGGTCCTGGAGTTGGTAGGTGTATGTCCAAAAGATTTGAATTTTTGGACTGTCCACGTGCCAGCTGGGCTCTGAGCCTCAAAGGAGTTGCAACAGCTACTCTCCAGTTCATTGGACTCACTCAGGACAACTAACAAGGAGGTAATGATGAACAACCACCATACCAAGGAACCCAGAGAGTTACAACTGCAAGTGAGAGAGTCCCATCCATTGGCTGTATGGGACTGAAGTGCCTTCTCAATTAAGAGAGTAGGCATCATCATCCCAGAAACCTCAGGCTTGGAGAATGAACTATGGAGTAGAGTGGACTTACTGATGTTCTACTGTAGACTTATTGTGATTCTAGCAATGGAAGAACTTATATCATTGACATGGAGGCAGTGGTCACCGGAGTTTCTGAGGTCAGGGAGAGGGAAAACAGGTGTCACAGGCGGGCATTTTTAAGACTTGGGAATTGTCCTGAACGACACTGCAATGACAGATACAGACCATTATATATCTTGTCATCATCTACAGAATTGTGTGGGAGAGAGTGTAAACTACCATGTAAACTATAATCCAGGTTTAATGGCAATGCTCCAAAATGTGTTCATCAATTGCAATGAATTTATCACACTAATGAAGGATTTTGTTAATGGGGGAAAATGTGGGCAGTATGGGGAGCAAGGCATATGGGAATCCCCTATATTTCTTATGTAACATTTATGTAATCTAAATATCCTTTAAAAAAAAATAATATATACATTTGAATTTGGTTAAAAGGGGAAATTTTAGGTTGTAAATTTAATAAATTTTAACCTAATAAAAATGAAAAAAAAATCCATGGAACTGCATAACAAAATTTGAGCTCTAAGTTAAATCATATCACAATTATAAAAACATGCTTTCATCAATTGTAAAAAACCTATCACACCAATGTATTTTATGCACGATTGTTCTGTAAACCCACAACTTATCTCTTTTAAACAAAACAAAACAAAATTCTGGAAGAAGTATAAGCCTAGTTGAAACTGGTTTTCCTTAAAATTCCAAAGTCTAAAAATTCAAGTCACAATTTAGTAACAACAAATTTCTAATGAATCAATAAGCCATAAGACCCACATCTACAAGTCAGGTTAATTTACCTTATTCCAATTTACAGAAATAAAGTAATTTCTTACATTTTGTCTACAGACTCAGAAATTTCTGCCCAGAAGTCATTGACAACTGCATTCAATTTGTGTAGTGCAAATTCCTAAGGAAAATAAAGTCAAAATTCAGTTCTGAGATAGGTTTACCATTACATTTTCTAAATGAAACAAAACATGCTTCCAATAAATCAGACTGAGTCTTCAGTAATAATTACTTTTAACTTTTAATCTATAATATAAAAATTAATCAAATGACATATTTTCTCTTGGGTTTTACATATTTCCTTTCCCTTTCAATCATAAAACATCAGCCCAGCCATATATTATTTGCTATCATAATGAACATTTTCCCTCTCTGAATATATAAAATTAACTCTAGGTTGCTAGCTTGGATGTAAATGACTGTAAGTGTCTAGAGCCTGATGAAACACATTCCAAATTTTCATCAAATGAAAATAAACAGGTGATATAGAAGAAACACTTTTTGTGCTTTCTGTTGATAAACTGACGGTTATTTAAGGGCCACAATGAGGTTATCACTGTCAAACTTTGTTAAACTTTGGGGAAAACCAACTTGTATTGATGAAATACTATCCTCTGGGGCTAATATTCAAATGACTGGAGACAGGCTGTGTAGGATGGCTACTTTAAATGATAGATGATATACAGACATCACCAAATTCAAAGAGCTTCCTAATATCCATACTAAATCTAGTTACTTCTTCTTCAACTCATACCTTAAGCTGTGGCTCTTCTTCATCCAGAAGAGAAATGATTCCAGCTATAAGACAAAAGGCATATCATGATTATGAAATAATGCTCACTGAGACAGAAATTAATGATTGGTCAAAAATATGTGACGGTTGGAGAAAAATAAGTATTTTTGAGGGGAGATTTCCCTGGGGGAATAATTATTTTTCTTTACAGCTGTAAAGGCTTTTCTCTCAGAGTTTAAGAATTAATTATGTTATCAAACCCGCATGACACCACACACATTATATTACTTATCTAATTCAATGGTTTTTAAAGTGTGGGCTCTGGACCAGCACTGCAGCAACAGTAATACCTATGAATGTTAGAAATGCAAATATTCGGCCCCATCCCAGACCTACAGAATCAGAAATTCTGGGGATGAGGCCCACCAATGTGTGTTTTAAAAAGCCTTCCTTATGATCCTGATAGTTGCCATAGTTTGAGAACTACTGGCCTAATTACTGACTCGAATAGTACAAAATGGGAAAAACTTCCACAAATTTTTAGAAAACAATTATTCACACAAAATAAACCAATGGTTATAAAATTATTTACACAAAAGTTGTATTCAGTCATCAACTTGACAGCAAAATGAATTAATTGAATCATTATTTCAAGTAGCTATTTTAATGTATTATAGCAGTTTGATATAATTGATGAATTCCAAAAAGAAATATTGGATTATGTTTGTAATCTGATCTGTACCTGAGCATGACTGAGTTATGATTAGGGAGTTGAGTTTCCACCCCTTGGTGGGTGGGGACTCACAGATAAAAGGCATGGCAAAGGACAGAGTTGGAGCTTTTGATGCGGGGATTTCTGATTAAGAGTTTGATGCTGAAGACCCAGGAAGTCAACACCCAGAGGAAAAAGAAGCGAGCATCAGGAAGGAAGGAACCTCGAACCCAGACAAAAGCAAGCCCCAGGAACGCAGGGACCCAGGAAGCCTGAACCCTCACAGACATGGGCAGCCATCTTGCTCCAAACAGACTGGTGGGGGAAGTAACTTACGCTTTATAGCCTGGTATCTTTAAGCTCCTACTCCAAATAAATACCCTTTATAATACCCAGCAGATTTCTGGTATTTTGCATTATTAATACACTAAATGATGAACAAGTTTACTTGTTCTGAATTCAATTACCCAAGCACAATGTCCCCCCATTTGGCCTTACCTTAGCCTCAAATATATATATATCAAACTAGTGATATGGAATAGACAGACCAGAATGCTTTAAATGTGGAACAGATCATGAAGAGCAAAATACTTCATTAAAATACTAAATATGCTACTGATTCCCTACCATCAATCAACGGTGTGTTGAACTGCTTTTACCAAAAGAAGTGATAGGTTTTTCTATCTCCCTGTTTGGTTTTACCTGTGATTAATTTGTTATATGATTGTGTTGGCTAAGAAATGCAGCCTCTGGGCACGGAGCAGAATTAAATCAAGTATGCTACACTTCTTACACTAATATTTCCCATCTTAGAAAACAAAATACAAGTCTGCTTTGGAGAGGGAATGGAAAAGGTTTAAGGAAGCTAAAATCCTGATACCCTAAATAGGAACTCAAAAGAAATTGTCTAAAACTGTAGCATTAATTCATAGCAGACTTTGGATATTATTTATAAATATGTAAATATATTCCAGAAGAGCTTAAGAAGTTGAAAATGGATGGGGAAAGAGCATGCGAGACTTCTGTGTTAAAGGTTTTTAGTGCTATTTACCTTCAGGTGCCTATATTATGTTAAAAAGAAATTCAATCTCACATCTCTCTCTCTCCAGCAACCACTTATCTCTAGCGCTCTACTCCTACTCACAGCTAAACTTTTTGAAATGAATGAATAACCTGACTAATCCACACCAGAACTATGTTACTGGACTTTTTTAGCACCTGGGACAGATCCTAGGCCAATGTGAACCAGAGGACAGGAAACAAAGTGATAAAAGGCTTTTGAGCATATGTTGACAAGTTATCTAGTAAATTTAACAAATGGTTAATAAGCACACAATACACCATCATCACAGAATCTCAGGGGAAGCCCTGAAAAATTACTACCACTTAGGAGGTTTGAATTCTATTTATAGTCCCCTTAAGCACTTTTTCAGCCTCTCCATAAGTATCTGCAGTGACTGATTTTTTTTTATTTGATTGGTTGATTGATTCCTTCATTCAACATATACTTATTTTTTTAACTTCTACCATGTGTCAGGCAGTGTTGCAGGAATTGTGAAAACCACAATTTTCCTCATGGAAATTCTACCAGGGGAAGAAAGACAGTAATCAGGAAACAAAAAAAAATTAAAGGATTGTGATGGATAGGGCAGTTAGTGGGGAAAGAGGAAGCATGTTTTCATAAGGTGGTCAGAAGCAACTAACATTTGAGCTGAGACTAAAGACTGAGAAGTAAAGGGAAAACTTGGGGGGAGAAGAGTGGGGAAAGAGGAATGGGATGCACAAGAGTCCTGAGGTAGGAAAGAAATAGACATTTTCAAGGAACAGAAAGAAGGCTAGTGTGGTTAGCTGTAGTGAGCCAGGAAAATAGTAGAAGATGAGGTAGGAATCTCAGTATGAAGGTCTTCAGTCAAGAGCCTGAATTTTATTGTAAACACAATGGAAAGTTGCTGGAGAACTTTAAGCAAAATAATGATATGACGTGATTTAAGTTTTAAAAAGAACACTTTGGCTACAGGAAGAAGGAACTGTATGGAAGTAACAGTGGAAAAACAAAGTCTTAAGGCTGTTATAGTAACCCAGGCAAGAGATGAAGGTGCTTTAGGCTAGGCTAGGAGCAGTGTTAATGAATGGATTTGATATAGAATGAAGGTGGCAAAAAATTTAGTGCTTATTCTACCTTTAAAGCGCTCTGATTGAAAAAGCTCTTCTTTATGTTGAGCTAAAAGTGATGTCCCAATCATTTGTGTTCCTAGAAGGCAAAAGGCTAATTCCAGGTATAAGTGACAGCGCTTCATTTGAAAATAACTATACCACCCCAAGTACTGGTTCTTTTGAGGGCTAAAGAGACCCACATGTTCTAGGGTCATGGCAGATGGGGTTCACTGCCATGTCAGTTTGCCCTTCTTTGGAGCTGGTGTTTCTGCGTGATGGAGCTGGACACAGATGGGATCTCTTTTCACAAGGCTTTCATGCTACTTTACTGGAAGTGTAGTTGGTGCTGGGGTTTAAGATATATCTAAGGGATTTGAATCTCTGAACTGACAATATGATAGCCAGGCCCTGAGCCCCAACAGACTTCACCTCCTACACTCTGATTTATTGGACTTACCCCACTCAGCTAACATGGAGTTGAAGAAGGTCAACCACCACACCATGGAGCCTAGAGTGCCTACAACTGAAAGCAGGAGGATTGCATCCAGTATCCATGTGGAATCTGAGCCTCCTCTTGACATAGAGGTGCAACGGACACAACCAATCCAAGGTCCACAGAGAAAAGGTGGCATGGTGTGGGAAAAGTGGCCATGGTGGCTGATGGGTATGGGGAATGGGAGGAAGAGATGAGATGTGGAGGCGTTTTTGGGACTTGGAGTTGCCCTGGATGGTGCTTCAGGGACAATCACTGGACATTGTAAATCCTCCTAGGGCCCACTGGATGGAACGTGGGAGAGTATGGGCTATGATGTGGACCATTGACCATGAGGTGCAGAGATGCCCAGAGATGTACTCACCAAATGCAATGGATGTGTCATGATGATGGGAGTGAGTGTTGCTGGGGGGTGGGGGGGTTGAATGGGACCTCATATTTTTTGAATGTAATATTTTTACAAAATGAATGAAATTAAAAAAAAAAAAAAAGAAAATAACTATACCATCTCCCAGCATCTCCATGAGTTTCTTAAACTGATTCTCATTTAAACAATGGCTTTGAGCCCTATACCATATAGGTTATTGTCTTCTGATCCTAGTTTAGTTTTACCTAAAACAAAATACTTGTGGGAGAAGTGCAGAACAAAACAGGACAAGAAAAGGGTATATAATCAGGCAAGAAAAAAAGCACCAAGACTGTGGGTAACTATAGGTCAATCGGTCTGTAGGTAGGGTTTACAAATCCCCGCTCAAAACTTGCTTTCTATAAATTATCCCATTTCACATCATTACATTATTTCTACTTATACAATGTTTGGGCTGGGGGGGGGGAGATGGGTTGGGGGGGGTCATGAAATCTGCACCGCACACTCCTCGGCTCTTTCTTAAATGTATTTATTAAGCATCTAGCCTCAGACGGGTGACTCTCAGCATACTGCTCCCAATTGCAAAAGTTTTCTGAATGCTTTAGCTGAATCCCCTTGGAATAGACCCAGAAATTAATCACTTCAAATCTAATGTCAAATTTCACTCCAAGGAGGGGAACTGCGCCAGATCCAGAAGGGTTCAGAAGCGGTTCGGCTGCCCGCCAAAAGGGCTGCCTCACGAGCCTACAGCACAGGGGGCCTCATTCCCACCGGAAACACCTGGGTCGGAGATTGGGGATCCCACCGCCCCACCAGGACGAAGGCGGAAAGGAAGAAAGGCCGAGAAGGTCCAAAGAAACCCCTAGGTCCAGGCACGGGGGTGTGGCTACGAGGGATGCCGAGGGGGTCGACCCCTTGCGATTCCTCCGACCCAAGGGAGCCCCGGGACCGCAAAGAGGCGCCGTCAAGTTCCCAGCCGCCGGCCCGGGGGTGGGCTCTGGGCAGCGAGGAGCCGCGCAGGCCGGCGCTAAGCCGGGAGGTGCCCAGTCACCGGCCCTGACTCAGCTAAAAGCCGGCGCGGCGGTGGCGGCAGCTTCTCCTTCTCGCTGCCGGCTCCGGGCCACACTTACCCGCCGAGGTGATCATGACTGCGCCCCGCACTCGCCCGTCTGCCTGCTAGCAGTATCCCGCCGGCCCCTGGATCTGTCAGCTCACGAGCGGTTCACTCTGCCGCGAGCGGCCGCTCCCGCGGTTCGCTGCTCAGTTAGTCGCCTCCAAAGGCCGCCGGCTCGCACGTCGCCTAGGACCCTGTCTGCCACGGGGCTGTCCGCAGACGCTCCTGTCGCCCGGCGCACATTTTCCTCCGACCTGCATCTTCCGCACCGCCGCCGCTGCCCCGACCCGCGCGGGAGGATGCACGGAGAACCAGGTTATTTTTCTGCAACTCTCCTCGAGGCTAGTGCTCCAGCGAGGGCGGGATATTCATCTACACCTGGACTCAGGCTCCAGTATGGCCAGCCCTAATGAGAGGTCCCCCCACGATCACCCGGTGTTGCTGAACCGGTGTCGAGGGGAGGTGTGGTAAGTGCGCGCAGCGCCACCTATTGCGTGGAGGCCTCACTGCAGCCTCTCGCTGAGCCGAGCCTTTGCGGGGGGAGGGGGGGGGCGCGGGGGGGGAGGATTTTCTTAGAAAGGCAATGTTAGAATTTTTTTAAAAAGCAGAGCCTGTCTTCTCAGAGGTGCTTTATTAGGATAATGGTTCCGTAAGTAATCGTTGGTTTCACTATAAAAGTGAACAATGAAGGTTTTTATTTACTTCTGAATAGTTAATTATGTACATTTATATGATACAAAAACCTGAAGTACAAAGAGATACAGTGGAAAGTCTTCCAAAGGAAAAAAGTCTTCCATACTTGCTTCCTGTTTGTCCGATACCCCTTTACCCCCAGAACAAGGGTTATTGGTTTCTAATACATCATTAGAAATTTGACATGACAGTTAGGATTGCCATTTGCCGTCTTATACCAGGTTCAATAGCCAGTTTACCTCAATAGTTAGTACTGAGAAAAGCCTGAGAAATAAGCTAGTTTTGGGTTATCAGGCTACCCTTCAATTAAATAGCAATGAGTCAAGCTTATTTCTGAGGCCTTTTCAATACTAGCTGAACTAATGGCACATATCAATGTTTCACAGTGGTGAATGAATTAAACTTTGGTTGACACATTTAAATATATGTCTGAATTTTTAAATAAATTCGTATTCTTAAGCTTTAGTTATTTAAATATATTTAATATAATTATTAAATATTTTTCAGGAACCTGTGGTTCAGATTGAAAGGTACTACCCTATAAGTATGCATGAAAAATAAATAGTTCGAGTATTCGGGGAAATGTTTTACAGAGGCACATCCACCAATCCCTCACATAAAGAAGCTGTGTGTCCCCAAACCCCCAGAAGGGCCACAAACAAATGTCAACAGTAGGGAAGTGGATGTGGCTCAAGTGATAGAGCTTCTGCCTACCATATGGGAGGACCCGGGTTCAATCCCTGGGGCCTCCCAGTGAAAAAGAAGAAGAGAAAGTGTGCCTGTGCGGCGAGCCAGTGCCTGCGTGAGTGCCTGCATGGTGAGTCAGTGCCCACACAAGTGAGTCACGCAGCAAGATGATGGCATCAAAAGAGAGACAAGGGGAGAGTGAAGGTGAAGCACAGCAGAGACCAGGAACTGAGGTGATGCAATTGACAGGGAACCTTTCTCCACATCAGGGGTCTCTAGGATCAAATCCTGGTGAATCCTAGAGGAGAGAAAATGAGAAGAGAAGACAACACAGACAGCAAAAACAGTAGGGCGGGAGGAGGGTAAGGGGGGGAAATAAATATATATCTATTTTTTAAAAGCCAGCAATAATGGAAATGAGCAAAGCAAGCCTCATGTAAGAAAATATTAGCTCAGCAGGGTGTGTGAATGGCAACTGATACTTAATGTTAGAGAGGCAATAGGGGGTGGTGGGGACAGTGATAAAATGAAGATTAAGAGAAGTGGCCACTACTGCTCCTGTCATGCAGGAATACAGGGCTATTGTTGCTAGAGCTTAAATTTCACATGAAATCTTCTGATTTTAAATGTTGGCAACTACTTCGAAATATTTTCAAACAGATAGCCAGGTGGCCCTTTCTGTCCTTGGAGGACAAGATGTTCTCTATGGAAGGACTGTCATGTCTGCAGCGTGGATGTTGGGCTTGTGATGGTCACAACCTCTTAGCCCCAGGAGAACCCCGAGAGATGGCCGACAAGGTGAGTGGCTCGGCCACAGACAGCAGGCCCCTCTCTCCTCAGGGATTCTAATCTCCTGCCTGGGTGGCAGCAATGGCCGCCTCGCTGGGCCCCCTGCCTGTGCTTGCTCCCTCTACATCCCATCCTGCACTCTGTAGCCAGAGCAGCCTTGAATTCCTGCTTCCCGCCTCACAGCCTCCCGTCCATTCTTCACAGCCGGCCGGAAGCACCATCAAGAACAAATAGGGGAAGCAGCCATGGCTCAACTGATAGAGTGGTCGTATGGAGAGTCCTGGGTTCGATCCCCAGGACCTCCTGACCTGTGTGTGAGCTGGCCCATGCGCAGTGTTGCCACGTGCAAGGAGTGCCCTGCCACACAGGGGCACCCCTGTGTAGGGGAGCCCCACACGCAAGGAGTGCGCCCCGTAAGGAGAGCTACCCCGCATGAAGAAAATGTAGCCTGCCCAGGAGTGGCGCCTCACACACCCTCACACATGGAGAGCTGCAGCAGCAAGATGACACATCAAAAAAGAGACGCAGTTTCCCAGTGCCTCCAGATAATGCAAGCGGATGCAGAACACACAGCAAATGGACACAGAGAGCAGGCAACAAGGGGGCGGGGGGTGGGGGGTCAGGATGGGGAGAAAAATAAAATAAATCTGAAAAAGAAAAAAGAACAAATGGGGCCAGGACTTTCTCCTTCCAGAGGCTCCTCTGGACTTGCCCCCCTCTGCTTACCCCCGGCTTACCCCCATCATGGCGTGCCACCCTTCTGGCACATCACACTCTGGCCACCCCAAACTGCTACAGCACCCAGAGTGGTCACAAGCCGAGTTGTGTCTCTGAGTTGGCACCAGCTCTCCCCTCTGTCTTCAGGGCCCTCTGCCCCCACCCCCACCCCCACGACTCACCTTATCAAGCAGCACCTCCTCCAGGAAGCCTGCCTTGACCTGCCCCACCTCATGCTCCGCTGGCAGCTTTCACCCCACACTGCCATAACCACGTCTCCCTGCCCGTGTGCCAACCAAACCACATCGCGTTCATCTCGGGATTCCCTGTACTAAGGAACACAGCGTCAGGCACGGAGAGGAAGCTCCATCAGTGTTTGTTGGCTGAACAGGTAAATGCCAGGGTCAGTCAGTATCGGGGATTGAATCATCCCCCCCCCCAAAAAAAAAAAAGACGTTCAGATTTTCCTCCGCATTCCTGTGGCTGTGAATCCCTTTGTAAATAGGCCCTTTGTAGATGTTGTTAGTTAAGGTGTGGCCGAACTGAATCTAATGACTCTGAATCCATTTGCTCGGGGGAACCTCATAAGGAGGGGAAATTGTGTCGCAGTCAGAAGCAGCCAGATGCCAGAAGTCAGCCAAAACCCCAGGAGCAGACACCGAGGGGCGAGAGAGCTGCCGGGCGACGCGGGCCGGCCATCGCCCGTCGCTGCCAACCCCGGGAGAAAAGCCTGGGCGACCCATGGCTTTGAAACCCCTGCCCCATCCCCAGCGCTAAGACAAACTCTTGTTTTTCAGAGATCCAGAACAGGATGAAATCCCAGAATTCTTCCTAACGGCCCTGTTCATAGACAGTCTTCTCCCCAAGTGAGGAGTGACACCAAACACCACGCAGCCCGAGCGAGGGCCGCCGCGGCCTCAGCGCGGTGGGGACGGGGCTCGGGGCTCGGTCAGGGCGAGGGGCGGAGACCCCCGCGGCGCCCCCTAGCGGCCACCACCTCCCCGGAAGCCGGGGGCGAGGCCGGGGGACAGCCCCGGGCCGGCATCGAGAGCCCCGGGTTTTAGGAGGCACCAGGCCTCCGCTTTTGTAGGTGGCCAGAAAGGACTTTGGTCACACGACCCCTGCACCTCCAGGCTGACCTGAAGAGGGGGCGGACTCCCCCGCGTGGCCAGGCCGCTCTGAGCCAGCACCGAATAAACCAGGGCCATTGTCTCATGAACCACACGCCTTTACCTATTTTTACAGTAAAAGCATTTAATCCTTGGAGTAAAATTTTGACACTGGCTGGGTCTAGGGGAAAGGCCCTGCGGACCTTTAATCTGCCAGATTGAGGCACAAAAAGACCTCAAGACCCACAAAGCCATCAGAGAAGCTGGATTCTCTTCCCTCCAGCCCTTGGTGTCCCAGAGGACAACTACCATGGGCAACTGGAAGTCTGCAGTGCCTTAGCTGACTGCTGGGAGCCACTGGCATCCCCGCGGACTTGAATGACCTGCCAGGTCTGGGTGAGCGACCCGGGGTGGCGGCCCCACCAATCAATCGCTGGCCCATTCTATGTTCTTGACCTGCGTGGCCCAATGCCATGGCGCAATGCCGTGGCCATTCGCCACATGTGCCACCGGGCCCTTGAAAAGAGGCTTGTACAACCAAGGGACTGAATCGTGCATATTATTTCATTTAAATTTTAAAACTGGCCCGCTGCAGCCATCAGTTCTGGAGCAGGTATCTCCCCAGGATTGCAGGGGTCACGGTTCCACCCAAGGCCCTGCTCCAAGAAGCCCTGGCTCGCCAGTGGAGGGAAGGAGCTAGGAGCAGCGAGGCAGATGCCCGTTTCTGCACCCAGGCCTCCAGCTACATCCAGGACAGGATGGCAGTAAATCTGACCAAACCATGAAACCCCAGCTCCTGGCCGAGGGTCTGTGTTTTACACAGCCAGGACTAGCAGGACTGCTCCAGCCTGAGCAGACCTGGGTCTGCATTTGTGACAAGAGCCCCGACTGGGTCCAGGGGTCAGGGGGAAAGCCAGACAGGGTTCTGGCCCTTGCCAGCCACAGCTCTGGCCCCTCGCTGGCCCCAGTGCCCAGCCCTGCTTTGGGCCTGAGCTACCCCACACTTTGGTCCCTTCCAAGAGGGGCTCCTGGTGCCTTGGGGGCCACAGCATGGCCCGGGGACGAGGGCAGTCTCTGCCTCCACTCCCAGTTAGGGAGTCTCAAATCTAAGGCGATCCGAGGGCTCCAGATCAGATGCCCAAAGCACCCGAGGGCTGTGCATAGGATCCTGGTCGTCCACCCTGCCTTGTGTCCCCCTTCCCCTTGAACCCCAAGATTACACCAAGGCAGGCTGCCCGGGCCAAACCCCCTGCCCATCCCAATCCCAGATCCACTAATGTACAAAACCAGGTCAGGAGGGGTTAAACAGCCCTGGGTACACATCCTCCACCGGCTCGCTGTGCCAGCAGCGTTTGCCACACCAACAGGCCAAAGTCCAGGCCTCTGACCTCACAGAACAAGCCGCGCGGTGTCGTTAAGGTGCGGACTGCTTGAGCCTCCCCCATGAGTTCAGTCCTGGGTCTCCGCCCTGGGAAGAGGGGCTCTCGAGGTCACGGGTTTGGAGGCCTCAGCCCGAGGACCCTCTGCAGGTTTGCCTGACGCTTTTGCATTGACAACCTGGAGACTCCTCTGGTGCAGCAGGTCTGGCAAACAAACTCTTTGAGAAGAAAGAAATTGTGACACCGACATTAAAAAGGGTTCTCTGTGACTCTGTCAAGGCCACTTCAGCTCTAGTCAAACATACGCACACCAAGCTGAATGCTATCTTTTCAAACATCCCGTTTCCTTATGCTTTGCAGCATAAGGCAAGTCCCAGTGGGTAGGGCTGTGATGGCAGCCAGTGCAGGGGCTGGGAACTTGCAGGCCACAGATGATGTCAGAGGCTCCCATTTGCCCAGATTCCCTGCTCGCAAGGCCTCCGGCAAGGAACAGCATGTAAGAACGAAGGGGAAGATTGCGTCTTGTTTTCCATAAGATAGCAATGAGTCGTTGCTTGGTTTTATTAGATACAAGGAATTATCAATTCAGAAGCAGCACAACCACCACGGTGTCATGAGGACGGGGACTCAGCTGACTGTCCCACTCCAATCCCCAGGGCCTCCTTAAAGACCTGCAAGGAACAGGCCACCACCGAGGCCATCCCTTCTGGCCTGTCACTCTTCTGCCTGTTAGAAAACAGCCAGGAGACTGTCCCTGTAAAGACGGTGCTTAACTTGGCCAAGCCTCAAGGAAGCTGAACTGTCCCGGAAGGATCTCAGCCCATGTTTGTTGGTTAATCTCAGGAAAGGAGGACCTTCTCTTCCACTATTCAAAGGAAAAACTGAAAGTAATGAAAAGTGACACATAAGCCACCCTCAGACCAGTGGCTGCAAACTCAGATGCCGGCCAGGCAGGGGGTGTGTAGGACTGAAGTGCAGTGGGGGACAAGGGCCAAGCAGCATTGGGGGGCAGGAATTGCAGCAAACTGGAGATAGTGTACCCCAACTTCCACCCAGAAAACTGGATTTGTATGTGCACTCATCCACCTTTTAAATATTGGCAAAGAATACAAAGATTTTTAAATACCATAGCTCCCACAGCCTTGTAACTTCTGCCGTACTCAAATTCCTCACTTAAAAAAAAAAAAAGCATCCCTCCCAAAAATAAAACCCCAGCCCAATTAATACAAAGAAATCAAGGGAGCCAGAACATAGCAGCTTCAAAAATGATATCTCCCCCTTTTAAAACAAAATAACAGTAATTTATCAATTCATTCTTGTGTACAAGGCAGTCAGCCGAGTCCACCTCTTGGTAAAAGGCCCTGAATTATTAAAACAATGCCTGTTGCCAACTAACCCCAAATAAGAGGTCATCAGGCCTGTCCTCCCCCTGCCCATGAGGCTGGGAAGGGATAGGATCAGGCTCCTTATCACAGAGAAGAAATTGAGGCACAGAGCAGGGAGGACCTGTCCTGAATGCCATAGAGCCCAACAGCCACAGGTTTCTCCTTCCACATTTTGGTGCCACCAGCGAGCGGAAATAACTCATCAAAGTTATGCAGCACCTTGCAGAGCTCTGACCAAAGAATAGTGTGTCTGCTGAGCGAATCATGGGTGAATTTAGCAATTGTCCTTAGCTTTCTCCAATAGCTGCCTTTGCTATTCCAAAGACTGGGTTTCTCCCAAGGGAGACAAGGAAGACAGGGGCGGTGCTGCTGAGTTCCCACCGGAAGCGAACAAACTTCCCAGCTCTCCAGGGAATGTCAAGGACCCTGTCCTACTCGCAGTCTCAGAGAGGATTCGGGAACTCAGGGTGCCTCCGGGCAGATGAGGTTTGACCTTGGGCTATGACCTGAGGTCCAGACAAATCTTGTCCCTGTGTGCCCTCTGCCTCTAACTCTGGGTTTCCTGGGCAGCCAGCATCTTCATCTTCAAAAGACTCGGCACAGGGAGTCAGCGTCAGTGTGAGGGAGGAAGGTCCTTTCTTCTCACAGGTGTGCACGGCTGCTTCTGTTCTACGCCCACTGCACACGCCCGCCACGGCCGCTGACAGGCGCCCAGGACAACCGTGTGGCCTTCACTCTGTCTTGTTCCAGGAGTCAGAGTTCAGGAAGCTCAGCCTGCACCCCCTCTGCTTTGGGGAATTCATCCCCGAATTCGATGGGGAGACGGCTTGTTCAGGATTTCTCAAAGGCATCACGGCATTTTGTGTGGAACAATTTTTGGCATGTGGACTGTCCTGCACATGGCAGGATGTCCCTGAAATGCCAAGGATGCCCCACAGTCATGGTGACAACCCCTCCCCAACCACGCACACACGCTCACAGGTTGCCTGGAGGGGGAGCGTGGTCTCTGGTTGAGAACCAGTGAGCTAATGACCTCTTCATGCGAGTGGGAATCAGAAGCCCGAAGATCGAGTGACACATCCAAGTTCACATCCCAGATCTGATGACTTCCAGTCCAGGGTCCCCTCCAGCTGCACTTGAAATGACGGATGCTCATGCCTGTCCCCAGAGCACAGCAAACACCCCAGGGGATCCCAGGGCCCCACAGAGCTTCAAAGCTGAAAGCCATCGTCTCAATGGCAAAGGGAAACTGAGGCACAGAGAAACAAAATAGCCTCAGAGCCAGGGTTGCTGAGGGGGAAGCAGGTTCCCAGGGGATAGGCTTTCTAGGTCCTGCTTTGGTTAGCAAGTCCCACTGCCCAGCTGGTAACTGTGAATGTGGTGCCCCCCCCCCCCGTTACCGAGGTCAAATGGACACATGGAAGCACCGAGTGGAGAAGGAGCCAGCCCCCCATCTGCAGGTGCAGAGCAGGGGGCGGCCCAGGGCTTCAGCCTTTATCTTGAGTGTCCAGGGGGCTCGGCGGGAGTGTGGACCACCCCGTCACAGGCTCTTGCCCCTCTTCCGGTATCCTCACAGTCTCCATTGGGAAACACAGCTGTCAGTGCCAGCTCCTCCTCAGGGTCCTGGAAGACATCTGCAACACAGGAAATGGGATCCCCCTCAGCAGAAGGTGAAGTTTATGATTGAGAAAGTCAGGGGGAGAGGGGGTGGGGGTGGGAAAGTCAACCCCAGTGAATAGCTACTTAGAAAATACAATGAAATACATATCAAACACCTTCAAAATGTACACACTCTTCGACCCAGTAATTCCACTTCTGGGATTTTATCCTAGGAAATAGTTAGGGATAGTAAAGGGAACTGCTGCAGCCATCTTTCTGCTGGGCGAAGGACAGAGCCAACACTGAGGACAGCACAGCAGAGAAAGGGAAAAACCCGAGTCCTTGATGGGCTCACTAAGCCCCTGAGCCCATCAACCCAGAGGCCGCCGCAGCCCCTGGACTGTCTTTTAGGTGAGTTGATGAATCCCTTGCTCTTTACATTAGCTAGACTCATGGCTTCTTTTCTCTCTCTATTTTTTTAAAAAAAATGTTCCATTCAAAAAATATAAGAGGTCCCCATATACCCCCACCCCCCTCACCCCACTCCTCCCACATCAACAACCTCTTTCATCATTGTGGCACATTCATTGCATTTGGTGAATACATTTTGGAGCACTGCTGCACCACATGGATAGTGGTTTACACTGCAGTTTACACTCTCCCCGAGTCCACCCAGTGGGCCATGGCAGGACATACAATATCCAGCATCTGTCCCTGCAGCACCACCCAGGACAACTCCAAGTCCTGAAAATGCCCCCACATCGTATCTCTTCTTCCCTCTCCCTACCCTCAGCAGCTACCGTGGCCACTTTCTCCACATCAATGCTACAGTTTCTTCCATTACTAATCACAATAGTTCCATAGTAGAATATCAGTAAGTCTACTCTAATCCATACCTAGTCCTCCATCCTGTGGACCCTGGGATGGTGATGTCCACTCCACCTCTATATCATTCCTGGCTTCTTCACCTGCAGCTGAAAGCATCCCAGTGGATTTGATGTCCAACCTGGACATGTTGAGTCCACTTTAACCCACCCATATGATGGGATTCAGGCATTAAAAATAAGGAACCTAATTCCATAAAACACACACACACCTGAGGACAAGTAAAAGTGGGGAAATATGAATAAGACTGGTGGAGAGGAACAACGACAATGTCTTTGTTGTGATATTATTCTCTTGTTCTTTAAAACGTTAATGGGTAAAGCATACATAGGATCTCCCTGTATTATTTCTTACACCTGCATATCAATCTACAATTATCTCAAAAAACCCCACAACATATTGCAGACATATAACTGACATGGAAAGACAGCTACAAATATATTACTGATGAAGAGAACAGGTCACAAAACGGTATATAAAATATGTGTGTACAAACACACATGTTTTTATATATACACTCAACACACCTACATACAGTCCTTGAATGCAATTTGCGTTTTAATAAATCCACATTTCCTTTAAACAATTTATTATATATGACAGAGAGGGAAGTTACCTGTGGCTTACATCAAATTGTTAATGATTCCTTTGCTTTCGTTTTTTCCCTTTAGTTTCCAGATACATCCAAAATGATGGTAGAAAGGTTGAAAGTTAAAGTTAAAATTTTGCAATGAAATATTTCAAGTATCTGTTGTATTTTGCATTTTTATATAATAGAAATGAGTTGATTAAAATTTAATTATCATAAGGATATATACATATATAATGGTATAGTCCAAAATAGTAACAGTAATTACCCCTGAGTGATGGAATTAAGCGACTGCTTATTAATATCGGTTTTCCTTTTTTTGCCTTTCTGAGTTTTAAACTGTGGCAGCAGAACTCTAAGATGGCCCTAAGATAGCTGCCCTTGGTGCCCCCACCTGGCACAGTCCCCTCACCCAGGCACGTGGCACTGTGACTTTGATAGGACAGTCACTCCCACACTAAGTTGCATGAGGTCTCTTCTCAGCAGACTGGAGAGAACCAGCCTCCTGCTGGCTTTGAAGTGAGCACCCATGTTGGGAGAGGACCTATGGGAGGGGTCTTATGGCAAAGAACTGAGGTCAGTAGGGGGCTCTTGGAGCTGAGAGTGGCCGCTGGCTGACAGGCAGCAGGGAAGCAGAGACCTCAGGCCTTTGGCAGCAAAGACCTCGATTCTGTTGAGAAGCACTGAGCTCCAGAGAGGAAGGTGGCCTGGTGGACACCAGCAGACCCAGCTCAGGCAGGTGCGGATCCCCGGCCCACGGCAACGGAATTAGCGGCAATGTGTCATGCAGCAAGAACAAACTAATACACCAACTAAAGCTTTTTTAAAAATTAGGTTTACCATAAAAGTTGATTTTTTAAAAAAGATTTATCCCCGCCCCCCGTTTTTTTTTGTTGTTGTTTTCTCGCACTTGCTCTCTGCTTTCTGTGTCTATTCGCTGTGTGTTATTCTGTATCTGCTCGTCTTCTCTTTAGGTGGCACTGGGAACCCATCCTGGGACCTTCCGGAGTGGGAGAGAGGCGATCATTCTCTTGCACCACCTCAGCTCCCTGGTCTGCAGCATCTCTTTCCTCCGTGTCTCCTTTTGTTGCGTGATCTTGCTGCACCAGCTCTGTGCAGGCCAGCATTCCTGCACGGAGCAGCACTCCTGTGCAGGCCAGCACTCTGTGTGGGCCAGCTTGCCTTCGCTAGAAGGCCCAGGGAATTGAACCCTGGACCTCCCATATGGTAGAGAGGAGACCAATTGCTTGAGCCACATCCACTTCCCAAAAGTTGATTTTAAAACACTGCTGGTTGTTCCCATAACAGAGCCATACTTCTCAGTCCTCTTTGGGGGTGCGGCAGCCACCACCTGCTCCACGAGAGCTTCCATCTCCATCCCTCCAACACCCTCAACACCCACCCAAGTGCTTGTGTAGAACCCTGGGGGCTGTCTTCCCTTGCCCACTCTCCCTGGCCTCCATTTAGTGGCCAGATGAGTCCATTCTAGAAGCTTCTGCCAGGACCTGTTGGGATGGATGCACCTGGAGGACTCTCCCTGGCTTTTCAGGTCCAGGCACCTCTTTAAATACAGCCCTGATCTTGACCATTGCCCCTGCTTTGAAATTGCCAGTGGCTCAACATTATTTATATTTTTACTTTTTAAAATTTTATTCCCCACCCCCCTTGCAGCTTGCTGTCTGCTCTGTGTCCATTCGCTGTGTGTTCTTCTGTGTGTCTGTATTTATTTTTATTTATCCCCCCGCCCCGACTTGAGGCTTGCTTATTGTCTGCTCTCTGTGTCCATTCACTGCACATTCTTCTGTGTTTTTACTTGTATCCCTTTTTGTTGAATCACCTTGCTGAGCTGGCTTTCCGTGGGGCTTGTGGGTGATTCTGTCTTCACAAGGAGGCCCCGGGACGTGAACCAGGGCCTCCCATATGGTAGACGGGAGCCCAACTAATTGGGCCACAGCCGCTTCCCACTCACCGTTATTTTGATAGACTTAGGTCCAGGCCTAAATTCTGTCCCAACTCTCCTCGTCAGCCCTAGTGACCCCTCTTCTCTCAGCACCCCCCGCCCCAGGCACTCTCAGCTGGGGTCCCTTCAGCATCATGCTGTCATGCTCTCTCTCTAAACCCTTCCACCTCAACTTTCTTTTTTTTTTTTTTAAGATTTATTTTATTTTTTTCTCTCCCCTTTCCCCCCCATCCCGGTTGTCTGTTCTCTGTGTCTATTTGCAGTGTCGTCTTCTTTGTCCACTTCTGTTGTTGTCAGCGGCACAGGAATCTGTGTCTTTTTTTGTTGCGTCATCTTGCTGTGTCAGCTCTCCGTGTGTGCGGCACCATTCCTGGGCAGGCTGCACTTTCTTTCGTGCTGGGATGGCTCTCCTTACGGGGTGCACTCCTTGTGCGTGGGGCTCCCCTATGAGGGGGACACCCCTGCGTGGCAGGGCACTCCTTGCGCGCATCGGCACTGTGCGTCCACACGGTCAAGGAGGCCCGGGGTTTGAACTGCGGACCTCCCATGTGGTAGGTGGACGCCCTAACTGCTGGGCCAAGTCCGCCACCCCCACCTCAACTTTCTGCCTGTGAAAATTTCTTAATCCCCAGCTCAAATGTCACTTCCTCTGTGATACTCCCTGGATCCTCAGGGCAAGATGTAATTGAGTTTTGCTGGATGGGCCCCAGCACATCTCTATAGCTCTAACAGTGCTCCCATGCTGCTTTGGATAGACAGACACCCGGGGTGGGGGAGGAGGGGTTGGTGGTGACTGCACTCATAATTGCAAGCACCCAGCCCTCGGGGTCCAGAAGGCCAGGAGGACAGAACACTCACCCGGAGCTGGGCTGCTGGAGATGTCAGTCGGGTCCTTCCTCTGGCTCCTGGGACCCCAGGAAAAGCACCCCAGCAGCCCCGGGAGGCCGGCTCTCTCCCAGGTCCCCTCAGCTGCAAGAACACAAAGCCCAGAGGTCAGACGGCTCCTGCTTGACACGACCGGGAGATTTTCAGTTCAGCAAACTAAGAACTTCAACTCGCAACTGCCCCAGTTTCAACTGTCTGATGAAAGAACAAAGATTCTGATTTGCAAAAGTAGGTGGGAGTGGGAAGCGGACTTGGCCCAGTGGTTAGGGCGTCCGTCTACCACATGGGAGGTCCGCAGTTCAAACCCCGGGCCTCCTTGACCCGTGTGGAGCTGGCCCATGCGCAGTGCTGATGCGTGCAAGGAGTGCCGTTCCATGCAGGGGTGTCCACCGTGTAGGGGAGCCCCACGTGCAAGGAGTGTGCCCCGTAAGGAGAGCTGCCCAGCGCCAAAGAAAGTGCAGCCTGCCCAGGAATGGCACCGCACACACGGAGAGCTGACACAACAAGATGACGCAATGAAAAGAAATACAGATTCCCATGCCACTGACAGCAACAGAAGCGGACAAAGAAGACGCAGCAGATAGACACAGAGTACGGACAACTGGGGCGGGGGGTGGGGGAAGGGGAGAGAAATAAATAAATAAATAAATCTAAAAAAAAAAAAGTAGGTGGGAGTTTGTGCTTAAAAATCAAACCCAGAAATTACTGCTTTATATATATTATCTCATGGCAACATCTCTACGATAGAGAGACCCTGTTGGGAAAACTACAACAAAAACGATACGAAATTATTACATGGCTCCAAAGAAAAGTATGCAGAGACCAGTAAATTTCTCCTGATTTTTAATTCAAACTATTTCTTAACAGGAATAGATTTAATCTTTTTTTGATAATCACACGTGAAACAATTGCACGTTGTTTCTAGTTTCTTATTAAGATTGTAGTACCACCTCAGATGCCTGGAGATCATCTGACATCTCAGCTGTCTGGCAGAGAGTCAACAGGAATTAAGTTAAAAAAAAAAAAGGGTATCAAGCAACCAAGAGACACCAGAAAATGCTTGTTGGAAATCTTTACTTGAGGCCTATTTACTCTTCATTTGGATCCAATTCTAGCCAGACTGGATCCTGAGTTTTTTTACCCAAAGCCACCATAGGCAGGGAAAAGCAGCACTGCCAAGAGGCAGCAACTGAAAAAGAGAGGAATCACGGTCAGGCAGCCAGCAAAGAGATTGGCCAACTTTTAGAAACCAGACACAACCGCCAGCAAAAGCTTAGTGACACGAAGCCATTTGGTGGAAGGGCAGTTGTGTCACCCCCTGCAAAAGCTGCAGAAATTTTTGCCGTCAGTTAAGTTGCTAATACATGACAGTGTTGACCTTTAATGGATGGTTTCATTTGGTTCTGTATATTTTTATAAAAAGCAGAAAAGGGTTTATCACAGTAGAGGATGATTCCCTGGCAAAGTGGTAAAAATTTCCCAAGTGTTTGCGTTTAAAAGAAGGCAAGAATTCATTGACCCACTCTGCAGGGTGGCAGGAAATGGAGACGCAATGAAGATTAAGGGAACATTAAACAGTGATCGAAGCACTTAAGTGTTTCAGAGTGAAGTGCAAGGGGTTTGGAGATTTTGCTTGGGAAGGGAGTGAGGTCTGGGAAGGCTTCCTGGAAGAGGAAGTCCAGTTCTGAATGAAGAGAGGAGGCTGGTCTGATAGACGAAGAGGATGGGAAGAGAGGTAGCAGCTGTGTGCACCAAAACCTAGAAGGCCAGGGGAGCCTGGCTTTGGGGAAGTGGAAGTGGTTCCTTGGAATGGCAGAGGGCTAAGAGAAGAGGCTCCAGGTCGGTGAGGGTCTGGAAATGTGACTCTCACTGGCAACAACAATCTCTGGACATTTCCCACAACCTTCACGATGCTGGCCAGTGAGTTTCAAACTTAGCTGCCGTCCTCACAGCCTCGGGGGGGCGGGGGTTGTGGGCAGGGGGCAGGGAGGACAGGGCAGGTGCCACAGCCGGGAGGGGCTGCCCCTCACCCCAGCAGACCAGGCTGGCAGGTGGGCTTTGGGACATTTGCAACAGTCACAGGTACCAGGAAGCCTTGCGGGAAAGGTCCCCACAAGTCTGGCATCGCCCAGTGGCTGGCACAGCAGTGCCCTGCCGCGGAGGCACAGCACCACCACTGTGTCCCTTAACTCTTTAGAGGAATGGACAGGCAGGGGGAGGGAAGGCAGGAGGGCTTGGTGGGCTGCCAGTGCTGGGGGAAGAACACACGGGGGGGGGGGGGGGCGGTCAAGGAAGCTTCTGGCAGCTCCCAGTTTCATCAGATCCAGCCAATCCTAATGCCCCTATTTTAATCCTAGGATCCTGGCACTCTTCTGTAAAACCTTGCCTTTCGGGGGTGGGTGGGGGAGTCTGCCCGCTCAGCTGATGGCTGCAGGGGATGTGAAGTCAGGCGGGGGAGGGGGGGAACCCTTGCTTCTCTCTTTAGGCCAAGTAGAGGGAAAAGGTCGTGTCGGCAGACCTGGGAGAAGCCAGGTGACACAGCAGTGGATGGACAGCCAGGGTGGGTAATCAGATAGAACCAGAAAAATCTATGTGCTCGGTCCCTGGCCCCTATTCCTCGCCTTCTATCTGTGACCCCACGAGGCTTCCAAACGGAGCCTCCGTGGGGCTGGCGACGCCCGTCCTAGGGCTCCGCAGCCCCAACGTCCAGCAGCTCCTGGCACCGCCAACCCCCCTCATCCCAGGCTACTCCCCCACCTCGAAACTTTCCCGCGTCCCAGGGTTTTCCCACACCTTCCCCCGCTCCTCGGATTTTTGTCCAGTCCAGTCCAACGCTTCCCTCCACCAACACCCTCCTCCCCCGCCCTCCGCTTGACCTCTGGGCTTCCCTCGGCCCCGCATCTCCCACGCACTCCGGATGCCGTCGGGACACATACGAGCCCCTGCCCAGGGCCGGCTCTGGGCACCGCCCCTCTCTGGGCCTCAGTTTACTCCGGTGCCCAAAGACGGCGGGCGCAGAGCAAGGGGTCCACGCTCTGGGGCTGGGCCCGCCGTCGCCCGCGCGCGCCCCGCGCAGCCTCACCTGGTCGCCCGGGCCCCGCGGCTTGCAGGGCCCTGCAGGCGGCCGCCTGGACGGCCAGGCTGGAGGCGGCGCGGCCCGGGTGGTAGGCGGCCGCCTGCACCGGGCCCCCCGCGTGGCGCCCGAAGACGGCGCGCAGCAGCGCCTCCAGCAGCCGCAGCGCGGGCGCCGCCGCCTCCTCCGCGCCGGCCTCGGCCACCAGCACCCCGACCAGCGCCGCGCCGGCCCGCCGCCGGCCGCGCACGTCCCGCAGCATCTCCCGCAGGCGGCGGCGCGGCTCCCGCGCGCCCAGCGACGCGGCGCGGCACAGCACGAAGACGAGCGGCGAGCGGATGGCGCGCGCCCCCGCCGGCGCCCCGGGCCCCGCGCCCTCGGCCGCCGCCGCGCCGCCCTGCTTGCCGCCGGGCGGCTCGGGCGGGAAGACGGCGCGGGCGAAGTCCCGCAGCAGCGCGCGGCTCGCCTCGCGCTCCCACAGCTCGCCCACCAGCAGCACCTGCCCGCGGCCGCCCGCCGCCTCCAGCAGCGCCTGCAAGGGCGCCTCGGGCGGGCGCGCGGGCCGGGCCACCAGCGCCTCCAGCTCGCGCTCCATGCTCGCCGCGCCCGCCCTCTGCGCCGCTCCCGCCGCGGGCACCCCGGCCCCGAGGACACGCCCCGTGCGCCGCGCCCGGCCCGACCCCTCGGCCCACCCGCCGCGGCCCTGCGCGCCCCCGCCCGAACTTGGGCGGGAGGCGGGCGGCTGCTCTCACTGTCCCTGAGGCAGATGCGGGGAATCCGAGCCCCTCAGTCACTGATTTTCATTCGGCAATTATTTCGTGACACCTACTAGGTGCAGGCGCTGGCAGCCGAGGGTGCGGCAAGACAGAAAATGCTCACGCCAACACACACCCCTTTGCAAACTGGACAAGAGTCCTGAGACCCTGAGGCGGGAATTTCTGAGGAACAGATTTGGGGGCCAGAACTTTCGGCAGGCAAGGCCAGCCCCTAACGGTGCAGCTTTTGAGGAGGAGCGAGGGGGTGGCGAAGAAGGACGAGGAGAAGCTGGAGCTGCTTCTGTCCCATCCCCCGGTGCTCCTTTCGGAGGGCTCAGCATTTAATGAAAACTGATGGAGGGCCCGTTACTGTCACAAATACCTGTACCCGCTGGGCGCTGCTCTAGGCCCTGGGCGCCGGCCCTGGGAGTGAACTGTAAGGCAGTGTTGCTCCCTCACGGAGCAGGAAGTCCAGGGGGCAGAGGTGGAACACAGAGGACGCTGCCACCCTGGACTGTGGGGCCAGGAGAGGATGCCAGAAGGCGGGGGCAGAAGCAGGATGGCAAGCCCTTCCCTTCTAAGGAGCTAGGCCAGCCTTGTCCAGTAGAATGTTCTGTGGTGGCAGAAAGGGTCTGTACTGTTGGCACTGCCCAGCGCAGTTACCCTCAGCTACTGTGGCTGTTATTGAGCACTTGAAATATGGCTGGTATGTCTGACAGACTGAACTTTATGTTTTATTTAACTTTAAACTTAAATAGTCACGTGTGGCGGGGGGACAGCGCTGGTGGCTATCTAGGCTCTTAACTTCCCCAGCTCTCATGACACAGGAATAGACCAAAGGCCCCTTTGGGCCAAGAACGTGTTCGTACTCGGCCCTCTCCTTCACCATATAGCCGCCACCCCTCTTTCAGTTTCTGTTTCCTGAGATTTTTATGCTGAAAAATCTCTTCCCGGAGAGTTTTGTGCATCTGCTCAATGAAACGTGTGCCAGCACTTGGGATTTAAAGACCTACAAGATGCAGGCCTACCCCAATTCTAGCTGTCCTACAGTTGCTTTAGCCAATGTTTGGGGAGGGGGCCCCCCATCTTTGTCAGGATCCTGATTAATATGCCTTTGGCCTCAGTGTACCATCTTTAGGATTCCCTTGGAAGAGTGCCATGATGCCCAGAGCAGAGAGCGAGGGGCTGGGGTGGGAAGAGCCCCAGACTGGGAGCAAGATGCCCTCGGTTGGGTGCAGGGCTTGGGTTTGGCACCAGCTGTGCAATTCGGTCATTCAACCAATGGTTATTGAGCACCTCTGCCATGTGCCGTGCCCAGTGCTGGGGACACAGCTGTGAACATGACAAAGTTCCTGCCCTCATGGAGCTGGTGTTCTGCTAGGGGAAATGGGGAGAGAAGTAATAAACAAGTAAACACATAATTATCAGTTTCATACAGTGATTGGTGCTATGGGAAAAAAAATAACACAGGGCTGACCAGATGGCGAATGGGCTAGAGATGAGGCCTTCGTCCAGGGAATACAACGCAGAAGTGCCAAAGAAGGCCGAGGGAGGGGCTGAGGAGGGTTCTAGAAATACCCCTCGCCCTTCATTGTGCTCTTTTCTCCACCCAACATTGGCTGGACTGATCATCACCTGCCCGCATCCACACCCCCGCCACTGCCATGGCCCCGAGAGGCAGGAAAGAGCAGTGCCCGTCAAGCACAGAGCCACCAGACCTGGCAGTCCCTTGAGTCCCTTCCCCCACCTCTGCATGGATCAGGGGATTCCAAGCACAAGAGCCAGCTCATAAGAAAGAGCAGTGGTCAGGAGAGAACATCTAGAAGTTCCCTGAGGAGCTGTCTGGTGGTGGGAGGTGGCACATAGAGAGTGGCCTGGCCCACACTGTCATGCCAGCAGCACATTCCCACCCCTGCGCCCACTCTTCGAGTTCCTCAGGAATGATACAACGTGGGGCCTAGGCTTTTAGCCTTTCCCAGGTGTCCCATTACAGTCAAGGTAGATGATATCTAGGGGAACATGAACTCACTGGGAAAAAATAATTAGACATCTGGAGAGTATAAAACAAAGCAGATTAATGGATGTATTAATTAAGATTAATTTCAGCTGCTAATAACACAAACTCCCAAGTAGCAGCAGCACAAACACACGCAGACTCCCAAATACAGTGGTGTAACCACAATGAAGGTTTCTTTTTCTCTCTTGTAAAAGTTCATTGGTGGACAGTTTATGGCTGAAATAGCAGCTCTGCGTTACTAGGTCTTCAAGGATGCAGGTTCTTTCCAGGTCACTGTTTCCCTGCTCCAAGGGTGTAGCCCTCATCCTCATGATCCAATTGATAGCTAGAGCACCAGCCATCAGATCTGTATTCCAGGCAGTTTCCAAGAAGGACTAAGAAAGGAAGGAGAATCAGATTGGCTGCAGATTTCTTAACAGCAATACTGGATTTAAGACGACATTTAAGTAATATTTTTAAAGTGTCAAAGAGAAAGAGTTTTGAACCTAAATTTTTATTTCTAGGTAAATTATCAGGATACAAGAAATCACATTTACTCATATAGCCCTTCTTTAAAAACACCATTAGGGGAAGCTCTCCAACAAGAAGAGAAATAAACTAGATGAATTAAACAAGATATGGAGATAAATTGGAGGGATAAAAATCCTTTAGAAAACGTGTTCTTGCCTAAATAAATGGTCCAGTGCCAGCCAAGCGCTGTTCTGGTGGACAGAAGTGGAGAGGGTGGCTGAGCAGGTGGGAGTCCTGTCTGGCGCATGGAAGGGGGCCTGACCCCACGAGGCCTCTTCTTTGAGGCAGAGGCAAAGAAGCAGCAGCAGGCTAGAGAAGAACCATCCGATGTGCCGGGTATTTTTGGCACTTTCTTACAAGGCCTGTCTAAAATCAACAGGTTCTGCCTCTTGAACTATTGATTCTCTGGCCCTAAATTTCCAGGTAACAAATTCCAACCTTTCCAGTGTGGGGCGGGGAGATAGATCAGAGGGGAAGTCTGGAGCCAGAGGGGAGGGGGGCGTGTTAAGCAAAGGTTGGAGTCCAGGGTTGGTGAAGTTTACCTTTACCCGTGTTATTTACACGGCAAAGGTTCACGTAGTAAATTAACTGGAAACTGCAAAATCTTAAAACACACACACAGGATGCCAAGAATATTTCTTCCTCCATTCACACCCTAGAAAATGTCATCAAGCAAATAGTCTTCTTTTTTCTCTGGTTTTCAATGGAATGTAAAGTGAAACCAGGGTTTCTGAAACAATTTGCCTCCTTGTTCACTCGAGCAGAACTCGGTGGGACACCCGTGACTGGCGAGTGCTGGCGTGGAAAACACGGTGCGTGTAATGTGGTCTCGTCGCTTGGTGCCTCCCTTCTCCTTCCCTTGCATCCTTTACTCCTTCCCTTCTTCCTTCTTCCCTTGCCTTTCTAGCTCACTTTCTCTCCCTCTTCCCCCTCCTCACCTTTCCCCCTTCTCCCTCTTCCTCTCCCCCTCCCTTCCTCCCTCCCTTCTCTCCTTCTACTCTCTTCTCTAAGCACTTGTTTGGGGGCTGCAAGGAGGGAGCATTTACAGGCTCCTTGGAAAGCCAGGCAGAGAGAGAAAGGCCTTTAAGGGAGGACTGTGGAGAGGAAGGAAATCTGGGGCGGAGCTTCCAGGATGGACAGAGGGACTGACTGGGGTGGAAGGAGGGGCAGGAGGAAGTTTAAACCTGCCCTGAAAGGGACCCTTGGCAGTGGGACAGCCCCTGTGGCGTGTCCTGACTCCTGGATGACCAGGCAGGGCTCCCTCGCACCAGGGCACCCGGCGTGGGGCTCTCCGCACCAGCTGGTGTTCATCTGGGGCCAAGCATCTCAGTTTGACCTGAGCCTTCCTTAGCTGTCCAGCCAAGCTTAGTGACGAAGGTCTAGATGTATTCCAGAGGACCGAGGCCCTGGCGTGAGCCCCGGTGTGTTCCTGAGGGCCCAGGGCAAGTGGGCGGTGTCTGCAGGGGAGGGGGACAGGGCCCCCAGGGCGCGTGCGCGCAGGAGGGGAGGGCAATCGATCCTGCTTGCAGCAGGTACCTGGACCCAGACGGCGCTTTGGATTAAAATCCTCATCCCCCACCACCACCCCTACTGTGGGGCACCCGGCAGGGGGCCTTGGGAGTCATGGCAGAAAGGGCAGCCGAGCAGCTCGGGGGACCTTCATGGGGATTTTTCAGCCTCAGTTTCCAGCAGGGCAGGAGGGCCACGGCAGCTGACCTGGGAGTAAGGACGCACGGCGACCTTGAAGAAGCTGCTTGGTTTGTCTCCTTTGAAATCCAACCTGGCCTTGGCGCGGTGCTCGAGCTGGAGCTGGAGCAGACCCATCCTGTCGTCGCCTGCCAGGGCTGCGCCGACAAAGAACATGCGCTGGTTGGCCTAAACCACAGGAATTAATTTCCTCACAGCTTGGGAAACTGGAAGTCCACAATCATTGTGTCCACAGGGCCACGCTTTCTCCAAGCCTGTGGCGTTCTGCTGTGGCTTGCGAGCGTCACTCAGCTCTGCCTCATCACGTGGCCAGCTGTCTCCTTCCCTTTCCCACTTCCTGTGTCCAGTTTTCCTCTGCTTCCAAGGACGTCACTCCCCGACTCGATTAAGCCCCACCCTGATTCCGTCTGGCCTCATCTTAATAGGCTCTTCAAGGATCCCATTTACAAAGGAGTTCGCGCCCACGGGACCAGGGGTCAGGACTTGTGGGGGACGCGGTTCAGCGCACAGCCCAAGCCGCCCGGAGAATGGCCTGCCAATGCGCTGGCAAGCGCCGTGGTCTCCCCGAGCTGCCTGGGGCTCTGGTTGTCCCTTTGCACCCCAGGCCATGTGTGTGCCAAGCTTATCCTAACGCCCAAGCCCCTGCAGGTGGACCAAAGTGGACCAAAGGGCAGTTAGCAGGGGGAGCATCTCCGCACCTCACCCAAGGTTCAGAGGGAACCCCTTTATGAGAGTACCATATACCATTTCGGGTGAGTCCAAGGGGTGACATGAGGACCACTACCTCCCATGCCCCTCTGCCCACATGCCTCCTTCTGGGCACTTCCTGCAGGCCCCCAGGCCTGATGAGGTCCAGGAGGGTGTGCACTTTGGGGTAGGGGCAGTGGGTCACCTCGGGGTCACCCTTCACAGCATGTCTGCTTAGGACAAGGTGCCCGTAAACCCCGAATCTCATGATAACCTGGTGTTGCTCAGGTTGGGTTGGGTCGGGGATTCAGTCGGGATCCTTTGCACGCCAGATCTTGGCACTGTGTGTGTGGCATGACCCCGCAGGCCAGAGGATTCCGTGAACACCAAGCTCAGGCCACGCTGGGTGGAAGCTCTGAGGTGTTGCCAATGAAGTGACGGTGGCATGACACTGGGGGCACAGCGACCCCCAGCCTCGCAGCTTTAGGAGAAGCCTCTTCTCCCTGCTAGTGGCAGTGGGGAAGGCAGCTCTGGCCAGTAGAACTTTCTGCAATGATGAAGATTGTTCTAAATCTATGTTGTCCGATACAGTAGCCGCTTAGTGGCATGTGGCTACTGAGCACTTGAAGTGTGGCTAATCCAACAAAAGAGCTGTATTTAAATTTTACTTAATTTAGGGAAGCGAACTTGGCCCAGTGATTAGGGAGTCTGTCTACCACATGGGAGGTCTGCGGTTCAACCCCGGGCCTCCTTGACCCACGTGGAGCTGGCCCGTGCGCAGTGCTGATGCGTGGAAGGAGTGCCCTGCCACGCAGGGGTGTCCCCCGCATAGGGGAGCCCCACGCACAAGGAGTGCACCCCGTAAGGAGAGCCGCCCAGCGTGAAAGAAAGTGCAGCCTGCCCAGGAATGGTGCCACACACACGAAGACCTGACACAGCAAGATGATGCAACAAAAAGAAACACAGATTCCCATGCCATTGACAACAACAGGAGCGGACAAAGAAAGAACACGCAGCAAATAGACACAGAGAACAGACAACTGGGGTAGGGGGAAGGGGAGAGAAATAAATAAATCTTTAAAAAAAATAAATTTTACTTAGTTTAATTAATTCAGTTTAAATAGCCACATGTGGCTACCATATTGGGCTATCAACATTCTCTCCTGTAGACAGCTTCTGTGGCCTTATTAACAACTGCTCTGTCCACCTGCAGGCTGGTGAGGGCGTCGAGGCCGCACTCACAGAGCCGAGCAGCAAGGCAGGCCAGCGTGCTGCCTCTCTCCCTCGCAGGCCCACCTTCCTCTGTACCAGCCAAATGGGAGAGTTATCCAGGGCAGCGACAGGCGTCACCCCAGCGCCCCTTCCCACTTGCTCACGGTGATGCTAGCACCTGCGTTCCCACCAGGGAGGCAGATGTCCTGTAGATTTGCCTTTTTGTTGGGGAGGGGGGCCCCAGGGGCTTCCCCTTCACCCTCCCTGTCATCATAGCCTTGACTTTTTGGGTCCCAGAGCCAATGTGGAGATCTGCCAGTCGCTCAAGGTGTCCCTTCCAGCTCCCCACCTAGGCACAGGGGAGTCACCGTGGAACAGGCTCAGGATGCCACCAGTTCCGCCCTGGGCTGAACACCCAAGCACCATTATCATGGGCCCAGGGATTAGGGTTGGTTCAGAGCTGGGGTCCCCAATGCCCCGACAGGTCTGGATTGTCCCTTTTCCCAGGGCACAGCACCCTGGATGCATGCAGGTCCCCTGCAGAAAGAGCAGGAAGAAGATGGACAGAATATACTTGTGACGTTGTCACACAAGGAATCAGCCTCCCTTCAGTTAAGGGGCCCTGAGCTGTGAACGAGCCCATCAGAGAAGTAGATAAGGGTTGCAGGTCTCTGTTGCACTGGCTCGATTCAGCCTTCACCAGCCCGGAGTTTTTCAATTATATGAATCAAGGAGAACTTTAGGAAGCAGCCCAGATTTCCTGGTCCATGGTTGGTTGATCGCCTCAGAAAAGTCCGTCAAGTCAAGCCTTCCTGATGACCACACTACCTATTGGGAGAACGAAGCTCATCTCACTTTGAGTGGTGAAATGCTACTCCGTGGCCTCTGCCACTTTGGGATTTTCCACGGAAATCAGGGAGACCATTTTGACAGCAGTGACTCCCCAGAAACAGTCTGCTTGGGGCACTGGCCCTGGCACCCTTGCTGCTGGTCCCTCAGGGTGGTGCTGTTAGAACTCTTGACTCAGCTGCAGCCCTGTGAATAATCTCTGATTGACCGCAGGGCCTTTGCGTCACTCCTTCAATAGCGAAAGTCCTTGGCAGGTCGTGACCATGCCCTAGTTATAAGGAAGTAGGCAGAGAGGCTGTTTGAATCTCCTTGTCTCACACCTGCCTAGAGTTCCAAGGGGGAACTAGATGTATAGAACAGGTATGTGGATGCTGAACAAACTCATGGTGATCTTTAACTTTACCTTTTTAATTATCTGTGTGGTTGGATTTTCTACTATGACCATTGATTACATGTATAACTTTTAAAAGGAGTTTGTCATTTTGTGTGTGTGTTTTGTTTTGTTTTTTTCCAGTCGACTGGTTCCAAAGGTGCAACTATTATATATGTATTGAGGAAAGGGGGCATGAGAAACGGTTCTTGAACCTGGAAAGGTCAGGAATACAAGCATAAGAATTTGGGACCTCACTGAATTTGTTCTTTGAAGACACCGTTTGTCTGCCCTGGGGCCAGCCCTGGCGCTGCTCTGTGGGAGCTCAGGAGATGGTTAGCCCTACTCCCAGCTCCGCTGGCCTGGGTCAATGTTGGGGTCTGCCCTTAACCAGCAGCACAGAACACCCCCATTCTGAGTCCTTGTCAGGTCAGAGCCATAACATTAAGCTCACAGTCACTCAATACTTAGCAGAAGTCTGGTTGAATTAAAAAAAAAAAGGTCTAGGAAGACTTGCTTGAATGGCAGTGTCCTTCATTCATACACGGGTGCTCCAGTCCCCATCAACACTTATTTTTGGATTCAGTACTACAATTGGACGATCACATGCTTTCTGCCCTTTGTAAGACTGCCTTATCTCAGTCTACTTGAGGTCATGCCATTGACTTAAAAAAGAGGCTATCAACACCCGTCCCACGGCACTCCTTGTTTTATTCCCTGTAAGGACGAGTTTAGGGTCTTATTTGCTACATTACACAGGCCCTTTGAATGAAAACACTTGTGGGAAATTCTTTCCTGGTCCTGGAATTTGTCTTCTTTGAAGCACCTGATTTGTTTTTATTTAGTAAGCATTATAATACAGATGATCTTGTTTCTTTCTTTGAAGGGGCTGCTAGGAAACTCAGAGTCAAATTGTGGCCCATGTCTAGCAAGTATAGGGGGCTTTCATGGCATGCATCCTCTGTATTTAACTTATCTCTGACCTCACATTATTTCCCCCAAACTAATTTTCTCTTTTTCCTTAAGTCCTCCATGACTTTTAGAAAAAGCATTTTATTGATGCATTCTGTAAGCAAGCATAATTGTTTTTTCTTTATTTTTAAAATCAGGATAAAAGATAAAAAGAATGATCACATAAAATATTCAAAATGTTATATTCTTAACTGGGCCATTAAACTGGATCCTGTGCCATTCTCTAATCTGAGAAGCTCGAGAATTTTATTGAATTTTCAATTTTTGTTTCAGTCTTCGAAAATAAGCATTTTGTTACCACTCCTTTTGCTGTGGTAGAAGAAATGTTGATCCTCTTGCATCTATCAAAGCTCCTTTTCTTCCATTTGGTGTTTACTTCATACCTGACACAATAATTACGAATTTATCTTTATTCCCTGAAGAGTGGAATGAGATCCGGAAATCCATGCCCTCATGAAGTTTTACAATCCTCTAAGAATTCTAAGAATGTTGAGTCTTTCAACTTTTTTTTAAACTACTTTGATCAGGGATCTGGAATAAATGAACATAAAATAGCCACGAGTTGTCCTAGAGACAAACTGGAGAAGACAGATTGCATTCAAATGAAGCTCAGTAGTCTCAACTGGTCTCTAGCTCTCTTGGCCAGATACAGATACAACACAATTCCCTGCATTTGCTACAGAAGAATGATGCATCATTCTGAAGGCAGCAGTCACAGACTTCTCCACTGTGTGTTTCTTATAGAAAAACTAGAAAATAAAAACAATAAAAAGGAAAAATATATCACCCATCTGCACATTATTAGCAACTAGGGGACCAGCCTTCCAGATTTCCATCAAAGCATTTACTCATTCAGCAAGGATTGATTGAGGGTCTACTATGTGCTAACTACGGTGTTATCTTGTTATGTCAGTGTGTTCGAAACTAGACGCAGTCCTTACCCACACTGCCCCTTACAGACCTCACCGTCCACGGTGCATTTATGAAACTGGAATCTCAGTACAGAAGTCCTCGACCCTCTTTCCATACATTCTAGACCTCTTTCCACATCAGCACATAGAGATGGGTATCACTATTTCAAAAGGCTGAGTAGTGTAGTACTGCACATATGACCAACCATAGTTTATTTGAACCAGCACCCTAATATTGTACATTTTTATTGCAATATGAAGAGTACTTCTGTGGTGGTTTGAAGCTATACCCTAGAAAAGCAAGGGCTTAAATTTCATCCACTGATGAGGCTCCGTCAGTTAAGGTGTGGTCCACCTCAATCAGGATGGGTCTCAATCCTATTATTGGAGTCCTTATGAGCGGAATGAAAGTCAGACACACAGAGAGAAAGTCACAGGAAGCAAGAAGCTGAAAAAGAACCCGTCAGAGAAGGAAGAGACCATGTGACAGAGGAACCAAGGATGGCCAGCAGCTGGCCCCAGAGCCCCACAGTCCTCAGGGAGAAAGCTTCACCTTGACACCTTGATTTGGATATTTTCCCAGCCTCAAAACCGGGCTCCAATAAATTCCCGTTGTTTAAGCCGGACCATTTCATGGTATTTGCTAGAGCAGCCTAGGGAACTAAAACAACTTCTGTGCACAGCTTTGAACAGGACCTGTGCACTGGTCTACTACCTCTAGGTGCTTTCTAGGTCATCCTCAAATACACCAGTGTGTAAAACTGGGCCCACGTTTCCTGCAATCTTTTGGCTTTTCTAGGTCAATGACTTTTGGCTTCACCCTGGTAATCCTTCTTCATGTTAAGCCCGATGTGTTCACATTCAGGTCCAGCTGCTTGTGAGATGATGGAAGCGAATATCTTGCTTCATCCTTACGATGACCTTCCTTGGTACAGTGACAGCAGCATCTCGTCTTGGCTGTTCATTGGTGATTGGATTGCGTCATCACTTCCAGTGGTGGAAGGAGCCAACTCCCTTTCTATTTATGCTAAGCCAGCACCCTGTTCCTGTATTACCTGGTGCTCATCAAGTATGTGTCTAATAGATAGAATCATGAGAGAACAGATGCCAGGACCAGAAAGATGGTGTGGGTGAGGGACAAACCGTTTACAGGTAGGAGGGGACATGCAGGGGATGGTAGGCAGGTTTGAGTTCAATAAAAATCAAGTTCTCTGTTCACTGGTCTTCCTTTTCTCATTTGAGAAATGCTTGCTGATTTTATCTTCTCACATAGTGTAGCAGTTTGATATTATTTATGAATCCCAAAAAGAAATATTGGATTATGTTTGTAAACTGATCTTTTCCTCTGGGCATATTAAATTATATTGGATTCAGAGGTTTACCTGATTACTTAATTAAGTGCCAGGGTGGGGACTTAAATACTTAATTAAGTGGAGGGTGGGGACTCACAGATACAAGACATGACAAAGGACAGAGTTGGAGGGTTTTTGATGTTGGAGTTTGATGCTGACGTCTTAAGCTGGAGCCCTGGGAAGTAAGTACACAGAGGAAAGAGAAGCAAGCCCCAGGAAGAAAGGAACCCTGAGCCCAGAAAGAAGCAAGCCCTGGGAAGAGAGGAACCCAGGAAGCCTGAACCCTCGCAGATGTCGGCAGCCATCTTGCTCTAACACATGAAAACAGACTTTGGTGAGGGAAGTAACTTATGCTTTATGGATTGATATCTAATACAGGTGACTAATACACAATTTGGTACCGAGGAGTGGGGAAGTGCTCTTGAAATTGCTGGAAAGGTTTTAAAAATGGGTAAGGGGCATTTGGAAGAATTGTGAAATGCTTGATGGAAGAGGCCTAGATCACTTTGAAGAGACTGTTGATAACAAATAAAGAGACTTTTTATGATGCCTTAGAAGTAATTGATGAAACTATTACTGGAAACTGGAGGAAAGGTGATCTGTGTTTTAAAGTTGCAGAGAAGTTAGCAAGATTAACTTCTGGTGTTTTATGGAAGGCAAAATTTGCAAATGATGAGCCATGGCATTTAGCTAAAGAAATTTCCAAAGTAAACCCAGAGAATGTGGCTTGACTTCTGCTTGTAGCTTATAGTAAAATGCTAGATGAGAGCAATATGCAGAGAACTGAAATGTTGGGCACAAAGAAAACAGAAACTGATTGTGGAAATTCCAAGCCTCTGGAAATGAGGCTTCCTAGTAGTCAGCCAAAGGGGTGCTGATGCAAAATACCAGAAATTAGTTGGTTTTTATAAAGGGTATTTATTTGGGGTAGGAGCTTACAGATACCAGGCCATAAAGGATAAGTTATCTCCTCCACCAAAGTCTATTTTCATGTGTTGGAGCAAGATGGCTGTCGATATCTGTGAGGCTTCAGGCTTTCCGGGTTCTCCCTTCCAGGGTCTTGCTTCTCCCTGGATTCAGGGAGTCTCTCATCCCAGGGCTTGCTTCTTCCTGGACTTAGGGTTCCTTTCTTCCTGGGGCTTGCGTCTCTTTCTTCTGTGTGCTTCCTTCCCAGGGCTCTAGCTTAAGGTTTCAGCATCAAACTCCAACATCAAAACTCCAGCATCAAAAACCCTCAACTCTGCCCTTTGCCATGTCTTTTATCTGTGAGTCCCCACCCACCAAGGGGTGGGGACTCAATGCCCTAATGATGTGGCCCAATCAAAGCCCTAATCATAACTGAATCATGCCCAGGCACAGACAAGATTACAAAGATAATCAGATATCTATTTTTAGAATTCATAATCATAACAAACTGCTACAAGCTCCTAGATGAAAGTGCCCATTGGAGGACTTAACTAAATTTGGAACTTGTAAACCAGGATTGAAGATGCAGTTATGTCGGAAAGTCTTGTGGAAAAGCTTACTCTCTGAAGGCTTGAACCCCTGCTTCCTGCATGCTAAACCAACAGTCTTTTTTGAGAGAGCTATATGAATAAAACCACTGTTAGCCTGGAATAAAAGGGACATGGAAAGGAGCAACTGAAGGGGAAATGACTTCAAGAGGAAAACCATGGAAGCTGAGATCTGGAATTAAAACATCACCTTGGGCCAAGAGAGGAACCTCACCCATGTGTTACAGAGAGGGTGAGTTTGCCCCAGCAGTTGAAGAGGATGGATGTTCCTGCTCAATGTTCTGGGAGAGTTTTGCTGCCCCTGGGTACAGAGAGGGTGTAGCACATTCCTCAAGGTTTAGGGCGCTTAAGGTCAGCACCCCACAGGTCTGAGAGGGGTGGACCTGTCCCCCAAAGATTAGGGAAGGCCAGGTGGTCAACTCGTTCCTCTGAGAGGTTTGAGCCTGTGTGCCAAAGGTTAGGGGGAATGTTGTCTCCCCATCACTGTACTAGAGGGGTTAAGACTCTAACCCAAAGATTGGGTAAGGTGTGGCAATCACTCCAACACTCTTGGAGGGAGAGGCCTAGAGCTTGGTTGACATCCAGATGCTTAATGAGGGTAAAACCAAGAAAATGGCCATTGGGCAAGCCAGTGAAAAGGGTAGGTCCCATATGACTCCAAGGAGAAGAAACCATCTTCTTAAGAATGACTCCCAGACTTTGAAATCGAATAGAGGATTCCATGCAAGTCTACTGAACTGTAGAGAAACCGTGGCTCATGTTTCCCTCCCAATTTCTCCTTATTGTAATGAAAATGTTTATCCTTTGTCTGTCCTTTTGTGTATTGGAAGTAGATGGATTGTTTTTTAAGTTTCAGAGGTCTATAGCAGACAGGACTTTGCCCCAAGACAAACTATATGCCTTTAAATTGATTGTGATATGATTTAATACTTGCATTGTAACTGATTTAAGGTTTTTGGTTTTTTTTTTAATATTGTAATGTCTTTTTGGAATTCAGAGGGTGGAGTATAGCAGTTTGATATTATTGGTGAATTCCAAAAAGAAATACGGAATTATGTTTGTAAACTCATCTTTTCCGCTGGGCATATTAAATTATATTGGATTCAGAGGTTTACTTCATTAAGCAATCAGGTAAACCTCTTCTGCTGGTAGGGCATTCAGTCCCCACCCCTTGGTGGGTGGAGGCTCACAGATAAAAGACATGGCAAAGGACAGAGTTGGAGGGCTTTTAATGTTGGGGCTTGATGCTGATGTCTTAAGCTGGAGCCCTGGGAAGTAAGCACACAGAGGAAAGAGAAGCAAGCCCCGGAAAGAGAGGAACCCTAACAGACTTTGGCAGCCATCTTGCTCCAACATGGGAAAATTGACTTTGGTGAGGGAAGTAACTTATGCTTTATGGCCTGGTATCTGTAAGCTCCTACCCCAAATAAATACCCTTTATAAAAACCAACTGATTTCTAGTATTTTGTATCAGCACCCCTTTGGCTGACTAATACACATATGACTGTCACATAAAATACAGTATGTCACAAGCAATATTGAAGACATTATTTGTTGTTTATCTGAAATTCAAATTTCTGGGCATCCTGTCTTTTTACTTGCTAAATACTGCATCCTTGGTCTCAGGGATCTCAGGGGCCAGTGTGGTCTAGAAGCAGGGAGTCAGGAAAATTTGTCACCAGGTAAACGACTGTGCGATGTTCTACAAAACTTCTCAGGGATTTCAGTTTCCCTGTGGAAAGAGGTGGGCAAGGTGATCCAAGATTGCTTCCAGCTTTAATCTGCTTCTTCAGTTACTGTTCAGTTAACCTGGGAGCTGCTCCATAGGCCAGGAGGTCCCAGGTCTGGAGTAGCAGCCACTGCTCCACAGGTTTGGTTCTGTCCAGCCAGGACCTGCTCAATGCCTCCTGCGACAGGGCGAGACAGTAGCCTGAACCTCACATTTGCATGAGTCATTTGGTTCACAGTGAACCCACACCTCTTCCGGCCCAACCCCCTCTGCCTTCTGCGCTGCAGCTCCATGCTCTGGAGGGCTGTGCCCTGCCTCTCTACAGCCAATTCACGGTCTCTGCTGGTTCATTGCACCCAGCCGCCCCACGGACCACCGGGCTCCTCGAGCTGGACCTCAGAATCTTTTCTCTTGAAGTGCTCCCCTTCAGCAGCACGGGCAGGCTGAAGGCTGGCTGGGAAACACGGAGGGAGAGATGGAGAGGGAAAAAGTATCATTTGTCAACCGGAATAGCAAAGATGATTGAGGGAAGAAGCACCGGTGGATTCCACATCTAAGAGGGAACTTTGATGATAAGCAGGTTATTTGAGTGGTCTCTCCATAGAGTGCTTAGAAGTTGCAAGGAGAAAATCTCTCTACACAGCAGAGAAATTGGATACCTTGATTGTGTGCAGGGCAGATGGACACCTTAAACCTCCAAATATGATGCCTTGAGAAGGACATATCACTCGTGCAGTATTCCAGCCTAGAATGCATACTCTTAATCTAACCATTAAAACATCAGATAAACCAAAAAATGAAGAACATTCTATAAAAAAAAAAGGGGGGGGACTGTAGTCTTTTTTAAGTTACATGCTCTGCATGACTTTTTTTTTAAGATTTATTTTTATTTATCTCCCCTCCTCCCCCTCCCCACCCGCTTGTGGCTTGCTTGCTGTTTGCTCTGTGTCCATGCGCTGTGCATTCTTCTCTGTCTGCTTGTCTCCCTTTGTAGTGTTGTCTTGCGGCGCCAGCCCTCTGTACTCACGGGCTGTCAGCTTGCCATCTTGCCTTCGCAAGGAGGCCCTGGGACACGAACCCAGGGCCTCCCATATAATAGATGGGAGCCCAATCGATTGACCCAGAGTCACTTCCCTGTAGTCTTTTGAAAATAGCAACGTCATAAAAGACAAAGAAAGGCTGTAGAAATGTTCTAGATTAAAGGGGATAAAGAGACACGTAAATGCAGTGCCTGATCCTAGACTAGATCTTGTACTGGAGGGGAAAAGAGTGCTACAGAGGACATTGAGGGGTCCATTGGTACGATTGAAATTACAGATGATTGATTAGATAAAATATTTACTTCTGTAAATGTGATATTTACTGATATTGACAACTATACTGGGTTATGTAGAATAATGTTCATATTCTTAGGGAAGCCACACTGAAGATTTTAAGGGTAAAGAGGCATCATGTATGCAACTTTTTAGCAAATGACCCAGGGAGGAAAAAACCTCTATTATCTGTTTATCTATCTATCTATCTTCTGTCTATCTTCTCTCATCTGAGAGAGAAGGAGGAGGAGAAAAAAAGAAGAGAGTTGGGGAGCTTGAATGATAAAGTAAATAGGGCAAAATGCGAAGGTGGGGCGTGGAATCTGGGTGAAGGTAAAGGGTATCTGGGTGTTCTACGAGCTATTCCTGCAACTTTCTGTAAGTTTAAAATTATTTCCAAAAAAAAGTTCAGAAATTGATGTCCTTTATTATTGATTTGTAAAAGCTCTTTAAAAATTATCCTTTGTCATAAACACTGCAAATACTGCTTCCCCATTTGTCATGGCCTCTGGGTTTTGTCTGTGGTATTTTTGACGTCTTTGTTAAGTGAGCAATCCTCCTTTATGAGTCAGATTTGAAGGTCGCTCTCCATCCCTAAGATGGCACAGAGGCTTACCTACCACATCCACTGAATCCAAGATGCTGTCAATTGTAAAATACATTGTGGAGAGTAGAATAATGGTGCCCACCTCCAACCCCAATGTCCACATCTTAATCCCCAAAATTTGTAAGAATATTACAAAAGGGACTTTGCAGACGTGATGGAGTTAAGCGTCTTGAGAGGGGAAGATTATCCTGGATTATCCAGGTGGGTCTTAATACGAGGGAGGCAGGAGAGTCCAAGGGAGACAGTGATTTGGCGATTTGAAGATGCTCTGCTGTTGGCTTTGAAGGTGGAGGAAGGGGCCCCAAGCCAAGGGATGTAGGCAGTTGGAAAAAGGCCAGGAAATAGATTCTCCCCTAGAGCCTCCAGGAGGAACCCAGCTTTGCCAGCACCCTGGCTTTAGACAGTGAGACCCACTTCAGATGTCCACTTCCAGAACCAGATAATAAATGGGGCTTGTATTCATGATCTCTTTCTTTGTAACAAATTACCGCCAAATTTAGCAGCTTAAGCCACGGATATTTACTCTCTCACACAGTTCCTGAGGGTCAGGAAGCCACAGGTGGTTTACCTGGGTGGCTCTGGCTGAAGGTCCCTCATGAGTCAAGACACAGTATTTGTCAGGTGTGTGAGGGAGATCACTTGCAATTGTGTGTTTAAGGATGTTCTTTGTAGCTTATGAAAGATGATTGGAAAAACCTACATATCCATCAGTAGGACAATGGTGAATCAAAGGAAAACCAATGTTTAGAATGGACATGTGTGGATGGCCTCTCCAGCATCCTTTGCTTCCTTTCAAAAGTGACCTAATTTTCATTCAGGTTTTCAGCCTTCCCTTATGCAGCTTACTGGCTGCTGGGGGAGCTAGTCCCAATCCAACTCTACCTATGGGCCCAGGACGGCCTAAGCCAATGAGCACAGTCCAGGGTCCTGGTCCCAATTATGGTGGTCACCTGACCTAAGCTGGTCCAAACGAGAATGCATCTAGGACTGTTGCTGGGAGTGCTGGGAAATGTTAACTAGGAAGCCATAGCTTCATAGTTAAGGCAAACACACACACACACAAAATCCTCCATGCATGAGCGTCTTAGAGTGCACATGTGATGTGGGCTATGGGTGGAAGGCTCTTTGTCTCTTCAGAGATAACTAAGCTGTTTGACTTGTGAGTGTGGAACGGTAAGAGGCTGCAGTCCTGCCCTTAGGGAAAATGGCAACAGGCTCCAGTCCCAGGAAACAGTTTAACAATGCAAGGGCTATAAACTTTAAGTATTTAGGGGAAATGCAAAAAGTAAATATGCTAAAAGCTTATCTAGAATATCTGGAGTCCATGCTAAAAGCTTACCTAAGATGTGGAAGATATATGCTAATTGAAGCCTATTGAGAACTGAAACAAAGGGACCATTTGGCCTTTCCTCTCTGTATAAAAGACGTTTGAAAATCTTGTTCAGGGCTCGGGATTCAAACTGAAAGCTCCTGAGTCTGGCCGGCCGTCAATAAACCATTTTTCCTTCTCAAAATCATTCTTGAGTCCTGGCCTCTCTATTCTACAACACATGTACATTCCTAAGCCAAAGCTCTCTGTAGCAGAACCACCCCTGCTGCTCACAGAAACGTCAATGAGACATGTTTACGATCTTGCAGATCCCAACTTGGCTCTGTGCCTGCCTTGTTCATGTAACCCCCTGGGTGTCACAGAGCACTATTCCGACACTCAGCACTAGCTCCCAGTCTGTAAGTGCCCTAATAAACTGTTACTGTTTTGTTATATGGACTGGTCTGCTTCATTTTTCAGTCTTAAGTGCACTTTGGCAGAATTTATTCTGTAGGTTCACGGCCAGGCAAGTTACAAAGAGGTGGGCACCCTCTTTGGAAGGCTTTGAAGACCTGTTGTAACCCTAGGTGCTGCTGGCAGCCACCTTACAACCACAAGGGGAGTTGTGCTTGGGCTGAAGCGGACTCCAAGGAAGTAGAGTGGGGAGAGGGAAAGAAATGGGCTCTTGGGATTAAACCTACCCCAGAGCCTGCCCCACCTCTAGATGTTACAGTTCTGTCAGCCATTAAGTTTCCTTTGTGTCAGAGTGAGCTAGATGCCCCCTCCCTGTAAACGCTTCCGAGCCACAGAGCAGCCCGTATTCCCTGAGCACCTAGGAAGAGCCAGGCACTGTAATGCTACACCCTGCTGAATGTCAACTGATGACATGGCCATATGACGGAACATCCTGCATCTATGAAAAACAAGACGTTACATGGGAAGGTTTTCCTGAGAAGTAAGAGCCTAGACAATCTGGGAAGATGTCCGTTTTGGTCAAGCCACCTCTTGGTGAGGGTGGGGACGGCAGGGGGAGGAGAGGACGAATCCAGGAGCTCTTGGGTTATCTTCGCTAGAATCCCACTTGATCCCTGAGGGAAGACAGGACACCCCTTACTCCAGGAAGAGCCTCTGGAGAAGGGAGGGGCACCCCTTGAGGCTTGTGCCAGAAGCACCAGAAGGCACCAAGTCTTTGAAATGCCAAGGTGGGGGTTGGGGGGAGCAGGAGGTTATACACAGAAATACAAGACCAAACGCCCAACGCTCAATCGTTCTAGCGGGCATCAGCTCTTCTGGGGACGGGGTCTCGGTCCTTGGCACAACGTGGAGGGGCTGAGACTAGAACTTCCTGCTTCCGTGGGGTCAAGGGAGCAGAGGGCCCAGGGTCCCTGGAGAGGAAGGGAGTTGGCTCCTTTAGAGGCTTGTCCAGATCACTGGCTTTGAGCTTCTGGTGGCCCCCGAATGTTTCGTTGGGTCGCCAGTCACCCAGAGTCTAACACAGGTAGTGGTGGGAAAAAGGAGGCCAGGCCAAAGGGACGGGGCTTCACACCTGCACACCCCAAAGGGCTGAGGCTGCAGAAACGGGGCGCCCTCCTTTAGTTGTCCAGCCTGACTTCACAGCTAGCACTTCCCCTTCCCTGCACTACTAAAGTTTCCTTTAAATGCAAATGTTTTTTAAGGCGCCTCCAGCGCAGGGAGTTCGTTTGGATTGCACTTGGTGGGAATACACTACTTTAAAGCATTTGAATAGAAGAATCCACTTCTGAGAAATTTGCATTTTCAGAAAGCTTTCAATGGAGTGCAGGGCTTTGGAGCTGTGAATGGTCTTTCTGAGCTGTGAATGGTCTTTCTGTGTTTTCGGCTCTCCGTGAATGGTACTGGAGGTGCTGCCGGGCGGAGGCGCCTTTGCCCAGAGCCTGCAGAGGTTTCTGGGATGTGTGTTAAGTCACCTCTCCCCTGCAGGTTTCCAGGGAGCTGGTTTGCATGGGGTAGACATGCGACCTGATTCCCAGTGCCAAGGGCCTCTGTTCCAGGTTCTGGTGGCCCTCCTTGCCTCAGGACACGGCCTTGAGGAGAGTAGCAGGGTGGCCCAATGGGCAGGGTGGGGGGGGCGCTGGCTGTTTAGTGTTTTTATGGGATTGGCACACACCCAGGGGGCTCTTTTTCTCTTCCCTTCTTACCTGGGTTGGGGACCTATGGCTGCCCCATCTGTCCTCACCAATGTCCTCTCAGGCCCCACCCTACTCAGCTGAGAGAGAAAGGGAAGGGCAGCTTTAACTCCTGCCGCACCAAAAGTTCACCAAAGGCTGCAGGCCCTGAGAGGGGAGCCCGTGTGGGTCCCTGGCCCCCACCCAGGGAGCTCCCTCTGGAGGTCACAGTGAGAAGGGTGGGGTGTGGCCACTACTTCTCCCCTACTCCTGCCCCTCCACACACCCTAGTCGTCCCTTATCCAGCTGTGGCCTGTGTGGGCACCCACGGGGCATGTCCTCAGAGAAGCCCTGGGCCCTGTGAAGTCGCTGTCCTGGTTCTGGCTGCAGGTCCTGAGTGTTTATCTGGAATGGAAAGAGTGGTATGTCCAACGTGCAGCTTCGCTCCCAGGATGTCCCTACAGCCACTGACATGCACTGGGACCTCAGTTCAGGGGACAATGTTAAATTTTACCTGCGATCCTGGAAAGCAGCAAAGGTAAAAAAAAATCCCCCCCACCTTGTGTATTCTGGAAAATGACTTATTACAAAGAACCCCCCTCCCCAAATGACTTGGATAAGACTCACGGGGGCCCCTGGTTTACCTGGACAAGCCCGGGCGCAGACCCCCCGCATTCCCATTCTTTGCCTCATAAACGAGGAGCTGAACTGCTCATCCTCACTGATGAGTCGGAGCAAACTGTTCATGAACCAATCTTGGGTGGAGCCTCCCTCCTTCCTCCGGAGTCCTGAGCTCCCAGAAGAGGCGCTGCCTCAGCCTTCCGTGTTCTCGGATCCACTCTCTGGTCACGCCCGGCTTTCCCCCTTCTCCCTACACCCGGGTTCTTTCCTCCTTATAGAAGAAAAACCCCAAGACGCTGGCAGGACCTTCCGGTCAGAGCGTTCTGCCCGCGGCAGCGGTCCCAGCCCCTTTCCCCCTTCCCAGAATCCTTCCAAATGAAATCTCTCCCCACAACACCTGCATTACCGGATTCTATCTAGGTTCTTGGCTATGCTGCACAAATGAATTTCAAGAGCACGCTGGCTGAGTTAGGCCAGTAATTTATTCAGGTAGGGAGGGAAGAGAAATGGGAGAACATAACAGAAAATAAAAGAGCAGGGGGCTCAGGTAGAAAGGAAGGGGTGAAAAGGGATGAAGAGGGCTGATTTACAAGCTACAATTCCCCATTATGGAGTAGAAATTCGCAGGTTTACTTACATGGCCACATGGCGGAGGAAAAATGGCAAAAATGACACACAGAGGGCAGGACAAGTCCATAGGCAAAAGAGCAAGGCGAGAGAAAGCCCGAGCTCCGATTTGTGCCTGGCCTTTTAAACTGTCCATTATTCCCCCCCCCCCCTTTGCTAATGGCAGGGGAGGGGCTCCAGCGGTTTGCTGTTTGGATTGATCACCCCACCAGTCAATCCCCTAGTGAAACCCAATGATAAAGCGTCTAGGGAACATCCAGGCTTTCCCTTGTTCTCAGGAAGAAGTCTTTGTTCTGGGTAGCAGAATCCTGGGGGTGGGGGTCCTCCAGCAGCCATCTTGGGGGTTTCTGATGTCCACCTGTACTCCTTGTCAGGTTCCAGATCCATCTATTAGTTCCCTATCTTATTAGCCTGCTTCACCTGGATTTGTTTTTGTCTTCACCACAGGTGAATTTATTCTAGAAGCAGCCTATCCACTAGCCCAAGAGATAACCCCTAATTTTTATTTCTGATATTAACTAACCAAACATGGTAAAAAAAAAAAAAAAAGGACAACAGATTGTTAAAGTAAAATAATGCTGGTAGAACAAAAATACCTCCATATTGAGCCTTCCTCCTCCAGAAAAATGTACTACTAATATAGCCTGTGCATGAATTCGAACTTATCTAATGCTGTATCCAAGTGTATCTAGTTTCTAGAAAGCCAGTTAAGTGATATAGGCTCCATAGGCTTTGAATATTCAAAAAGGATGTAGACTGAATGTGTATTCAAAGTTACTTGCAGAGGAATGTGGGCGATTTGTTGATTCAAGTTTAGCTGGTATTCAACCAAATGGCTAAACCCCCCAAAAACTAACAAAGAGGGTCTTTTTGACCCTTAAACCTCTCCTGGCCCTACCACGTGAGTCTCTTGTATGAAAATAACCTAAAGCCTCTACTCAGGGCTCTGCTTCCGCTACATGATACCCCACTTTTTCTGTCTTCTACCCCTCCCTGCCTTTTCCTCCTTTCCTCCCTTCCTTCCCCCCTCTCTTCTTTCAATCTAAACAAAATATTATGGACGTCTTTGTACATGTCAGGCACTGCCCTAGGAGTTGATAATGCATCAGTGAACAAAACATTGTCCTCATGGAGCGTCCACGCCAGTGTGGGGGTGAGGTGGGAGACACAGGCACTAAATCCCCACAAGTAAGAAAACATTTGGAAGGTACTGAATGCTGTGGGAACTTGGTGGTTAGGCTCATGTGTCAACTTGACTAGGTAATGGTGCCCAGTTGTTTGAAAGAGCAAGCACTGGCCTACCTGTTGCTGTAAGATATTTCAGGGACCTAAATCATTAGTTGATTGCATTTATGGCTGATTCCATCTACAATCAACTGAGGAGATTGTCTTTAGCAATGAACGGTATCTCAGGCAATCTGCTGAAAGTCTTAAAAGAACTGATTTTGGCAGTCAGAAGAGAGACGTTCTATCTCTACTTCAGTCAATCTGCTTCTCTGGCGAAATTTATTGCAAAACGTCATCGGAGTTCCTGGTTTGCAGACTGCCCTCTGGAATTTGGATTTGTGCACGCCCACAGTTACATGAGACAATTTCATAAAATCTCATAATATTTATAGGTCTCTCCTGTTGGTTCTGTTTCTCTGGAAAACCCTAATACAGCTTGGTACCAGGAATGGTTCTTGAGAAACAGAATCTTAAAAAGGGATTTTTGAGTTGGTTCTGGAGTGTTTGCAATTGGCACTCTACTCTAATTAGATTCAAAGCCACTAATGACTCTCTTTCCAATAATCAAGATGCCACCAGGGGAGTGGATGTAGCTCAAATGATTGAGCACCTGCTTCCCATGTACAAGGTCCTGGGTAAAATCCTTTTACCTCATTAAAAAAAAAAAAGATGCCACCAATAGTCCATGCAGTGAGAGTTGGCGGTAGAGATATACAAACTATCACCACTGGATATGGCTAATCACATGATTTATAAGAGGCAAGGCTTTCAGAGAGAGTGTTTTTGACACCTTTAGAGAGTTTTGTGGAATTAAAAACTATAATGATGTTGGCTGGTTGTTCCTAAATATGCTAGATACAGTTATAAAAGAAAGGGATGAGTTGAGGGCTTCAAATTTATAATTTAAGCACTGTCTGAAGGACGTGAAAGTTTCTATGTATGTCCTGAAAGAAAATCTTGTTTCGTGTAGCTACAGACTAGAGATCTCTGAAGACCAGACCCAGAGTTTCATTGTGCAAGTAGCAGAGTTACAACAGAAACTGAAATCTCAGTCTTGCAGGGTATCTGCTGTTAAAGTGAGGGCATTGATTGGAAAGTTATGGGATCCTGAAAACTGGAATGGAGACATATGGGGTGTTGATGATGGAGTAGGGACATTGAAACCTTAAATTCTGCTAAGTCTTTGCTAGATAAACCTGTAATGGTCTGCCCTGAGGAAGCTTATAGACCTCCAGTCTGCCTTAAGTAGTCTATCATTCAACCAGCACCTGAAGAGATGAATCCTGTTTCACCAGATGAAACTGCAAAAGAATGTGCTGAGGTAATTGGCTTGTATATTAGTCAGCCAAAGGGGTGCTGATGCAAAATACCAGAAATTAGTTGGTTTTTATAAAGGGTATTTATGTGGGGGAGGAGCTTACAGATACTAGGCCATAAAGCATAAGTTACTTCCCTCACCAAAGTCTATTTGGAGCAAGATAGCTGCTGACATCTGGGAGGGTTCAGGCTTCCTGGGTTCCTAGCTTCCTGGGGCTTGCTTTTCTCTGGGTTCAAGGTTCCTTCCTTTCTGTGGCTGGCTTCTCTTTCCTCCATGTGCTGACTTCCCAGGGCTCCAGTTTAAGTCTTCAGCTTCAAATTCCAAAATCAAAACTCCAACATTAAAAGTCCTCGCAGCAAAAGCTCCATCTCTGTCCTTTGCCATGACTTTTATCTGTGAGTCCCCAGCCACCAAGGGGTGGGACCTCAATGCCCTAATGATGTGGCCCAATCAAAGCCTTAATCAGAACTCAATCGTACCCAGTAATAGACCAGATTACAAACATAATCCAATATCTGTTTTTGGAATTCATAATTATATCAAACTGCTACAGCTTGCAAGACACTTCTAATCCTTCTTGTTGCCCACCTCCACCACCCCTCTTTTCTTTCGGACCTATCACTAGACTAAAGTCCCAACATGCCCCAAAGGGTGAAGTACAAAGTGTGAACCACGAGGAAGTACACTGTACTCCAAAAGAACTGCATGAGTTTTCCAACTTATATAGATAGAACTCAAGAGAATATGTGTGGGAATGGATATTAAGGGTGTGGGATAGCGGTGGAAGGAATACAAAGCTGCATCAGGCTGAATTTATTGATATGGACCCACTAAGTCTTAGTGACGAAACAGAGATTCTGGATTCACTGTTGTAGCTTGAGGGGTTAGAAAGGGCTCTTTCAGCTTTGGGTAGCTTTGGGTAGCTGGCTGAAACACGGACCAAAAGATGGCAGACATTACCTGGGGCTGAATGCTAGAACTATCCTAGTATACTGTAGATGAGGGAATCCAAAGATTCAGAGAAATTGGAATACTAGATAGGATGTATCATGTAAGACCTGCTCACCCACCCCAGGAAAGTCCAGAGGATATATGTTTCACCAGGACTGTGAGGAATAACTCCATCTTCCTTAGAGACCTTGGTGGTTGCTCTTCTCTGTAGGTCAGATATTGCCTTGGGAACTGCTGTCATTGAACTGGGATCTTTGAACACCATGGAGATGACTGGATCCCTGGTTGGCAGAAGCCAAGTGGCAGCACTCAATCACCAAAGACAAGGTGGGCAGTGCTCCCATAATAAACAGCAGACTGAAAGCATCAATCAAAATAGTCTGAGTTGCAGAGACCTATAGTGTTGGCTAATAGGTTGTGGGGTACCTAGAGGTGAAATAGATGGGCACTCTACTAAATTTCTATTGATCTGTATAGGCAGATGAGTTCTAGGTCAATTGAATAAGAGTCTACCTTGAATTACAGAAACAGACTCAAAGCCTCTTAATCAATTGCCAGACTTGAGACTTGAGACAGTTTACAAACCCAGAGCACACCGAATGAGGGGAAGAATGGGTTCCCTTGGGGAAGGATCCTGTTATACTGCCAGAAATTTATACTGCTAATCTACCTCTCAGCCTTCCCCAAAGGGACCTATGGCCTTTTACAAGGGTAACTGTGTATTGGGGAAAAGGAAATGATCAGACATTTCAGGGATGATTAGACACTGGCTCAGAAGTGACGTTAATTCCAGAAGACCCAAAACATCACTTTGGGCCACCAGAGTAGGGGCTTATGGAGGTCAGGTGACTGATGGAGTTTTAGCTCAGGTCTATCTCAAAGTGGGTCTAGTGGGTCCCCAGACCCATTCTGTAGTTTTTTTCCCCTGTTCTGGAATGCATAATTGGAATTGACATACTCAGCAACTGGCAGAAACCCCACAATGGTTCACTGACGAGTGGAGTAAGGGAAATTATAGTAGGAAAGGCCAAGTGGAAGCCACTAGAACTGCCCCTAACTAGCAAAATAATAAATCAAAAGCAATACCAGATTCCTCAAGGGATTACAGAGATCAGAGCCACCATGAAGGACTTGAAGGATATAGGGCTGGTGATCCCCAATATTCCCATTCAACTCTCCTACTTGGCCTATGCAGAAAACAGATGGATTTTGGAAGATGACAGTAGATTATCATAGCTTGAACCAGGTGGTGACTCCAACTGTAGCTGCAATTCCAGATGATCATTGCTTGAGCAAATCAACATATTGCCTGCTACCAGTATGCAGCTATTCATCTGGCAAATGCTTTTTTTCTCAACTGCTATTAGTAAGCACCACCAGTTTGCTTTCAGCTGGCAAGACTAGCAATATACTTTCACTGTCCTACCTCAGGGGTCTATCAACTGTCCAGCCTTAAGTCATAATATAGTCTGCAGGGATCTCTCCTTCCCACAAGACATCACACTCATCCATTATATTGATGATATTATGTTGATTGGACCTAGTGAGCAAGAGGTAGCAACTACTCTAGACTCATTGGTAAGGTATTTGCATGTCAGAGGATGGGCGATAAACCCGACAAAAATATAGGGGGCTTCCACCTAGGTGAAATTTCTAGGTGTCCAGTGGTGAAGGGCATGCTGAGATATCTCTTCTAAAGTGAAGGATAAGTTGTTCCATCTGGTCCCTCATACAACCCAAAAAGTGGCACAATGCCTAGTTGGCCTTTTTGGACTTTGGAGACAACATAATCCTCATTTGGGTGTGCTGCTCTGGCCCATTTACTAAGTGACCAGAAAAGCTACTAGTTTTGAGTGGGGCCTGGAACAAGAGGAGGCTCTGCAACAGGTCCAGCCTGATGGGCGAGCTGCTCTGCCATTTGGGCCATATGATCTAGCAGATCCAATGGTGCTGGAAGTGTCAGTGACAAATAGATTACAGGAGAGTCACAATCCCGACCCTTAGGACTTTGGAGCAAAGCTCTGCCATCCTCTGCAGATAACTGCTCTCCTTTTGAAAAACAAAATTTGGCCTGCTACTGGGCCTTAGTAGAGATTCAATGCTTAACCATGGGTCACCAAGTTACCATGAGACCTGAGTTGCCTGTCATGAACTGAGTGTTGTCTGACCTGTCAAACCATTAAGTTGGATGTGTGCAGCAGCACTCTATAATAAAGTGGAAGTGGGATATAAGAGGTAGGGCTCAAGGGGGTCCTGAAGGCACAAGTAAGTTACATGAGGAAGTAGCCCAAATGCCCATGGCCACCTTCTCTTTCCTGCCATGTTACCTTCTCTTTCCCAGCCCGAAGCTATGGCCTTTTGGGAAGTTCCTTACAATCAGGAAGAGAAAGCTTGGGCCTGGTTTATAGATGGTTCTGCAGGATATGCAGGTTCCACCAGAAAGTGGACAGCTGCAGCCCTGCAGCCCCTTTCTGGTATGTCCCTGAAGGATAGTAGTGAGGGAAAATCCTGCCAGTGTCAGCACTTTGAGCAGGGTACCTGGTTGCTCAATTTGCTTGGAAGGAGAAATGGCTGCAGGTGCATTTGTACACTCATTCATGGGCTGTCACCAATTGTTTGGCTGTATGGTCAGGGACTTGGAAGGAACATGATTGGAAAATTGGTGACAAAGATGTCTGGGGAAGAGGCATTTGGAGAGACCTTTCAGAGTCAGCAAAAAACATGAAGCTGTTTGTGCCCCATGTGAACGCTCATCAGAAGGTGACTTCAGCAGAGGAAGATTTTAATAATCAGGTAGATAAGATGACCTGCTCTTGTGGGTACCAGTCAGCCTCTTTCCCCAGCCACTCCTGTCACTGCCCAATGGGCTCACGAACAAAGTTGTCATGGTGGTAGGGATGGAGGTTATGCATGGGCTCAGTAACATGGGCTCCCACTCACCAAAGCCGAGCTGGCTATAGTCACTGCTGAGTGTCCAATCTGTCAGCAACAGAGTCCCATACTCAGTGCCCCTGAGGTGATCAGTCTGCTACCTGGTATCAGGTTGATTACACTGGGCCAACTCCATGATGGTAGGGGCAGAGATTTGTTCTAACTGGAATAGACAAATACTCTGCCTTCCCTGCATGCAATGCTTCTGCCAAAACTACCATCCTTGGACTTGAAGAATGCCTTCTTCACCATCATGGGATTCCACAGAGCATTGCTTCTGATCACTTCACAACAAATGATGTATGGGAATGGGCACATGCCCACGGAATTCACTGGTCTTACCAGGTTACCCATCGTCCTGAAGCAGCTGGATTGGTAGAATGGTGGAATGGCCTTTGAAGACTCAATTATGGCACCAACTAGGTTGCAATAACTTGCAGGGCTGGGGCAATGTTCTCCAGGAGGCTGTGTATGCTCTAAATCAGCATCTTCTCTATGTGCTGCTTGTCCCATAGCCAGGATTCACGGGTCCAGAAATCAAGGAGTGGAGATGGGAGTGGCACCACTCACTACTACTCCTAGTGATCCACCAGGAAATTTTTGCTTCCTGTCCCAGAAATATATATATATTTTTAAGATTTATTTTATTTATTTCTCACCCCCCCAGTCGTCTTCCCTCTTTGTCCATTCACTGTGTGTTCTTCTGTGTCCACTTGTATTCTTGTCAGTGGCACTGGGAAACTGCGTCTCTTTTTGTTGCATCATCTTGTTGCGTCAGCTCTCCGTGTGATGGTGCCACGCCTGGGCAGGCTGCACTTTTTTTTGCGTGGGGTGGCTCTCCTTGTGAGGTGCACTCCTTGCGTGTGGGGCTTCCCTATGCAAGGGACACCCCTGCATGGCATGGTACTCCTTGTGCGCATCAGCACTGTGCATGGGCCAGCTCCACGTGGGCCAGGAGGCCCTGGGTTTGAACCCTGAACCTCCCATGTGGTAGGTGGATGCTCTATCAAGTGAGCCAAATCCACTTCCACCTGGCCATTTTCGGCTCCTCATGCCTCTGAATCAACAGGCAAAGAAGGGAATTACTGTACTGAATGGGATGATTGATCCTAACTATCAAGATAAACTAGGACTGCAACTATACAATGGAGGTAAAGAAGAGTTTGTCTGGAATACAGGAGATCCCTTAAGGCAGAGGTTCTTAACCGGGGTTCAAGGAAAGATTTCAGGGCTTGAATTACAAATTCAAAAAATATTATTCTTGTGGAGGATGTACTGGAGCAGGTGTGATATATTTATTAAATAATACACAGGATAGTGTGGACTTAGTAAGGGGTCTGTGGTTTTCACCTCACTGGCAAAGGTGTCTGTGGAACAAAATAAGATGAAAAATCCCTGCCTTAGGGCTCCTCTTAGTACTACCATGCCCTGTGATTAAAACCAATGGAGGGCGGCGGACTTGGCCCAGTGGTTAGGGCGTCCATCTACCACATGGGAGGTCCGCGGTTCAAACCCCGGGCCTCCTTGACCCGTGTGGAGCTGGCCATGCGCAGCGCTGATGCGCGCAAGGAGTGCCCTGCCACGCAGGGGTGTCCCCCGCGTAGGGGAGCCCCACGCTCAAGGAGTGCGCCCCGTAAGGAGAGCCACCCAGTGCGAAAGAAAGTTCAGCCTGCCCAGCAATGGTGGGGAAGGGGAGAGAAATTTAAAAAATAAAAAAATAAAAAAATAAAACCAATGGAAAATTGTAACAACCCAATTCATGCAGGACTAACAATGGCCCAGAAACTTCAGGAATGAAGGTTTGGGTAATCTCACCAGGCAGAGAACCACAGCCAGCTGAGGTGCTTGCTGCAGGTAATGGGCACATGGAAGGGGTAGTGGGAGAAGGTAGTGATAAATTCGAATTACAACCATGTGACTAGTTAGGGAAATGAGCACTGAAACGGTTCTGAATAATTCCTCCTTGCTTTGTTATGAGTATGTTTTTATATGTACATAAAGAACATATCTTTGTTTTCTCCCCTATCCTACCCCCTTATCATATGACATAAATTGTATTAGTTTTATGTTTTAATATTTAAATTATAGGGTATCAAGTTTAAGGGTGAATATTACCCAAGGGCTTGTACCCTATTCTGGAGAGATTTAGTGCATTTCTGGGTGTATGCAGGACAGTTGAGAATTACAGGTGAAAAATATGTCTGTTATTGTTTTCACTTAGCGATTAAGTATGGTTAAAGATGATGTGTATGGCTGCCAAGTTGACAAGGGTGGACTGTGATGGTCAGGCTCGTGTCAACTTGGCCAGCTAATGGCGCCCAGTTGTTTGGTCAAGCAAACACTGGTCTAATTGTTCCTGTGAGGACATTTCATGGACTTAAATCATCACTGAGTTGATTGCATCTATGGCTGACGACATTTCACAGTAACTTAGCCTAGAGAATTTTCTATGCACACTCTCTCCTTAAAATCAATTGAGGAGATTGCCATCCTCAATGAGAGGTCTCATCCAATTAGTTGAAGGCCTTAAAAGGAGAAGTGTTGATTTCAGCAGTCAGAAGAGAGAATTTCCATCTCTACTTCAGACAGACAACTTCTCTGGGGGAATTCATGGCAAAACTTCATTGGAGTCTCTGGCTTGTAGACTACCCTATGGAATTTGGACCTGTGCAAAATCTCATAATATTTACAGATATCGCCTGTTGGTTCTGTTTCCCTAGAGAACCTGACTAATACAGGGAAGTAAAAGTGAGTGTGTGTGTGGGTAAGTTTGCAGTTTTAAGCAAGTTAGTCAGGGTGTGGGCCTCACTGAGAAAGTGACATTTGAGCCAAGATACGAAGGCAAATTAGCCACGTGCTATGTGGAAAGGGTGTGTCAGCCCAGGGAAGAGCCACTGCAGGAGGGTGCCTGGCAGGTGCAAGAAGCAGAAGGGGCCTGCAGGGCAGGGGGGTGGGGGGGTGGGGAGTAACAGGAGGTGCAGGCCAAGAGGCAAGGGGGCTTGTAAGGACCTCGGCTTTTCTCTGAGATGGATGGGGAACCAGTGGAGGATTAAAAAAAAAAAGTCTTTCCAGGGAAAATTTTACGATACTCAAGCGAAAAGACAACAGTGTGATGCATCCCCCAGGTCCCAATCCCCCAGCCTCTGTAAGGAACTACTCAGGGTCATCTTGTTTCATCTGCATCCCTCCCTGCCACCTCCCTGACACATCATTTCATCCACAGATATTTTCATATGGATCTCTAAAAGATGAGGACTTCTTTTAAGTCTAAGCAGAAGATCATTTTCACGTTTAAAAAATTAACAATAATTCCTTAATATGATCAAATGTCTGATGGGGTCATTAGGTCATTGAAAGCTTTTGTTCAGATGAATGATCTGATTTGCATTTTTAATGATCATCCTGAGTGGAGCACCTGTAATTCTCATGCTCTGGTGTGGAAGGGTCCGATGTGTGCAGCCACTTTGGAAAACATGATGGTTTATCATGTTAAAGACACACCTACCCAGCAACTCCATTCTTAGGTATTTACCCAAGAGAAATGAAAATGATGGCCCACAAAAAGAATTATACAAAAATGCTCATGGCAGTTTTATTTCAAAATCCAAACACTGGGAACAGCCTGAATGTCCATTACCAGGTGAATAGGTTAACAAACGTGAAAGATTTGCACAATGAAATGCTACTCGGAAATGAAAAGGAATAAACTGCTGATAAACACAGGAATATAAAGGAAGCTCAAAAACACTATGTTGAGCAAAAGAAGGCAGATTCCATTTATATGAGGTTCTAGAACAGGCGAAACTGGTTTGTGCCAGAAATCAAACTTGTGGTTGCTGCCAGTGAGGTGGGGGGAGGGAGGGTGGTATTGACTGGGGAAGGGCTGGGAGGGGGGATTCTTGGTGGTGGGGACTTGGAATTGTCAGTGAAACAGGAAAGCAAGCCATCCCTTCGAGGGGGGAGAGCGGAGAGAAGGGGAGGTGAGGGAGGTTTGCAGACAGAAGATACAAGCCTTCGGGAATGTAAGTTGATCCAATCTCCCACGGCATTGAGGGTCCCCCTGGAGCTCGTGGGCATGCATTTCGAGCCCAGGGTGCTTCCCCACTGCGGGGTGCAGGTGTGAGGAACTAGAGAACTAGGTTAAACCAGGGCTGTTGCCCAGTGAGCGAGATGAAGGGAGATGGCATCTTACACTGAAGTGTTAAGAAAGTGACTCTCATTTTCTTGTTCCCACAGAGAAAGCAACGTTCTCAAATATGTAAGAAACACACTGATCACCGCAGGGGCGAAACAGACCCAGAATGATCTTTCGAGCCAGCTCTGGCCAGACACAGGGGCCCATGGGTGCTGCCGGGAGCCCGGGTCTCTTTCGAGGTAACTTAGCCTGAAGAATCTTCCACGGCCCTCTCTTCTTAAAGTTGGCCTCTCAGCTCAGATAAAAGCACCTCCTGCTACCCCACGGAACTGGGCACCCCAAGATAACACAGCAAATCCCACTGCCAGGCTGCAGCAGACTAAAGTCCAAATACCAGGGTCCCAGGTCAAATTGGATTCTCAGAACCAGCTAGGGGCAGGTCCTGCTAGACCCCGGTGGTGGGTGGGCAAAGGGAGGAGGGCAGGGAAAGCCGAGGAGAGAGGGAGACTCCGGGCCCGGGGTGCAGCCTCTGCCTGGAGCTGTGTCCAAGGAAGGCGAGCGGGCTTTTCCGGCCCTCCCCAGGCAGCTGATCCTCCTGTCCCGCTCTCTTCCTTGGACGCTTTCCTCCTTGGCAGCTTAAGACCAACAACTCCCAGCAAGAAGGAGCCTCAAGCATCCTTTTGCCAACTCATGGCTCTGTGCCTCCTGGCTCGGGACAGGGATGCATCTTGGGACATAGCAAAGGACCTTCTGCCGGTTCCAGTTCCTGCTTTGACCATCTGAGGCTGGCTGCATGAGGTGTGGTGATGTTTACACAGAGGAGCTGCCTGGGGACAGGGGGCATCCCCAGTCTCCCCGGAGCCAGACCGTTCAACCGCAGCCGGAGCGGTGTCGGCCTCGGTGAGCCTCTCAGTAGGGTGGTTCATCAGCGGCCGCAGACCTGGCTCCTCCAACAGGCTGCCGACCCGGGGCTGGGCAGGGGGAAAGACTGTCCTTTGGGAGCTGCCCCAGCATCTTAGTTTGGCCGTGCAGCTCCCTGGTTCCTGGCCGTCTACCTCTAGGCTTTGTGGCCAGTGGGAGATGTGGCTGTCCACTGGGAGACGGGGGCGGGGAGGATGGAGCCCCAAGTGCAGCTGGCGAGCCCAGGCCCAGTTGAGCTAGACAGATGAGACGGGCAGCTGTGTTCTGCCCTTTGCCATGTGTGCCCCTGCCGGGTACCTCTTCCACTCTTGGGTGAGTCTCTCCAGAGTCAGCCTTGCCTCTTGGAGAATAACCCACCTGCCGTTTCATGGCAGGGTCTATACCCCAGCCTTAGCCAAAGTGTCCCCAAACTCACAGCCACAGCAGCCGTGGTTCGTGCACTCATACTTCTCTTTCTGGCCCTGAACTTCCTATCAGAGGGTATTGCTTAAAATAGCCCAATCCCATGATCACAGGTCACCTTGAACCCAACCACCCTACCCAAGTCTCAGGCCATCCCAACATTCCTGAGGTTCTACCTGGTGCAAGGAAGACTCAGGAGGAAATAGGCATGGCTCCTGCCTCCTGACCTGACGACAGAGAGGAGAGGTGGCCTTGCAGCACGAAGCAGGGGCAGTGATTTAGTGTGTCCCTACGGCCACGACAAGTCCTGAGACCAAGGCCAGGGAAGGCCAGGGTGGGTGGGTGTCCTCAGACCAGCTCAGTGGCGCTGTTGGCGTCTTGGGAGGGACAATTCTTTACTGTGTGGGTCTGTTCTGTGCATTGTTTTCCTGGCTGTCACCACCCCAGCCAGTGTGACAATGACACTGCCACCGTGTCCTTCCTGAGGCTCCCTGGGGGAAGGAGTGTGGGACTGACCAGGCAGCTAGGGAAGCTCTACTCCTGGCTGCTCAGGTGGGGCCAGATCCACCTGGAGTTGACATCTGCTGTTGTTAGCCGCTCCCATTCTCATTTCTTCTGGTGGCAGGTCACCAGGATTGCTGTTCTGGAACCACTTGTGGCCCTGCTCTGAGCCCTCATCCTTTCCATGGAGTCCACCTGCAGTGCCTAGGGTGGCTGTGCCACTCAGCCTGCCAGGAAAGAGCCCTGCATTCCCTGGACGGAGTGACCAGAGCGTGATGCCTTCCACTGGGGCTGCTGGGAGAGGGGCAGGCTCGCCTTCCCTGCTCAACTTGACCTTGGGAGGCTGCTGCTGCTGCAGCCATCTCACCTCCTCGTGGGAAGGGCCTGCTGAGAGCAGAACCGATGCCGCACAAGCAGATGGAGGGAAAAGGGTCCTGGGACACGGCCTGTGCCCAGGGCCAAGCCACACAGGAAGGGGAACTTTCTCCTGACTTTTACAAGGGCCCCTGAATTCTTACTTTGCTCAGGCCAGTTTGCTTTAGGTTGCCCGACATTTGCACGCAAAGGAGACCTAATAGGCCAGAGGGAGGTGTGAAGCATTTCAGGTGGAGGCTCGGGGCCAGCAGGGGCCCCGGGCCCCGCCACAGAGCCCCCTCACCTGCACCTGGCCCCTCGCCACCAGCCAGCTTGCTTTCGGAGGCTGGCTGCCCAGAGAAGGGACCTGTTAGCCGGGGGTCCACCCTCCCCATCCACCAGTGCCTGTTTGGGAAAGGAATTCCTAGGATTGCGTAGTCTTCACTCAGAATCAGAGGTGTGGGGTGGGGACAAGCCTTCCTCTGTTTTTGTTGTTTTTCCTTAAACAGGCTCTCCTGGTGCTGCCTCGTGCAGGCTCCGTTCCCAGGTCCCTGGGATCAGCCTGGCCGCCTCTTTGCCTTCACGGCTTCAGCGCACCTTGGCCAAATCCCAAACACTGGTGTCTGCGTTTCTTTGCCTGGGGGCTACCTCTCCAGAGCAGGACAAAAGTGCAGGGAATCAAGCACCTCCCACAGCAGCTCCCAACCACTGGACCTGAGCACGGGTACAAATGCCCCGGCTTCCCTTGCAGGTGGAATTCGGGAAGGATTAGCTTTAGGTGCTCCCAGGGGTCACTGTCTCCTTCATTGGCTGACCTCCCTTCCCAGTTTCAAAACCCTCTCCCCTGCCCAGCATTTCCTGGGCTCTCCTGGAGCTAAGGCCTCTCTCGGCTGCACAGGAGCTAGCTTTAGAAACCCACCAGGCCCTGGCTGGGTGTAGCTCAATCACCAGGCCTAACAAGGCTGCACGTCGGGCCCCTCGCCCTGCCCCTGTGCCCCCACCCTCCATGGCAAGGGAAGCCAAAGGAAACCACTTCCTAGAGACAGAGTGTTCCTGGGCTCCGAGCCAGGCTCTAAGGCCCTGGCCTGGAAACAAGCCAGCACGGGCCTTCTTCTCCTGACCCGGGATTACTCCTGGATGGAGCAGCTCGCAAACTACGTTAGGTACAGAGCTTTCTGATTCTATTTAAGAGTGGAAAAAGTTGCCCACCCTTCCTCTGGGGTCTGCAGCCCAGGACAAGAAAACCAGGCACCCACTTCTGGCTCCCCGAGGCCCTGCGCTCCCTACCCATTTGCCAGGTTCACCTTTGTGCTCAGCAAAGCACCATTTGCATCTGAGTAAAGCCCACTGAAGAAACAGAATTCCTTTTTTTTTTTTTTTGGTTTCTAATTTGGTGACAAGTTAGATCCTTGATGGAAACTGGATCTGTAAGAAAAATAAAGACAGAGCTGTTAGCCCTTTAGCGAAGGCAACACCCCTCGATCGTGGGACTAGATCTTTCTGCAGGAAAAGGAATTATTCACGATTCAAACTTCTTCCATTCTCCACGTCCGCTCTTCCTTTCAGCCAAAAGCAACCACAGAGCCTTCCACAGCCCGTGGTGGACTTGTTTCTCCCTCCGGGCCAGAGCGGGCTTGGGCAGGGTCTGTCAGCGGTAGGCTTCCTTGCCTGTTTCCTCTCCCTTCCCTCGAGGCTCCCAGCAGCTAAGACGGCGCCTCCCTCAGCGAAAGCGAGGCCATGATCATGAGTTTCCCCCCCATTCAGTGCCCAAAAGGAGCAGGGAACATGCCCTTTGCTTTCGGTCCCTGTCATCAGCTGTTTGCTGAGGAAGAGGTTCACTGAGCATTAGGAAATTCTAGAGGCATCCTTCCCCAGAGAGGAGACAGCTTGGCCACCGCTGTTAGATGGTTTTTCACTCTCTGGGCAGAAAACGATACCAAACAGTCTGTGGTTCCTTTCTGTGAGGACTAAGAGCTGAGCCTACAAAACTTGGGGTCACTTAGCGTACCCCCAAGCCTCCTCTCCCCACCGGCTCTCACACCCCTCTTGGGTGCTTTCAATGGCTGCGGCGCGGCCTGGCCTCCGAGCCCACAGGTCTGCCCGTTACAGTCCATCAAGCACGTGGTTGCCGTAGCACCTTCTAACAACACTCTTGCCTACAGCAGTGGGTGCTTCCGGCTCCCCATCTAAATCCACTCTCACTTCTTCCTTGCTGGTAGGACCCCACTTTGTTTGGATGCTCCCCTTCATTTGCCTGGCCTTGCCCTGGAGGGGAACCACCCCAGCCCTACCCCTGGGTGGCTGTGGGGGGCGATCTAGACTAACCTCATGTAGTCGTGGTAATTCAACCCCCTCTGCTAGCAATTTGCTTAAGAAGGTGCACAAGAACCCAGTCAGGGGCACGTCCTGCCAACGACATGAGGACAAGTATGCTGGGGAAGGGGCTTCTGCTTAAGAAGAGTCATGAAGAGGAAGCCTTTTCCCTACTCTGGCTTTGGTGCATGAGGATATAATTCTGGAGCTGGCCTGCCCTCTGCTGAGGGTATCAGAGGAGAAATCCGCAAGAGTCCCTGGCTCTCAGCTGAGTTAACCAGCCCTGGAGAACCCCAGCTCAGTTCTTGGTAGATGAGATAATCACCTTATTACCATTTTGAAACAGGTTTTCTGATTTGCAGCCCCATATAATCTGCCTTATACACTGATTAAATCAAGATCAATATGTCATTTGGCATTTTGGAACCTTCTACCAACTCATACTTTCACTTTACAACCTTGATTTCTAATGAGAGACGGTGGGGTGCAGCCTTTGGTAGAACCCTTTCCAGTGTGCAAGGCAACTTTACACGGACTACACGGGAGGGAGGTAAATTCCCCTCAGGTGTCAAGCTAAGGGATTTTTCTTTTGAAGCAGTGAAAACTTTTTACACCCGAAAGGGTTGCCTTGAGCACAGAGGTGGAAAATGCTGGGACTTGGGCAGGAAGCCAGGGCAGGGGAAGCTGGGAGAGCACGCTGGGTGGGCTGCCAAGCCCAGAGGTGATGAGGACGGGACTCCCAGGCTGGTGCAGGGTCCCCCCTTCATTTTATAGACGGGGACAGGGCAGGCGCCAGGAGGGGCAGCCCCTGTCTGCGCCCATTCAGCAGGGACCAGAACAAGCAGAAGGGAAGCAGCTGTGTCCTTTGGAGCAGAGGCCAGCCTAAGAGTGGACACCTGACTTGAGCCTGCCCTCTGGGACTTCATGGGGACCCTGTGTGTTCGCCAAGACCCAGAACAGACCTGGAGCGGTGTCTTTTTGGTGGACGCCTTCTAAAGTGCACGCAGCTTCCGGGCCTCAGCCCTGTCCTCTGCCACGCCCTCTACCTAAGCCAGCTCATCCAGTGCCCGTGGCTTGGCTAACAACTCCTGCCTTTCTACCCAAGGTCTGGCCTTTCCCGTGAGCTGCACATATCCACCTGCCCACTTGGCATCTCCATCAGGTCATCTAACATCTCAATGTCCTCAGTTCCATCTCCTCCTGTAACTAGTGCCTCTGGGAGTGGCACTGATCTTGGAGACATGCTCGTCTTCCCTTTCCCCCACATTCCATCCACTCCATCCACAAGACTGTGGGTCTCCCTCCAGAATACACCTGCACATGCGCGTCTTCCACGGTCCTGGTCCAAGCCGTGTCTTCACCTGCCTGGCCCAGTGCGAGGGACTCCTCCTGGTCTCTCCGCCTTCCCAGGGCCTCTTCCACCCCCACCCCATCCAGTCTCTTTCCAATGGGTGTTGTCATCCTTTTGAAATCTAAACCACCTGCTTGAGTCACTCCCCTTTGAACTAAAGATGCAGGCTTAGTATATATGTAAAGCACCCGGAAGGCGTCCCAGCACACAGGAAGTGCTATCTAAGGGGTTGCCTTGGCCTACTTCCATGGCTTCCCACCACATCTAGAAGGCAACGGAAGCCCCACTGTTATCTAGATGTCTGGCCTGCCCTGCTCTCCCTCCACCGGCATCCTGACCTTCCCTGACCTTTTCCAAGCTCCAGTCCTGGGGGCCTCTTCTCTGGCTCCTTCCTGCCTCTGTCTGCTCCCCTGAATACTCTTCCCCCGACTTTCCAGGACAGGCTCCTTCCCTCGTCCAGGCCTCAGCGCAGATGCTCTCACCCACCGGCCTATCTGAGGCAGCCTCCACTACCACTACCCTTCCCTCTCTGACCAGTGGCTCTTCAGATCAGTCATTTCCTTGATAACATTCACCACAAAACCAAATAATCCTATAGCCTCTTCAGGCGAAGGCCCTTGTTCCTTTGATTTTACTCTGTTGTGCACAGTAGGTGCTCAATAAATATGTGGCAAAGGAATGATTTAATTGACTGACACCTTCCCATCTGGACTCCGCCTTTGGCTTGGAGGTAAGGAAAGTGTTTGTGTCTCCATCTGAGACGGTTATCACCCGCCCCTTTCCTGTGGCTGACGGGAATCTATCGACTTGGGCAGGCTCTGAATTCCCAGCCTGTCCGCTGGCTGCCCACTGGCCCTGCCTCCTCATCTCCCACGGCGCCTGGCCTGCGGGCATGTGGCCGCCGAGGGCTTACACAGTGCCACTGGAGGGTGTGCGGGGAGGCCGGAGAGCTGGGGGTTGGAGACATTACGGAGCCCAGAGCTCATCGGAAGCTTCTGGGCTCCCCTGATCCCTGCTCCTCACACCCACAGCCCAGGCTCGGCCAGAGGCAGGTCTGGAAGAAGCCGGGTCTCAAGAACCCGGGTACCGATAAAGCAGTCACCTGAACAGCCGCCCACCAAAAGCCCCTCCTCAGAATCCCCAGGCACAGGCTGGGGGCAGTCCCACAGGGGCAGTCCCAAGGGGGCATGGGGCTGGCTCAGGCTCCTGCTCCCTCCTGCTGCGCCGGAGTGGGGACAGCTCTGGGAAGAGCCGGTCTGTCTGTCCCTGGGGCGGTTTCAGCTGGCCCGAGAAAGCCTCACTGTAACCTTAAGCATCCGGGGGAAAGAACCGCAGGCCAAGCCCTGCTTCTGGAGGTGACCTAAGGAGAAGCAAGGGCTGTGGCTCTGAGCACAGTCAAGAGACAGAGCCGTGTGGGCGGGTGCATGCGGGGAGGCTGGGGTTAAAGGGCACGGGCTCCCAGGAGATGCCGGGGATTACAAGGCCCCATCGGCCACCACCTGACCCTCGAGCACCGCTTGGGGGGAGGAAGTGGGGACTGGATTCAGGCTTTGGGAAACCTTGGTGCCTCGTCACCAAGCAGACCCTCAGGTAGGTACAGGTGGAGGCCCAGTTCAGCCAGGCTCCCCCTGTGTACCCCAAATCTGTGCCACCTTTACCTCCCCGTCCCTCTTCTCTCCCTCCCATCCCGTCCGCCTCCTCCACTCCTCTGCTTCCTCCTCCCACTCCCCCTCCCTCCCCCACTTTCCATTCCCTTTCCCCTCCTTCCCCACCCCTCCCAAGGGCTCAGCCTCTGTGACCTCTACAGTGGGGCGGTGGAGAGCTGCACACCAGTGGACCTGCCGAGGGGGAGAGTGAGCGCCCCACAAAAGCTCATATCTCCACTTAATAAGGAGCAAACGGGGACTGGGAAGGTAAGCAGCTTGCAGGAGGCCCCAGAGCTGTTGGACTTTAAAGTGGGATGTGACTCCAAGCCTGTCTGCCTCCAGGACCCACCTCACAGGTAGTCTACTCTGTTGCACCGACACACTAAGGCGAAATGATTTCTCCCAGGTGCCCCGTCCTCACTGCCAGTCGCCAGCACCAAGCCCCGGGGCACATGTCCCCACAGAAGCTGCACAACCACGGCGCTTCCCTTGGAGATTGCCATTATTCTCCCTCACATTACAGACGAGGCCAAATCTTAGAGAATTTAAGTAACGTGCCCCCGTCACCCAGCTACGAGGCAGAAGACCCAAGCCTGGCACCTAAGGGCTCTACCTCCAAGGACAGCTCCTTCCAGCCGCCACCATAATCACGGTCAGGAGGCTGGCCGGCTAGCTTGGTCCTCCAACGGCGTTAGCGCCCCACTCCCCACCCAGGCCAGAGGGTGAGCTGCTGCAACGCTCACAGAGCTCCAGATGTTTCCAATGCCATTCCACAAGGGTACTCTAGTAGACCGTACTTGAACAGGAAGCCGAGCCCGGGAGGAGATGGGGAGCTCCCATCGGAGTTTATTTTCCCGCTTGGACTTTGGAGATCTTTGTGACTCACAAGGTGAAAAAAAAGCATCGGGCTTTCCTGGGACCACTCCCTGTTCACTCCTGCGATCACTGAGGTCTGGGGGTGGGCTGAAAAGATGGCCCATTAACTCCCACACCGTCACCTCCATCCTCACTTATCAAGCACTCACTCCACGTGGACTTGGCCATGGGGATAACTGTGGGTGCTCCTTTCCCCAGTTGCTGAGGCTGTCAGCAGCTGTGAGCTCAGGGAACTGCCCTCAGCCAAATGGGAGCCGCCTTGTGTACCCCTCACCCACACGATGCACGACTGACCCAAGGGACAAGGGCCCCCCTCCCGCCTCGTGGGGGACAGCCACTCTGGTGCAATTCCTGCTCCAGAGCTCTGCAGGGTCAGGCTGAGGTTAGACTCCAGTGGAGCACTGCCCCTGCTCAGCTCCTTTCCATGCTGGCTCCTCTCCCCTTCTCCCAGGGCCCTCCCTCGATGAACTCTGGTGGGAACACAGCCAGAGACCCGGATGGAGTATGAAAGGCAAGCTCCCTGCCCGCAAGGCTCTTGCTATATGGTTGGGAGATGGCCACATACATACGAAAGTGTCAACCACAACACAGGATGGAAGAGGCTGGAGAAAATAGGGCTCAGGAGGACAGGGGCACTCCCTGGAGCTGGACTGGGAGAAAAAGGCTTTGTGGACCAACTGGGACTAAGCCACGGGGGACAGGCAGGACTCCAAATAAACGGTTAGCAAGGGAAAAGCTTTCTAGGTGGGGGAAAGTTCTGCGCAGAGGCACTGAGAGGGCAGGAACCTTTGCTCCCACCCTTCCCATTTGCCCCCATCTAGCTTGGTGAGGAGCGGTCCCCCCTGGGCCAGTGGGGGTGGGGGGCTCCGTTTTGACAATCCTACATCCTGAGCAAGCCAGACGAACCTGAGGCAGGAATGGGACACTCAGCTCTCAGCCTTCTTTCCGAGGTGCGGGGTGGGATGGGAGAAGGTGGGGGGGCTCGTTCCCAGAAGGGACAAGCACTCTACCAGCACCGTGCTATGTGGCTTCTAGAGTCGGGGGCTAGAGGACGAGGCGAGGTGCAAGGGACAACCTACCTGCCGGACCGTGGGCGGGGGTCTCCTTTACATCATGGACTCAGTGGTGAAGTAGGCAGCTCCCAGGACCCCCAGAGCCACAGCAACAGTTCCTAGAGCTTGGAGGACGTGAGCTACGGTGGATGGAGTGTTTTCTTGTAGGTCTTCTGCAAAGCAAAGCAGAAAGCTCCTCGGTGTCAGTGCCCGTCTCCAGGCGGCGGAGGGGGGCTGAAGCGGGGGGTCCCCCAGGGCTGCAGGAACACCCGTCTGCCCCGAGCCTCCTCTCAAGGGAGCATTTAACTCCCCTCCTTCTTCCCAACACATCCCCACCACAAGACGCCCCCCAATGGGACAAGGACGAGCTGGTGTGTGACCCCAGCTCCGCTGGATTCCAAGAGAGGGAGCAGGCCACAAAGGGTGGTCAAGGTCAAGTGTGCCAGGCCCTGTGCCAAATGCCTCACAACAACCCTGAGAGTAGGTGCTACACGGAACTCCACTGCAGAGATGAGGAAGTTGCGATAGTATGTACCACACCCACCACGCAGGCGAGGAAACTGTGTGAGTAGGTCAATCATTGCCAGGAACCCTCTCAAAAAAGTGCAGTATCCTATAAAAAAATCCTATAAAAGTAGGGATTGTTTAAGGTGGATGTGTTTAAATCCAAGAGCCAAGGTTACATGCCGCTGAGAAAAGTAAGGATTATGGAAGCAGGTGCTTAACGGGATTCCTGTTCCCTCCCCCTCACTTTCCTAATTCTGAGCCTTGCTTTAGCCATTTTCCTCCACCTAGAATGTTCCCCCTTTTTATTTGAAGCCATTGTGGTCCCCAAGATCCTTTTAGGCTCAGCTCAGATACCACTGATGCTACAAAGCCTACCTGAACCCCAACTTGGAAGTAGCAACTCGTTTGCTAAGACCTTTTGAGCCTTTCCTATAGGAAAATAAATGCTTACTGTCCTTCTCTGCCTTGTTTCTTGTTACTTATGCACACGTCTTAACTTACACTGGGGCTATAAAACCTCCAAGTTCCCTCGCCACGTTTCCCACGCGGTGCCAGCCTAGCATCCCACATAGAGGGGGTTCTCTCAGGAACACTTGGAGGTTTTAACCTGATGGGAATCCCTGGCACCATTTGCCCCGCGATTGTTGGAGGAAAGGGTTAGTAGCAGTCACGGCGGGTGGCAGATGGGACTTGTTAGGTAACAGGGTGTTTTCAGCTGCAGACATGGCCTCCCAGCACACCCTGCCCTCTGCTGGCTGCTCTTCCTATGTATGAGGGATGGTGTTTGTCAACTGCTGACAGAATGGACGTGGTCAGGGAGGACGTGGGACAGGAGAATGGGTGGGGTGGGCTTTGCCCCTGGGACGGGGTATGAGACCCCTACGTGAAAGGCCTCTTGTGTGGAGACGAGCGGGGCTCTGCGCACAAGCAGGGGGCTCTGGGGCCGGACGACAAGGTGCGGCTCAGAGCGGGGCGGGGGGCGGGGCACCAGGGTCTGCTCCCCTGGGTCCTCCTTGAGGGGCAGTGGCGGCCACAGGGTTTCTTCTGGCGGCAGATGCTGTGGACGACGCCATGGGGGGCTCCCTTGGACAGCCCACCCTGGGGACCCGACCCCGGGGAGGCTCCCCAAACAGCCCGAGGCACCCTGAAGGGGCTTGAGGTCTTGCTATTCCAGGGAGGCGGCCTGTGAGCGAAATCGCTTTTTATGCCTCAATTCCTGGGGCCTTTCAAGCGCAGGTCAGGAATCCGAAGCCCTCAGCTATGGGAAGGGAGGGGAATGGCGTGGCCACGTCACCCCAGGGCTCCTGAGCGACAGGGAAGCCGCGAGGGGCAGGGAAGGAGTGCACCCCGAGGAAGGGAGGGCACCTCTGCAGAAGAGAAGCAGTGCCCAGGCAGGAGCGGCACTGGCACCTGTCCGTGCCCGCGGGGTCCCTCTGGGGGTGAGCGTGTTTGAAAGGGCCCTGCCTGCCACCCCCAGCAGGGGGGACTCCCAAGGAAGGCTTGTGGTTCCCAGGAGGAAGTCCCACGGGGCGGCGGGCAAGGCCAGGGGTGGGGCGGGCCCTGGTCCGCGTCCCCGGAGCCTCCAGCCCCCCACGGGCTCCTGGACCTGTAGAACGTGAGGAGGCTCGGGAATCCTCTCCCTGGGATGGTGAGCCAGGCCCGAGGCAGGAGGACATCGAAGATGCGGCTGTGGCACAGCCCCAGGCGGCGTGAGCAGGTGTTGCTGCCGGGGCAGGCGGCGCAGGAGCAGAAGGGGCGCGGGCCCCCTTGAGTCCGAGATCCTGGGTGGACAGAGAAGGAGAGAGGTGAGGGGCCCACCTGTTTCCCGGGGGCTCGGGGGGAGACCGGGAGACACAGCCAGAGAGGGGACCCGCATCCCGTCGCTCGCACCCTGCGACGATGGGATAACCGGGCGGGAACCCCGGGCTTCCTAAAGGAATTAGCAAGGGTTCTGGGCTGAACGGCCGAGGAAGGCAGCTGGTCCAACGTTCTCCTACCAAACAGCAGCAGGGACTAAGGGTTTGGGAAAATGGTTGTTTCATAGTCTGGCGCTCCCTGAGAATAATAATAATGACGATGATGCAATAGCTCACAACTGCAGAGTGCTCATAATTCAATGATCAGCTCACTTAATTGTCAGAACAATCTCGAGAAACAAGTGCGTTATCATTAACTTCATTTTACAAGGAAGCAGACGGAGGCTCCAAGAGCTGGAGGGATGTGCCCTTGTAGCAAGTGGCTTGCAGAAATGAACTTCAGCTCAGGATTCCTAACTCTCAATTCGGTGCTCTTTCCACAGAATTCTCAGCAAGTGGCCCAGGCCCGTGACCGCCCACCCCGTGGGAGCCACACCGAGATCCCGGGAATTGGTCTCCGGAGCTGCCGTGAGGTATTTATCTAGAAGACAATGGCTGCTCTTGAAACACTTTCTCAAACTTAAGTCCCAGTTGTGTCCTTCTCAGCTGTGGATCCCAAGAGAGCTCGGAGCTGGCGGTCTCTGCTGTTAGGTAGGAAGGCTTCTGGTAGGAAAAGTCCCTCCTTTATGCAGGTTCTTCAGTCCTGGCTCCTTGACGGAGCTAGCAATTCCTCCACCTGGCTGACTTACACGCTCTCACTTAGACCTGCCCATGAGGAGGGAGGGAGTCTAAAGGCAAGACTTTTCTTTTCCTTCTGCATTAAAACAAAAACATTTGAGACATAATTCACATGCCATAAAATGCACCCACTTCAAGTGTATATAGTTCAGTGGTTTTTAGTATATTCAAAGTTGTGCAACCATCACCTCTTCCTAAAATTCCAGATCATTTGCTTCACCCCCAAGAGAGACCCCACACTCATTATCAGCCATTCCTTAGTGTCCCTGCCTACCCCCCCCCCCAGCCCCTGCAATGGATTTGTCTATTTGTCTGTTCTGGACATTTCGTATACATAGAATCACACAATATGTGTTTTTCTTGGGACTGGCTTCTTTCACTTAGCATAACATTTTTTGAGGTTCATCCACATCATAACATGTATCAATACTTCATGTATTTTTATTGCCAAATAGTATTCCATTTTATGGCTATATCACATTTGGTTTATCCATTCATCAGCTGACGGACATTTGGATTGTTCCCACTTTGCGGCTATCATGAATACTGCTGCTATGAACATTTGTGCACGAGTTCTTGAGTGGAGGGATGTTTTCAGTTCCCTGGGGAGTGGGAACTGCTGGGTCATGAGACGACTCAATGTTTAACCATTTGAGGAGCTGTCAGACTCTTTTCCAAAGCAGCTGCATCCTTTTAAATCCCTTCCAGCAGTGAATAAGGGTTCTGCTTTCTCTCCCTGCTCACTGACATTGTGAGTGTTATCTTTTTGATTCTAGCCAGGCTAATGGGAAATCCTAGTGGATTTTCTTGAGCTGCATTGGCCACTTGCAAAAAGACTTGGATTTTAGAAAATGGTGTCCTGATGCCCTGCTTCATCGCCACTGTCTCTTTCTACTCTGGCTCAAAGGGGGAAAATCCTTGGCAGAGGAGGCTCAGGGTGACCATGGAAACCACTAAGAGCCACCGTTTCTTGCTTTGTCTCCTCCATCAGTTGAATCTGGTGAGTTTTCGCATCTGTATTCTGAGGCAAAAGTCGCGCATATTCATTAAAAGGTTTGGAAATGGAAAGTTTCATTTTTTACAGATCCCAGTTCTGAAGGCTATAATCCAGAGGCATTTACCTCAGTAACAGATGATCATAAAAGAGACAGTAGATAACACTCAACCCCATTACCGCACGTCAAGAACGGATTGATTCTCAGCCACAGAAACTTTGCAATCACGGCAATATCTTGGATTTAACTCTTCCGCACTTCTCTCATCCTTTTTCGGCTCAGACCATCCCCAAGGGAGAGGCCGTGGCCTAGGGAGTGTGGCCGCCCCAGCGCCCCAACGCACGGGCTGCGGCTGGCGGTGTCCAGGGCCGCTCGGGGAAGGATGCTCTCCCTCTTGGGGAGACTACCCGTCCTCTCGGGATCAGGAGGGGGGTGCTGAGGTCCAGAGGAGGGATTCTGGAGTCAGAATAGACAGGTCCTGCCAGTGCTACCAGTGACTGATCAGGTTTGACCTCCGAGCCTCAGTTTCCCCATCAATAAAATGGAGATGGTGATAGTACCTCCTCCACAGGATTGTTAAATGAGATTAATGTAGACCGCTCAGCCCAGGGCCGGATATGAGGTAAACGCTCTGCGGAAATGTCAGCTCTTACCAGTGTTAGTTACAGCAGTAGCCGTCCACCCTTGGAGACCCCTACACCATCCAATGCTTATTTGGGCTCTGCTTGGCTAAGAAGACAGAGAGCCATTTTCCCCACTCAGCCATTCCATTTCCAGACAGCTAATTGTTGGAAAGTGTTTTATGTTGACTGGAAGTCTGCTGGCCTGTGGTGTCTTCCATGGGTAGGGATACGAGACGTCATAAATAAAAAGACAGGATGCCCAGTTAAACATGAATTTCAGATACACAATGAACAATTTTTTTTTTGTACTGGGGCCAGGGATTGAACCCGGGTCCTTGTGTGTGGAAAGTCAGCACTCAACCCCTGAGCCACATCGGCTCCCCTGAATTGGTTTTTTCATTTGTTTGCTTGTTTGTTTTGTTTTTAGGAGGTACTGGGGATTGAAACTGGGACTTTGTATGTGGGAAGCAGGTGCTCAACTGCTTGAGCCACATCCACTCCCAACAGTTTTTTAGTACAAGTGTGTCCCATGTAAAATCTGGGGTACTCTTACACTAAAAAATTGTCGGTTGCATTTCTGAAATTCAAATTTAACTGGGCGTCCTGTATTTCACTTGGCAAACCTAACCACAGCCCCATGGACCTCTCAGGACAACATGCAGCGCTCCTCACTTCTTCTTCCCGACAGGCACATCCCCCAGCTCCTCCTCCTCCATCGACCTGAACCGGCTCTTCCTTGGATTGGTCTGCCGGGCATCTTTTACAGCCTACCAGGATAGTCGGATGAGGAGCATAAAGCAGTACGACCACCTCCCTTGTTCTAAAACATATGTTTCTATTAATGCATCCTTCTTTTAGTTTTTTGGATTTTTTTTTTTTTTTTGCGGCCAAATAGCACTGCTGATTCCTAATGAGCTAGTATTACCATGAAGCCAAGTTAAATGTTACGATGTACGCGTGGCTGTCTTCTTTAAAGGATGGCGAGGAATGACAAAGCCCAGGAATTCTGATGTCTTGAGTAAACACCAAAACAAAACCCCTCACACTCCACCAACACGGTTCCAGGTTACGCGTAAACGCGGATCCCTACCCTAGGAGGACGCGCGGCAGGAAGAGGCCGCCGGCAGCTGAAGCCGGAGGGCTGCCCACCTGTTTTCTTGGCCTGAGGGGCTGCGTTGGAGCCGGCGTCGGGAGATAAGAGGCTCCCCGCCGAGCCGCGGACCTCGGGAGCGGGGAGGGCCTGGGCCGCGGCGGCGGCGTCGGAGCTGGGCGGCCGCGAGGCGGCGTCGGGGCCGGGCGGCTGCGCGGCGGCGGCGGCCTTGGGCGGCTGCGGCGCCGACTCGGAGCTGGGGTGCGGCGGGCTGGAGTCGGAGCTGGGGTGCTGGGAGTTGGCGGTGGAGTTGGAGTCCCGGCGCCTGGCCTCCTGCTTCTTCCTCTTGCCCTTCTTCATGGCGGGTCCTCCCAAGCTCGGCGTGGACCTACATGGAGCTGCGTCACCCCTGGCCCCCTCCCGGAGGAGCCGCGCGCCCTCTGCCCTGGGGGGACGGCTCTGGCCGCCGGCTGGACTCGGGTGCCCCGGAGAACAGTCACCCGCTGCCCTCCTGTGAGGTCACAGAAGCAGGGGGGGGGGGGTGGCTCCCACGGCAGGGTTCCGGGGTCAGTCTTCCCGGCAGACACCCGCCCGGGGGGTCCTCCCTGCCCCCAAGTTGCCAGCCCAGGCAGAGGGCTGCTGCCGCCCCGTGACAACAGGACCTTCTCCCCAAGAGTCTGCGGCCGGAGCGCCCCCTGCGCGTGTGCCCCTGGCCCCTCGTGCACTCTGTTCTGCTCGGAGACACCATGAATGGGACCCTCGGCCCTGCCACTGGTCTCCACGTACAAAAAAAATGCTGCTGTGACCTTGCCGTTTGTGAGTTTCAGATAACTTCACTGAAGACCTGGGGGCCCATGGAAAGCTTTACCTTCCACAGCCCGCGGCTTTCCACTGTCTCACCGTGCTCTCCTCCCTCCCCAGATTCTCCTCGAAGGAGCAGCGTCCCCTTCCTCCAAAGCCTGCCCCCTGCCCGCACCCTGTGTGTGTGGGTGGATGGGGAGGGGGTGAGGGATATCCCAACTTTTATGAGAATTCATGCATTTATAAAGATCTTTTCTCTACCAACATAACAGCTATTCGGAAAACATAAAATGTTCTCAGATGCATTCCATTTGCAATCACAGGTTGCTTCTCAAGTCCCAAAGCGGTCGGGTCAAGCAGGAACTCTGATGCGATCTCTAAGTTAACAATGTGATTTTCATTTTAGGACGGAAGAGGAAATAGTATTTTTAAAAGACAACCTTCAACTTCACACTTGAGCTGCCATAGAAAGTGGGCTCACATTAGAAGACCCCACTTCCAGCATGGACGCAGCCCTACCTAGGTGAGTATACGACTCTCAACTCCCTGGCATGGAGCCACAGGGCGTGACTACTCCCCTGCCCCAGAAGGAGATTTTAGGGTGGACCTTGTTAGATAATCTGAAACAGCCTACCAGGAGGAGTTCACACAGCAAGGAAGGGCAGGCAGGCCCATGTGAATTACGAAAGGACAGGATATATGAGAAATTCTTAAGATTAAGAAAAGATAATCACTAAGATTATCAGAAAAAGAAACCGAGGTTCAGAGAAGTGAAATTACTTTCCCAGCGTCACACAGCTGGTCTGAGGTATCGACAGAGCTAAATTCCAGTTCAGGGGTCCTTCTTTTCATGACCCCAGAAGTCAACAGGGAGTCAGACACTTATAAAGGCCTTAAAGGTGATGAATTAAAAAATCCCTTGAGTGAGAGAATTGGGGAAAAAAAAGGTGTGAAGGATTAGAAGTGAAGGGAAGCTCAGATGATAATGCTGGATTGCATTTGGTTTGGCTCTCCAAGTAAGGAGGACTGTGAATCCACAGGAAAGTGCCAATTCCTTGAGGTCAAGAGCAATGGGTCCCTGTGGGGATTTGAGTTAGAGCCAGAGAGACCAGGAAATGAAGGCCTGGGCCGCCAGGGTTCAGCAGGCAGGCCGGGAACGCCAGTATTCCTGTCTGCAAAATTGGATTTTCAGGCACAAATGGGTGTTGCCTGAGGGCCTTGATTTGCTTTCAATAGGCGTTTCTCAACCTCAGCCCCACCACGTTTTGCACAATTCATGTCCTGTGCATTGGAGGAAGTTGAGCAGTAGCCCTGGCCTCTGAAATCATTAAATGTCTCCTGGGAGAGTTCGGAAGCAAAATCATCCCCTGGTTCAGAACCACCTGTTTCAGTGAATCAGACAAGAGCAGACTCACATCAGTGGGATTTCCTGATAGCTTGAAACCAACATCCCATTTCTCATGAAAGAGCCAAACAGCAGGGCAAACAGGGGCCCGTTGCCCGGGGGAGGGTTGGGGGAGGCGCAGGGTGTCTGCCTAGGGAGGAGCGAGGGAACCTGGGTGGCTTCTCTGGCAGCAGAGACACTATAGTCTCTGGGTGTTCTCTACTACGGGTGGTCCCAAGAGGGGCGGGGGGGTCCTCACGGGCGAGAGGCTGTCCCCGAAGAATGAAGACAAATGGCACCGCAACAGTTCTTGGCCAGACCCTGCTCCCCCATCCCACCCCACAAGCCCAAATTCCTGGCCTGGAGGTTGACTCTCTGGTATATAGGTCCCAACCCCTGTCCCAGGCTGACCGGTCACCATGCCACTGCCGGTGACCAGCTCTAGCCAAGCACAAGTGCAGGAAGTCCCTTGACTGCACCTAGCTTTCCTGCTTCCAGGCATTTGGGGAGGCCCTTTGCCCTCCACCTCCTCCAGCTTCCCCTCTGTAAAAACATTGCCCACTGTCAAGAGCCATCATGTGTCCCTAGAAAGCAGGGTTCTTAACAAGGGATCTGTGAACTTGAATGGAAATTTTAAAAAAACAATATTCTTGCAGGGATGTGTTGGTGCAGGTGTGATCTATTTATTTAATAATACACAGTACAGTGTGCACTTAGTCCAGGGGTCCATGGTTTTCACCTGACTGGCAAAGGGTCCATGGAACAAAAAAGGTTAAGAACGCTTGCCCTAAAGGCTTTCTTGAGATCCCAAACAGAAGCCATCTCTCCCTCTGAGCCCGGAGTGCTGGTTTGTAGGACGCTGATCACGTTCTCCTTGTTCTTTCTCGTTCCCCGCCCCCAGACAGGTGGAGATCAAGGGGGACCAAGGCCTAGAGAAGGGGCTCAAGAGAAACTCCTCGAATGGAATGGAAGGCGAGGGTAGAAGTGGAAAGCACTGAAGGCAGGGTGGGCTACGGGGGACAAGGCCCCTGGAGGCTTCATCACAGAGGTTCAAGGATGGACTGGCCTTGGCTGAAGGTCAGTGCTGGAAAAGTTCAGGGGCGAGGGGCTTTTCTGACCAGGCACTCCGACCGCCGGGGGTGGGGGGTGGAATGAGGGGCTGGCGAATACCGCAGACTCCTTAGGAGAGTGAGAAGAACGAGTCCAAGGCCAGACAAAGCCTGGTAGTTAGGAAAGGGTCCTGGGAGTGTTAACATTCACACCCAAGAGGACGCCGAAGGTCGTGTCCCGGGCACCCAGACATGTGCATCACCATTTGTCCTCATTCAGATCTGGATGGCACCTTGGAGGATGGACTTGCTCTGGTCACCAGCAGGACAGGGGCAGAGCCTGCGTGCCTGGGGTACGGCCTCCCCCTGCCCCCGCACATTCTCAGCATTTTCTGGTTTAATCCCCGGGCCCCCAGGCCAGCATTCCTGGATTGGAAGGGCCTCGGTTTGGGAGCACACTTCTGCAGTGGGCAGCTACCTTAACCTACCTACCTTAGAGGGTTGTTGTGAGGATGTGAAAAGCCCTTGGGACAGGACCTGGCTCACAATAGGCAATTTTTTAATTGTTATTCCCTGGAACAGAGGACTGAAAAACCCAGCTGGGTGTAAAAGGTGTTGGAGGGAGGAGGTGGGCCCCGCCTACACAACCTAAAGTCAGCACCTTACAAAAGCCTGATCTGGAGCAGTTGGCAACGATGTCCCAAGTTGGGGGGTGAGGGGAGGACATAGGTCTCCGATTTGGGTTAATTCAAGTGCTTCTGTTGCTCAGCTTGCTCCGGCAAGCACGTGCGCGCGTGCGTGTGAAATCTAGCTCATCTCCACCAGTGGAGGCACGGTAAGGGGCGGGACTCCGCATTGGGGGTTTCCCACCCGGGGCTCCAGCGGCGGCCGCAGCCCCCCAGCCCCCCGGGCCCTCACCATCCGTTTGGGTCGCCCGATCGACCAGGGCGCCGCAGCCCCGCGCCGCGACCTTGTTGTCTTGGTAGGAGGCGCGCTGGAAGTCCAGGGTGCCGTCGGGGCGGCTGGGGCAGAACACGGCGGTGTGCACCTCCACGGCGGGGTGGTGCGGCGCGAAGACGCTGCGGAGCAGGGTCTCCATGTGGCGGCGCGCCTCGGCCTCCTCGTCGGGCCGCGGCTGCATGATGACCCCCACGAGCGCGGCGGGCGGGCAGCGGAGGCGGGCGCGCACCTGCTGCAGCAGGAGCTGCAGCCGCCGCAGCTGCGTGTGCAGGGCGGCCGCGCGGCACAGCACCAGGAGCAGCTGCGCGCCCTGCGCCGGCGGCTCGGGGCGGCCCGGCGCGGGGCCCTGGGTCGCGCCGGGGCCCTGGGCCGGGGCGGGAGCCGGGCCCGCCTGGCGCTCGGGCGCCGCCTGGCGCTTGGCGCGCCGCCGCGGGTGGCTGCCGCCCTCGGGGCGTGCCTTGCACCGGGACTTGGCGGCCCGGCAGGCGGCGCCGCTCGCCGAGCCGTCGCTGGAGCGCTTGGGCGGCCGGCTGTCGCTGCTGCTGGAGCTGCTGTGGCCGTCCGTGGCTCGTGTGGATGAGGCCCCGGAGGGTCGCGGTTGCTCCATCGCGGCCTGCTCCACAAATTTCTGCAGGTCCCTGCAGCGCTCTTTCTCCTCCCAGAACTCGCTAACCAGCAGCACCTGGCCGTGACCATCCAAGGTCTGGACCCCAGCCTGTTGCTGCGCCTCGTCCTCCCCGCACCGTGGGGCCCTGGACGGCTGGGGCCCCAGCGGCTGCTCCATGTCCGGTCCGGCTCACTTGCCCCTCTGGCCCCGGCCCTGTGGGCCCAGGGGGAGGCTGCCCTTTCCGGGAGCATGTCACAATACCCCTGCGTCCTACCTCTTCCCGTCGGGGCCCGGGGCCTCTCCCCTGCTATTCCTTGGAAAGCTTCCAACATAGGGAAGTGGTGTTAGACTAACCCGCCCCCCTGAGTGTAGTTTCTCCAGCATTGTGTGTCCGTGGTGTCAAGAGGACAAATCCATTTAGCCCATGGATGGGATAAAAGCCACCAAGAAAAACGGACTTTTGTACACCTGGAGCATTTAGAGAGTGAACCTGGGTGGTCTCTGGACCTAGAGGTTTGAAGAGTGGGGGCCGGCGGGCGGCTCTGAGTGACTGCAGTCGGCCCCACCCAGGCCCAACTCGGTGACTTCCTGAGAATCTGAGGCTCACAGACTGATGGGGCTCCCTGAGATGTTTTCTGTGGGACCAGAGGCCTGTCAAAATATCAGGAAAGCACCTTGGAACTCCCTACCCTCCAGACCCCACCAAAAAAGCAAAACAGAAAACTCCAAAACACCAAAAACTGCTTACCAGGGGGACGGCATCTTCACCCAGCAGTAGCACAGTGCCTGGGGAACCAGTCAATGGTGGTGAAAATTGTTCCCTTTGTTAACTTTTTAAAAAAGTGAGCTTCACTAAGTTGTTTACAGCGGCTTTTTTTCTTTCCTTCTCTTTGACTTGAGAATGGTTTGCTGTTCTTTTTCTAGTTTCTTCAGTTGTTCAGTTAGATCTTTGATTTTAGCTCTTCATTTTTAATATAGGAGTTTAGGGCTATAAATTTCCCTCTTTGCACGGCCTTTGCTATATCCCCTCATTTTTGATAAACTGTATTTTTGTTTTCATTCATCTCAATATATTTACTAATTTCACTTACAATTTCTTCTTTGACCCACCGATTGTTTAGGAATGTATTGTTTAGCCTCCATACATTTGCAAAATTTCCCCTTTCTTGTATGTTATTGATTTCCAGTTTCATTCCATCATCATCTGAGAAGGTGCTTTGTATAATTTCAATCTTTTTATATTTATTGAGACCTGCATTTTATCTAACATGAGGTCTACCCTGGAATTTGGGAGTAGTGTTCTTTCAGGTCTAGCTCATTTATCATGTTGTTCAAGTTCTGTTTCCTTATTGATCTGCTGCCTAGTTCTCTCTAATGGTGTGAGCGGTGCATTGAAGTCTGCAACTGTTATTGTAGAGATGTCTATTTCTCCCTTCAATTTTGCCAGAGTTTGTCTCATGTGTTTTGGGGCACTCTGGTTAGATGCATAAACGTTTATGACTTAGTTCTTCCTGGTGGATTGTCTCTTTTATTAATATATAATGGCCTTCTCTATCTCTTATAACTTTTTTTTTTTGAGGCACTAGGGCTGGGGATTGAACCCAGGACCTTATATGTGGGAAGCTGGTGCTTAACCACTGAGCCACATCCGCTCCCCTGAGTTGGTTTTATCATTTGCTTGTTTTTTGTTTTTTTTTTTTAATTTTTTTTAAAGAAGATATTTTGATTACATAAATGTTACACAAAAATATACGGGATTCCCATATGACCCGCTCCCCACCCTGCCCACATTTACTCACATTAACAACACCCTTCAGTAATGTGGTACATTCATTGCAATTGATGAACACATTTTGGAGCATTGCCACTAAGCATATATTATTGTTTACATTGTAGTTTACACTCTTTCCCACACAATTCTGGAGGTTATGGCAAGATATACAACAACATGTATCTGTCACTGCAGTGTCATTCAGGACAACTCTCAAGTCCAGAAAATACCCCCTGTATTACACCTGTTTTCCCTCTCCCTGACCTCAAAACCTCCAGTGGCCACTGCCTCCACATCAATGATATAAGTCCTTCCATTGCTAGAATCACAGTTAAGTCTATAGTAGAATACCAATAAGTCCACTCTAGTCCATAGTTCATTCTCCAAGCCTGAGGTTTCTGGGATGGTGATGTCCACTCCACCTCTAATTGAAAGGGGGCTTTAGTCTCATATGTCCAATGGATGGGACTCTCTTGCTTGCATTTGTAGACTCTCTCTGTTCCTTGGTATCATGGTTGCCCATCATCACCTCTTTGTTAGTTGTCCTGGGTGAGTACAATGAGCTGGAGAGTAGGTGTTGCAACTTTGTTGAGGCTCAGGGCCCAGCTGGCACATGGATAAGCCAAAGATTCAAGTCTCTTAGACCTATACCTACTAACGTCAGCACAAGCTAAGCCAATGCCATCTTGCCAGAACCACCCATTTCTTTGGTTGTTGCTGTTGTTTATTTGCTTGTTTTTAGGGGGTACTGGGAACTGAACCCAGAACCTCCCATATGGGAAGCAGGCCCTGAATGGCTTGAGTCACATCTGCTCCCCTCTTATAACTTTTTGCATTTCAAGTCTTTTGTCTCATATTAGTACAGGTATCCCTGCTGTTTTTCGGTTACCGTTTGTGTGAAGTATCTTTCTCCAACCTTTCACTTTCAGCTGGTTTGTAACCCTGGGTCTAAGGTGAGTCTCTTATTAGCAGCAGATGGATGGCTCATGATTTTTAATCCATTTTGTCAGTCTCTGTCCTTTGATTGGGGAGTTTAATTCATTCACATTCAATGATATTACTGTAAATGCATTATTTATTTCCATTATTTTATTCTTTGGTTTTCATATGTTGTAGCAGTTTGATATTATTAATGAATTACAAAAAGAAATATTGGATTATGTTTATAAACTGGTCTTTTCCTCTGGGTGTATTAGAGTGTATTGGATTCAGAGGTTTTGCTTTTACTTGATTAAATAATGATTAAGGTTTTGATTGGGCCATGCCAGTAGGATGCTGAGTCCCTGCCCCTTGGTGGGTGGAGACTCACAGAGAAACTGCACTGCAGAGAAGGGAGGCTGGAGTCTTAGGCTGGAGCCCCAGGAAGTAAGCACACAGAGGAGCTTGGTTGTGAGGAAAGGGAAGCAAGCCCCAGGAAAGAGGAACCCAGGAAGCCTAAACCCTGGAGACATCAGCAGCCATCTTGCTTCAACATGTGGCAAAAGACTTTGGTGAGGGAAGTAACTTATGCTTTATGGCCTGGTAACTAAGCTGGGCCCACAGAGCCTTAGGAGGAAGAAGGAAGGAGAGACCAGGCAGAGATTGCCTGCCATCTTGCTTCAACATGTTGCATCTGACTCTGGTAAGAAAGTAGCCTTGAGTTGGACTCTTTAGGGCCTTATAACTGTATGCTTTACCCCAAATAAATACCCTTTATAAAAATCAACTGATTTCTTTATATTTTGCTTCAGCACCCTTTGGTGACAAATACACATGTCATGTCTTATTTTCATCTTTTTACTCTTTTGGTTTTCCTTTCTGCTGTTCTTGCCTTCTACACGCTCCTCTAAACTCTCTCCTGCCTTTTTCTTTTGGGCTGTAAGACTCCCTTTAATACTTCCTGCAAAGGTGAATTCTTTTTTCAAATTCTTTTTTCATTAAAAAAATTTATTGGTGGCAGACTTGGCCCAGTGGTTAGGGCATCCGTCTACCACATGGGAGGTCCGCGGTTCAAACCCCAGGCCTCCTTGACCCGCGTGGAGCTGGCCCAGGCGCAGTGCTGATGCACGCAAGGAGTGCCCTGCCATGCAGGGGTTTCCCCCATGTAGGGGAGCCCCACGCACAAGGACTATGCCCCATAAGGAGAGCTGCCCAGCGCAAAAGAAAGTGTAGCCTGCCCAGGAATGGTGCCACACACATGGAGAGCTGATGCAACAAGATGACCCAACAAAAAGAAACACAGATTCCTGTGCCGCTGACAACAACAGAAGCGGACAAAGAAGACGCAGCAAAATGGACACAGAACAGACAACCAGGGTGGGGAGGGAAGGGGAGAGAAATAAATAAATCTTTTAAAAAAATTTATTGGTTTATCACTCATACATAAACATACCTAAATAGTAAGTGTGTAGTAAGAGTTGTGAACTTACAAAACAAACATGCATAACATCATACAGGGGCTCTCATACCTCACCCCACCACTAACACCTTGCATTGTTATGAAACACTTTTTAACAAATGATGAAAGAGCATCCTCAAAATATTACTACTAACCAAAGTATCTTACATTTTGTGTATTTTCCTCCCCAATCCACCATATTATTTTTTAAAATGTCATTCATACATGAACATACATAAGCAATAATTGTATAGTAGAAGTTGTGAACATGCATAACATCATACAGGGGTCCCATACATCAGCCCACCACCAACGTCTTGCATTGTTGTGAGACATTTGTTACTAATTATGAAAGAATATTGTCAAAACCTTACTACTAACTATGGTCCATATCTTACAATTGGTGTATTTTCCCCCAACATACCCTATTACTATTTTTTTAGATATATTTTTTATTACAGAAGTTTTGAACTTACAAAAGTTCAATGTATAGAATCCCCATATAACATCCCTCTTCATCAACACACCACCCTGTGGATGGAACATTTGTTATAGATCATGAAATAATATCATGAGAATATTGTCACCAACCATGGTCCATGATGTACATTTGGTACACTTTTTCCATACTCCTCCATTATGAACACAGTACATCTTTGGCACAGATGCATGAATATTATAGTATTACTGTTAACCACAGTCCATAGGTTACTTCAGTTGTATTTTTCCCATGCTTCTCTACATTCCCACCACCCTGCGATAGTGATGCACATTTTTAGTCTGCTCTGCTTCCCCTTACCTGGGGATGGAGTTAAAATGGTGGCTTCTGGCCTCTTTCTGACTTGAACAGTTTCAAATTTCGGCTGTTCTTAGGATTATACTTTAGCGCACTGGATTTGCTAATCAGTAGCTGAAATTGGTGCCCAACCATTTCTTCCTCTTAATTTTGGGAAATGGAGCTTTCTATTCCAGCCATGGAATAGCTCCTGAGGTGGCTTGTGCCTCTGGTGGAGGATGGGCACCAGCCTCCCCAGTGTGGAGCGCTCTACTCATGAACCTTCTCTGCAGATGAGCAGTCTCCTTCATTCTTTCAAGGCTGTTGCAGGATGCTCTCTGGTCTTCTGGAACCCCCAAACAGGTGCTTTAGATAGCTCTGGGTGATTCCTAACTGCCCTGCAGCAGGAGCTGACTCTTGGAGCTCCTTACTCTGCTGCCATCTTGCTGGTTGTCCCAAAGGTGGATTCTTCTTTACAAACTCTCTTTGTTTATTTGTGAATATTTTAAACTCACCTTAATATTTGAAGGACAATTTTTCCAGATAAAGAATTAATTTTTTAAAAAAGATTTATTTATTTCTCCCCTCCCCCCCCAGTTGTCTGTTCTCTGTGTCTATTTGCTGCGTCGTCTTCTTTGTCTGCTTCTGTTGTCAGTGGCACGGGAATCTGTGTTTCTTTTGTTGCATCATCTTGCTGTATCAGCTCTCCATGTGTGTGGCGCCATTCCTAGGCAGGCTGCACTTTCTTTCGCTCTGGGCAGTTCTTCTTACGGGGCACACTCCTTGTGCATGGTGCTCCCCTACGCGGGGGACACCCCTGCGTGGCAGGGCACTCCTTGTGCACATCAGCACTGCGCATGGGCCAGCTGCACATGGGGAAAGGAAGCCCGGGGTGTGAACCTTGGACCTCTCATGTGGTAGGTGGACACACTAACCACTGGGCCAAGTCTGCTTCCCCAGATAAAGAATTCTTGACTGGCAATTTTGCTCTTTCAGTACCCTAATTGTGCCATACCACTATCTTCTTGTCTCCATGGTTTCTGATGAGAAATCTGCACTAAGTCTTACTGGGTGTCCCTTATATGTGATGATTTGCTTCTCCCTTGCTGCTCTCAGAATTTTCTTTTTATCTTTTATCTTTGACATTCTGAATAGTGTGTGTTTTGGAATAGATCTATTTGGATTAATTCTGGTTGGGGTATGCTGTGCTTCTTGGACATGTAAATTCATTTCTTTCATGACATTTGGGAAATTTTCAGCCATTATTTCCTCAAATACTCTTTCTGGAACTCCCATGACATGTATGTTGTTGCACTTTGTGTTATCATTCAACTCCCTGAGCCCCTGCTCATTTTTTCCCCATTCTTTTCTCTCTGTTCTTCTATCTCTTCAATTTCAGCCATTCTGTCTTCTGTATCGCTTATTCTTTCTTCTATCATTTTGAGGCTGCTGCTGTATGCCTCTAATGGATTTTAAAAAAAACTCACCTATCATGTCTTTCATTCCCATGAACTCTGTTATTTTTCTCTTCAGGTTTTCAAACTTTTCTTTATGCTCACTTAGTTTCTTCTTCTTCTTTTTTTAAGATTTATTATTTATTTATTTCTCTCCCCTTCCCCCCCAGCCCCCCCATTGTCTGCTCTCTGTGTCCATTCGCTGTATGTTCTTCTGTGACCAGATTCTATCCTTATCAGTAGCACCGGGAATTTGTGTTTCTTTTTGTTGCATCATCTTGCTGTGTCAGCTCTCTGTGTGTGCAGTGCCATTCCTGGGCAGGTTGCATTCTCTTTTGCACTGGGCAGCTCTCCTTATGGGGTGCACTCCTTGTGCGTGGGGCTCCCCTATGTGGGGGACACCCCTGCATGGCACGGCACTCCTTGCACGCATCAGCACTGCACATGGGCTAGCACCACACGGGTCAAGGAGGCCCGGGGTTTGAACCATGGACCTCCCAAGTGGTAGGCAGACGCCCTATCCATTGGGCCAAGTCCGCTTCCCCTTAGTTTCTTCTTGATATCCTTTATCTCTTTAGCCATATTGCTTTAAACTCATTCATTTGATTTTGGAAATTTGTATGAATCTTGTGGGTTAGTTGTCTAAAACCCTGTGTTTCATCTGAGGCTTTCATACATTCTTTTGTTTGTTCCATTTCTTCCATTTTCTTAGTATGGCTCATTTTTTGCTGATGTCTAGGCATCTGAATAGGATGGTGAATTCACTCTGATGCTCAATTTCTCTCTCTTTTTAGGGATTTAGTGGTGGGAGGCTGTGTTACTGCCATTCTTTGATTCTTGGTTCAACCTATCCTAGGTCTTTAGGATTGTCCCTATTAGTTGCTCAAATCTGGGCCCTGGGCCCAGAAATGGGTTATAGACCTGCTTCTAAGGGACTTGGGGAGGGAGGCTGTAAAGGCCACAAAAAGCCTCTCTTACTTACTTTTAATTTCTTCACATGAACCTCCTTGGTTGGCCAGCAGTTGGCACTCTTTGGCAGCCCTCTTAGTTCAGTGCCTGGTCAGAATGAATTTGCTGCAGCACAGACAGGATCAACATGATAGAGGTTCTTGCCTGAAGGGTGAAAGCCTGACAATTCAAACTTTCTCAGGCTGTTCTCCAACCTTTGCTGGCAGCCCCCTCCCTTTCCCTGGGTAGGAAAGAATTCCACTCCCCTCTGCAGCCTCAACAACCAGTCTTGGTCAGTGGCCCCACCTGGCCTGGATGTGCTCCTGGGACACAGCAGACCAAATGTGTAGGCCAAAAGCAGAGTCTCTCTCTCCCCTTTCCTGGGGTCAAAATTGTCTACTTGTAGTGCAGGGTCAAGGGTGCCAGTGGCTGCAGCTGCAGCCACCACTCAGTCTTTCCATTGAGATTCTTTTTCTGTGCCCTCCTCTTTTCTGGGTGGTGTCCAGTCTTCCCCTGGTATCCTAAACCCTAGAACATTTTCCCCAGGCCATTTCTGTCTATCCTGTAGCTATTTTTCTAGAAGAAGAGAGAGTCCCGTGTCTTTCTAATCTTCCTGGAAGTCTTAAAAACTTAAAAAATATATATGTATACATAAAAGGCTCTGAAAGGCAATCTGTCAACCAGAAAATTCTGCTAAAAACCTCCAGGAGCGACGGCCCGTGGAGCCTGGGGAAGGTTGGGTAACGGTGGAATGCCCCTGCAGCTTTGCAGAGCCCGAATGGTGTTGGGGGGTCTCTCGTCCTCTCCTGGATTTGCAGCCTCCCCCTGGGTGGCATCAGCGAGAAGCCTTGCAGCTCCCCGTCCCTTACTGGGCAAGGCTGTGTGGTCAGAGGCAGGAATCGCCTGGTGGACCTTTTCTGGGGGGCCAGTCGCTGTATTGAAAAATGATGCTGGGCTTGCACCTGACCTAATCAGAGCTGCCAGCCCCACCCGAGGTGGCTGTCTTTCCCAGCAGGCCTGAGTGTGGGGCTCCCATGGTGGGAAGAGACCCTGCCCCCTGTGCTTTCTCAACCAGCTGTACCAGAAGTCCTGAACCAGGGAGCGCTGGTGCTTTCCAGAGAGGAGGAGGAAGAAGTAAGGGTCTCGGACACCCAAAACTTAGATTTGAACAGAACTGGGGAGTAGGAAAGGGGGCTTCCTTCTGCTGTGTCCCCACTGGCTGGGGGCAGGAGCAGCCAAGGCCTGCAGTGGCAGCGCTGTGCCCGTCGTCGTCAGGTCAGCCTACAGCTGGACAGAGTTCTGACATGGTGGGCTACCCTTCAGCCAAAGGCTAGGACTCAATGCCATTGACAAAGGGCCCCCCCTCCAGGCCCTGGGCAAACAAAGGCTACGGCAGGAGCAAGGAGCAGAGAGGTGCCAGCTTCAGGGGACCTTACGGAGTGGGGTGAGCCATCCCTGGAGTTCTTTGGGGACAACCTTTTCAGGGGCATGTTCGGGGGGAGAGACTTAAGGCAAGAAATGTCACTAAAGCCTTGGGCTTTACCAGCTGATGTTAAAAAATGAATTAAATGAAGAATAATTTCTGTAAACCTACAACTTTTCTAATTTAAATACAAAAATAAATGAATAGACTCCTGGGTGTATGCTTTGAACTCCACGTTTACAGCTATGTTGACATAACAGAGAGCTCCAGTGGCTAAGACATATTTCTCCGGAGGTCACTGGTCCAGGGGTGGGGCATGTGGCTCTGCCGTCCTCCACAGGGCTTCCTTTCCTGCCTCCAGGGCAGCCGCAGGACACTTCATCTCCCAATGCACGGGAGGATGGACAAGCAGGAGGGAAGGGTGGGCAGCAGCCTTTTCAGGATGTGACTTGGGAGCTGGATGCATCACTTCCGCTCATATCCCACCTGCCAGAACCAGCCAGGGGACCGCCCTGGGCTGCTGGAGAGGCTGGAGACTGTAGCCTCTGTTTGGTGGCCAGGCACCCAGCTAACCCTTGGGACCTTTCACCACTAAAAGAAAGAAGGGGGTGGGTGGGTATTGAAGGGCATTTAACAGACTCCCCTTTGTGTGCCCAATAATAATTTCCCCCATTACTTGGGGTCCTTCTTTTTTTTGGAGGTGCCAGGGATTGAACCTGGGACTTGGTGCATGCAAAGCACTCAACCGCTGAGCTACACCTGCTCCCCTGTGCTGGATGTTTTATGTCATCTTTACAACCCAGCATTGGAGAGGGCACCACCCCCAAGTTAGAGGCAGAATCTGAGGCTCAGAGGGGTTAAGTGAGGTGTCTAAGTTCAGTCAGCTATGAAGGGGTGGGTCTGGGATTTGAACCCAGGGCATGACTGGCTGCAAATCTTGCGTGTTTGTAGGACTCAGTGCCACAACTCCCTGAGGCTGAGAGAGGCTGACCTCTGTGCCAGGCTCCGGGCTAGGATGAAGGGTGGGGAGTAGGGCCGGAAGGGGAGAGGAGGGAGGGGGCAGTCGAGGGGAGCACTTGGGACAAGCTACCCATTTGTTTTACTTCTGTTTCAGGCCTTTGGGCTGCCGAGCCTTCTGGGACACAGAATAGGTTGGGAACCTGTATTCTAACCAGATGACTAAGCCTGCAAGGATTTGTAACTTCCCTGGTTCAAAAAAATGATAAAATATTTTTTTCATGATAAAAGGCCATTGGAGGAGGGGGGAGTGGTCCTTTTACTGTATAAGAATCTCATAGAAGATCTTACACCTAGCTTTGGAATATCAGGAAGCCCAGCTCAGTTGGGAGGTTAAATCCAGAGGTTAAATTGTAGAACGAGGGGCCCGTAAGTGGCCCCAGAGACGGCTCCCTTTTGAGCCGCCTGCTTGTGTCCAGTTGTCTTATCAGGCTTCCCTGTAAAATTTCTTTTGAGGAAAGGATTCTGCAGATCACTTTTGGAAACATCTGAAGTAGATCAAATTGAGTAATGTCATGGGTAATTTTTATTATTTTGTAAAAGTATTGAATTTTGCTATTTTGAATAGGCAGTGTATGTATGCAAGAAATGGAGATTAGTTTAGTTTTCACATAAAGGAAGAAAATATTAATGTCACCTGGCAGCCTACTGCCTCAGTCTCCCACTCCCGGCTTAAGCAGGAACAAAGGAAACCAGCTTCAGTCAGTCCTATAGCCAGTAAAAGGATGCACAAGAAAGAGCTAAGTCAATACAAATTCAGCACTAACTTCCATCCTTTATTTGGCAAAAGGAGCAGGTAAAAGCTAAAATGGTTGGAATGTGATGGGGGAAGAGGTTAATAAAAAACTGGGAAACTTGTGTGGGAGAGTTAGACTTCTCTGATAGGCTGTGACCTCTGAAGTATCCCATCTATGGAGAAACAGAGGGGCTTGCGTGCTAGGCTTAGGGGGATAAATTGTGTCATTTTTCTTTGTTTGGGGCATCAGCCACGTTTTCTGGTTGTGCGCCCCTTCTTGCAAGATTGAGAATAAATTCTTTTCTTTTCCACAATTGGGTGAACCTTATTTTCTTCCAGAAAGAGATTTCTTTCTTACAACAACTGGGAGCTCATCTGGGATTCTTTTTTTTTTCTCTCTGCCCTCCTCCCCCCAGTTGTCTGCTATCTGTGTCCACTCGCTGTGTGTTCTTCTGTGACCTCTTCTATCCTTATCAGCAGCACAGGAATCTGTGTTTCTTTTTGTTGCATCATCTTGTGTCAGCTCTCCGTGTGTGCAGCACCATTCCTGGGCAGGCTGCACTTTCTTTCGCACTGGGCGGCTCTCCTTACGGGGCACACTCCTTGCGCGTGGGGCTCCCCTATGCGGGGACACCCCTGCGTGGCATGGCACTCCTTGCGTGCATCAGCACTGCGCATGGGCCAGCTCCACACGGGTCAAGGAGGCCTGGGGTTTGAACTGTGGACCTCCCATGTGGTAGATGGACGCCCTAACCACTGGGCCAAGTCTGCTTCCCTCTCCCTCCTCCTTACGTTCCCCCTCCCCTCTCGGGAGAAGGGCCATTAGACTTGG